>NC_091445.1:37621723-38254007 GCF_964237555.1 Oryctolagus cuniculus | reverse complement strand
TAATTACAGGGCACCTGGCTACTTAAAAGAAATGTTGATGGATCTAAAGGGAGACATAGACTCCAATACAATAGTCATGAGGGACTTCAAAACTCCCCTTTCAGAAATGGTCAGATCAAGCAGTCAGAAAATCAGCAAGGAAACAACAGTTAGACCAAATGGACCTAACAGATATCTACAGAACTTTTCATCCTACTGCTGCAGAATACACATTCTTCTTACCAGTGCATGGAACTTTCTCTAGGATAGACCACAGGCCAGGCCATAAAGCAAGTTGCAGCAAATTCAAAGGAATCGAAATCACACCATGCATCTTCTCTGACCACAGTGGAATGAAGCTGGAGATCAACAACTCGAGAGTCTCTAGAACGTAACAGACACACAGAGACTGAACAGCCTGCTCCTGAATGAACGGTGGGCCAAGGAAGAAATCAAACAACTGTTGGGGAGCAGTTTTTTTTTTCATACCATTTGTTGACATCTTTACTTAATCTAGAGTTAATCTTCTATGTATAAAGTTAATTGAAAATAGATCTTAGTAAAAAAAAATAATGAGAATAGGGTGGGAGTGGGGGTAGAAGGGTGGGTACCATGGGGAGAACCACTATCACTGTCACTATGTTTTTTTTATAAACGGATTAATTAATTCATGAGGACAGAGCCTTAATCACCTTGGTTTTTTTTTTTTCAAGATTTAGTTTGTTTATTTGAAAGACAGAGTTACAGAGGAAGAGCTAGAGAGAGAGAGAGAGAGAGAGAGAGGTCTTCCATCCACTGGTTCACTACCCAAAGGGCTGCAATGGCCAAATCTGGGCCATTATGAAGCCAAGAGATTCTTCTGTGTCTTCCCATGCAGGTGCAGGGACCCAAGGACTTGGGCCATCTTCTACTGCTTTCCCAGGCCATAGCAGAGGGCTGGATCAGAAGTGGAGCAGCCAGGACTTGAACCAGCTCCTATATGGGATGCCAGCACTGAAGGCAGCAGCTTTACCTGCTACACCACCCACTACACCACAGCACCAGCCCCTATCACTATGTTCTTAAAATTGTATTTATGAAATGCATGAAGTCTGTATACTTTAAAAGGTTTCTGTGGGGGGCGGGGAGGATGGGTTAATTCTAAGAGGTCAGACCCACTGGAGCATGTGGGTAAAAGGCAAAGGAAGGTACTGAGGGGTGGAGAGTGTGAGGGGCAACGTGACTTGTGTAACAATGAGTGGCTTTGAACAGAGCGGAGCACACGTAATGAGAGCCCTGCTGCCCTGTCCCTTTGCGTTCATGCCCAAGCTCTTAGGAAGAACAACTTGTAAAAGAGGTTTTCTTGCTGGCACCGCTGTAAGAAATCAGAGCTGCAGGCCATGCTTCTTGAGGAAGTGGTTGAATACTGGCCCCCTTCACTGGGGTGACTGCTGGAGCATAGCCCAACAAGGAGTGGAAATGGGTACAGGGAGGAGGTAACCACAGCCACCAGGGCCACAAACACCACTGCCACGGCCAACAGTCAGAGCAGCCCCCTGGGATGCTACCTGAGAGGAGGCAGTGTTGTGGCCGGGAGAGCTGTGTTTATGAGCACAGGGGATGTCCCTGGGACTCCCTGACTGAGCCTCTGGGGCAGGTCTTTGGCTTGGTGGTGGAGGCTCCAGTTGAGACACCTGTCTTCCATATCAGAGTGCCTGGGTTCAGTACCCAGCTCCACTCCTGGCTCCAGCTTCCTGGGAGGCTGTGGGGATGGCTCAGCGATTGGGTTCCTGCTACACATATGGGAGACCTGGGTTGAGTACTGGGCTTCCTGCTTTGATGTGACCTTTAACTATTTGTAGCTCTCAGCAGACTGGAGCATCTCTCCCTCCCTCTCCCTCCCTCTCCCTCTCTCTGTTTCTCTCTCTCTCTCTCTCTTCCCCCACTGTTTCTGTTTCTGTAAAGAAAAGGTGGGGTGTAGCTCTCCTGGGAGAAAGGGATAAAGCAGATTTTATCTCACAAAGACTTAGTCTCTGTATTTGTCTTAATTCAAACATGCGATTTTGGAATTATATATGAGGGCAGTTCAACAAGTTCATGGTAATGAGGAGTGAAAAGATAGGCATATTTTGATGCAAAAATATTCTGAAATCCATATTACCATGAATTTGCTGAACTATCCTCATGCACTTTGTTTATTATGATCAGTCACTTACTAGCTGTGTTATCTTGGGCAAATTTCTGAACTTCTGTTTTTCCAACTGTGAAATGGGGATAATAGTACCCCGTTAGTTGCTGGGATTGCTCTGAGGCAAATGTGTTCAGTCAGTGCTTAAACAGTGGCAGCTGGAGACCACGTGAGGCAAAGCTACAGTGCAGGCATCCCATATGGGCACCAGTTCGAGTCCTGGCTGCTCCACGTCTGATCCAGCTCTCTGCTAATGGCCTGGAAAAGCAGCAGGAGATGGCCCAAGTGCTTGGGTCCCTGCATCCACTTGGGAAACCTGGAATAACCTCCTGGTTCCTGGCTTCAGCCTGATCCAGCCCCAGCCACTGTGGCCATTTGGGGAGTGAACCAGCAGGTGGAAGTTCTCTCTGTCTCTCCCTCTCTCTCTCTGTGACTCTGACTTTCAAATAAATAAATAAATATTTTAAAAATATGGCAGCTGCTTTCTAAATATGATTACTGATGATGATGATGGTAGTGACAGTCCCAAAAGTTGGTGAGTAAGGAAGAGGAAAGACAGCTTAGAAACTGTTAGATCAAGGTGTTGATGCCCGGGAAGCATGGGGTAGCATTGCAGCAGAGTATGAGGCCGGTGGGTTAAGTATGGTGAGCTTCAGTGTCTTCGTCTGTGCCACAGATTTCGTGCTATCTGCCCTGCTCCCCAGCCCACGCCCGAAGTTGTTTTTCTGACAATGGATAGGGAAAGCGTGCTATAAAGAGCCATTTCCCATCTCACTCGTGTTCAGCTGTCATCACTCTCAACAGCTCTGCCTGATGCAGCTCTCAGGTCCCAGAAAACTCATTTTCAGCTCCGTAAAGCCACAGCTGCTTGGAGCCGAGAGAAAGATGGCTCAGACGTTCTGCAAGCCCCTGTCTGGTCGCCCCTGCAGACGCCCTGGGAGCAGTCGTCCCCCAGCTTCTGACTCTGGGGGCTCCTGAGACCTGGCGGAAGTACCTTTCCCCTGGGGTCGCTGTATTTACTTCCTGCTGCCTGCCTACCTCCCTGCACATCACTAACAGCCCCTGAGCCTTGAGGATATTTATTTTCCACCTGCTCCCTCCCCCTGGCGACAGCAGAAATGCACCCCTCAAGGTCTCCTCCTGGAGATTACAGGCGAGAAAAGCTCCCAAAGCAGTAGAGCTGTCATTTTCCTGGGGGATCTCACACACCGGAGAGTGGGATTCCAGTCCTCAGGACACAGCCAAGTCCGGCTGAAGCCAGGTACATCCCTGCAGAGGGGACCCCAGTCTGTCCTTCCCCTGGTCACAAGGGAACACATCATTTGAGACGTCCTTGAGAAGCAACTCCCAAACCTGCCCCAAATTTAGTGCTGCTCTGGAAAGCATTTTCTTGGGGTTGCTGTTGTGTAGTGGGCTAAGCTGCTGCTTGCCGGGCCAGCATCCCATATAGGCGCTCGTTCGAATCCTGTCTGCTCCACTTACAATCCAGCTCCCAGATTATGGCCTGGGAAAGCAGCAGAAGATAGCCCAAGTGCTTGGACCCCCGCCATACACGTGGGAGAGCAAAAGGAAATTCTTGTCTCCTGGCAGCCCTGTCCATTGCGGCCAGCTGGGGAGTGAACCAGCGGATGGAAGGTTTCTCACTCTCTCTGCGTCTCTCTTTCTGTAACTCTGCCTTTCAAATAAATAAATAAATCTTCACACATACACACACACACAAAGACATTTTCATTTCCTTCCCAATTAAGCCAAGACTCCACTTCTCAACCTCATCCTGAGAGGTCTCTGGAGAAAGCGAGAGAGAGAGAAAAAGAGAGAGAGAGAGAGAGAGAGAGAGAGAGAAACATGAACAGGCCAAATATGGAATAAAAAAGGGAAATACTGACACCCTGGAAAGGAAATTAAGTCTATTTAAAATATTTTTAAAATTGTACTTTAAATAAAATTAAAATTGAGAATTTGTAGAAGAAAAATTTGAAAATTTCTAGAAGGAAGAATTTGAGACCTTAGAAATTAAGAATATGGAGGCAGGCGTTTGGCTTAGTGGCTAAGCCAGCTGTTGAGACACCCACATCCCACATCAAAATGCCTGAGTTTGAGTCCCAGCCCTACCACTGATTCCAGCTTCCTCCTAGTGCATATCCTGGGGGTAGTAGTGATGGCTCCAGTACTTGGGTCTCTGCCACCAGGTGGGAGACCTGGATTGGATTCCTGATTCTCAGCTTCAGCCTGTCTCACACTGGCCTTTGTGGGCATTTGCAGGGTGAACTAGTAGGTAGGCAATATCTTTGTCTCTCCCCTCTCCCTCCCTGCCCTTGCCTAAAACAAATAAATATTTTTAAAATGTAGGCCTGACAAGAGCAAAAGTCATGGACACAGTTTTTTTTTTTTTTTAAATAGAGACTTGCAATATGTTAGAAGGGATAATAAATGAAAAGAAATGTGTGTTTACATATCCGAAAAGAAAAACACTGAAAGCAATGGTGCAGTATCTGAGGGCAGAAAAAAACCCACAGGAGAACAAACGATACGCTAGAATCCATGAGCAGACTTGCTTGGAATGGTAGAATTTGGAATGGAATAGAAACACGTAGGGTGGGAAGATTCCTAAGAAGTTCTATTCAGTCATTCGTGACATTGAAGGAAACGCGGATAGCTATTCTCCCAGAGAGTATGGCTTCATTTTCACTAGAAAGGATTTAGGACGGGCATTAGAAGATAGCCTGCATAAAATTGTTTGAGAATAATGTAAAAACCCCATCTCCAAGGCCATTAAAAAGTCATCAGGGTAACTAACCACTGTCTCTCAGTGTGGCTTAGGGGCGAACCCAGATACACCATCCACACGCAGACGTGACTCTGTGTTAAGTGTTCTGCACTCCAATTCCTTCTCCATCACAGTATGGTATAGAGAGCTTTTCTTAGGCACCTTTGTTGTTTACAGGGTTTACCTGTCCCAAATCGGCTTCCTAAATCTAGTCCAGCTCCCTGACCAGCATCCCAAGTGCTCCTTAGCCTTTCAAAGGCAGGGATCCTGACATTTCTCTCAGAACTCCTGGTCCATGCTGTGTCTGGGACACAGAGAGAACTCCCCAAACAGTCTCTGGACAACTTGCCCTTCCGAAATAATGAAGAAAACCACGGCAACAGAATAAAATAAGGGTTAAGGAAACCTGAGCCGTGTTAGAGAGAAGGGGATTGGCTTCGGCTTCCTCCTTTAAAACTTGCTTGGTAAGGGTCCTTGTCTTTCACCCATGCGGTGGCTAATTGTATGCATCACCTTGACTGGGCTACAGGCCACCCGGATAGTTGTAAAAGGGAATGTATTTCCAAGAGATTAACATTTGAGTTGGTAGACTGAGTAACAAAGATCTGCCCCCACCAATACAGGCGGGCATCACCCAACTGTTCAGGAGCCAAACGGAGCAAAAAGGAGGAAGGAGAGTTTCACCCCCTCTCTGCTTGAGCAGGACATAGGTCATCTCCTGCCCCCAGAGAATCAGGTGCTCCTGGCTCTCCGACCTTCAGACCCCAGGACTGAGCTCAGCAGCCCCCAGTACCCACGGCATGCTCAGGCCTGCCCACTCCGCCTGGAGTGACACCAGCTGCCCCCTGCTCCTCGGGCCGGCCGCTGGGTGTAGGTGCTATTCAAGTGCTGGCTCCCTTTTGTTCTGCAGCTTGCAGGCAGGGCTCCTCAGCATTTTTGGAGAACCCTGACCAGTACAACCCATGAAAAGCCCAGGAGAGAGACAACTAATTCTGCCTGAGTATTTATGACTGCCACTAAGTATTTAAAGCAAAGAAAAAGTGCACACGCAAGGAGTAAGTTCAGGCAAGTAAGAGACAGAGAATGAATAAAAGTCAAAGCTCACAAAGACCCCTCAGCAAGGTCAGGGCCATTCTTGTATATCATCAGGAGGCACAGAGGATGGTGTCTGGGTGCAGCTTAATCAGATATGCAAAAATAGCTTGAGTGACAGCTGTTTCTGTGCATTTTTTTGCAAATATCGCAAGCGTCACGACATCAGGTGCATGATGGAAGTGGGAATGCCAGTCATGGCAATTTTATTATAATGACGTACTAACAACCTGAGGTCATCAAAGGAACACAACTCGCATCCATACTGGGTATTTCAGGTTGGAGCTGGTTCTAAGTCTGTAGCCTTGTGGAACTTGTAGTTTCTGTTACATGGAAAAGGTGGAGTGGGGCGTGGGGGAGACTAGAGGCTACTGATGGCACAAGGAAGCCAGGTTTTGGATGGTGCCCAAGAAGAGAGTTGCAGTGGTGCAGACTGGGCTGTCCCGCAGGCCGGACCAGGCCATCACACAGGGGCCAGCCACAGCCACTGCGCAGAATTCCTGGCTGGACATGTCCCGTGGTGGGCCACCATGCAGTAGGTGGGCTGTCACGTGTGGGTCAGCCACAGCGGTCAAACCGCAGGGCAGCTGGAACTGTGGGACCACCGCTCCTTTCTCTACCACCCCCTACTTACCCATAGCAACTTTATTTTTTAACACAAAAGTACGTAAAAGCAAGTATGAATCAGCCACTTACTATTCCCCTCGTGGTGGGAAATTCTGTCCAGGGTTAGATTCCAAGTGACGGCCCAGCCTTTGTCAATCACTTTTCCATCTTCCTCTAAGTTGCCATTCACACGGCCAGCCCAATCTCACAGTGTCTGAACTTCCGGCCAGCTTCCAACAGGAAAACTGGGGCCCAACATCGTGCTTTTCTCATTCGGTAAGGTGCACCAGAGCGCAAGCAAGAGGACACGGTCATAGGGATAACCTTGAGACAATACTTCCTCAGAGGTGACGAGATGCCAGAATGAGCCATCGAAGCACTGAGCTGGTGCAGCACCCAGCTGGAACTCAATAATTCAGTCCTGTTTTTGCTTGCATGGATTGTTCATCAACATCAGTGATATTTCCTCAATTAAAAAAATTTGGGCCAGCACCGCGGCTCACTAGGCTAATCCTCTGCCTTGCGGCACCAGCACACCGGGTTCTAGTCCTGGTCAGGGTGCTGGATTCTGTCCCGGTAGCCCCTCTTCCAGGCCAGCTCTCTGCTGTGGCCAGGGAGTGCAGTGGAGGATGGCCCAAGTGCTTGGGCCCTGCACCCCATGGGAGACCAGGAGAAGCACCTGGCTCCTGCCATCGGATCAGCGCGGTGCGCCGGCCGCAGCACGCCAGCCGCGGCGGCCATTGGAGGGTGAACCAACGGCAAAGGAAGACCTTTGTCTCTCTCTCTCTCTCTCACTGTCCACTCTGCCTGTCAAAAAAATTTTTTTGACTTTTTTTTAATGGCCTTGTTTTGATGACTGTCTGGGGGCTCTGACCACCTCTCACACCAACAGGCAAATAGGTGGTCCACTGCCCCAACCATACTTTCCCCCAGAAAGGATTTCCTGTTACCTCGTGGCCTCATGACTCCATATTTATTTTTTGTTTGCAGTAGAGCTGAGCAAATTTATATTCAAACAACATCTTTTCCTGGTAGAGTTTTATCTTATTCCTCCATGTAAAATGGGTTCTGACAGGCTAGTGGGATTTAAAGACACCATCTATCAAATGATTAAGAAAAACATGAGTTTATGTTAGAAGTTTAGAAGAGATAAAACAATCATCCTGTTACCTATTAACACCTTCTAAAAAGAAACAGGGAAAGATAAACACCAGAGCCGGCGCTGTGGTGCGGCAGGTTAAAGCCCCAGCCTGCAGTGCCAGCACCCCATAGGGGTGCAAGGTCAAGTTCCAGCTTCTCCACTTCCGGTCCAGCTCTCTGCTGTAGCCTGAGAAAGCTGTAGAAGGTGTCCCAAGCCCTTGGGCCCTGCACCACCAGCATGGGAGGCCTGGAAGAAGCTCCTGGCTCCTGGCTTCAGATCAGCTCAGCTCTGGCCATTGTGGTCATTTGCAGAGTGAAACAACAGATGGAAGACTTCTCTCTCTCTCTGGCTCTATCTACCTTACTCTGTAACTCTGTCTTTCAAATAAATAAATCTTTTTTTTTAAATATAAATACCAAAACTACTATGAGTTCAGAAGCAAACTGAGATCAAGTCTAAAATAGTTATTGTATTCCAGAAGAATAATCATTTATTCTTTCATTAACTTATTTTTCAATGCACATTTATTGAACAAATGTTCTTCAAAAAGCTCTGGGATGAGAGCAGTGGGGAAACACAGAAACATTCTTTTTCATCAAATAATTTACATTCCAGTAAGGAAAACAAAACAGTAGAACATGCAGCACAGTTAGGTGAATGTCTTTTTTTTTTAAAGATTTTTTATTTATTTGAAAGTCAGAGTTACACAGAGAGAAGGAGAGACAGAGAGAGAGGTCTTCCATCCACTGATTCACTCCCCAGTTGGCCGCAATGGCTGGAGCCACGTCAATCTAATGCCAGGAGCCAGGAGCTTCTTCCAGGTCTCCCATGTGGGTGCAGGGGCCCAAGGACTTGGCCATCTTCTGCTGCTTTCCCAGGCCATAGCAGAGAGCTGGATCAGAAGTGGAGCAGCCAGGACTTGAACCAACGCCCATATGGGATGCGGGCACCGCAGGTGGCAGCTCTCCCCGCTACACCACAGCGCCAGCCCCAGGTGAATGTCTTAACTACTAGCATCTGTGTCATGAAAATACCCTCAGAGCTTTCAGCTGTTCTTCTCTATTCCTAGGTTTGTGCATTCGTTTTGAATCTTTATTAACAGCCCGGGGTGTGCATGGTTGGTTAATATTGGACCAGAAGCCAACATGTCTCATCTCTTCCCTTACGGCCCACCAGTGCCAGTGGCCCCAGCCCGGTAATAGAGACAAGGACTGTGGAAGGGACTCAGAGTTACAGGAGGCAGAAGATGCTCGCACCCCAGGAAGTCAGTGATAGTAAGCATTACTAAGTATAACTCTCTTCAGTCCCATGACAGCTTCTTCTTCTTTTTTATTTTTTTTATAAATTTGCTCCTGGTGTTTTTTTATTGTGTTGGGTTTGAACTTAAAGGAGCATTTGGGGGCAGGCATATAGCCTAGTGGTTGACCTGGGTTTGATACCAGACTTTTTTTTTAAATTTTTTTTTATTATTTGACAGAGCTATAGACAGTGAGAGGGACAGAGAGAAAGGTCCTCCTTCTGTTGCTTCACCCCCCAAATGGCCACTATGGCCAGTGCTGTGCAATCCAAAGCCAGGAGCCAGGTGCTTCTTCCTGGTTGCCCAGGAGGGTACAGGCACCCAAGCACTCGGGCCATCCTCCACTGCCCTCCCAGGCCACAGCAGAGAGCTGGACTGGAAGAGGAGCAATCGGGACTAGAACCCGGCGCCCTTATGGGATGCTGGTGCACAGGCAGAGGATTAACCAAGTGAGCCACGGCGCCGGCTCCTGATACCAGACTTTAGCTCCTGACGCAAGCTTCCTACCACTGTGCACGCTGGGAGGCAGTAGTGAGGGCTCAGGAAAGTGAGCTCCTACCACCCGTGTAGGAGCTTGTGATTGAGTCCTGGCTCCCAGCTTTGAGTTTCCAGATAACTCCAGATGTTTCCGACCTTTACAGAGTGCATCAGCAAATGGGAGTGCTCTCTATCTGTCTCTCTCTTTTTGCTGCTCAAAGAAAATTGTTAAAAAATAACATTTTGTCAAGTACAATGTAGAAAAGAAGATCAGAAAGTCAAACAGCCAAGAAAAAAAGAAAGAAAGAAAGAAAGCAAGAAAGAAAGAAAAAAAGAAAAAAAGAAAGAAAGAAAGAAAACTTTGAACTGGGACCAAGAAAAACTATTTGATTATCTGAAAACAGTTATGATCCACGCTCCTTCTGAACAGGTCAAAGAGAGTGGAATCAGGTTCTTTAGAAGTACAGTGTATGAGGAGGCATGGGCTTCGGAGTTGGACAGAAGTAGGTTCAACTTTCAGCCCTAGAGGGCGATGTTGTGGCACAGTGAGTTAAGTTGCCACCTTTGGCTCCAGCAACCCATGTGGGTGCCAGTTGGTGTCCTGACTGCTCCACTTCTGATCCAGCTCCCTGCTAACGTGCCAGGAAAGCAATGGGAGATGGCCCAAGTGCTTGGGCCCCTGCGCCCATGTGGAAGACCCAAAAGAAGCACCTGGTTCCTGGCTCCCAGCTTGAACCTGGTCCAGCCTCTGGGACATGAACCAGCAGATGGAAGATGTCTTTCAAGCTCTGCCTCTCGAATAAATCAACAAAATCTTTTAAAAATACAAAACAAAGCAAAACAAAATGCTTCCAGTCCTAGCATTGCTCATATGATCTCAAGCCACCTTACTCACCTTTCCACCTTTGTGAGCCTCAGTTTCCCCATTTGAGCTCAAAAAACCTGCTTCACTGAACCAAACGAGACCGACACCCATAAAGCACCCTGCACTACAGCCATTCAAACCTATCTGTTTCCTTCGGTCCCTGCATTGCGGAAGATTGGGATGTGGCCCCGCCCACTGCTCCAAGCGTGCTATTCGTTCATTCAGAAGTAGCTTTGATCACCAACAGGTCTAAGTAATCGTGCTAGCACTAGGAATAGCCCAGTTCCCATTTCCTGTCATCTTGGGAGTTTTGGAGCCTCTCTTCCTTCAGGGAACCCCCTGCCCTGAAAGTGGAGGATGCGCTGACAGAGGAGGTATGTATGCACAAGGACACGCAGTTTAAACAGCAGTAGAAGACCCAGGATCCGAGCTCATTGTCAGCACCCTCTTTTCACCTGCAGCTCATCCAAAGCCCGCTGGAGAGGGAAGAGGCCGGGAAGAGAAACTCAAAGGTTAGGTGGGAGAGTTCGGTGACTCCGGGTAGCAGCTACGGTGGGGGGCAGGGAGGCGCAGAAAAGGCTAAGCAGGAAAGCAGGCCGATTTTGACTGCTTCCACAATCCTTTGCAGTCCACTTAAATGGCAGGATGACAGCACAGTGGGGCGGCAGGAGGAGAGGGTGTTGGGGGAGGAGTTAGTGAGCGAGCCTGCAGCGACAGTGAGACACGTAAGTCAGGGCTTCCCCGACGTATTCTTCAGAACACCGGCTCCTCCCCGGCGTCACTGACTCCAAACTTCTGGAGCCCTAAGCAGGGCCCAAGACCCCGCTGCTTTCACAAGTTTCTCAGATGAGTCTTTATCATGAGAAATGTCAGTCCCTCCAGTGTTTCCGTCTGTCTCTGCTTCAGGCTCCGGAGCAAACGTTTTGCCCCTGAGTGGGTACTTGTCACGAGCGTGTGGCACCCCCTGCGGTGAGGAGGTATCACTGCAGGCTTTTAACCGCGGGGGCGGAGCTGTGAACCCCTCCTTCATGAGCACAACTTAACGTATGATAGATGGCGCTGTTCACGTGTTTGTTTGCTTTTCATAGTAACTGAGATTTGATGAGATTATTAAATATTTCCAAGAAAAAAAACTAAAAAATACTCAAAACTATTTGCCATATTTACATTATATATCTTTTTTAAAGTAATCAAAATATAGATACAGCCAATGATCCCATCATCCACCCTCCCTCTCCCCTCAGAGGGAACCTCTACCAGGTATTTGAAATCATCTCCAAATATTTTTTTTGTATTTGTACCATATATATCTAGTTCCATAAATAATAAATCCTGCTAGGCTTCTTTTTTTAAAGATTTATTTATTTACTTGAATGGCAGAGTGACAGACAAGGAGAGAGAAAGAGATCTTCCATCTGCTGGTTCACTCCCCAGCTGTTGGCAACAGCCAGAGCCGGGTCAGACTAACGCCAGAATCCCAGAACATCCAGGTTTCCTATGGGCAGCAGGGGCCCTCGCACCTGGGCCATCCTCCACTGCCTTCCCAGGCACATTGGCAGGAAGCTGGATCAGAAGCATGGAGCAGCCAGGACTCAAAGCAGGCACTGCAATATGCGATGCAGGAGTCCCAGGCAGCAGTTTGACCCACCGTGCCATAATGCCCACCTCTAGACTGGTGTTTTGTGCTTCAATTTTTTTTCATGAATGACATCATGCCAAACAGTTTGTAACTTGCACATTTTATTCAGCAGTATTTGAGTTTTGTGTGTGTGTGTCCCAATTCATTATTATCATTGCTTCAGATTATTCCACCATATGGAGCCAACCAGTTTACTCAGTGATTTCTCTACTGAGGAGTAAATCATTTCCTCTGTTTTCCTATATAAATATGACTCCACTGACATCCCCTCCCGAGTCTCCTCCTACATGGGCATTTTAATGTCTCCAGTGTCGACACCCACAAGTGGGACTGCTGTGAGGTAGAGGTGCACATCTTCACACGCACCAGCTAGTGCCAAAGTCGCAGTTCAAGGTGGTTGCATCAGTTGACACTTGCAATAAAAATAAATAATGAGCATTTCCTCACATCCTTGACACCATCCGGTGTTATCAGGGGAATTTATTTTCATCAATTTGTTGTATATGAAGTAAGTTCTATATAGTTAGCAAGGACTGAGCCAGCAGCAGAACAAAAGTACAGAGCAGAAGGATGTAGGTGTAGCAGTGACACCACCCCTCGGGATGCTCGTCTCCCATATCGGAGTGCCTGGGCTCAAGTCCAAGCTCCGCCCCTGATTCCAGGTTCCTGCTAATGAACACCCTGGTAGGCAACAGATGAGGGCTCAAGTAGGTCCCTCCCACCCACATAGGAGCCAGACTGAGTTCCTGGCTCCCTACTTCAGTCCAGCCCCATCTGTTGCAGGCATAAACTACAGGTTGGGAGCTCTCTCTCTCTCTCTCTCTTTCACTCGCTCTCTCTCACTCTCTTTCTTTGTGTCTCTCATATTGTCAAATTTAAATATATGTACTTATATGCATATAAAATATATGTACATAATTAACATATATATACATATTTACATATATCTATTCAGGGAAAAAACTGCATATGTACTAAATACATACAGACTATTTCATAACATTTTCCCCTAAACGATATTGTATGACAGCTATTCAGCTATTTACATCACATTTACTTTGCATCAAGTACTACAAGCAATCCGAGGATGATTACAAGTATATGGGAGGGGGCTGGCGCCACGGCTCACTAGGCTAATCCTCCACCTAGCGGCGCCGGCCCACCGGTTTCTAGTCCCGGTTGGGGCGCCGGATTCTGTCCCGGTTGCCCCTCTTCCAGGCCAGCTCTCTGCTGTGGCCCAGGAAGGCAGTGGAGGATGGCCCAAGTGCCTGGGCCCTGCACCCCATGGGAGACCAGGATAAGTACCTGGCTCCTGCCTTCGGATCAGCGCGGTGCACCGGCTGCAGCACACCAGCCGTGGCGGCCATTGGAGGGTGAACCAACAGCAAAAGGAAGACCTTTCTCTCTGTCTCTCTCTCACTGTCCACTCTGCCTGTCAAAAAAAAAAAAAAAAGTATATGGGAGGATATGCACAGGTTACGTGCAAGCACTAGACCATTTTATATTTTATATTCCAGACTCAAACCAGCACTCCCATATGGAATGCCAGTGTTGCGAGCTATGGTTTGCTGCGCCATGACACCGACCCCTATATAAGGGACTTGAGCATCCACAGAGTTTGGTGTTCCTGGGGGTGCAAGCCCTGTGGCTCTGAGGGATGGATGTGGTTTCAATTTGCATTTCCCTCATTACCGCTGAGGTTGAGCATCTTGCCATAAGTTTATTAGCTTCGGGAAGATTAGTCTTCTATAAATTGCCTGATCACATAATTGGCTCATTTTTCCAACAGGTTGCCATTTTAAAATGATTTACAGTTCTTTATATCCTCTAAGTACCTACTCTAGACTAGTTACATGCTGTATAAATATCTTCTGCTAGGCTACAGCTCGTCATTTAATTTTGTTTATGGTGTCTTTTTTCATACAGTTGTCTTAAGTCTAATACAGGCAAATAGCTCTATCTTTGCCTTTATGATCAGTGCTTTTTTTTAATCTCGATTGAAACAGTTCCCCTTGTCCCAAATTCCTAAAAAAATTATTATTTGATATGTGCTGAAAGCAGACAGAGTTTTTAAATTACCCTTATGTATGGGGATAATTCTTGAGTTGGCTATCACCCATATGATGAAGGAGTCAGGTTGGAAGTCGAAGAGAGGGGCCAGTGCTGTGGCGTAGTGGTTAAAGGCCTGGCCTGAAGCGCTGGCATCCCATATGAGCCACTGGTTCTAGTCCCAGCTGCTCCTCTTCCGATCCAGCTCTCTGCTATGGCCTGGGAAAGCAGTGGAAGGTGGCCCAAGTCCTGGGCCCCTGCACCTACGTGGGAGACCCGGAAGAAGCTCCTGGCTACTGGCTTCAGATTGGTGCAGCTCCTGCCATTACAGCCATCTGGCAAGTGAACCAGTGGATTGAAGATCTCTGTCTCTGTCTCTACCTCTGTCTATAACTCTGCCTTTCAAATAAATAAAATAAATCTTAAAAAAAAAAAAACGTTAAGGGGAAGAACAGCCACATCCCTTGACATAGCCCCCACCCACCAGCCCCTGAAAACGTAAGAAGTCTCCTACAGCCCACATTGGCTCTCAAGAACGAACTCCTGGTCAGCGCTGCAGCTCACTAGGCTAATCCTCCGCCTTGCGGCGCCGGCACACTGGGTTCTAGTCCCGGTCGGGGCACCGGATTCTGTCCCAGTTGCCCGGGAGTGCAGTGGAGGATGGCCCAAGTGCTTGGGCCCTGCACCCCATGGGAGACCAGGAGAAGCACCTGGCTCCTGCCATCGGATCAGCGCAGTGCGATGTCCGCAGTGCACCGGCCGTGGCGGCCATTGGAGGGTGAACCAACAGCAAAGGAAGACCTTTCTCTCTGTCTCTCTCTCTCACTGTCCACTCTGCCTGTCAAAAAAAAAAAAAAAAAAAAAAAAAAAAAAAAAACGAACTCCCACTGTGTGTGTCCTGGTTCCACACTCACAGGCATTAGGAAGAAGGTCAGACGGCACAAGCAAACAAGCAATGTTCGCAAGACAGCGACTGTGTACTGGGGTGCACCTCGCAGATTCATCCAAGAGCAGGGAGCTGCAGAACTGCAGAAACGGGCTGCCTGAATCACTCCCTTCAGCCCACTGAAGCCACAAAGCCCACGGAGGCACCGAGGTCGGCGCGAGCTCTGATTTTCCTGCAGCAACAGTGTGAAAGGGTGGCCAGACTGGCCCCCGGACTCCGTCCATTCGTGCTGCTGGGCTGCGGGACTTTGAAGCAAGTGGCTTAATTTCTCCAAGCTAAGTTTCATCTGTAAAACCTCAGGCCACCAGCTCCCATCAGAGCGTTGCTAAGGAAGCGGCATTGTTTAAATGCTTCGTGTTTTGGTGGCCGTGACTTCTTCAAGATGATGAGATGCTCAACGGGGAAGCGACCAGGAAGGCAAGACCCGGCCTGAGCCAGTCGAGCAGTAGGCACCGTTCCGAGAGCCAGCGCGCGCTTTCAGAGTCCTCGGTTAGCCACGGCTTGCCTCTTCCGTGCCCTGGCAAACCGGCAGCAATGCTGAGACGTCCCACCAGCCAGACTTGGTTATGCAGCATTTTTTGGATCCCAGACAAACCCACCTATGTCGAAGGCCCCTAAACCCTTTCTATTGGAAAACAATATATTACTTTTTTTTAAGATTTATTTATTTATTTGAAAGACTTACATGAGAGAAGGAGAGGCAGAGAGAGAGAGAGAGAGGTCTTCCATCTGCTGGTTCACTCCCCAAATGGCCGCAATGGCCAGAACTGCACTGATCTGAAGCCAGGAGCTTCTTCCAGGTCTCCCACACGGGTGCAGGGACCCAAGGACATGGGCCATCTTCTACTGCTTTCCCAGGCCACAGCAGAGAGCTGGATCGGAAGTGGAGCAGCCGGGTCTCGAACCAGCGCCCATATGGGATGCTGGCGCTGCTGATTGCAGCTTTACCTGTTACGCCACAGCGCCAGCCCCAAAACAGCGCATTACTACGCAAGAGTGAGGAAATGGTCGCCATCAGGCAAGCTGATGGGGCCCACCATAGGGCCTAGGATGATGATGATGATTCTTCTTCTTCTTCTTCTTCTTCTTCTTCTTCTTCTTTTTAGAGAGATGCATATATTTATTTATTTGGAAGGCAGAGTAACAGAGAGAGAGAAAGAGAGAAGCAGAGAGGATACAGGAGAAAGAGGGGGGAGAAAGAGAGACCTACCCTGTGGTTCACCCCCCAAATACCCACAACAGCCAGAGCTGGGCCAGGCCTAAGCCAGGAGCCTGGAACCGAATCTAGGTCTCCTACATGGGTGAGAGGAACCCAAACACTTGGGCCATTGCCCACAGCCTCACACCCGGAATCAAGGCAGAGCCAGGGCTCCATCCAAGGCCCTCCAAGGGGGAATGCAGGAGTCCCTGGCCACAGCTTAGCCCGCGGTGCCACAACACCTGCCCCGTATTCTTCTTCTCATTCACAAACTCCCAGTGCTCTAGGAAGGAGGAGGTACGCTGCAGACGGTCATCACAGATGATGGCTGCCGAGGCCACTGTGTCCCCACACGGCGGCCGCCAGCACACGCCAAAGCAAGCGAGCCTCCCTCGGGGTCCATCATTCCTGTGTGCAGTGCAGCCCTGGCCGAGGGCCTTGGCGAGACCGGGAGACCATGAGAGCAGCCGTACTCCATGGGAGACTCCTGTAAAATGAAACATGGCCCCAAGAACGTGGGCAGTGTCTTCACACCGAGGTTCCGAAAGCATTGCATGCTTTTATCAGGCTCTGGACACACACTCGATGTGGGCGTTTGGATTTTTAAGATTTATTTATTTTTATCTATTTGAAAGACAGAGACAGAAACAGAGAAAGTGAGATCTTCCATCTGCTGGCTCACTCCCCAAATGGCCACAATGGCCAGGCTGGGGCCAGACTAAAGCCAGAAGCCTGGAACTTCATCTGGGTCTCCTATGTGGGTGCAGAGGCCCAAGGACTTGTGACATCTTCGGCTGCTTTCCCAGGCACATTAGCAGGGAGCTGGAGCAGAAGTGGAGCAGCCTGGTCTCGAACTGGGGTCCATATTGGATGCCAGCATCACAGGCAGGGACTTAACCTGCTGAGCCACAATGCCAGCCCTGGACATTTGAGTTTTATTAAAGTCAAGAATGTTGTATGTTTTCATTTTTAGTGTAACCAAGGCAAGACTATATGCCATCGCTTAGCATGGAAACTAGTCCTGTGTACTTCCACAAAGACTCATGGCAGCCCCAGGTTTCTAGTTCAGCTGATTTGCAGTGGGCATCATTTTCTCATCAAGCTCATAACCCCCCAATTGTGTGCTGTGTGACATATTTGCCTTTTTGATTTCTGCATGTGTAAGCCGGCTTTAAAAGGCATCACAGGAGAACTGGGGACAAGATGTGGTTGCTAAAACCTTATTGGGATTCTCTGAGTGTCGGCTCCCTCCCTTAATCCTTTCCTCCTGATCAATCCTCCCTCCCTTGCAGGTAAGGATGTGCTTTGCCCTCTGACTTGTCTGGAATGTGACCGCTGTCCATCTCCTCCCTGGTGGAGGAGACAAAGGCTTCATCCTTTCTACACACTGCAACAATCCATTTCTAGCCAGAGGAAAGTGAGGGAAGCATTTTCCTGAAGCTGATGAAAATCAGATTTATTTTATGGGACTGGCATTGTGGTGTAGCAGATAAAACTGCTACCTGCAGTGTTGGCATCCCATAAGGGCCCTGGTTCAAGTCCCAGCTGCTCCCCTTCTGATCCAGCTCTCTGCTGTGACCTGGGAAAGCAATAGGAGATGGCTCAAAGTCCTTGGGCCCCTGTACCCACATGGGAGACCCGAAAGAAGCTCCTGGCTCCTGGCTTTGTATTGGCGCAGCTCCAGTCGTTGTGGCCATCTGGGGAGTGAACCAGTGGATGGAAGACCTCTCTTTCTCTCTCTGCCTCTGCCTCTCTATAACTCTCTCAAGTAAATCAAATAAAATCTTTAAAAGAAAATCAGATTTTTCATCCTAAATCCTAAAATCACATCTTTTCTATTGCTTCTACTCACTGTCTTGCTTTGGTTCATGACTCTTTGTGGGTTTTTTTGTTTGTTTTCTGGTAATCTGGGCCACAGAGTTTGGCCACAGCCCTAGAGACGGAGTTAAACCTGAGTTCCAGCCTTGATGCTGACACTTCTTTGTTGGTCGCAACCACAACTATGGCTGTGAGGCCAGAAATACCACCTCTCGGCCTTGTCTCTGGTGATGATTGAACAAGACGCTGTGGCCAGGCCTGTGCGGTATGCGGAGCACCACGCACGCGCAGGGGGATGAGGGCAGCAGGGGGTTGGAGAGGCAGGTGCACGGAGCCCGCAAGCAGAGTCCTGGACTTGAATCCGGGCTCTCCTACTAATCGCTGTGTGCTGAGGCACGCTTGCTTTCCTCACCTGTGCAAAGTGCCCGTATCATAGGATAGTTGTGAGAACTGAGACGGTACCTGGAAGGTCCCGGATGAAGATTCCTTATGCAAAATGCTTGGGATCGGAAGTATTTGGATGTCTCATTCCTTTTGGATTTTGGAATATTTGCCTGTGTAGAAAGAGTTGTCTTGGGAATGGGACCCGAGCCTGAACACAAACTTCATTTATGTTTCATATACACCTTAGACAGGTAGTCTGAAAGTAATTTTATGCAATATTTTTAATAATTTCATGCATGAAACAAACGTTCATGGTCAGGAATTTTCCATTTGTTGCATCAGGTTGACACACAGAAAAGTTTCAAGTTTTGGAGCATTTCATATTTGGGTTTTCGAATGAGATGCTCACTCTGTACTTAGAGCAATGCGCAGACACAGGGTGCTCCTTGCATGCCAGCAGACTCTTAGAGCCTTCCTCCACCTTGGTCCTGGGCATCAGTCCAGTCTCACCAGCTCTTCCTGTGAGGATGGGTTCTCCCTCCCAGTCCCAGCACTTGCAGTCCAGGCCCCTGTGGAACCACTCCACAGCCCCTGAGCACAGCTCACACCCTCTGACCCCTCCTGCACCTGGCACCGGATCCCATCTCTCCAAGCATCACTTTGAGTGGTCGCTTCATGCTCCAAATTCTAAGGGACTCTCAAATGCCCATAGGACCATTTCAGCAGCTCAGACCACACGTTAAGAGATGTTTATGGGGGCCGGCGCCGCGGCTCACTAGGCTAATCCTCCGCCTTGTGGCTCCGGCACACCGGGTTCTAGTCCCGGTCGGGGCGCCGGATTCTGTCCCGGTTGCCCCTCTTCCAGGCCAGCTCTCTGCTGTGGCCAGGGAGTGCAGTGGAGGATGGCACAAGTGCTTGGGCCCTGCACCCCATGGGAGACCAGGAGAAGCACCTGGCTCCTGCCATCGGATCAGCGCGGTGCGCCGGCTGCAGTGCACCAGCCGTGGCAGCCACTGGAGGGTGAATCAACGGCAAAAAGAAGACCTTTCTCTCTGTCTCTCTCTCACTGTCCACTCTGCCTGTCAAAAAAAAAAGAGAGAGAGAGAGAGATATGTTTATGGGGGCTGGTGCTGTGGTATAGCAGGTAAAGCCACCGCCTGCAATGCTGGCATCCTATATGGGCGCCAGTTCGAGTCCCGGCTGCCCCACTTCCCATCCCGCTCTCTGCTATGGCCTGGGAAAGCAGTAGAAGATGGTCCAAGTCCTTGGGCCCCTGCAGCCACATGGGAGACCTGGAAGAAGCTCCTGGCTCCTGGCTTCTGGCTTCGGATCGGCACAGTTCCATCCATTGCAGCCAATTGGGGAATGAACCAGCGGATGGAAGATCTCTCTCTCTCTCTCTCTTTTACTCTCTCTCTCTCTAAGTCTGTCAAATAAATAACTAAATCTAAAAAAGAGATGTTTGTGAATTGAATCCACTGCGCCTCCTCTACCCCCTCTCATACCTGTAATCCCTCTGCTCTCCCCCAGATAAACCATCTCTGTGGGGAGCAATCCGGACTAGACTAAGTTGCTCGAATTAGGACTTATTCTATGCATCTGCTCTCCCACAATATGGCGCTGGGAGAGAAGTAAACAGCTTCCGCACAGCTGCCTCCAGTTCAACCAATTAACTGTAGGACTTGCTCCTGATTGGAAAGCAGCGTACTCAGCCGAGTTGGGATTGGCGGAGGAGGACTATAAAGGAGGAGAGAGACGGCATGCACCAGGAACATCTATGGGGAACATCTAAGGGAACCCGTGCAGCCCCCAGAGAGCCGGCCGGCGGTGTGCCGCTCCCCTGCGGAAGTGGGGAATGCGGCCAGGGGGAACTGCCCTTCCACGGAGGTGGAAGGGATAGTAGCCAACCCGGGAAGAACCAGCAGCAAACCCGGGGAGGGCCGAGCAGACGAAAGAACAGCGCAGGGTCCTGTGTCGTTCCTCCACGAAGAGGGGGAGCGACATAATGGTGCCGTGACTCGGATAGGAAACCTAGCTTGGATAGGAAACCTAGGACGGATAGCAAACTTAGGAGGGAAGAAACGGGAAGAAATGGGAAAATATCGGAGAGAGAGACTAGCAAACAGCCTAGGGAAAAGCCGGACGAAAGAGGTGCCGGAGGAAGCTATTGAAAGCCTAGGCATAGACTCGGATACGGACTACGGGGGGAAGCTGGGAGAAATCTCTAAGGTCGAAAGCGAAAGTGAAAGCTAGAACAAACAGACTCGGACGCGGACTGTGGGGAGAGGCCAGGAGAAATGAGGGAGGAATATCGTTGGAGGAAAGTTTGGGGAAACATACCGGGTAGAGAAAAATGTTAGGGAAATTGAAGCCGCGGGGGGCAGGCCGAGGCGGAAACGAAAGCCACTTTGGGATTCTCAAGTTAGCCCGGGAATAGGGGGCGAAAAGTTGAAACTAGAAGCTGAGACGCAAGCCAGGTTGGGACCCGTCTGATTAGCCCGGGGAGCAAAGGACGGGAAGCCAAACCGTGGGGCGGAGACGTACGCTGGGTTGAATTCGCCAGGCTAGCCCGGGGAACTTAGATTGAATCCTAGTGGCGGAGACGCAAGCTACGCTGTGTTACTCGCGGAAGCCGCCGCGTGCAGAGAGAGCACGGGGCGTGAATAGATAGGGAACGCTGGCGTAGGCCGTGGTTCAGACGCGAAAGGGTTAAGCGTGGAGACCGCGGAGCGCGCAAAGCCAAGCCGCGCAAAGCCGGGAAGCTGCGCAGATGAGAGAGGCGCGCGGGTTGAAGCGGCGCAGAGCCGGGAACCCGCCGGCGGGGCGAGGTGCCGGAAAGCTGCGGGGATAAGAGAAACAGAAGTTTAGAAGTAAAAGAGAAATAGGAATGTTGGCAGACAGAAGTAAAATGGGAGAAATGGAAATGCCCGGAGATAGAGAAATAGAGAAAAATAAGGCCTCCCCTCAACATGCCAATTAGGAGGCTTGGATTCGGTCTGCCTGATTTAAGGCGGTAAGCGCCAGCAAAGCTCGACCAGAGTATGAGCTGCAGGTCACCGAAGATAGGCACAAACCAACACTAATAAGTCTCCCCCACAATACGGCAATGAGAAGGCTTGGATTCGGTTTGCCTGATAGGTTTTGTAAACACCTGCAGGCAGTTCTAGCAGAGCAGAGCATGCGCTGCAGGGCAGCGAACACAGGCACGCATCAGCGCCTAAAAACCTCCACACAATGGCGAAGAGAGGACCCGGATTCGGTTTTCCTGATTGATAGGACTTGTAAGAGCCTGTGGCAACTCTAGCAAGTACAGCAGAGTGTGTGCTGCGGGACACCGAAGACAGGCGCGTATCAACGCCAAAAAATAAAAAGAAAGGGGGATCTGTGGGGAGCAATCCGGACTAGACTAAGTTGCTCGAATTAGGACTTATTCTATGCATCTGCTCTCCCACAATATGGCGCTGGGAGAGAAGTAAACAGCTTCCGCACAGCTGCCTCCAGTTCAACCAATTAACTGTAGGACTTGCTCCTGATTGGAAAGCAGCGTACTCAGCCGAGTTGGGATTGGCGGAGGAGGACTATAAAGGAGGAGAGAGACGGCATGCACCAGGAACATCTATGGGGAACATCTAAGGGAACCCGTGCAGCCCCCAGAGAGCCGGCCGGCGGTGTGCCGCTCCCCTGCGGAAGTGGGGAATGCGGCCAGGGGGAACTGCCCTTCCACGGAGGTGGAAGGGATAGTAGCCAACCCGGGAAGAACCAGCAGCAAACCCGGGGAGGGCCGAGCAGACGAAAGAACAGCGCAGGGTCCTGTGTCGTTCCTCCACGAAGAGGGGGAGCGACACATCTCCCCCTGGTTCTTGAATATCGCTCATGATTTCTTATCTCTGTGTTATCCATTCCTTCCCTCCTGCTTTGGGCCTGCTCCCCTTAGGCCCGGCCACAGGAGGCGGCGTGGTAGGGTACTGGGCTGCCCAGTGTGGGTGTCCTGCAGCCTCTGTTCATCTCCTGACCCCACACCTTCGCAGACATGGACCTTGGGTAACTCTCATTCCCAGCCCCTGTGCTCAGCCACTCTTATTCCAGTCAGACAAAAATCCACTCTACACAGATGCACTCATTGAATCGGGCCTTTGGCTGTGTAGCCCCTGGATGTTTCCATGTGAACCAGAAGGTGAAGCAACAAGGCAATGTTTCCTTCTCTCGGCTGTCCTGATTCATTTTCTATTTTCTGTTTCAGATCCATCGGGAACCTCATGAGGGGTTGACAGCTTCCTGCGTACTTTTTTTTAAAGATTTATTTATTTATTTGAAAGTCAGAGTTACACAGAGAGAGAAGGAGAGGCAGAGAGAGAGAGAAAGAGAGAGAGGTCTTCTATCTGCTGGTTCACTCCCCAGATGGCTGCAACAGCCGGAGCTGCACCTATTCAAAGCCAGGAACTAGGAGCTTCTTCCAGGTGTCCCACGTGGATGCAGGGTCCCAAGGACTTGGGCCATCTTCTGCTGCTTTCCTGGGCCATAACAGAGAGCTGGATGGGAAGTGGAGCAGCCGGGACTAGAACCAGCGCCCAAATCAGAGCCCATATGGGATGCGGGCACTGCAGGCGGCGGCTTTACCCACTACGCCCCTTGTGTCCTTTCAAGGCTGATTCCTCCACTGCGTTCTCACTCCACACAGAGCTAATCTGCTTTGTCTCTCCCCGGTCACCTGAGGACTGTGAGCCAGCTGACTGATTAGCCGGGGCCAGACACAGGTGCCTGCGGTAGGGGAAGGAGAACACGCGGGGCTCGGTGCTGCCAGGCAGGGCGGGCAGACTTGGCCACGCAGCGACAGAGGGCAGAGAGCAAGGGCCTTGGCCAGCAGTGGGGGGTGGGGAACGTTGGTTTTCTTGCCACTCAAATGGGCAGAGGGAAGATGGGGAGCGCTGAGAGGGTGGTCCCGCCGCCTCAGCCCCCTCCTCGGCTCCTCCAGATCTTTTCCTGCAGAACAAGGAATGACTCTTCAGGTCGCTCCATCTCCGAGGCAAGGAAACCAATTGGCGCCAAGTCTGCTTCTCTGTGTGCCCGGTGCTGGGGGTGTGTGGCTAGGGGGCCCGAGTGCCCTCCGAGCCCTCTCATCCACTCCTGCCTTTCACTCTGTCTCCTTCCTCTCCCCCCTCTCTTGTCCCTCCCCCCGCCCCCACCTGCACCTTGCAACTCCCATCCCAGGGTTTAACAAATAGAGCTCCCCCAGCACCTTGGACAATTTTGCTGTCTCTGAGCTCAAACAGTGATATTCTCTCTCTCTCTCTCTCTCTCTCTCTCTCTCTCTCTCTCTCTCTCACACACACACACACACACACACACACCACCTCCCACTGCACAGTAGAAGCCCCTGAAGCTCCAGGCCAGCCTGACCTGCAGAACCCCATTCTGCCAGTGAGGGCCCAGCCCTGGTTTTGCTGCTGATTCCTGTGTGCAGCCATGCTTGACGACCCCACCTCTCCCCTGCCACCAACCATACCTATGCCCTTCAAGGTGCGGCTGAAATACTGCCACCTCCTGGAAGCCTGCCCTGCCAGGCTGGGTGATCTACGCACCGCCCTCTCTTCCCACGGACACCCAGCAGGTCATTCTACTCAGGTCCTGTCTGTTCCTTGTTCCAGACTGCCTGGAGGAGGAGAGAGGGAGGGGGAGAGGGAGAGAGGGAGAGAGGGAGAGAGGGAGGGGAAGGGGAGAGAGGGCAGGGGAGAGGGAGGGGGAGGAGAAGGGGGTGGGAGGAGAAGGAAGGTGGGGGGAGGGGAAGCAGAAGGGGGTGGGAGGGGGAGGGGAGAAGGAGGGGAGAGGAGAGGGATAGGGAGAAGAAGAAAAAGCAAACCCAGCATATCAGCCATGGGTTCACACATATTTTCAAAAGCCTCATTAAATGTTAAAAGAGAATTTGAGCTAACATAAATGAGCCAGAAATTTGATAGAATCAGTGTGCCTCATTTTCTGAACTTTCTGGTCCGTAAGTGTTTAGCACATACTTATTATCTTGACTTTGAAAGCTCTTTTCTTTTAGACATTCTTGTACACTGTACCCTTCCTTCTCCCCACCCTAGCACAGAAAAAGCAGTCTAAGGAACCAGAAGATTGGATCTCAAACTGTCAGCTTCTTAAAAAAGTCACCACTTGATACACGTGATGCATATTTTAATTTATTTATCTATTTGAAAGGCAGCGCAACAGAGAGAGGAAGAGAGAGCAAGCTTCCATCTGCTGGTTCACTCCCCAAATGCCCACAATAGCCAGGGCTGGACCAGACTAAAGCCAGGAAGCAGGAACACTCTCAGGTCTCCCTTTGGCTGCTTTCCCAGGTGCATTAGCAGGGAGCTAGCTAGGAAGCAGAGTAGTGGGTGCTCGAACCAGGCGCTCTGATATGGGACGTGGGCATCCCAAGTGGCGGGGTAACCCGCTGTGCCACAGTGCCCACTCCAAATGTCAGTTTTATTACCAACTGAGTGTATATAGAACAACAGGCTTGCTAGTGTAGCATGGGAGGGTCATGGAAGAACAACGAAGAAGAAGGATGCAGTCCCAGAGGCAGAGGTGCCCACAGTCAGGTCCCAAGGAGAACACAGAAGGAGCTGCGCTTCACCATTTGTCCCAGGGAGGAGTATACGGGCGGTGGGCAGGTGAGGGGGAGAAAAGCAGTGTGACTCCTTACGGTGGCTACGTGAGAACAGGGCGTAAGTGTTCTCCACCTGCTAGTTACTCCTAAATGTCAGCTAATAAAGCTAGGCTATAATTAAGCAAACTGCGTAATTATATGCAGAGAAATCTGCAAGCACAATTAGCCACAGCTGCCAAAAGACGCATCCTCCCAGAGCCCCCCTGCAAGCGGCAGCCTCCAGGTTGGTGTGTCCCAAGCAGCAGCAAGTGCACGCTGACCACCTGTGTCTGTGGTCTTTAGCGCTTCGAGCTTGCTCCCTGTCGTCGGCGCCCGCGGTAGCACCATCCTTCCTCACCTCCTTTCAGCTCTATTTTCTTGAGGGAAAGAAAATGGGATTTCCAGATCCCGTTCCAGAATTCAGCCGTAGCCACGCGGCTCTGCCTAGGCAGCAGCTCCCGTGCAGGACACGCAACAGCTGCACGGAGAGTGTGGCCGTGGGAACAGCTGGCGAGCTCCAGGGCTGCCGCACTGAGGGCTACTTCCAGCTCTCTGCTGTTTTACTCTGGGATAATATAAACACGACACATGCTCAAGAGTGACCCTAAAACATGGCTTGCTTACCGACACATCTACAAAGCCAAGTAAAAGCAGACCCCGAAAGAACACGTAGGAAACTTGTAAGAAGCATCCAGCTCAATTGGAACTGCAAAGTGGGGGAAGTTTTTTGTTTGTTTGTTTTTTGTTTTTGACAGGCAGAGTGGACAGTGAGAGAGAGAGAGACAGAGAGAAAGGTCTTCCTTTTGCCATTGGTTCACCCTCCAATGGCCACCGCCTGCGGCTGGCGCACCACGCTGATCCGAAGGCAGGAGCTAGGTGCTTTTCCTGGTCTCCCATGCGGGTGCAGGGCCCTAGCACTTGGGCCATCCTCCACTGCACTCCCTGGCCACAGCAGAGAGCTGGCCTGGAAGAGGGGCAACCGGGACAGAATCCGGCGCCCCGACCGGGACTAGAACCCGGTGTGCTGGCGCCGCAAGGCGGAGGATTAGCCTAGTGAGCTGCGGCGCCGGCGATGAAGCTTTTGTTTTTGTTTTTGTTTTTGTTTTTATTCAGTGGTACTTGTTTGCCCCTAAAGAGCTAGAGTCTAGAAAAAATTTAAAGCTTCATTTCTAAAATAATAGCTTCAATTATTTTTTTAAAATATATTTTATGTACTCGAAAGGCAGAGTGACAGCAAGAAAGAAGGGTAGAGAGAGATCTTCCATCTGCTGGTTCACTTCTCAATGGCTGCAACAGCCAGGGTTGGGCCAGGCTGAAGCCAGGAACTAGGAACTCCATCTGGGTCTCCCATGTCGGTGCAGGGGCCCAAATACTTGGGCCATCATCTGCTGCTTTCCCAGGTGCATTAGCAGGGAGCAGGATCAGAAGCAGAGCAACTGGGGCTCAAACTGGTGCTCAGACATGGGATGTTAGCATCCCAAACACCACCTGCTTAACCCACTATACCACAAAGCCAGCCCTGGCCGCAATTCTTAAAACCAGGTTAGCCACATGAGTTTATTTTTTTGGCAATAAACAATCCTTCTGAGATTTTCAGTGGTGAATTTATTCATTGGTTTATAAAGTGAATTTAGGACTGCTTTGTCAACACTGACCTGCACACAAGGCCCCTGACAACTTTTTCTTTGCTTTTCTCCCAACAACTCCTGCTCCCCCGCCCCCCGGGGTTGGTGGGACCATTGTATATGATGTGTCCAGACTGCTAAGCAACAAAGTAGTGAAAATGCCCTGAAGTCAACCTCAGTCCTTCTGTAGTTCCTTTTCTCGGCTTAGGGGAGATGAGGTTAACCAAGAACAAGACAGCCTCCAGCAACAAATCAGCGCCACGGCTGCGCAATTGTGACATAGGGAGAGTAACCGCCAATCAGAGAGGAGGTCCGGCAGCCTGACTGTGACCTGTCCCTATAAATACGAGTGCCCCCACATTCCTTCCTCCTCTCCCTTCGTACCTGCCAAGGGGAACACCACCTGCCATGGCCAGATCCAACATCAGAAAGTACAAGTACTCCAGAGGATGTCTAATCCCCATCTCCAGAAAGAAATCACATTGCAGCTGCGATTCTGGCCATAGAAACTATTCTCTCTATGTGAAGAGGGTCCTGAAGGAGGTTGTTCCCCATAAGCGCATGTCATCTTGCACCTTGGAGGTCATGAACACCTTGATCAACCACATGTTCGAGCGCATTGCCGTGGAAGCCTGCAACATGATGTATTTCAGAAACCGCTGCACCCTCACCCCGGAAGACATCCAGAAGGCAGTGTATTTGCTGTTGCCTGGGAAACTAGGCAAGCACGCGGTGACTTTTGGGAGCGAAGCGGTCCACAGATTCTTCCACTACTAACCTCCATGTATCAGCAGAAAAGTAAATGAGGCTTACTACCCAAATGATCACCTCCATGTCAAATTCCCTTTTCTTTTTCACAGCATAGCAGTGTTTCCTGGTATTTTCGTATCTTTCTGATTTCTAGATTTCTTCTTTCTAAGATTATTTTCTTGCTATTTTGCCTTTTGAGGACCTGGGTTTTCCTGACACCTACTCCCCTGCCTTGACTCCTGTCAGAAACTGTTTTTCCTATGGATGTGCAAAGCTTGTTACATAAATTCAATACATATTACATCGTAAAGGTGTTGTTAACTGCGTGCAGGACCGTAAGATCTAGCTACTCAGTCACGCTGGCTTCCAGTTGATGAACACACATATCTTCATTCAGAAGTTGACCAACACAGATAAATTCTCATCAAGAAGCATTTTCTAGAGTAAATGGCATTCAACTGATTTGGTTATTAATGAATTTGTATTCAGCATGTTAGTTATTTCTGGTTTGCTTTAATTCTTACATTCTGAATGTCAACCAGCTCAATTCACATCCCTGTAAATTTTATCTTTGTGTTTTGGGTCACTGAGATTAATTGCCTTACTTTTTTAAAAAACATGTATTTATTTATGTGAAAGGCAGAGTTACAGAGAGACAGGGCACGGAGAGAGAAAGAGAGAGTTCTTCCATCTGCTGGTTCACTCCCCAGATGGCCGCAATGGCTGTAGCTAGGCCGATCTGAAGCCAGGAGCCAGGAGCTTCTTCCAGGTCTCCCACGTAGGTGCAAGAGCCCAAGGACTTTGGGCCATCTTCTGCTGCTTTCCCAGGACATTAGCAGAGAACTGGATTGGAAGTGGAGCAGCCGGGGCTTGAACTGACGCCCATATGGGACACCGGTGCTGCAGGTGGAGGCTTAACCTACTACGTCACTACGCCACCAGCCCCAGTTGTCCTAGATTTTTAATGTGAGAACAACACTCAGGGGCCCACCACCCACTCTATGAACTTCAAGAACTTCCCAAAAGTCACTGAAGATCTTTCCCAGTCCCATCTCCCTATTATCCTAAGTTTTATTTCTTCCCAATTCCTCGGTTTTCCATATGCTACCAATGTATGTGTCTCAAAAATAAGGCTTAATTTTGCTTATGTTATAAGGAAGGGTCACTACCTATGTTCTTCTGGGCCCGGCATGATTCTCTTAACATTGTTTCTAAGATTTGCATCTGTTCATGTATATGCAGCTCTGGTGTGTTGTTGTTATTGTCTGCTCTAGAGGGTTCCTGGGAATGAAGAGACCACAGGGTGTTTATCCATCCCATCAATGGAAGGGTGGGTTGTTGTCAGTTCTCAACCACTATGAATAATGCTGCTATAAGGAGCGCTGTAACCAAAGCTGTAACATGTAGCACTTGGTATGTCCTCAGTACTCTACATCTGTTAACCCACTTTTTAAAAAGATTTATTTATTTATTTATTTGAAAGTTAGAGATACAAAGAGATACACTCCCCAGATGGCTGCCACAGCCTGGGCTGGGCCAAGCTAAAGCCAGGAGCCAGGAGCTTCTTCTGGGTCTCCCATGCGGGTGCAGTGGCCCAAGGACTTGGGCCATCTTCTACTGCTTTCCCAGGCCGCAGCAGAGAGCTGGATCAGAAGTGGAGCAGCCAGGACACAAACTGGTGCCCATATGGGATGCTGGCTCTGCAGACAGTGGCTTTACCCAGTACACCACAATGTCAGCCCCTATTAACCCATTTAATCCCCATAACAAGGAAAACAGGGCACAGAGAACTAAGTGATTTGTCTGGGGTCACACAGCTATATAAGTGGCAAAGCTGCAATTTGCTGAGTTCCCCACAGTTGGCAATGGATCCTGTGCTACATGCTGCAGAAATTCTTAGACACATGAGGGTACTTCAAAGAGTATGCTTGTTTATTTATTTGTTTATGTGAAAGGCAGAGTGACAAGAAAGAGAAAGGGAAAGAAAGCTCTTCCATCTGCTGGTTCACTCCCCAGACGGCTTCAATACCTGGGGCTGGGCCAGGTCAAAGCCAGGAGCCAGCAACTCCATCCAGGTCTCCCACATGGTTGGCAGGGGTCCAAGTATTTGAGCTATCATTCGCTGCCTTCTCAGGCACATTAGCAGGGAGCTGGATCAGAAGCAGAGCAGCCAGGACTTGAACTAGCGCTCTGATACAGCATCCCAGCATCCCAAGTGGAGGCTTAAAATGCTGTGCCACACCACCAACCCCACCACGCATTGCTTTTTCATAATACACATTTTCCATCAAGGTTGTGAAAACATCTCTCATTTCCCAGTACACATAAGGATGTTGCCAGGAAAAATACCTAAGAGTGCAACTGCAGGTCAGTAATAGCTCACATTCAATTTTACTAGATAATGCTGGATTATCTTTCAAGTGTGTCAATTTCTGTTTGTAATAGGTGAGAGTAGTTTAGGTTTCTCTGGTTACAGGGAATACAGACATTTGCGCAAGCAGGAAGTGATTTGGGGTATGAACGAACTGCAATGGGAACAGAGGCTAAGTCTGTTTCTTCTGGGGTCTGGAGGCTTCCTTGTCAGTTTCAGGAAGTAGATCCAACACAATCTGCTCCTCCTACTGGAGTCAGGGCCAGGCAGAGGTTGCTGTCACCACCCTAAAGATTGGCTGATCTTAACCAGGTGCCCGCTTCTGCCCATGGGCTTCAGCTTGGTGGCAGAAGGGCCTCTGGTCTACCAGGGTCAGCAAGTTACAACCTGTAGGTCAAATTTGCAGAAAAGCAAATTACAGCTGTTTTTGTGTGTGACCCCACAAGCTAAGAATCTTTTCATACTTTTATAGTTTTTTTAATAATAATATTCAGTAGTCCTCCAGCAGCCCACAGAGCCTACAATGTTCACTACGAGGTTGTTTACAGAGAAAGATCGCAGATCCCCATGCTTGAAGGGCAGGGTCTGTGAAAGGCAGGTTTTCTGGGGCTTTGGCCAATTCAGTTCAGTTCAAAAACATGGAAAGTTCATAGCTGGTTTTTCAAATCATTGAAATAAGGCTGGGAAATACAAATGGTCCTCAACAGCGGTGGCGATGCTCTGTTAGGGACTCGGTGCTGAGACTGCAGGAAGAGAGCGAGGCAGGGCTCCATGTGCTGTTCTGGGTGCTTTGGTGCACATTTTAAAACTTTTTTAAAAACGTAATTGGTTTTATGTATCTCAAAGTTAAAGAGAGAGAGGAGAGAGAAAAAAAATTCACTCTCCAAAAACTGCAACAGTCAGAGCCAGGAGCCAGGAATTCATCCAGGTTTCCCACTGGGTGATGGGGCCCCAAATACTTTGAGCCATCACCTGCTGCCTCCCAACAAGAAGCTGAATTGGAAGCGGAGCCAGGACTCAAACCCAGGCGCTCTGATATGGGACGCAGTGGTCCAAGTGGCATCTCAACCACTGTGCCAGCTGCCCACCTGGTACACACGTCTTGAAGCCTCCTGAAAAAAAAATTTCAAAATAAGACCAAGATTTGGGGAAAACATCTCTGAAATTGACTTCAAATCAGATTGTATAAATGCGTGTATGTGAAAGTAACTATGTAAAATATGTAACCATGTGTTACTGGGGTAAAATTTGCTATTTTAATCATTTGTAAGTGGACAGGCAGTTCAGGAAGGTTAAAAGCATCCACGATGTTGTGTAACCATCACCAGCATCCAGATAGAAGCTTTTCATCTTCCCAAATGGAAACCACACCCATTAAATATGAACTTTCCAGGCTCCCCTTGCACCAGCCCCTGGAAATCACCATTCTACTTTTTTACCTTCCTGAATTTAACAACCTCATATAAATGGAATCACACAGTACTTTTTTTTAAAGATTATTTATTTATTTATTTGACAGGTAGAGTTACAGACAGTGAGAGGGAGAGATAGAGCTCTTCCTTCTGTTGGTTCACCCCTCCAAATGGCCACAATGGCCAGAGCTACACCGATCTGAAGCCAGGAGCCAGGAGCTTCTTCCTGGTCTCCCACGTGGGTGCAGGGGCCCAAGGGCTTGGGCCATCTTCTACTGCTATCCCAGGCCATAATAGAGAGCTGGATTGGAAGAGAACAGCTGGGACTAGAACCAGCGTCCATATGGGATGCCGGCACTGCAAGCAGAGGATTAACCTACTGCACCATGGCACCAGCCCCCAGTAATTTTTTTTTTTCTTTGAGAGAGAGGGAGGGAAATGTCCTCTGTAGTCCTTTGACCATTTTTAAAATCCACTTGTTTGGTCTTTTATTATTGAGTTGTAGCTTTTCACACATTGTTGCTCTTCATCCTTCCCAGTTACATGATGTACAAATGTTGATCTCCCATTCCTGGGTTTGCCTTCTCATTTGTGCAGCGTGTTCTTCAGCACCCAAAATTAGTCATGTTGATGACATCCGATTTCTCTATTTTGTTCTTAGTTTTCTGTGCCTTCAGAGTCATATTTGAATACTTTTTAGTGCTCCTTTGTGTAAAATTATGTGCAACAACCTTAATAATATGAGGGAAAGGGAAAGGTCAAAATTATCCCAACACATCTTTTTTACATCAATAAGGCCATTTTGCCAACTTTCTTTTTTTAAAAAAAAAATTGTCCATTTCATCTATCTGAAAGGTAGAAAGACAAAGACAGAGATCTCTCCTCTGCTAGTTGACTCTCCAAGTGCTCACAACCGCCAGGCCAAAGGCAGGAGCCAGGAACTCCACCTGGGTCTCCCACATGGGTGGTGGGGCCCATGCACATGGGCCATCTTCTGTTGCCTCCCAGGATGCACATTTTTTTTTAAGATTTATTTATTTTATTTGAAAGTCAGAGTTACGCAGAGAGAGAAGGAGAGGCAGAGAGAGAGAGAGAGGTCTTCCATCTGCTGGTTCACTCCCCACATGGCTGCAACAGCCAGAACTGCGCTGATCCAAAGCCAGGAGCCTGGACCCTTTCCCAGTCTTCCACACTGGTGCAGGGACCCAAGCATTTGGGCCGTCTTCTGCTGCTTTCCCAGGACATAGCAGAGAGATGGATTGGAAGTGGAGCAGCCAGGACTCAAACCAGTGCCCATTTGGGATGCCGGCACTGCAGGCGCAGCTTCACCCAGTTCGCCACAGTGCCGGCCCCCAGGATGCACAGTAGTAGGGAGCTGGATCCGAAGCGGAGCAGCCAGGACACCAACCAGCACTCTAACATGGGATGTATGTCCCCTTGGTGGCTCAATGTGCTGCACCACAACTCCTGTCCCTTATCAACTCTTTTCCTGGTCCTGGGTTCTGGCAAGCTGAGACCATGAAATGGCAAAGACGAGCAGCATGGGCTGGTGGTGATCTTCTTACACGCTGACCCCTTATCAGAGATAGGACTCAGTGTTTTAGTTGAGCCCTGGGCTACCCAGGACCAAGACTGTATTTCCAAACCTTCCTTTGACCTACAATGTGGGTGTGTCCTACAAACAGAAAGGTACCATCAACCCTCTCTTTCCGTAGGTTTCACATCTAGTCAACTGGATTCCAACGGAAATTACAGTATTCAAAAAAAAAAATATCTCTGTACTAAATTTGCAAACTTACTTTCCTGTCATTATTCCCTAAACAATAATGTATAACAACAGTTTGTACAGTATTTACATTATCTTAGGTATCATAAGTAAACTAGAGATGAGTGTGTAGTGTATTAAAGTATATGGGAGGATGTGCATAGATTATATGCAAATATTAAGCCATTTTTTCAAAAATTTATTAATTGATCTGAAAGAGTGACAGAGAGAGAGAGAGGTCTTCCATTCGCTGGTTCACTCCCCAAATGGCTGTAATGACCAAGGCTGGGCCAGGACGAAGTCAGGAGCCAGCAGCTTCTTCTGGGTCTCCCACATTGATGCAGGGACCCAATCACTTGGGACATCTTCCGTTGCTTTCCCAGGTACATTGGCAGGGAGCTGGAGCAGAAGTGGGGCAGGAGGGACTTGAGCCAGTGCCCATGTGAGATGCCAGCACTGCAGGCCATGGCTTTACCTGCTGTGCCACAGCACCAGCCCCAGTACTAAGCCATTTTATGTAAGGGACTTGAGTGTCTGCAGATTTGGGTATCTTGAACCATTCCCCACAGATACTGAGGAACAACTGAGAACGCAACTTCTAAGAAGTGTCCTCCAATAAGAGAACAGTGCTCTTCTCCCTACTCACGCTCCCTCCTGGCTGGACTGGGGATGCGAAGGCTGGATCTGGAGCAGCCATGGTAAGCCAGGAGCTGAAACCTGCCGTTAAAGATGGTGGAGCCGCAGAAGGGAGAGAACTTGGCCCCTGATGGCTGAATTGCCTTCCCATCCCAGGACGGTCTGTGTTTACGTGACAGAGAAATAAACTTTAACTTATTTAAGCCGCTGTTGTTTTGAGCTTCTATAATTCAAAGCCAAACCTAATTCTAACAGAGACATTCAGAAGATTATTCACTGCTGCACAATGCAGTTAGTCCCAAAATGATTCTGCACTTATCCAATAAAAGCGCGCTAATCTAGAAATGCAGGGTGATGAATGTCTTGTGGATTTGCCAGATGACGTTGCTGTAAAATGAAATCTTGTGCCATTTCACAGCCCTTTCTTGGGGATCTGTAATGCAGATGGCAAGCTCCTGTTTGTTCGTCGCCTGTTGAGTCCACAATGCAATTTTAAAGCATTATTTATAATACGGAAACAAAGGAGAGATCCAGAGAAGGTAAGAAACGAAACCAACACCACTGGAACTAGTGCCACATAATATGTTAAGAGATGTCTTACACCGAGAGAGAGAAGGACAATGCTGACGGGGCGATACCCTTCTCTACGTTCAGACACGTTTCCTTGGAAATAATGTTATCCTTTATATCATACATGTGCTGCAGTTCCTCACAATTCTTTAGAGACTTGCACACTGAAAGCTTGTTTCTGTATGAACTAAAAGCATCAGAGAGCGCTGGGGAACAGGAAACATCACTAAGTCTAATAATACCTTACATGTGGTGCTGCTTCTCACTTGTGTTTTCAGAGACCACTAAGCGGCTTGTCTGCACTACAGGCTGAGAAAACCAAGCCAATGTCCATCCTTTTAACAGCTTAGAATTTTATGGAACAGCAAACTGAAAGTAAAACAAACTATTGGGGCCGGCGCCACAGCTCACTAGGCTAATCCTCCACCTGTGGCACTGGCACACGGGGTTCTAGTCCCAGTCGGGGCGCCGGATTCTGTCCCGGTTGCCCCTCTTCCTGTCCAGCTCTCTGCTGTGGCCCAGAAGTGCAGTGGAGGATGGCCCAAGTGCTGGGCCCTGCACCTGCATGGGAGACCAACGGAAAAAGGAAGACCTTTCATCTCTCTCTCACTGTCTACTCTGCTTATAAAATAAAAAATAAAAAAAAAATAAAAAAAAAACACCTATTGGGAACAGCTGAGATGCCCTGGATGTTCACACTGAGCTAGATATTATTCTAAGCATTCTATATTTTCCACTGCCAATATACATCCCAAGAGAGCCACATGACAGATACTAATATTTATAATTGGGAAAATGGAGGCACAAAGAAAGCTAAGAAATTTGTTAGAGATTGCACAGGTAGTAAAGTAATACAATCGAAACCTGCATACCCTGGCTCCAGGGTCCAGAAGTTTTACTGCAATGTGTACTGCATCCCATAGCAAAAGAGACTTATAAAAGATGCTGTGGGACGTGGGACAGGCCTCTAATCCAGACCAGAGAGGCGGCTGATAAGGGTTGAGATGTGCCATACGTCTTGAAGGCTGAGTAGAAAATGCACATCAGATAGAAGGAGTAATACTTGCAAAAGCATCAGGCGTTTACACAGCATGAACTTAAGATCCTTCCAGCAAGCACAGGAGGTGGGGCAGGGGGATGCGGTCAGAGAAGTAGGCAGCAATCTGCGGGCTGGTAGTGGACATTTCGCCCAGCAGTCAGGACACCCAGGGCTCACCTTAGAGTGCCTGGCTTCAGTTCTGGCTGCTAATCCTGACTCCAACTTCCTGTCAGTGTAGACCTCGGGAGGCAGCAGTGTCATCTCAAGTAATTGGGTTCCTGACGTCCTTGTAGGAGACTTGGACTGAGTTCCTGGCTCTGGCTCCAGCCCCTGCTGTCACAGGCATTTGGGTACGAACCAGTGGATGAAATTCATTCTCTACTCTCTCCCTCTCCCCCTCCCTCCTCTCCCTTTCCTCCATCTCCCTCTTCCTTTATCTATCTATCTATCTCCTTCTCAAACACATTCTTTAGAAAGATCTTTGTTCTGACTTATAGTTTGATTCTGAAGCCCAGTACCCATGGGGAGACCCAAGAAAGGACTTTAAGCAGAAATAAGATGTGATTTTGCTTCTATTTGGCAAGATTATTCTGACAGCGATAACGTGGAGGATGAATCAAAGCAAGGTGAGACCAATTTGCATATTGTTGGCATTTTCCAGGGAAGATTTGCAAGAGGCTGAGCCAAGCATGTGACAGCAGATATTTAAAGAGAGGCATCTGAAAAATACTCAGGAGACAGGACGCACAGGGGACAGAACACACGTGTGCCACACGTGCAGCAACCGACCAACAGCCGGCAAGGGGTTCCCAGGGCACAAGACACCAGGCACCATTTCCTTAGAACTCTCACATAAACCTTCTACACAAGAGACAATATTAAATGGGTAGCACAAGGGTTCTCAAAGTGCAGAGGCTCTGGCGAGAGTCAACAGTCGCGGGCTGGCGACCAGCACTCGTTTAAAGCTTAGCCACAAGAGGACCGCTTGGCTGTCTAACACTTGACATCCTCTCTTATCACAGCTCCGGGAGGTGCAACACAGCAGATGCTGACAGGTGTCCTCACCCCTGGCAGCTGATTGCTTTAGGAGACGTTTGGCAACGTGAGGGAAGGCTAATAGACCGTGTGAAAGTACAGCCTTTTAAATGTAAGGAAGAGCATCTAAAAAAGAATAAATGAAGATAAAAAGAAGACTTTCATATGGACTTGTTTCCGTTGGGCTGATAGATAACAGCTCTTTCAAAACAGCAACGACTAAAAGGTTAGTTAGCTGCATTAAAGATGAAGGGCACAGAAAATAATTTGGGGCTGTCAGAAAAGGAGAGGGACCACTGATGGATTCTAGCCTGAGTTCAAAAGATCGCTGGAAGGAGGGGAAGTGTGTGTTTTGGTTTAGAGCTGCAACTGAAATCTGCCTGCGGATGAGTTCTTCCAAAAAGCTGCTTTCCAATACCAAGGCGTGTTTGATTGCTCAACAATGGTGAAAACTATCAGGTGGAGAATCAGCTAAGGTTGAGACTATCTGAGCAGCGTACTTAACAAGCATTACCTGAAGGATGTATGAAACACTCCACCCCACATCAGCAGAATCCACATATTTTCAACTTGCCATGGGATATTCACCAAAACAGACCATCTCTTGAGCCTTAAAGCATCAATAAACATTTAAAATTAAAATTAGGGGCCGGTGCTGTGGCATAGCAGATAAAAGTCGCCACCTGTAGTGCCGGCATCCCATATGGGCACTGGTTCAAGTTCTGGCTGCTCCACTTCTGATCCAGCTCTCTGCTATGGCCTGGGAAAGCAGTGGAAGATGGCCCAAGTTCTTGGGCCCCTGCACCCACTTGGGAGACCTAGAAGAGTCTCCTGGCTCCTGGCTTCAAATATGTGTAGCTCCAGCCATTGCAGCCAACTGGGGAGTGAACCAGAAGATGGAAGACCTCTCTCCCTTTCTGCCTCTCCTCTCTCTGTGTAACTCTGACTTTCAAACAAATAAATAAATCTTTAAAAAAATAAGTAAAATAAAAATTAAGATCATACAGGGTATGATTTTGAATCACACTGAAATCAAACCAGAAGTCAATAACAAAGGTAAGAGGAAAATTTTCTATACACTTGGAAATGAAACAACAAACTTGGGATACCTGCATCCTGTACTGGGGTTCCCATGTCCAGGTCCTGGCTCTGCTCTCAATTCTGGCTTCTTGCTAATGTGCACCCTGGGAGGCAGCAGTGACGGCTCAAGTACTTGGGTTCCTGCCGCCCATGTGGGAGACTGAACTGAGTTCCTGGTACTTGGCTTCAGTCTGGCCCAGGCCTGGCTGTTAGGGAGCTTGGAAAGTGAACCAGCAGATGACAGCTCACTCTCTCTCTCTCTCTCTCTCATTCAAATAATATTTTAAAGTTTTAAGTGAAGGAAGAATAAAGACTTTTTCAGATAATCAAAACTTGAGATTTGTTACCAGTTATATTTGCCTGCAAGCAATGTTCAAGTCTTTAGCGAGAAGGGGGAAGACATGCTGTAAACTCAGATCTACATAAAGAAAGGAGGAGCACCCAAGAAGAAATAAGTGAAGGTAAAATGAAGACTTTTATGTCCTCCCATTTCAACTGATCTTATAGCTAATAGCTTTTCCAAAACAGCAGCAATGTGTTTGGTTATGTATTCTTGCGTGTGTGCATGCTTATGTAGGCTTATGTATGAGTGAACTGCATGAAGGCAATGATCCAAGGATTGAGGGAGGAATTAGGATTACTTTTAGCTTGTAGGGGCAGGCGTTTAGCCTAGCATCTAAGATTGCCGCATCTCATGCAGCAGCCCCTGAGCCTGCTCCTGGCTCCAGCTTCCTGCTAACGCAGACTCTGGGAAACAGCACCGAGGCTCAAGTGATTGAGTTCTGCCACCTACACAGAAGACATTGAATTCCTAGCTTCCTGCTTCACATCAGGCCCATTGTGGACATTTGAGGAATGAACCAGAGGGTGCGCATGCTCTCACTCTCTCTTGCTCTCTCTCTCTATATATATATATATGAGACGTTTATTTATTTTATATATTCTATATTATTTATTATATATAATAAATAATTTTTGAACTGTAAGTTATTTGTACTACCCATGAAGCAGTGTAGTGTTGTTTGATGTAGACTTGAATGAGTTGTAAGTATATATCACAAACTCTAGGGCAACAAACCACTAAAAGTGTTTTTTTTTCCATTTTAAAAAGTATAACCCACATGCTAAGAAAGCAGGAAAAAATGAAACAATATAAAATGTACAATTAAAGCCAAAAAAAAACTTAAAAACGGATAGAAGACAAAAAAACGAAACAAAAAATGGGCAACAAATGAAAAGTACTAACAATGACAGACATTAATCCAACCATAGAAATAATCACTACCAATTAAAAGTCAGAGATTATCAGAGTGGCTCAGAAAACATCCAACTATATGTCGTCTACAAGAAACCCATTTAGGAGCCAGTGCTATGGTGTAGCAGGTTAAGCTGCCTTCTGCAGTGCCAGAATCCCATATGGGCACCAGTTCGAGTCCCGCCTACTCCAATTCCAATCCAGCTCCCTGTTAATGTGCCTGGGAAAGCAGTGGAAGGTGGCCCAAGTGCTTAGACCCCTGCACTTGTGTGGGAGACCCGGAAGAAGCCCTGGGCTCTTGGCTTCAGATAGAGCCAGCTCCAGCCATTGTAGCCCATTTGGGGGGTGAACCAGGAATGGAAGATCTCTCTCTCTCTCTCTCTCTCTCTCTCTCTCTTTCTCTGTCTCTCTTTCTCTGCCTCTGCCTCTCTGTAACCCAGCATTTCAAATAAATAAATACATCTTTAAAAGCAAAAGTCAATATGTGGAGAAAGACATACCACGCTTATGTTTACACTAATCAAAAGAAAGTCCATGTAGCTATATTAATTTCAGACCGAGCAGACTTCAGAGCAAGAAAAGTTAACAGGGAAAAAGAAGAACAAGCCTAATGCTAAGAGTCAATTCTTCAAGAACACTGAACAATCTATGGATGCATCAAGCAAGTGAACATCAAAATTTGTGAGGCAAAAACTCAAAGAGGCACAAGGAGAAATGAATTCACTATTACAGTTCTCTATCAGAAATGGACAGATCCAGCAGGCAGAAAATCAGTAATGACACAGCTGAATCCAACAACACATCCATCACCCGATACAATGAACAAAAACCTACACACATATGTTTATAGCAGCAGTAATCATAATTGCCAAAACTTGAAATAGCAAGGACGCCCTTCAGCAGGTGACGGGATAAGCTCTGGTACATCTAAACAATAGAATGGTACTCAGTGCTAAGAAAAGAATGAGCTATCAAGCCATGCAAAGACATGGCAGAGACTTGGATGCGTGAGACAAAGTGGGAGAAGCCGATCTGAAAAGGCTATACACTGTATGGTTCCAAGTATGTGGCTCTCTGAAAAGGCCAAAAAGGCAAAAAGATGATTGGTTGCCATGGGTTAGTGAGGAGGTTGGGGTGGATGGGCAGAGCACAGCAGATTTTTAGAGCGATGAAGCAATGCTATGATCCTGTCATCGTGCCCATAAGAGGGGCAACCCCCGCAATGGTCAAGTAGGGGCTTCAGGTAATTGTGCTGTGGCAGCGGAGCTTCCTCAGCTGTAACAAAGGTACCCACTCGGTGAGGGACGTCGATGATGTGTGGGGGCAAGGAGCACAGGAAATCTATCTTCAGCTCGATTCGCAGTGACCCTGGGAACCCAAGAAAATAAAGTTTATTTGAAACAAAGAAACCACCAGACAGTTTATTGGAGAATTGAACCAAACATTTAACAACAATTTTACACAATCTCTTTCAGCAAACAGCAGAGGAATGAACACTTACTCAGTTCATTTTATGAGGCCTGTATTACCTAATACCCAAACCAGACAATGGCTGTACAAAAACCAGAAAGCTACAGGCCAATTTCTTCCATGAGCCTAGCCACAAAATAAATCCTCAATAAAATGATAGCATATCAAATCTAACAATGTTTGAAGAGAATTAACATATCATAACCAAGTAGAATTTCATCCAAGTATGCCAGAGATTTAAATATGCATGTAGAGACGTGGAGAAGTCATTACAGAAGTCTCGCTCCTTTATTCTAGAAAGCTTACTTGGAAAAATGGTCTTAGGCTATGCAAAGTACAGGTCATACAGGAAAAGAAAATACTTGCAAGATGGCCTCTCACAGGAACACCAACACCTGGGGTGAAGTGAGGAAATGTTGTCTCTGCTGTAGAGGTGATTTTCTGAGCTGTGCCAAAAAAAAAAAAAAAAAAAAAAAAAAAACCACCACTTGTCCTTGTGTGTTCCTGGAAGAGTTACTCAGAGGCAGGAAGGACCTGTGTTCGGGAAAGACTGTGATTGACTATGTGTGGGTGGTGCAGCTTCAGGGCCCTTGCAAAGAAGCAAGACACAAGAGCTAGAGAAAGGGCTGCACCTGCCCGGCATCCCTTTGGCCTCTGCAGGATTTGTAGCTTTGGAGGAAAAGTATGTTTGGTAAAGGCATTGGTGTTCCTATGATGGGCATTATTAGCATAGACTACATGGTGACCGCAGTCATGGACTCAATGTAGCAAGCAACAGAAGGACCCCAGAGAAATGTCAACATCACTGTCCCTTGGAGGGGCTGGATGATGGGCATGTATGAGGCCAGGGCTCCTCTGGAGAATCACAGGGTATCTGTGGGATTTTGCCAGAAGGGTGGGTTACAGGAACTTTGAGTTATTATGGATTTTACCCTACACACTGGGGCCTTGCAATGAGCACCTCTCCTCACCTCCGTGTGTCTCTCTGGCAGACAAGGCACAAAAGATCACTTAGCCTAAAATGAATCTCTGTAGAGAGGCATGCTGATCCCCAGCCAGGCCACCCTCTGAGAATGCTGTTACTAGACCAAACAAGTCTTAGCCCAGTCTGATACTTGTGCACTTGGGTTGCTCCACAGGTAAAAGGCTTTCAGGAAAAGCAACCAGTACTACTGAACGTGGTAGCCAGCCTCCAGGGGGCTCCCCAGCGACTCTTGCCTCTTGGTGTTAATGGCCTTACCCCCACCCCCACCCCCCAATGTACTAAGCTTGGTCTGTGTAACCAACAGGACTCAGTGTGTGTAGGGGCGGGAGGCACAGGACAAGCTTAGCGGTTAGGATTCTCACTTCCCATCTCAGTGTCTGGGTTACAAACCCAGCTCCAGCTCCTGATTCCAGCTTCCTGCTATTGCAGACCCTGGGAGGCAGCAGTGATGGCTCAAGTAGTTGGATTCCTGCCACTCACATGGGAGACCTGGATTGAGTTCTGGGATCCTGGTGTTGACCCTGGCCTGGCCCTCCTGTCCTTTGTGACTTTTGGTGAACCAATGGATGGGATCTCTCTCTCTCTCTCTCTCTCTCTCTCTCTTTCTCCAAATAAATAAATGCATTTTCAAAAAGAAAACAATACAGCGAAATAGACAGCTCACAGTTCTTCGGGCTCTAGCATAAAAACATTGCCACTTCTTCATTTTCTCCTGGATCACTCCCCGTGGGGGAACCAGCCCCCATGTGATTATCTTGAGATTATCAAAGCAGTCCTATGGAAAGATGTGAGTGGTGAGGCATTGAGTCCCCTCCTACAGCCACGGTGGGAGTGGACCTCCCAGTCCCAGTCAAGTCTTCTGGAAACTGAAGCCCTGGCCAACATCTCAACTGCAAACTCATGAAAGACCTGGAGACAGAACCACCCGGCTAAGCTGCTCCTGCATTACTGCGTCTATGGGCTTCATGAAATAGTAAATTGCTGTTCTTGTTGCAAGCTTTAGGATAATTTGTTAAGCAGCAATATTTAACCCATATACAGAATTTATGTCGACATCAACAAGACAACTAACTGAAACAATCCTTCCAAAATGAAGAGGAAGGCTGGCCCTGCAACAGGTTTTGTTTTTCTGACATTTTTCAAATTCAGTCACATTTGTGTCTCTACCAGCAGACAATAATGTTCAGAAACACCCACTGCAGTCCTCTATCAGCAGCCAGCTAGGTTGCAAGGGCTGGTAAATTAATTTCAAAAAGCGAGCAAAAAAATTGATCTAGACAGCGGCTATGGGTAAACAACATCATTATACTCAATTATCTGTCTCAAGAGAGAAGGGAAAGAAACCTGACAGTAATTTGATTTTAGACAAGAGCTATAATAAAATGCTCTTACTAAAGAAAAGCTGAATGGTGTATTTTCCAGAGCAAAATGCCTACTCAAACATGAACACAAACTATTTCGCTGAAATCCCAGGGCGATGCTGCCCTCCACATCAGATGAGGTGCTGAGATATGTCCGGGGGGGGGGGGGGGGGGGGGCGGGTGGTGAACTGCAGTGTTTTAGGAAATCAAGATGTGCAGACACTTTGGAAATCACCGGAACCAGAGACAGCTACTCCCGCTGCAGAGCCGGGATTACTAGCGGTCATCACACACGGCCTTGCAGCTCATGCTTCGTGGATCTGTCTTGGAAGGGAGGCACTCGGGATCGGGCTCAAGTTCCTGTCCATAGCGGGTGGTTTAGACTTGAGTCCCCTAGGAAAAACAGGCTTCTAGCACAACCCCAGGGCAGGACAGTGGAGGAAGGGAAGCAAATGCAGGTGGAGTCCTTGGCCGGGCAGGTTACTGCTCCATGGCAAAGTGTTGCCTGGTTCACGCCCCCACCTGGCCACGCTCGACTTGTCTGCACAGGCTCTGTGGAAACACGGTGACTCTGAACGGGACATGGGAAGGAGGGATGGGATGGGAATTCCTGCCACCTCCAGCCCGGCACCTAGTTCCCAGACCAGAGTTGGCTCTGGGACTGTATCCTTCTGAACACACAGAGGGTGGCCCCCCAGCAGCCACCAGGGAGTCTGCACCCTGTGCCTTGCGGCGTAGGACTGCATTCAAATGTGGAAATGCTAAAGGGGCCAGAGACTGAGCAGCAGCCTGGGGTGGGGGGATAAATGCGTGAGCCCATGCTGAGCCCTTCATTGCAGGAGAGCCCTTAAAACACAAGGCTTTTGAAGACAGGGGAGGCTGAGAGAATGCATTCAATACAGCCAGTAGACATCGACATAGGACTTTCTTATCCTCTGAATGGCAAACTAGAAAATACCATGGACCCGGGATAGCTGCAAAGTCCAGTTTTATCCAGCTTCCCACTTAAGTCTAACTTGTCTAGCCAGCTCCAGCCAGCTCTCCCCAACACTCAGGCAAGGCGGTGTTGCCACAGAGATAGGAATGAAAGACCAAAGATTTTACTGTCTCTGCTCTTTCGAGACTAATCTTCTTAGGACCCACCATCAGGTTTGAGTTCAATAGCTGTTTCCCAATGATCCAGGCAGGACTCAGAATTCCCAAAACACAGCCCTCTCTTGAGTAGCAGCCTAAGTTAATTCATTTGCTTGCATTTTAAGAACATGAGTTTGAAAGGTTAGTAAAAGCACATTTTGTGCACAAAAGTTTAAATAATTCAGGTGGCCTATTTTCAAAATAAATTCTCAGGGCAGCTGTTCCGCACAGCACAGCAGCTTAAGTCACCACTCAGGACCCCAAATCCCATACTGCAGGGCCTGGGCTTGAGTATAAGCAACTCTGCTTTTGACCCAGCTTCCTGCTAGTGTGCATCTGGAGAAGGCTGATGGCTGAAGCACTTGGTCCCAGCCTGGGAGTACCTGGGAGACCCAAATGGTGTTCCAGGCTTCTGGCTTCAGCTTGCCCTGGCCTGGCTCTTGCAGGCATTGGAGGAAAGAACCAGTGGATGGAAGATCTCTCTTCATCTGTTTCTGTGTCTTTCTCAGTCTCTGTGCCTTTCAAGTAAAATGAAAATAAATTTAAATAATAATAATTACCTTAAAATTAAATAACTGTCACTAATTGCATAATTTTGAAGCTGGTGAATGATGCTTCTACAAGTATTTTTGCCATTTATTGGGACCACTGGAGGTGGTAAAGAAGCAAGCTTTTCATTTTTCAGAATGAGTCATGAATTATTTGAGATTTTGAAACTATATTCTCACACTCAGTGTATCTGCCTGATATTTTTCTAGAGTTATTATCATTTCACAGATGAGGAAACAGTGATTACAGATTGATTCGGGAACTGGAAGCCAAGTCTTCAGTCATCAGACCTCATGTGTGTTTCCAGTTATATTGCATCCATGGTTCCATTCCCCCTACCTTTGTTATAATCAAATGCAATAAGCAAGCTTCACCTTCATGTATGGCACTAATAAAAATACTGACCAGGGCTGGCACTATGAAGCAGCAGGTAAAGCCAGTGTCTGCAGTGCCAGCATTCCATATGGGTGCTGGTTTGAGTCCCACTTCTGATCCAGCTCCCTGCTGATGCTCCTGGGAAAGCAGCAGAAGATGGCCCAAGTGTTGGGCCCCCACCACCCATGTGGGAGACCGGGAGGCTCCTGGATCCTGCTTCGGCCTGGCCCAGCCCTAGCCATTACAGCCATCTGGGGAGTGAACCAGGGGATGGAAGACCTCTCTCTCTCTCTCTCTCTCTCTCTGTGTGTGTGTGTGTGTGTAATTCTACCTTTCAAAATAAAATTAAAAAATAAATAAATGAATAAATAAAAGTTTTTAAAAAAGTATTGACCAAGCCTGTGGTGTTCTACACAACATGTTCCTTTAGACTGATGACAGACACTCTTTTGATAGCATGGTTCAACCCATTCACTTATTTACTTTAAGTGTCAGCAAGCTATAGTTTACCATTTACAACAATGCTTAAAAAAATTCATGGAAAATGGAATTAAAAGATAAGTTTATTTTGATCACAAAAAAAGTTTGAAATCCATGCAGGGTTGTTTTCATAATATACATTTTCCAAGAACTTTGTGAAGATCCTTTATACATTATTTCATTTAGTTCTTTTTGTTGTTGTTATTGTTAGTAGAATCTTTTTTATTCTGAAAAACAAAAAAAAAAAAAATGAAAAAAATGTTTTCCAATCACACACAGGAGGGGTATGGGTAGGGGGAGGTGTCTGTCCATCCAGCCCAGGCCCCCAGCCTGTGTGGTTTTGACAACAATAAGGGGTGTAGGATAATGGCCCCCAAAATAAAAGTGGTATGGGTGTGTATTTGGGAAGGAGAGGGGTGCAAAGGTGTGGAGGGGAAGGGGCAGAGAGGGCAGGGGCGAGGCCATCTCACGACCTCACACTGCCATGGACACCTTCTTTGCCCATCAGGACTAGCATCTTGGCAGTGATGGTGACGGTGACATGGAAGGTGGGTGCTCTGTGGACAATTCCCCTTCCAGGAGCAGTGAGTCCAGGGTCACAGGACATTTCTGGTCCCCGGGTGTCAGCCCATTCATGAAAAAACTTGACCGGTCTTTGCCAACCAGGACACCAACCTCAGCTGGCTGATGGTGTGATGTTGACGCCCCGGTGACAGCGACCCACGACGGCCGCGTCCTGACAGGTGCTGGCTGCCATGAGGTTGCCGATGTAGGCGTTCCACCCCGTGCCGGCACTGGCACTGGGGCCACAGGCTGGGCCCCGACTGCCTCCGGCTGGCAGGCGGGGGAAGTGGAGAGCTCGTGACACGCACTGCCCTCCGGCCCGCACCAGGGCTCTGCCCTCATTCCACTCTTGCATTAGTGCTTTGAGGCAGTTCTCTTCCTCTCATTCTACTGATAAGAAAAATGAGGCTCAGAGACATTTAACAATTTGCCCAAGATCACACAGTCAGTAAATGGACACTTTGCCCTCAAGTAAGATTTTTCCCCCATTCACCCAAATTGTATTACACCTGCAAATTACATTAGACTTAAAAACACAGTCATATTTGGTTTTTATGTGTGCATTAGCTCATTTAATCTTCATCTCAACTCATTTTACAGATAAGGAAATTGAGGCTCAAAGAGTTTAGATATCTTTTCCAAGGTCTACAGCTTAAAGTGTCAGAGCTGGGGAGGGGGGAAGTGTGGAGTTGTTTTTATTCACTGTTTCTCACTGGAGACCATGGAATGCTTAGCTGAAATCAAGACTACCTACATTCAATTCAGCGTTTGCTAATCTATCATCATAGAAATACTATCTGAAAATTAGTTTCAAGAAATCTATTAAAATTGCTTAGAACAGTTATGTCCACGAGTTCCTGGCCCTGAATTAATAAGAAGCCTGCATGTGCGCTGATGTAATTGCGATTTTATGCTGGGGTCTCGTGTGGATTTCGGAGGAGAGGGAGATAAATGAGGAAACTGTAAGATCCTTACAGAGAGATTGAAAACAGGAGTGCAGTAATAAAGGCCCCAAAATAGCCCACATTTTAATGGGAAGCTGGAAAGATTATAGAAGGAGAGACGATCAGACCAGGCAGCTGGAGAGGAGCAGAAACAAAAACCACACGATGCAAGTGCCTCACCGTGCTGATGGGACCACGAAGAAAGCTCTCTTGAAAAGTTTCTCGAATTTCCTTAGACCTGAAGCAATGGCTTATTCATTAGGGTTGGGTTTGGCTGAATGTAACAGAAAGACCCAAGGTAACAGTGGAAATATGATGGAAGTTTATGCTGCCTCCACGTCACAGAAGGCCACCAGTAGGCACTTAAAGGTTTTATTGTGTCAGAAAGCCAGGATCTTCCCTACCTTGCTGTTTTGTCCTTCAGTGCCTCCATTTCCAAGGTCACATCACTGTCCAAAATGGCTGCAGGGGCTCCAGTCATTATATATACATTCCAGGCCACAGGAAGGAGGAAGGAGAAGAGTACTCCTTCCCTTCTGAAGAGATTGTTCCAGAAAGAGCTCACACTTCCACTTTGAAACTACTGACCCGTTTTCTCAGGTGGCCTCAGACACACCTAGCTGCAAGGGAGCTTAAGGCCTTTAGCTAGGGATACTGCACCCATTTAATACAGGGTTCCATCACTGAGGACAGCAAATAGATACTGGGGTGTGCACCAGGCTCGGCCACAAATGAATAATAGGAAAATCTAACAGCAACGCAGTAATAACTTATTCTACCTCCTCAGAGGCATCCACATCAAGACCTCCCAACACCATAAATAGGGCCCCATTGTACATTTTCTATTTACAAAATATTCCGTGTAAAATCAATTTAGATGCTTTTGTAGCAAGAATAATGGAGACAGAGTGGCTACGAAGCCAACAAGGAGCAAACTGAGTTTGGCATGGCACGAAAAGCATGGTATTCCTCTAGTCTGGCAGTTGGCTTTTGTCCTCAGGCTGGGCTGGCTGGCTGCGTAGGTAAGAAACCCTTTCACACTCAGTGCCGTCTGTATTCCCACACCGCTGCGCGGCAGATTGCTTAGATGGAACCTGCTGCAGCCGTTCTGCCACGTAACTACGTTCATATTTCAAGCAAGCACAGCTGAAATTTCGAGGGAAAACTCTATCAAAAATGACATTTCACTCCTATCCATCAAATACTGCATAGAAATGAATGTTCACCTCTTTCTAAAATCATTCAGAAATGTGTGATAAAGGGAATTCGGGGGGGCGGGGGAGGAAGACATACGTTGTGTTCCTATGCAAGAACAATTTTTCTCCTAAATAAATACATCTTTTATTCTAAATAATGATAATAGCTGGCATTTATTGTGCTGTTTTTATATTCCCAAGGAGTCGAACACTTCATCTTGCTCATTCATAAACTATAAGAAGCCCTTCAGTGCGATGTCTTGGGATTGTGTTCCTTAGGCTCCAATCTTGCATTCGTCCCTTCCGTAAGCATTGCCAAGCACCTACTACGTGCCTCAGGCTACACTACAAGTTTGGGACACAGAGCTAAAAGACAGACACCACCCTAAGGAAGCTTGCGTTTTCTTTTTCTGAAGTGGCCAACGGGAGAACCAACATGAGTACTTCCAATGACTCCCGTGAGTGCTGGGGCTCCGGACCAGACCGTCCGGGTTCACCTCCCGCTCGCGGTGGGTCTGGAGGCAAACCACGTTGATCTCTCTAAGCTTTGGTGTCCTCGGCTGGAAAGTGGGGCCAACCAAAGGAACCGAGTGAGACGATCCATGCCGAGCCCTTAACTCGCTGTGCAGCGCACCGGGAACACTCGCGAGGCCCAGGCTAAGGGCACGGCGGGGACAGACACGGGAGCCTAGGAAGGCTGGACGAGAGGCGGCTTCGAAGCTGAGTGGGGAAGGTAGTGCAGCCCAGCTCTTGCCCCACTTGAGCAGCTTTCAAAGAACACCCTCGTCTGGAATGGCCACGCGAGAAGGCCACTGTCAGAGCGGGCTGAGCTTTTTGGTGGTTACTCCTTCAGGCATCGCAGCGGAAGCCACAATCCCCAGGTTCTCCCAACCACATACTGTCACAGGGCCGCTGTTCTGCGCGCAGCACCTCCGCTCAGGCCCGGCCACTGGTCCCAGACTCCTCCTGCAGACCCCACACGCAGTTGCTGATCCTCCATTAATGTCCCAAAGCAAAACTAGGAAGGGGCTGTCCCCTTCAATAAGACCTCACTAACGCATAAAGAAAGCAGAATGAACCCGGGAGAAACCCATACTATGACTACCAGTGGCTGCTCTGATTCCCATGCCGCAAACACAGGCTGGGCCTCGCGGGCCTCGCGGGCCTCGCCTGCCTCCCTGAGATCTTTTCCCTAACAGGAGGGCGACCAGCTGCATCCCCATCCCTGGGCCTCCGTGTTACAGAATCCAAGCACAGTTTCCTCTTTGCCCAAGAGTTGGCACGTGCATGAGCATCCATTTCCTTCAGGGCGATGCTGCCCTCATCCCAAAGACACACCTAGGGCAATCACTCAAGTTCTTAAACCTTCCCCCAAATCAGATTTGCTCTATCTTGAATTAACTTCTGTGTAGGACACTGAGTCCAGCCCATCTAGTGCTGCTACACGCTAATCTAATTTCTTATCACAGACTCCCACTAGCCAAGAGGCGAAGGAGATCCAAGCCTGCCTGAGCTTCCTGCCCTGTTCTCCACCTTGAAGAGGCATTGCTGGGACAAAAAGACACGGAATGCTACCAATGCAATGGCTTCCAGGTGAAAGTGACCCTAAATACAGATTCGGGTGATCATTTTTTTTTTTCACTAACTTGCTTTTATGTTATTAAACAGGTGCTTAATACCTTACTCTGAAGCCTTTGCCTACAGTCTGGGATTCCCTGAGAAAAATGAATAGGTGTTTGCCTTACATTCCTTAAAGGATTCACTCAGGTGGCCCGTCATGAAACAGAGGGAAGTTTCAGCCCAAAGATAAATATTTACAGGCCGAGTGTCTCAATCCCTCAGCGCTCGCTCTCGCTGGATGATGAGTTAGCTGTGCTTTGCTTTTCCCTGAGTGGACGCGTCCATGCTTGAGACTGGAAACACCCCAGAGCATTTTAAAAGCAACGACGGCGTGTCTTGTTAAAAGCATTTGAGTGTTCGATGGCATGTGAACACATATTGGCCAAAAACTCAGTCACAGATATTAGACACGTAAGCTAGTCCCTGTTTAAAAAGGAAAACCACTTTTTGAATAGTTAACAGCCATTGGCATTCAAATATATATAAGCACAAAGGATTATATTAACATTACTCAATGATTTAAAGTTCAATCACTTAGTATTATGGTGCCCTTAACTTGTCTTCAATCATCGTTTGCCACACTTCTGCCTTAAACTGACAAGTTCAGATAAGTTTAGATTTTCATACCAATATGCCATGTTCTTCCTTGCCTCTATGCAATGGAGAATGTTAAGATATATATCATTGTTGGCTGGCGCCGCGGCTCACTAGGCTAATCCTCCGCCTTGCGGCGCCGGCACACCGGGTTCTAATCCCGGTTGGGGCGCCGGATTCTGTCCCAGTTGCCCCTCTTCCAGGCCAGCTCTCTGCTGTGGCCCGGGAAGGCAGTGGAGGATGGCCCAAGTGCTTGGGCCCTGCACCCCATGGGAGACCAGGAGAAGTACCTGGCTCCTGCCATCGGATCAGCGCGGTGTGCCGGCCACAGCGCGCCGGCCGTGGCGGCCATTGGAGGGTGAACCAACGGCAAAAGGAAGACCTTTCTCTCTGTCTCTCTCTCTCACTGTCCACTCTGCCTGTCAAAAAAAAAAAAAAAAAGAAAAGATATATATCATTGTTAATATTCAATGTTAACAGAAGTTTTAAAAATAATATTTGCTATCTATTTCAATGGATTATTGGAAGAAATCAGCTGGCATAATAGGGTAATGAATTCAACAACTTCTAGGAAACTATAGACCGCATATAAATTATTATCAATATTAATTTTTAAGGCAGAAGGAATGTATATAAGCATTAATTGTATGAATGTACTTCACACCCAGCCCAGGAGTTCCTTTCCAGTTTAAAGGAAAAGGAATGGGGGCCGGCGCTGTGCCATAGCAGTTAAGCCACCGCCTGCAGTGCTGGCATCCCATATGGGCACCGGTTCAAGACCTGACTACTCTACTTCCAATCCAGCTCTCTGCTGTGGCCTGGGAAAGCAGTGGAAGATGGCCCAAGCCCTTGGGCCCCTACACCCACGTGGGAGACCTGGAAGAAGCTCCTGGCTCCTGGCTTCAGATCGGCACAGCTCTGGCTGTTGCAGCCAATTGGGGAGTGAAACAGGGATGGAAGTAGAAGATCTCTCTCTCTCTCTCTCTCTCTCTCTCTCTCTCTCTGCCTCTCCTTCTCTCTGTGTGTAACTCTGACTTTCAAATAAATAAATAAATCTTAAAATAAAACAAAGGAAGAGGAATGAATTCACATTGAGACCAACTTTGTGACCACTTAGTCTTCCTCCTCACACCCAATCCATGAATTCAATGTTATTTTGATTTTACCCTATAGGAAGCTAGTAGAGGTTAAGTGACTTGTCCTATGGCCATACAATAAGAGTCTGAGTGAAACTTGAACTCAAGGGAGAAGGTTCAGAAAGCATAAGCAGAAGAGCAACAAGAACAGGACTGTTGGATATGCATCTCTCTGTGGCCTGTTCCTGCCGGCCTGATTCTGGTTCCAAAGTGGGGAATGTGAGAGCCTTCCTGCCCCAGTCCTGCAGGCTCAGCCCTGGTCCCTGAGACCACCCACGCAGGCGTGGCCCATTGCCTGCACCATGGGAGGGCTGGCATGATGGAAGACTGGCACACGGGGTCAGTGTGCCATTGCAGGTCCAGTGTCTGCTGGACCTACCTTCCAGCCCTGAGCCCCCACAGACCCACGGAGCTACAGCTGCCTGTTGCTTACACAGTGCTGTGCAGTTGTGCACAGTTGTGCTGGGCCTTTGTTACCCCATTCCCTGCTAGGGAGAGAAGCCTGTCCCAAGCCTCAGCCCATTAACCTCCCTCCAGTCAATGAACCTGTCTCTAGGATTGCAAGCAGATGAGCCAACTTAAACCCTTATCAGGTTTCCAGTGCTGCCATTAGCTGAAGATCCCTCCATCAGGAATTTCTTTGGACAAGGATTCCTTGGTCTTTGGTTGTCAGTTCTGAATTATTTGCTTCGGTTTTCCAGAAAGCATAAACAGAAAAGCAGCAATTCAGGCACATAGTTCACCTATGTGCCAACTGCTGACCCATTTTGGGCCAGGTCACACCTGCCCTGCCTTTATTCCTTCCCCAGGCTGCCCAATCTGCATTAGGGCAGGATGAGGCATTGCTCCACCATGGACACTCTATAAGGGTTTGCCACAAATGGAAAGTGTTCACACAGAAAACAAGCCACCTGCTGCAAAAACTCAAGGGTGTCACAATTTATCAGGATGCAGCTTGACTTGGAGAGTCACAGATAAGAAGTCTGGAGGTGCAGTGAGTTAAGCTGCTGCTTGCAACCCCAACATCTCACATCCACGTGCTGGTTGAGTCCCGGCTACTCACTTCCCATCCAATCTGTCTTCCTGCTCATGTGCCTGGGAAGGCAGTAGATGATGGCTCAAGCATTTGGGCCCTGCCACCCACATGGGAGACCAGGATGGAGTTTCTCATTCCTGGCTTTGGTTGCTGTGGCCATTTGGGGAGCAAAAGAGCAAACAGAAAATCTCTCTCTTTCTCTCCCTCCGTCACTCTGCCTTTCAAATAAATAAATCAATACATCTTTGAACAAACAGAAACCACAGAAATTTGTTCAGCAGGAGTACATCTTTAAAGATACAAATGGTATTACAGATTCCACCTGGATCGCATAGGTCACTCACCCCAGGGAAATGCAAATACCATGCTGTGAGGACACCAGGCAGCTGGTGGAGAGACCCACAGCCATGTGAGTGGCATGCCCTGAAGTTCAACGTTCTAGCCTCAGCCAAGTCTCTAGATGATGCAGCTACACCCAAGCAAACTACTCCAAAATTCCTGACCAACAAAACCTGTTAGAGATAATAATAAATGATTATGTTGTTTAAGAAAAAAAAGCCAGGGGCCGGCGCCGTGGCTCACTTGGTTAATCCTCCGCCTGCAGCGCCAGCATCCCATATGGGCCCTGGGTTCTAGTCCCGGCTGCCCCTCCTCCAGGCCAGCTCTCTGCTGTGGCCCGGGAGTGCAGTGGAGGATGGCCCAAGTACTTGGGCCCCTGCACCCGCATGGGAGACCAGGAAGAAGCACCTGGCTCCTGGCTTCAGATCGGCACAGCGCAGGCCATAGCAGCCATTTGGGGAGTGAACCAATGGAAGGAAGACCTTTCTCTCTGTCTCTCTCTCTCTCTCTCTCTCTCACTGTCTATAACTCTACCTGTCAAATAAATTAAAAAAAGAAAGAAAGAAAGAAAGAAAGAAAGAAAGAAAGAAAGAAAGAAAGAAAGAAAGAAAGAAAAAAGGAGCCAGCACTGTGGCATAGCGTGTAAAGCCGCTGCCTACAGTGCCCACATTCCATATGGGCACTGGTTCTAGTCCTGGCTGCTCCACTTCTGATCCAGCTCTCTGCTATGGCCTGGGAAAGCAGTAGAAGATGGTCTGAGTCCCGGAAGAAGCTCCTGGCTCCTGGCTTCAGATGGGCGCAGCTCCAGCCACTGTGGCCATTTGGGGAGTGAACCAGCAGATGGAAGAACTCTCTCTTTCTGTCTCTGCCTCTGTGTAACTCTGAGTTTCAAATAAATAAACAAATCTTAAAAAAAAAAAAAAAAGAAAGAAAAGAAAAGAAGAAAGGAAGTTGAGAAGAGTAAGGAACACAAAACTTGTTCCATTTCTAGTTCTGTGATCTTCACCCAGTCTCACTAGATTTACTATGTCTGATTTTTTTTATCTGTTAAATGAGGGCAGGAATATCCACATCAATATATTTTTATAAGAATTAATTATGATGGGGGCAGGCATTTGGTGCAGCTGTTAAGATGCCTCTTAGGAGCCCCTGTATCCCATATCAAAATGCATACCCTGGGAGGCAGCAAGCGATGGCTTGAATAGTTGGGTTCTTGCCACCCACATGAAGATCTGGATTGAGTTCCAGGCTACTACAGATTTCTGTCTGGCCCAGCCTTGGCTGTTGTGAGCACTTGAGTAGTGATCCAACAGATGGGAGATCTCTCTCTCTCTCTCTCTGCCTTTCAAATGAACAAGAAATTAAAAATTGTAATAAGAATTATTAAGATAATATTTGTCAAGAATCAAGAACAAAGCCTAGTACATTATAGCTGTTAATAAATGCCATACATCATTGATTCCAAAATGCACATTTATTTTCACATCTTAACATCTCTGAAATCGGTGTGAATTTTATATTGTGTTATAGTTTAATGGATAATTTTTTCCTTCTTAATAGTGTATTATATAATGGTACATCTTAGGGTCAATGTCATCTTCAGTTTGATGAAATGCAGCAATCTCTTCCCGCCGTATCCCAGAACATATTTTATTTTATTCTCTCCCAAACCTGACAAGTCACACAGCAAAATTAAAAGCAGCACTATAATGGATGGTGCCTCGCAACCATTTAGAACAACTGAGAATGACTTTTCCTTCTCTCACCTGACGATTCTACTTTTAGGGCTGTGAAAACAGCAACTGAGATTTTTGTGAAACAACAGAATTTTTAAAGAAGGTTCATTATGCCTTGTTCTCAGGCAGGACTTGTCCAGAAAAGGAACTACTAACTCTGTATTATTCAGGGTTTTCCAGAGAAACAGAAACAGGAGAGAGAGAGAGAGAGAGAGAGAGAGAGAGAGAGGGAAAGAGGGAGAGAGGAGAGAGGGAGAGAGAAATCTTCCATCTGTGATTCACTCCACAAATGGCTATAATGGCGAGGGCTGAGTCGGACCAATGCTAGGAGCCTAGAACTCCAGCCTGGTCTCCCAGTTGGGTGTAGAGGCCCAAGGATCTGAGCCATCATCTGGAGTCTTCCCAGGCACATTGGCAGGGAACTGTATGGAAAGTGGAGCAGCCAGGACTTGAGCTGGCACGCATGTGGGCTGTGCCACAATGCTGGCTGGGAAGAGATTCATTATAAGGAATTGGCTCCCTCTGCTGTGGGGGCTGAAAAGTCCCGTGACCCACCATCTGCAAGCTGGATATCCAGGAGAGCAGGCAGTGTGCTTCCAGTGCACTTGCTGGGGAATCAGGGAACACGACGGCACCCATCCCAGCCCAGGGGCTGCAGACGATGAGATGAGGCATCCCAGCTCAAGCTGGCAGACAGGCAGACAAAAAGGTCAAACCTTTCCTTCCTCCACCTTTACTTCCATTCAGGTCCTCTGGATGGACTGAAGGAAGCCCACTTGCATGGGGCAGGCCCACTAGCTTTACAAGGCCCACCAACCCAAACGCCCATTCCACCGGGAAGCACCCCACAGGCAACCTTGGGAATAATGTTTCATCTGGGTTCCCGTACCTGGTCCAGCGGACATGGGAAATGAAACTAGCACGCCCTACTTCATGAAACTCTGTGAGAGGAAATAGTGCTCGTGATTTCCAGATGGTCCACTTAGACCAGACTGGCTGGTTCTGCTAAGTCCCTTTTAAAGCAGCTTGAGTTGTTTGGGCCCAAGTCCTGCTTTTAAAAATTATTCATTCGAGAACAGCCACGCCTACACACTCACTAGACCACCCGTCCCCGTCTTCCTGGAGGGACCTTTCCTCTTTGCCCCTCCATCTGTTCTTTCCCAAGCGTCTGCTGGTAAAACAGGAGACTACAGAACTGTGGAACGGGGCTGAAACACGTCCTCAAACCTGCCATCCGACATCAGCCTTCACTGCTGGATCTCCGTGACCCCTTCCCCTCGTTCCCATGCTCGCAGCGAAGTCCCGACGGTGGGACCCTGGGACCCCATGTTTCGTGTATCTGTATCTTCTGAGCACCCCATAAGGTATCTTAAATAGATAAGTTGTCTCATTTTCTCTGAAATGTATTGAATTGGAACGGATATATATGCAAATACTGTCACCAAACATGACGCAATGATCATTTGTCAGTAATTTTATTATGTAAATGATATCGGAGAATCCAAGTAATCAGAAATAAACATGCATCCTGACTAAGGAATTAGACCTTAGACACTTTTCCCAGAACAAGAGGTGCTCATAAATGTTGAATGAAAGAATCATTACTCAGCCTTCTCTCCATCTTCCTAGTTTCCCCAATATCCTCCCAGGAGCTTAAGAGTATTTTTCTCTGGTTCATTCAAGCAAGAAACAGTAGACTTTCTCCCATCTCCAGGTCACAACCTCTGATGCTATGACTACAGAAATGATACTGTGAATTTAGAGGACTAGGTTGCAGGACAAAACAAATGAGTACTTATTTTGGTGGCCGTGGAAACCAACCAGTTTTGGCATGCAGAAAGGAGGTGCTGATGATGTAAGATTGGTGATGTTAAGTAAAATCCTGAATTTTCATTGTGTATTTTTTTTAATTCCTAGCTCTATGCATTGAAAAATCTAGAAACTTGACTGTAGTTCCAAAATATCAATCTCACTAGAAAACACAGGAACAGCTGATTCCAGATCTGGGGCAGAAAATGTGCCAGATGAAGCAAAACTATCGTATGACACAAAAAAGTAAGGAAAGTGTGAAAGACCAACTGTGTCCTGTGGAAAGAACTCAGGAGCCAGTGATGACATTCCCACTGGCTGCAGTTCAGTCAGCACACAGACTCACCTATCTCTAGTCTACACATAAATGCATCTATAGCCAGCATTACCCTGACTCCAAAACCAGACAAGGGCACAACAAAAAAGAAAACTACAGACACAGCTACAAAAATTCTCAACAAAATACTAGGACATTGAATCCAAGGGGACATGAGGAAGATTTTACATCATGAGCAAGTGGGACTTACCACCATGATGCAAGGACGCCTCAACACACGTAAATCAATAAACAGCGCACATCACATCAGGAGAATGAAGGGCAGACACTAGAGCGGCAGATCAAGAGACACAGAAAAAAACACTCAAAACTGAACAGTGCTTCAGGATGAAAACCTCAGCAAATTAGGTACAGAAGGAATGCCTCTCAATACAACGAGGACTGTGTAGTGCCAGACCCACAGCCAGCAGCAGACTGGCAGGGGAAAACTGCAACATGTCTCCTAAGATCGGGAATAAGACAAACAGGTCCACTTCAGTGCTCTCATTCAGTAGAGTTTTGGAAGTTTTAGCAAGAGAAATAGGCCAAGAAAAAAAAATAATAAAGGGAATCCCAATAGGAAAAAAAGCAGGTCAAATTATCCTTGTTTCACATGACAAGATTTTGTATGGAGAAAAAAAATCCAAGACACCACCCAAAAACTGTTAGAACTGATTTACAAATTCATTAAGTTTCCAGCTACAAAATCAACATACAATAAAAAATCAGCAGCTTTTTTTACACTACAGTAATGAAATTGCTGAGGAAGATCAAAAAAGCAATCCCATTCAAATAGATACAAAAAAATAAAAACTGCCTAGGAATAAATTTAACTGAGTAAGTGAATGGTAACGAAAACTAAAAGCACTGATGAAAGAGATTGAAGATGACATAAAAAAAAAAAAAACAGAAAGATATCTTATGATCATGAATTGGAAGAGCAAACATTGGTAAAATGTCCCTACTACCCAAGGTGACCTACAGAGCCAATGCAATCCCCATCAAAATGCCAATAGCATTATTCATAGAAATAGAAAAAAAATATAAAATTCATATGGAACCCTAAAAGACCCCGATTAGTGTTACAGCCTGTTAGGTCTCTGAGGCCTAAAACCCCAAACCTGGTGAAACGGGGCACAGATACAGAATCCAAAGGCTGGTGGAATATTCATTGCTCATGAAAGCCCTGCACCTGAGACATTCCAAACTTCTGAGACAACGCTCCCACCCACCCACCCACCTTATCAGCGTCCACATGGCTCTCTGCATCTCCCCCAACAAGCAGCTTGAGAAGGGGCTTTGCCCGCTGATCAACAGAATGAAGCCTGGGTTCAACCCTGCCCTGCTCTGTCTGGGCAGGCTCGACCGCCACTCTCTTTACTCCCCAGCCTGTCCATTTTGAAATAAAGTCTTTTCTGCTTTAACTGGCTACCTCCTTGCCTTCTTGGAGCCCTAAAAATTCTAAAACCTAACAAATAGCTAAAGCAATCTTAAGTAAAAAGGACAAAGTTGGAGGTATTACACTACCCAAATTCAAAAGAAACTACAAAGCTGTGTTAACCAAAACCACATAGTACTGGCATAAAAACCAACACTTAGACCAATGGGACAGCAGAGGAGTTCCAGGAATAAATGCAAGTTTTTATGGCCAACTCATTTGTTACAAAGGCAGCAAGAACATGCATTGGACAAAGAGAAGTTTCTTCAATAAATTATGCTGGGAAAACTGAATAATCATATGCAGAAGAAACTAAACCCCTGTCTCTTACCATGTACAAAAAAACCAATTCAAGATGGATCAAAGATTTAAGTTTAAGGCTCAAAACTATGAAACTACCAGAAAAAAAAAATAGGGGAAATGCTTCAGAACATTAATCTAGGCAAAGAAATTTTCAGCCATGACTCTAAAAGCACAGACAACAAAAGCAAAATTGGCAAAAACCCTTGTGCCCAAAAGAAGCCATCAACAGCGTGAGGAGATCACCTACAGAATGGGAGAAAATATTTGTAAACTATACAACTGACAAGGAATTAATATCCATGGTATAGAAGAAACTAACAACTCAACAGCAAAAAAAAATCTAATTTAAAAATGGGTGAATGATCAGAATAAGATATTTTATCAAAAGAGGATACACACATAGCCAACAAGTATATGAGAAAATACTCAACATCGCCAACCATTAGGGAAATACAAATCAAAACCATAGTGAGATATCAGTTTACCCCAACTTCAAATGACTATAATCAAGAAGACAAAATATACAAATGTTGGCAAGGATGTAGAGAAAGGGGCACTCTTAAACACTATTGGTAGGAACGTACATTAGGGCAGCAGTTATGGAAAAAATAGTGTGGAAATTCCTCAAAAAGCTAGAAAAAGAGCCAGCGTACGATCCAGCAATCTTATGACTGGGTATGTATCCAAAGGAATTTAAATCAGTATGTAGAAGAGCCATTTGCACTTCCATGTTTATTACAACACTGTTCATAACAGCCAATACATGGAATCAAAGTGAAAGGATAAAGAAAATGCGGTATATACACAAGGGTGCAGTGTGTAGGCGTAAAAGTGATATTCTGACATTTGCAGCAAGATAGGTAGAATTGGAGGACACCATGTTAACCAAAGCCAATCAGGCTCAGAGAGACAAATACTGTGCATTCTCATTCTTGTAGAAGCTAAGAAGCTGACGTCCTAGAAGTAGAGAGCAGAGGAGTGGTTACAGGACCTGGGGAAAGCTGTGGGGACAGGGAGGTGAGTGGGCCCAGAGGTACACTGGACGGGAGGAATAACTGCTACTGTTCCGTACCACAGGAGAATGACTATGGTTGACACCAAATAACTGATTATTTCAAAATAGCAAGTAAAGAGAATTTTGAAAGTGCCTAAGACAAAATAAATTTATAATGTCTGAGGTAGTCAGTTCCCCTGCTCAGTGCACCTTGTGCACATGTGCTGAGAGGTTACACTGTACCCCATAACTGTGTCAACGAAACATGCCTCTATGGAAAGGCTTTTTCCAACCACACCAGTATTCATGCAACACCACTTCTAGAGGATTCTCAGTCGCCTAATTGGGATGTTGTGGAACATGGCAGAAACAACTGTGCTCATTCCTTTGGGTACCCTGGCAATGCTAAGGTTTTTCCTGAACATGTGCAGCACTGTGCCTAGGCCCTTGATTTTAGATTTACTGGTGCCAGGAAGGCTTAGCTACCAAGGCCCCTCTCATCTGAGGCTGCAAGAATTCCTTATGTAATTTTATCAAAAAGATAAACATCCTTGGCTCCTCGCCTGCAGCGTTCTGCTCGTCGTTCAAGATCTTGGGTACACAGGAAGACTACATTTACCTGACGAGGGCGTCTGGGCCTGCACCTGGGCCCAAACTGGCAGCAGTCATGGTGACAGCAGCGCACCAGCAGCATCAAGAAGAGCAGGGGCAACAGCCCCGGGAGAAAAGAGGGGCTCAGAACCCACAGCGGGGTGCTGCTATGCCCATCAGGCCCAGAAGCCTGACCCCGGAACAGCTGCACAGATCAGCCCAGACGCCAGGACAGAAGCTGCCAGAACACAGGCAGTAAATTTTGTCAATAAATAATCAGGAACTCCTGATCACTGCAAGAAAGTATCGAAGGGGGCATTAGGAATTTAGAATCTTGGCCTTTGAAGGCTACTTCAGCATCAATATAGACCTAGAAAAACACAGTAAATGTAAAGTTTGTGACATTAGGCGGAAAAGTACACTACCTTCATATGAAGCTTCAGATGAACAAATTATTTATGAGGAATACAGTTTATAAGTTTTTTATTTATTAATTTTCATTCTCATTTGAAAAGCAGAGGGAGACAGAGCCACAGAGAGATCTAGCCTCTGGATCATTTCCCATGCAACAGCTGTGACTGAACCAGGCGCCAGAAAGTCCAGCTGGATTTCCCAAGTGGGTGGCAGGGATCCAAGCACTTCGGCCGTTATCTGCCTCCTCCCAGAATGCACATTAGCAGGAAGCTGGATGGAAAGTGGAGTAGTTAGGACTCAAACCAAGCCTCTGATGTAGACTTAGCTACTGCAGCAAACACCTGCTCTGAGGAATGCAATTTTAAAATTAATTTTTAGGGCCAGTGCTGGGCAATAGGTTAAGCCTCTGCCTGCAGTACCCACATCCTATATGAGTGCTGGTTTGTTTGCCGGCTGCTCCTCTTCCCATCCAGCTCTCTGCTATGGCCTAGAAAAGCAGCTGAAGATGGCCCACGTCCTTGAGCCCCTGCACCTGCACGAGAGACTTGAAGAAAGCTCCCGGCTCCTGGCTTCAGACTGGCACAGCTCCAGCTGTTGTGGCCTTCTAGGGAGTAAACCAGCGGTTGGAAGACCATTCTCTCTCTGCCTTTGTCTCTCTGTAACTCTGCCTTTCAAATAAATTAATTAATTAATCTTTAAAAAAATTAATTTTTAAAGGATTATATTCATTGCATTTGAAAGGCAGAGAGACAGAGACAGAGATTTGCACGTACAGTTCTCTCCCCCAAATGCCCATCAGGAGTATGGAGCTCAATCTGGGTCTCCCACAAGGGTGGCACGGACCCAAGTACTGAGTCATCATTGCTGCCCCCCAAGGTGTGTTTAAGCAGGGAAGCTGGGAACAGAAGCACAGCTGGATCTCGAACCCAGGCAAAATGCCCACAGCTAAAAATAATTTTTTCCATGTAATCAAAGATACAAGGGTAGAATGTATAAGCCAATATTTTGAGTTTTATATAAATCATGAAGAAACATCTAGTTTCTCATACAAGCTCCACAAATTACAGAAAATGTCAAAGGAAACATTACAATGCCATTGTACAAATTTACACTTTTTTTTGACAGATTCATACTTAAAACGAAACTTAGTCTTATATAAAACTGATTTGTCTGAAGAATTAAATATTGTTAGAAAATGTGTCAAGCATCAGTAGCCCTACATGTACCAACATTTTTGTATCAAAGTAATTTATTGAAAATGTATCCCAAATATTGTCACAAGTCATAAAATACTTTTAACAGATCCAATAACAATTGCATTGGGGCCAACATTGTGGTACAGAGGGTTAGGCTGTGGCCTATGGCACCGGCATCCCATATGAGCGTCAGTTCAAGGCCCAGTTACTCCACTTCCAAACTAGCTCCCTGCTAAAGTGCCTGGGAAAGCAGAGAAGGATGGCCCAAGTGCTTGGGCCCCTGACACTCAAGTGGGTCACTGGGCTGGAGTTCCAGGCTCCTGTCTTTGGCTTGGCCCAGCCCGTGGCCATTGCATCCATTTGGAGAGTGAACCAGTGGATGAAAGCTTTCTCTCTCTCTCTCTCGCTCTCTCTGTAACTCTGCCTTTCAAATAAGTAAATGAATCTTTTTTAAAAAAAGGAATGCATCAGCAGAAAGGTCTTTATCAAACTTTAAAATGATCAAAGGCAGATATCCTAGATTAAGCTGCCATTTGTATCACCTACATAAAATATCAGAGTGCCTAGTTCACACTCTGACTCCTCTACTTCTATTCCTGCTTCCTGTTAATGCACCTGGGAGGCAGCAGGTGGTGGCTCAAGTGTTTGTGCCCCTGCCGGCCTGTAAGAGACTGTGATGGAGTTCAGGACTCCTGGCTTTGGTCTGCCCAGACTTGGCTATTGTGGCCATTTGAGGAGTGAACCAGTTGATTAAAGACTTCTTCTTTCTTCTTTCTTCTTCCTCTTCTTCTTCCTCTTCCTCCTCTTCTTCTCCTTCTTCTACCTCTTTTCATTCTCCTCCACCTCCTCCTTCTTCTCTGTCACTCTTCCTTTCAAATAACACATAAATAAATCATTCTTAAAGCGTTTGACATGCTTGAGGTAAAAGCTGAGCTCCCAAACATATTGTGAGACAGCTTACATATCTACTCCAACAAAAAGGAAGACATGTTCAAGGGGGCTGGAGCCACGGAGGGAAACATAGCTACTGACCAAGCCACCTCATCCACTGACACAAAGAGGGGAGGAGCAGCCTTCCATCTTCCTTCCCCTCTCCCTGCCTCCCATCTTTGACTACAGATCTCCATGCACAGAAGTGAGCTGGATGCCAGATGACAGAAGAGCCTGGAAAACTCCAGCTGTGGAAGCCAGCCCTGCGTGATAGCAAGCCAAGCAGGGAAAGGGTGAGGAGTGGATATGAAAGCAAACAAGCAAATGACTGGCACACTGACTACCCAGAACTGATAACTTCTGGTCTGCATGCTGCCTGAAAACCCAAAGACACCAGTGGTCCGACAGCACTGGGAGTCCTCAATTTCTGTGATAATGCATTTAAGGCCTTCAGTATGGCACAAGGAACACAGTAAGTACAAGTTACAAAATCGTTATCTCTGCTATGACTATCAGTGCCTTTAAGCAGGAAGGGGTGAAGGGACAGTAAAAGAATCAGGAGGCTGAATTCATTGCTTCCTGTGGTGTGGGAGGGCTATGCGGTGAGGCACAGTCTCCCCAAGTACAGCAATCTGTTGACCTTATACAGGGGTTTTGTTTAAGAGAGGTATAGAGTGCCAGGAATTGGCAAGCTTCCAGTGGTGTAAGTGGGTTGACATCACCTGTAAGAAGCATGGTCACTCAGGTGAGACTGTTGTTGATTGGTTGGCACTCAAAGGTGTGTTTACTGGAGTGAGTCTGTCCTTGATGGGCTGACTCCCACGAGCAAGGGGGTTGCTGAAGCAAGTCATTTCTGATCGATTGAATGGGTTAAAAACTAGTTCTTGCAGATCCTTGTTTCCATAGCTGCAGAAGAAACTCACTCGTTTTCTATTTTGGTGGGAACTTCTTTGTTTCAACCCTTCCTGTTGGTCCTCATTCCATCAAAGCTGTAGAACAGGGCTTTACTTGTTGTGAGGACCTTAATGACTGTAACTGATTTTCCTTGAAGGTGAGGTTTCCTCAATGGAGACTCCGTTTTCAGTTTTTACATCTATGGACATGATTTTATTCTCACTTTTGTCTTTGAATCATTTGTTGAATCATCAGGACATAACTGCACAAAAGCACTTAAGACTCTTAGACAATAGACATTGAACAATGGTGACATCATTAAGTATGACTATATGCAAAAGGTCCTAGAAGGCATTTCTAGGAATCATAAATCCACATTTCTCAGACCTGATCATGAAAACCTGATACGTCAAGTCTACTTATTTATTTATTTATTTATTGACAGGCAAAGTTATACAGTGAGAGAGAGAGACCGAGAAAGTTCTTCCCTCTGTTGGTTCACCCTCCAAATGGCCACTACAGCCCAGTGCCTCCTACTGGTCTCCTAAGTGGGTGCAGGATCCAAGCACTTGGGCCATCCTCCACTGCCTTCCTGGGCCACAGCAGAAAGCTGGACTGGAAGAGGAGCAACCGGGACAGAATCCGGCGCCCCGACCGGGACTAGAACCCAGAGTGCCGGCGCTGCAGGCGGAGGATTAGCCTAGTGAGCCACGGCGTCTTTTGGCTTAGATACAGGTTATTCCAATTCACCTGCCATGCTTAGGTTTTTCACAATGGAAAAGAATCTTCCCTCATTGCCCAAAGAAAATCTAAGGGCATTCTATTATCTATAACTACCTGGTTTAAAGAATTAAAACTGTTTTGTTGTGCCTCAGGATTTGGGCTAGATTATTTGCTGTGGCCAAGTAATGAAACACAATTTTGATGAGTGTCTCTAATAGTTTGACATTTGTGGATATGATCACCAATCTCAGGATTCTCGCCGATAAAGGGTGTTACACTTTTGTGTTCTTTGAGATGTATTCCATTGGGTTGATGAGTAATTGTATTGGTTACCTATTGCTCTGTAAAAATTATTCCAAACTTAGCAGCTTGAAACAGGAATATTATCTCACAGAAGTTCTACGGATCATGAATTTAGGGGCAGCTTAGCTGGGTGGTTCTGGGTCAGTGTCTGTCTTGAAGTAGCAGCCAAAGTGTCAACTAAGGCTGCAGTTTTCTGAAGACTTACAAAGGACTGTAAGATCCACTTCCAAGAAGCCTCACTTACTGGCTATTGCCTAGAGGTCAAGGAGAGGAAGTTTCCTCTCCTTACCACACAGGACCCTCCATAGGGCTTCTCACAACATGGCAGCTAAATTCCCCTCAAGTGAATGGCATGACAGAGATCAAGACAGACAATGCAATTTCTTTTATAACCTGCCCTTGGACGTGACATGCCATCATGATTGCCACATGTTATTGGTCACACAGATAGACACTGGCCCAAGGCAGGAAGGGTACAATGGACAAGGGCACGATTACCAAGGGCACGATTACCAAGAGCAGTGTCCACCTTAGAGACTGACTCTCACAAATTATACCCTAGAGATGATCTATTAACACATCTAGGGAAACTGTTTTTCTTCTGCCAAGGGACATTTGGGTATTTATTACATCATTAGCTGGCCATACAAAATTATCAACTTAAACATTAGCTTGCTAGAGACTGATTGAATTTTGAGTCCCTGCAGTTGCCTTGGCAGGACCAGACCAAATGATTTTGCATTCTTACATGACTCATGTGCCAGATGTTCTTCATGCCCTAACTAATAATCCAACAGGACAATTATCCTTGATCTTCCATTGGCTTTGAAGAAATCTGCTTTTTTTTTATATAGGAAAAAGGGTAGAAAACTGTACAATAGGCAATTCAACTTTGGTGGAACTACAGATATTCTTATATTGTCTCAATATTGTGACAAATAGTCATTGTTTGCATTCTGTAATTGCCCTGGTGCAAAGAAATTTTGCTTCATTTATGTATTGTATGCACAGAATATCATTATTGGTAAAGTTAGAGCAACATGCCCATAACATCATTTATTAAAATGGCTGAAATAAAAATAGCTTTAAAAAGCTGAATTACAGAGTTATGATGATCAGTTTCTAGACAAGGGTCAGCTAACATTCTCTGTAAAAAGCTAGGCATTCAATATTTTTGGCTTTCTGGGCCCATACGTTCATTGTGAGTACTCAACTATGCTATTGCAGCATTAAAGCAGTTGTAAACCATATGTGTTTTTAAAAATGGATGTAGTAGTGTGTTTTTTGTGTTTTTTTTTTTTTGCTTTTTTTTCCTTCATATTTGTTCTGTTTTTTTTTAAGAGGAAAGGTTTATTGTAGGATGGGAGAAGCCTGACAGGCTGCATGGAGAGGGCAAGAGGGTAAGAGAGAGGAGGAGAGCATAAGAGAGAGGCGAGATCAAGAGAGAGACATGTGTTCAGGGACAGGTGTGGTAGTGTTCTAAGAAGACCTTATTTACAAAAACAGATGACAGAACAGATTTATCCTGCAAGTTGTAGTTTGCCAGTTCTTGGTCTTCATTTAGGCAAGTCACTGTTACAAGTAAAAGGAGGAAGATAGACCAAGTCATAAGTGAAATGCCTTCAAGCAACAAAGAATAAAAGTATTACCAAGAGAAGATAATACATAAGAATATGCAACAAAACTTCAGAAGAGCTAGAAAAAAGATTTTTGACTGTGCTCAACACAAGGAAATGATAAATATTTGAGTGGATATGCTTACCTGATTTGAACACTACATTACGTGTATGTGGATTGGCACATCATATGGCATCCAGTAAATTTGTGCAATTATTATGTGTCAATAAAAATTTAAAAACAAAACAAAAAGAACATGCAATAGAGAGTATGATAGAATCATTTTCTTCTTTTTTTTTTTTTTAATTTTTTGATAGGCAGAGTGAACAGTGAGAGAGAGAGAGAAAGGTCTTCCTTTGCCGTTGGTACACCCTCCAATGGCCACTGCGGCCGGCGCGCTGCGGCCAGCGCACTGCGCTGATCCGATGGCAGGAGCCAGGTGCTTCTCCTGGTCTCCCATGGGGTGCAGGGCCCAAGCACTTGGGCCATCCTCCACTGCACTCCCTGGCCACAGCAGAGAGCTGGCCTGGAAGAGGGGCAACCGGGACAGAATCCAGCACGCCGACCGGGACTAGAACCCGGTGTGCCAGTGCCGCAAGGCGGAGGATTAGCCTAGTGAGCCACGGCGCCGGCCTAATTTTCTTCTGATGGGCTTGGGTCCAAATTGTTTGCTCCATGTAGTCAACCTATTCTGAAGCTCTCAGGCTAGCAATCAGCTCCTGGAAACACTTGCCTCAGGAGAATCTCAACTTAAGACACCCAGTGGATGTGAATTTTAAGTTGGGCTAAGGGCCTTCCATTTTTTCAGAGTGGGAAGGACAATATAACTTCCAAGTTACATGGTTCTTAAGCCTTCTAGGTAAATGTGTCTGTACACCATTGGATAAATAATCGGAATTTTCTTATACTGAATTTTAAGTAAGTAACATAAAATCTAACTGTGCTTCGGTTTTGTTTTTACCACTGTCAGGACCGTGATTTTGATTGGGAAACACTTTAAACCAGCCAGAAAATAAATGCACTATTATGAGTACACATGATAAGCTAGCAAGGGACGAGAAAACCACCTAGGGCATAGTTCTAGTCCATGTCCAACACTGACAATGTTCTCAGCTTAATGTAGTTAGAGATAAGACAGGAACTGGCCATGTCCTCTGCTATCCCAGAGACGGTTTCCAGTCACTGCTTAATATTGTAACAAATTAGTGCCTACTGTGACAGGCTGTTTCATGGAAAATTTTGGCAAGTGTCAATTTAAGGTTTCATCTGATGGTCCAGCACTCTGATGTTGCCAGGCCTTATCCTTATGGAGCTCATAATCACCTAGCACAATCAGTCATGTTTACTTCAAGATAAAAATTTTCTCTTCTTTTTTATTGAAAGTCTGCTGTTTCTCAGATAACCTGAATATGTTACTGTGTGGAACCTGATGTTCTATAGTAAAGACATTAACGGTAGATATGGCTGCTGCCATAGCAACAAGGAAGCTGTGTTGGTCCCTTTGGGAGTTTAGAGGTACAAAAGGGAAGTGGTAGGGGCAAATGTCTCCCTCACGGCAGCAGCAGTGGAAAAATTTTAGATAACTGTTCTGTTTCTTAGCCAGTCTGGGACATTGATTCTACCACATTTGTACCTGCAATGTTTACATGTGTCCTATCTGTAGGCTCCCAATTTTTAGAGAATAGAGAATGTTTTGGTTGTGGGTTTTTTTTTTTTTTTCTTAGAAACTCAAACATTGTACTTAATTTGAGCTTATTTATGTTCTGAGGCTCTGGGAATATCTTGACACTTACTGGATTTTTTTTCCTTCTTTATAACGCTAAGTGCAAATGATCCCATACAGCAGCTGGTTTAGCCTAACTATTTCTTTTTTGGAAAGGCAGAAATACAAAGAGAGAAGGAGAGAGAGAAAGAGAGAGATCTTCCATCCACTAGTTTACTCCCCAAATAGCCATAATGACCAGGGCTAAGCCAGTGCAAAGCCAGGAGCCAGGAGCTTCTTCCAGTTCTCCCTTGTGGGTGCAGGGTCCCAAGTACTTGTGCTATCCTTCATTGCTTTCCCAGGAGCATTAGCAGGGAGCTGGATTGGAAGTGGAGCAGACAGGACTCGAACTGGCACCAGTATGGAATGCACACGCTGCAGGCGGAGGCTTAACCTTCTATGCCACAGCGCTGGCCCTGGATAGTTTCTAAATTGGCAATTTTATATTCGATTTAATTTTTTATTATTTAATTCCCTTTTTCAGGATTGATCCTATTTATAAGAGAAGCTAAGGGCCAGCATTGTGGCACAGCAGGTTAAGCCTATCGCTTGCAACACAGACATCCCATATCAGAGTGCTGATTCAAGTCTTGGCTGCATTTCCAACCCAGCTCCCTGCTAAGCACCTGGAAAAGCAGTGGATGATAGTTCAAGTGCTTGGGCCCCTGCCACCCACATGGGAGACCTGGATGGAGTTCCTGGCTTCTGGCTTCAGGCTGGCCCTGACTGTTGTAACCATTTGGGGAATGAACCAAATGGAAAATCTCTCCTCTCTCTGTCTCTCCCTCTTCTTCTGTCACTTTGCCTTTCAAACAACTAAAACTTTTTTAAAAAGAAGATACGGCTCCCTGCATTAGTGATGGGTTTACAGTAACTTCTTGAATATTTCCTGAAGTCTATTTTTCATTTTTTCATCTTTGTTTTGTTTTTTTAATTTGAGCCTTTTAAAATTTACCCCTTCCAGCGCTGTAGCGAAGCAGGTTAACGCCCTGGCCTGAAGCGCCAGCATCCAATCCAGCTCCACTTCCGATCCAGCTCTCTGCTATGGCCTGGGAAAGCAGTAGAAGATGGCCCAAGTCCTTGGACCCCTGCACCCCTGTGGGAGACCTGGAAGAAGCTCCTGGCTCCTGGCTTCGGACTGCACAGCTCAGGCCGTTGCAGCCAATTGGGGAATGAACCCCCCCCTCTCTATTTCTCTCTCTCTCTCTCTTTCTCTCTCTCTCTCTCTCTTTGCACCTCACCTCTCTCTATGTAACTCTTTCAAATAAATACATCTTTAAAAAAATTTACCCCTTAAAACAATGCTTTCTTAAATTGCCTTACTGTAGTGTTTCTGAATTGTTATTGCTGTTTAAGTTTTTTCTTATAACATGACAGATTTCAAATGGATAAAAAGTAGCATCTCTTACAGTATCCTAAGCCTTGGAATGGGAGCTTCCTTTCTAGTGTTGTGAAGTCTGTAAGACAAATCTAGAAAACATTCTACGGTGGGAGATGAAGACTGTCAATCAAATGGGGGAGGGAAGGGCGTGGCGGCAGCTGTTCTTTCTGGATAACCTCTGGAACCCTGTCTTTCGGGTGGCCAAGGAGTCTCAGTGCTCCTGCAGACAAGCTTGGCGCGGCAAGACTTCTGCTGCCTCCAGCACCGGCATGGCCTTAGGGGCCTCCATCCCACTAGAACTCCCAACTCCAATCATGTCAACTTTTACTACAAATCAAAAAAGCAGGTGCTTCTGGGTATTCAGGCTTGCATTCTACTTCAAGGTTATTTTTGTAGATTGCCCAAGTTCACGGTAGTTGCCATATGTGAAGGTGTCACCCGCTACATCCGTCTTCACCCCCTGGCACTTATCTAAGATAACTTTTTAAAGTTTTATATAACTGGGTGATTTAAAGATCAAGTATGTTCCCTGTCTGAGAGGCTAACAGCTGGCCTGGTTGCTAAGGGCTGTAGTAGAGGGAATCATGTGTGCAACGAAATACTTAGATCCTAACAATCTTCCCCTGTGCTCTGAAAGTCCAAAGAGATCTCCAGTTATGGCCCTTACCTTGGCTCTAGACCAGGACTTTTACAGTTTTTATTTATTTTATTTATTCGAAAGGCAGAGAGAGACAGAGATCTCTAATCCACTGGTTCACTCCCCTAATGGTAGCAACAGCTAAGGCTGGGCCAGGCTGAAGCTGGGATCTGAGAACTCAATCCAAGTCACCCATGGGGGATCCACCATGTTGGTCATCATTTGCCACCTCCCAAGGTGTATATTAGCTGGAAATTGCATTGGGAAGTGGAGATGAGGGAGCCGGGCCTTGTAGCCTAGGGGGTAAAGCCGCCGCCTGCAATGCCAGCATCCTATATAGGTGCCAGTTCATGCCCTGGCTGCTCCACTTCTGATCAATCTTCCTGCTAATGCACCTGGAAAAGTAGCAGAAGATGACCCAAAAGTTGGGCCCCTGCACCCACGTTGCACACACAGATGAAGCTCCTGGCTCCTGGCTTTAGACTGATCGAACCATAGCTGTTGCAGCCATCTGGGGACCAGTAGATATAAGATATCTCTGTGAGTATGTGTATATCTCTCCCTCTCTCTCTCTCTCTAACTCTGCAATCCAAATAAATAAACAAATACTTAAAAAAGAAAAGGAAAGTGGAGATGAGCCTGAATCCAAACACATCAATATAGGATGCAGGCATCCCAGGTGGTGTCTTAACCTCTGTGCCAAGCACCTGCCCCAGACCAGAATTTTTAAACCAGAATTCATCCTATGATCTAAAAATTTTACTTTATACCTATTCTTTCTTCTCCCCCTGAAAAAAATCACATTTACAATATCAGGAAAATCTGAGTAGAAAAAGAGACAAATGCAAAAAGCATATGTTTCAAATAGTTACAAAGTTTTTGAGAGACTTTCTTGGAATTAGATTTTTTTAAGGATTTATTTTTTATCTGAAGGCAGAGTTACAGAGAGAGAGGGAGAGACAGAAAGGGAAAGAGATCTTCCATCTGCTGGTTCACTCCCCAAATACCCACAACAGCCAGACCTAGACCACGATGCAGCCAGGAGCCAGGAACTCTATCTAGGTTTGCCACATAAGTGGCAGGGACCCAAGTACTTGGGCCATCATCCACCGCCTCCCAGGGCATTAGCAGAGAGCTAAACTGGAAGGACAGAGCAGCCAGGACTCTGATAAAACATACACCCTTTAGAATCATTTTCTGAATCTTTAGCATATCAGTTAAAGCCACTGCTTGCAATGCCAGCATCCCATTAGGGCACTGGTTCACCTTGGACTTGCAGCCATTTGGATCTCTCTCTCTCTCTCTTTGTCTCTCTCTCTCTCCCCCCCTCCCTCTCTCCCTCTGTAACTCTGCCTTTCTTCTTTCTTTTCTAAAAAGATTTATTTATTTATTTGAAACTCAGAGTTCTATAGACAGAGAGACCTTCCAGTCACTGTGTCATTCCCCAGATAGCCACATAGCCAGGTCTGAGCCCAGGTCAAAGCAAGGGACCAGGAGCTTCTTCCAGGTCTTCCACATGTGTGCAGGGGCCAAAGCACTTGGGTCATCTTCCACTGCTTTTCCCAGGCCATCAGCAAGGAACTGGATCAGAAGTGGAGCAGAGCCGGTGCCGCGGCTCACTAGGCTAATCCTCCGCCTTGTGGTGCTGGCACACTGGGTTCTAGTCCCCGTCGGGGCGCCAGATTCTGTCCCGGTTGCCCCTCTTCCAGGCCAGCTCTCTGCTGTGGCCAGGGAGTGCAGTGGAGGACGGCCCAAGTACTTGGGCCCTGCACCCCATGGGAGACCAGGAGAAGCACCTGGCTCCTGCCATCGGATCAGCGTGGTGCGCCAGCTGCAGCGCGCCGGCCATGGCGGCCATTGGAGGGTGAACCAATGGCAAAGGAAGACCTTTCTCTCTGTCTCTCTCTCTCACTGTCCACTCTGCCTGTAAAAAAAAAAAAAAAAGAAGAAGTGGAGCAGTCAGGACTCAAACCAGTACCCATATGGGATGTTGGTGTAGTAAGCAGTGGCTTTCCTGCTACACAACACTGGCTCCATATTTCTCCCTTTCAAATAAATAAATAGGAAGTGAGGGTGATCTGACCATGACATCTGTCATCCTACTGATTTGGCTGATCCAGCTGGCCAGGCCAGGGTCCCCTTCCTCCCACACCGTTCCACGTGCATCCCTCTGGAAGCTGGAAGCTCTGTGAAAGATGATGCCAGCACCTGCACTCCCTGGCCATGACCTCGAAACAAGCTCTCAGGTAAATAAATGAATCTTAAAAAAAAAAAAAAAAAAAAAAAAAAACAAGCAAATAAAAGAAGAAGGTTATTGGCCATCTGGTAGTTTGTCTACTCATTTTTTTTAGTTCCATTTGAAGACATTAATTTAAAGATTATACATGTCTATCAAGAAAACTGAAAAGATAGAATTATAGTTCTCCGTAAAGGAAATGGGAGTTCTTCCAGGAGGATGAGTTGTTGGCATGGACAAACCCTTAACAGACAAGAAAGGAGGCCACCGTGGCCCACCTACAGCATGAGGTCTTAAAAGGTGTTTGGGCTGGGGGCCAGCGTGGTGGAGCACTTGGTTAGTCCTCCACCTGCAGCGCCGGCATCCCATATGGGCACTGGATTCTGTCCCGGTTGCCCCTCTTCCCGTCCAGCTCTCTGCTGTGGCTCAGGAGTGCAGTGAAGGATGGCCCAAGTGCTTGGGCCCTGCACCCCATGGGAGACCAGGAGGATGCACCTGGCTCCTGGCTTTGGATTGGCGCAGCTCCGGCCGTGGCAGCCATTTGGGGAGTGAACCAATGGAAGGAAGACCTTTCTCTCTGTCTCTCTCTCACTGTCTGTAACTCTGTCAAATAAATAAATAAAAATCTTAAAAAAAAAAAAAAAAAGGTGTTTGGGCTCCCAACCAAGCAGGGGAGCTGCACAAAGTTCTGACCATCTTTGCCTCCTGAGTATGGCCAAAACAAAGTGAACTGCTTTCACAAATTAACAGGAAGGAGGATGCCCTCCATGAGGTTTTATAGGAGGCCCCAGACAAAGTTTGACAAAACCTTTTTTTCACTAATTAACTGTTGGTCTAACAGATCTCCAACCACCAGCCTTCATGAATGCATTTGGCTTAGAAACTCATCAGACCTGTTTCCATGTGGTTTTAGTGGAACACTCCCTTATATACTTAGTAGAAACAAACAATCCAGGGCAAGACAGAAATACACATAGACAAACAGCAGCAAAAGAAAGCAAGAGAATAAACAAGTTAATAGAAAACAAATGTATCAGATGGCATACTTCAAAACAAAAGGTCTAGTTATCTTGCACAAACTCCTAGGTCTAGTTATTTACTGTATAGTGCACCTTTAAACCGAAAGGTCCAAGTGCTTTTTTCAAACATCTAGACCTAAACAGATTATTGTCAAGACCACCTCACTAGGCAGCTTGTCTGAAGGGTAGGTAAAATTCTGGTACAAGGTGCCCAGGGGGTGCACCTGTTGGCCGAGTGTTTCCCTGGACTTCAAAACCATCTGTGTGAAACTTCCATATGGTCAAAAGACAAAGAGACCTTCGCTCAATATCTAAAATAAAAAGGCAAAGCCAAGTAATGCTTGTTACAGAAAGAGATGTGGGTCAAGGCTGGGCTTTTAGAGCACAACAAATGGCTGATCTCATACGGCAGAAGCATGGAGTTCGGGAATTGGTGGACTCTCGGACACACAGGTGGTTGACATCATCTGTAGAAACTTGGTTACTCAGGTGAGGCTACTGCTGATTGGGTACCACTCCTAGACATGAAGACTGGAGTGAGTTTGTCCCTGATTGGCTATCATAAATGAGAAATTGGGGCTGATGTTGTGGCCCCTGGAAAGGAAGCAGAAGATGGCCCAAATACTTGGGCCCCTGCCACCCACGCAGAGACCAGCCTGACCCAGTCCCCTGCCATTGCAGCCATTTGGAAAGTGAACCAGTGGATGAAAGACATATTCCCTTTCTCTCTCTCTCTCTCTCTCTCTCTCTCTCTCTCTCTCTGCATGTGTGTGTGTGTGTGTGTGCCTTCCTCACTTTGTCACTCTGCTGTTCAAATAAAAATAAATAAATCTTTTAAAACATAGTTACAGTAGCTATTTGCTACAATCACGTCTGAATAATTGGGATTTTCCTGTGTTTGGAAGAACATTTTTTATTCTCAGGTTCAAGAATAAGATAAATGTTAAGAAACCTTTTAAGAGAAAGATTTGAAGCTATTTATGGGAACATGGTAGATCTCAGTCAAAAATGATACAACTTCTCTGGAACAGGTGTGGGCAATTGAGTTAGCTGGCAAAATTTTTGGTATGAGTGAGATTCTGTAAACTGTACTTTGTATTATAGAACCAGAGAAGAAGGGAACAGAGATTCTTCTCGAAGAGTTGCTCTTGGAATTAGTACTTATTTAGGTAATTTTAAAATTCATTCCTATTGGCATGAACACATTGTACACAATCTTTCTCTTTATTTTATTTTATTTTTTAAAAGATATTTATTTATTTATTTTTTTTTTTTTGACAGGCAGAGTGGACAGAGAGAGAGACAGAGAGAAAGGTCTTCCTTTTGCCGTTGGATCACCCTCCAATGGCCGCCGCTGCAGCCGGCGCACCGCGCTGATCCGATGGCAGGAGCCAGGATCCAGGTGCTTTTCCTGGTCTCCCATGGGGTGCAGGGCCCAAGCACCTGGGCCATCCTCCACTGCACTCCCTGGCCATAGCAGAGAGCTGGCCTGGAAGAGGGGCAACCGGGACAGAATCCGGCGCCCCGACCGGGACTAGAACCCGGTGTGCCGGCGCCGCAAGGTGGAGGATTAGCCTATTGAGCCACGGCGCCGGCTCAAGATATTTATTTGAAAGGCAGAGTGACAGAGAGGGAGAGACCCAAGAGGAAAGATCCTCCATCTGCTGGTTCTCTCTCCAAATGGCCACAATGGCCTTGAGTCAAGAGCCAGGAACTTTATCCTGACCTCCCACATGGGTGACAGGGGCCCAGCGCTTAGACCATCTTCCACTGCCTTCCCAGGTGCAACAGCAGGGAGCTGGACTGGCATGAAGCAGTTAGGATTCGAACCAGCACTCTGATATGGGATGCCAGCATTGCAAGCAGCAGCTTAACCTGTTGCACCACAATGCCAGCCTCACAATACTTATTTGTAGAAAATGTATTTGTAGAGGCTGGCGCTGTGGCGCAGCGGGTTAACACCCTGGCCTGAAGCGCTGGCATCCTATATGGGCACTGGTTCGAGACCCGCCTGCTCCACTTCCTATCCAGCTCTCTGTTATGGCCTGGGATAGCAGTAGAAGATGGCCCAAATCCTTGGGCCCCTGCACCTGCATGGGAGACCCAGAAGAAGCTCCTGGTTTCTGCTTTGGATCAGCACAGCTCCGGCTGTTACGGCCAATTGGGGAATGAACCATCGGATGGAAGACCTCTCTCTCTCTCTCTCTGCCTCTCCTTCTCTTTCTGTGTAACTCTGACTTCCAAATAATAAATAAAAATAAAATAAATCTTAAAAAAAAAGAAAATGTATTTGTAAAACATATATGTAAATGTGTCAAACTGGTGTTATATGTTTGGTTTTTACATTCCTTTCCTTGATTTCTTCTTCTTTATCTGATCATTATTGCAGGGTTCTCTTCAAAGGATCTTATATTTAATATTGTAAACCCTGTCTAGTTTTAATTTATAATATATTCTTCATTTACATGGCAATTGTTTATAATGGTATTAGTAACCAAGGAGTTGGAACTTCATCACAGTGCTCAACAATAGAGTAAGTAACTCTAAATTCACTTTTGGAAAAGAGGAAGGCAAAGACAGCATCAGTATAATCTCTGGATTCAGACTGCTCCGGGTTGTAGTCCTGGTTCCGCCACTTACAAACTGTGTGACCTACATAAGTTACTCAACTTCTCCAAGTGTCTTTGTGCTCCTCTGTAAAAAGGTGGTAATAAATAATACCTACTTTGTATGTCTATCAGAAGAATTAAGAGCAATAAATTATGTATATTATGTATATGATAGATACCTAATAAATGGTACATATCATTTTTGTGATTTATATAAAAAAGTATGAAGATGCTTTATGTTAAAAATAATTTGTTTTTTTCTCACATTTCTATTTCATTTCTGCATCAAAAATTACTTTTAATGCTTTGAAACTCTCCAATACAAAAATCTACTTAGATTCCTGTGACTCTTCAAGATTAAAAAAAAGTTCATAACTATTTATAATATGCATATAGTAAGATACAGCTTTACTTTGGAAAGGTAACAGGATGGAAGTCTGAGGTCAAAGAGAGCAATGAGTTTATTAAATGTGACTAACGTCCCAGGGAAGACAAATACTCCCTGAGAACTTTCCCTGCAGAGTACTCAGTCCACCTACTGACATCACAGATGGAGCCCCAGGGTTTCTGCAGCAGGAAGTGGTGAAGTCTCCTTTAGGGACAGGGCCTACTGATCCTTAGAAATGGCTGAAGGATATAGAGACATAGAGAGGACTGCAAAAGACAAGGAATCCTTCTGTGATTTGGTGGCCTGAACCTCTGCACCTTGGGAAAACAAAAGTTTTCCTGAACAATTCAGGTGGAATTTTCTGATTTAGTCTGCTTTTGGTTACTTTAATGAAAACACCTGAGAAGAGCTTCTTGGGAAGGAAGGGTTCTTTCAGTTACGGTTTGGAGCCTATAGCTCAGGACCAGGCTGCCTGACAGCTCGGTGTCTGGTGGAGGCTGCCCGTGGCAGGTGTGGAGAGGGAAACCACAAGGTGAGTCAGGAAGCAGAGAGAATGGTGAGGCCGAACACGAGCTCAAATAATCAACCCTCTTGTGAGAACCACCCTCTGAAGGCACAACCCTGCACGCTCTCACCAGACCTCCCTCCCAGATACCATCATTAGACCAAGCCTCGTTCCTTCCTCCATCGACCATTAACACTAAATCATCACAGTTTAAACATCTGCATGAGTTTCGGGGACAGAAATCCCACTCAACCCATAACACACACCTATTAGATGGATACACCATAATACATCTATCAAATCATTCTCCGATTTGTCAATCAAATATGTAGTCTCTCCTCATTTTTTTTCCATTATGAATGATGATTGCCACAGGCATCTTCGTACACAGAGCATTTCTGTAGACAGCAGCAGCACAATGCAATGATAATGAGTCCAGACCCCAGAGTCACACCATCTCAGCTCTGCCATCAGCGAACTGTGGGATCTCAAGCAGTGTGTTTATTCTTTGTGTCCCTCAGTTTCCTGATGTGTAAGATGGGAGTGTTCAAAACCCCTACTTCTATGGCTGCTGTGAAGATAAAATCAGTTAATACATGAAAAGAACTTAGAAAAATGGCTGGCATGAATGAAGGATTTTAGGTAGTAACTTATTAATAATAAAATTTTGACTTAGGATAAATCTTCAATCACAAAAGGGCATTTACTTCTTGTGTTTTAATATTTAGTGGCAAGTCACCTTTAAAAATTACTGTACTGCGATAGCAGCAACAGATGGGTGCTTGTCTTTCAATAGCTCTTTTACAGTTTTATGATTTTTCTTATACTTTTAAGTATATTAATTGCGAGTGCTATCAGTATCTTTTTGTTCTTTTTTCTTTAAGAAATTTTATTTATTTGACAGTCAGAGTCACAGAGACAATTCCCATCCGCTGGGTCACTCCTCAAATGCCCACAATGGCCAGGGCTGGGCTGAGGCTGAAGCTGGGAGGCAGGAGATTAATGCAGGTCTCCCGCAGGGGTGGCAGGAACCCAACTACTCAAGCCACGACTGTTGCCTCCCAGGGTCGGCATTGGCAGGAAGCTGGAGGCAGGAGTAGGGGATGGGAAATGGACCCACACACTCCAAGCTTAGCACCAGCTTCGCCCTTTTGTTCTTTCGCGGTTTGGTGGATTCAAAATTTCATGATTTCACCTGTCATATTTCCTACAAGTAATCCCCTCAGTCTCTTGTTCCCTTCTTTAACTTCCTTTATTATTCTTCACTTTGTAGATATTTCAAATATTCATATAATCATGTGTACTCATCTTCTATTTTTTCCTTTGGTTGTTCTTCTTTCTCTTTTTTTTTTACAATGTTATTTGTTAATATTTAACTTCCTGTAGTTTTTTCTGTTAGTCATCATATATATGCCTAGCCCAGTCCCATGTAATGAATGACAAATAAATATTTATGGAATGAATAAATAGGTCAACTGACCCCAGAGGTCCACAGATTATACAAACCTGAGATTACAAAAAGGTCATGTTTTCTTTATTAGCCAAATTATGAAACTATGAATCTCAATTCCAGAGACAAATAATAACCCATTCAGGGTTGCTTCCCATGGACCTGCTACATGTTCCACCCAATCAGTCCTTAGGATCCTCTACCACCACTGTTAGAGGCCAACAGATCACTCCCGCCTGCTGATAACCAGCTTCTCCACTCCGCCCTATCAGTCTCTCTCCAAGCACGGACTCTGAGTCCTCTCTTAATTCTCCAAAGCACAGCTAAACAAGAAGAAAACACTTAATGAAAGTTTACTGCAGGGGCCAGCGCTGCAGCATAGTAGGCTAAACCTCCACATGTGGCGCCGGCATCCCATATGGACTCAGGTTCTAATCCCAGCTGCTCCTCTTCCAATCCAGCTCTCTGCTATGGCCTGGGAAAGCAGTGGGAGATGGTTCAAGAGCTTGGGCTCCTGCACCCATGTGGGAGACCCGGAAGAAGTTCTTGGCTCCTGGATTTGGATCAGTTCAGCTCCTCCCGTTGAGCACATTTGGGGAGTGAAGGATGGAAGACCTTTCTCTCTGTCTCTCCCTCTGTCTGTAACTCTCTCTCTCTCAAATAAATAAAATTAAAAAAAAAAGAAATTATAAAACAAATGGGCCACAGGTTTGGATATGAAACAAGTATAATACAGTGTATTTCCAAACAATTACTAGAAGGAATTACTTTTGAAGCAGTGTAGCCGTAGCCAGCTAACTCTACCAACAGAAAATCTCCAAGCATCTCCATGCACTGAAGCCCTGGCCCCAGGAGCACCTGTTGTGGGAGTGGAATTGTGTGTGTGCACGTGTGTGTACAGAGAAGAGAAGAGAAACAGACTCAGACACTCAGAGACAGATCTTCCCTCTCCTCACCCATGCCCTGCCTCATTTGGCTGCCGAGAAGATTCAGTTAGTTAAGTTAAACGACTGAGGGTGGGAACACCTCCCGATGCAGGGGGCAGTCCGGCTGCCACTGCTCAGACAAGGCAGAGATGAAGGTCAGCAGTGCATCTCCCAGGTCTGAGCTCCTCTGTCTTAAATAACACCGTGTGAAACGCGCCAGTGGTCCAACCTAGGCAGCGTTGTACCAAGCCTCATCCTATTGATTGCCTTCCACACTTTTCATCTCCAGTATAAAGAGCTCAGATCTACACAATTCCAGGCATGATCCTGTGACTTCATCTCTATAAAAAGAAAACAGCAGGGCTGAGGCTGCAGCATAATAGGTTAATCCTCTGCCTGCAGCGCCAGCATCCCATATGGGTACCAGTTTGAGTCCTGGATGCTCCTCTTCTGATCCAGCTCTGCCCTGGCCTGGGAAAGCAGTGCAAGATGGCCCAAGTCATTGGGCCCCTGCACTCGCATGGGAGACCTGGAAGAAGGTCCTGGCTCCTGGTTTCGGATCAACACAGCCCCGGCCATTGCGGTCAATTGGGGAGTGAACCAGTGGATGGAAGACCTCTCTCTCTCTCTCTCTCTCTCTGCCTCTCCTTCTCTTTCTCTCTGTGTAACTCTTTCAAATAAATAAAAATAAATCTTAAAAAAAGTTAAAAAGTTAACTCTTAATTTTAAATTCTAGTTTTTTCTTCTTTTATGTCAACAAAGAACAACCTTCTATGTCAATTTTAAGGTTTTTTTTAAGACTGGGTGTTGAATTTTATCAAATTTCACTTGGGGCTTTAATTGCTGTGATTATACAGTTTTACAACTGGAGTCATCCATGCGTGACTTCATTTTCACAGTTCCCCTTTCATTGACTCATTCATTGATTCAGAGAGAAAGTCTCCGGTTGCCCAGTTCTGAGTCAGCTCCCTGTGCTCTTTACCATGCCCCACACTATGTTCTCAGTGGCAGCTCTCGTGGCTATCTGGAATTAACGTGTTTACATGCTTGCCATGTCTTCCACACATGGGTGCTTAACTGACATTGCGTGCTTTGGAGTTTCTATTGGTTAGATGCTCACTGCAGTGTTAGACTTGGATCTTCCCTGGTCTAGGGTCATAGTGCTATCCCAGAGCTCATGGACCCCAAAGCTGCTTCCTCAATCCTTCTCTGTCCTGCAATCCTCTCTGGGTGGAAGCGGCCTTTCACTCAGGAAAGAGCCCAGTGTGAGAATGACATTCTTCAATGCCTGAACTAAAGTTATTTTTTTTTGAAAGTCAGAGTTACAGAGAGAGATCTTCCACCAACTGGTTCACTCCCCAAATGGCCACAATGGCCAGAGCTGGGCCAGTCCGAAACCAGGAGCCAGGAGCTTCTTCCAGGTCTCCCACGTGGGTACACGTGCCCAAGCACTTCAGCCATCTTCCACTGCTTTCCCAGGCCATCAGCAGGGAGATGGATCACAAGTGGAGCAGCCAGAACTCAAAGTGGTGCCCGTTTGGGATGCCAGTGCTGCAGTGACTTAACCCACTGCGCCACAGCACCTGTCCCAAAGTACTGACCTGCTCTTGGACACCATGAGATCTGAGATTTATGTACACTTTGAATCAAAGATTGTACAAATAAAAATGTATTAGCCTTAATTTTTTCAGCAAAAGATGAAGTATTTCGAGGCTGGCACTGTGGCGTAGCGGGTAAAGCCACCGCCTGCAGTGCTGGCATCCCATATGGGCACTGGTTTGAGTCTCAGCTGCTCCACTTCCAATCCAGCTCTCTGCTATGGTCTGGGAAAGCAGCAGAAGATTGCCCAAGTCCTTGGGCCCCTGCACCCACATGGGAGACACAGAAGAAGCTCCTGGCTCCTGGCTTCGGATTGGCGAAGCTCCTGTCATTGTGGCCAATTGAAGGAGTGAACCAGTGGATAGAAGACCTCTCTCTCTCTTTCTCTCTCTCTCTCTGCATCTCCTCTCTGTGTAAATCTGAATTTCAAATAAATAAAAAAAAAGATGAAGTATTTTTAAACAAATGGTAAGATAGCAGCAGTAGATAAGACAGAACAGTTGGGTTTCAACCCTGATTTTTTTTTTCACCATTTGCCATGTGATCTTGGTCAGGTTCTCCCCTGTAAAATGAGGGATCGTTAGATCTGTTGACGTTAGATTTGTTGATGCCTTCCAGCTGCGAAGGCTGAATGAATAAAGTATGAGAGATATTTAAAACATTAATTTTGATAAATTACTCTTATATCTAAATTGTTTAAATAATCCTTAGTAAATCTTCAGGTACTCCCAGCTCACCAAAATATGATGGTTACAGTAGGAATTTTGTGCCCAAACATCAAATCATCTCTTACAATGAAATCGCATGAATCAAATGAAATGGAGAAGTACATCTACGGTGGAAGATTCTAGAGCAGTCTTGTAACTCCTCTGCTTATTCTAGGAATTGTTCCTCTCTCCTCCTCCTCCTCCTGCCCCTCCCACTCTAATGCAGCTGTAGTGTGACCCTTCCTTCCAGTCAAGCTGATCATGCAGCCCACGTGTAGGCACCGCATCCCACCAGGGCCAGTGAGTCCCATCTCCAGATATTTGGGTATTAGGAAAAAAGATAGAAAGTAAATTGGTCCCTAAGGTTTGAAGCCATAAAATGTGAACCTCAGATGTAAAAAAGAATATGCATTTCCACAAATTTGTATGTTTCACTCATGCTAGGCAAGTGTTCCCCAGGGAGGGAGGGTCTGCAGAAAAAGGTGCCAAATGCAAGGGGGCTGCCAGTGCTGGTCCCTAGCTGTGTCCCTGTTGCTCTAGTAGAATGCTCAATTCAACCTTTCCAAGTGCCCCAGTGTGTTTTCCTTAAGTTCTTCTGGCCTTAGCAGCTCAGGATTTGGTTTTGTTGCCTTCTCGCCTTCTTCTCCCAGCTACTCCAAAAGTCTAAATCACTAAGACTTCTGTAGGGATAAAATGAAACCTCTCATCTTTGGACTTGCAAGTCCTTCCCCTTTAGAGTCTGTTGCACAAAGTACTACAGTTTTCTATTGGAGAAAATTCACACAGAGCATTAAACTATGTGTAGATTTCTGTTGGACCTGCAAGATGGGCCTTAATTCATCTACTCAGATCTTGAAGTGAGATGGAAAAGATGAATGATAGTTTGTCAGAAATAAGCTTTTGAACTAAAACTCCTAAGTATAGTAGAATCATTAATAAACTCTCAAGATTGCAATGGGATGGCAATTCTGCTTCCTCAGCAGCCCAAATTCCAGGATTATATTCCCTTGTAACAATGCAATTACACACTCTGTGACTTAACACACTTCCAAGGAAAAAACACAAATGACTTGAGTGAAAATGAGTATGAACAGGACTAACCAGCACGGAGAAGAGGGCTAATGAAGAAACGGAGAAGGTGTTAGAAGACATAGACATAAATTACCCACAACTAGCACTGAAGTTTTTGTGTGGATATTTTTAGATGTCTGTGTTCTATGTTTAGATGTCTAGTGTCTATGTTCACATAATAAAATCCCTTAATGGCTCTTCTTTCTAATTTATATGACTCTATATACATGCCCTTAGAAACAATCTCGGCTGGCGCCGCGGCTCACTAGGCTAATCCTCTGCCTAGCGACGCGGGCACACCGGGTTCTAGTCCCAGTCGGGGCGCTGGATTCTGTCCCAGTTGCCCCTCTTCCAGGCCAGCTCTCTGCTGTGGCCAGGGAGTGCAGTGGAGGATGGCCCAAGTGCTTGGGCCCTGCACCCCATGGGAGACCAGGAAAAGCACCTGGCTCCTGCCATTGTATCAGCGCGGTGCGCTGGCCGCGGCAGCCACTGGAGGGTGAACCAACAGCAAAAGGAAGACCTTTCTCTCTCTCTCTCTCTGTCCACTCTGCCTGTCAAAAAAAAAAAAAAAAAAAAAAAAAAACACACCAATCCCAAGATTAGAAAGCTTCCCTCTGTCTACACCTAAGGGAACACGAGCTATGTTCTCCCAAAGGCAATGCAAGCCCTGCAACAGCCTCCCTGCCTTTGTTTCTCCAGCTGTGCAATCATTCCTGGTGCAGGCAAATTTAAACCACTAGGCCAACTAGAGAGGGACTGCCCTCATTTCAGAATTCTTCAACTTTTCCCTAACGCGACTGCTAGGAAAAGCAAAATGCTCAAAATCACAAATTGGCCTTTTGACAAACTGCCAATCTATTGACTCCAAAAAGAACAGCAGTGAATTCCAAAGACAAAACAAAAGCAATAGCTAGAAATGCAGTTGCAAATTGAACTAAAAACGCAAAGGAAGAAAAGACAAACAGGAGCCAGTCCAGCATACATGTAACTTCAGAGCCCCAAGGGAAAGCCTCCTAAGGAAACCTTTCATGGTTTTAGAAGTTCTGAATGCATATCTTCATAGCAGAAATGCCCCATGGTTTGGTGGAATGCGTGAGATGCCTGAATATTATAACACCAGAATTTCTGGCACAGAAATTAAAAATTATAAACAGATTCTCCTATTGCTTTTGCTTGGGATGATTTCTTTAAAAAATATGTATATATGCATCTTGACTTTCTAATCTGTAAGTTCTGCTATAATAATCTGTTTAAAAATATAAACCTTTCTGGATAGAATACCTCTATTTTATGAAAGCTACTGAGTTTCATTTATAGCTTGTACAGAAGTTTTACAGCATATAAAACTTGAAAATTATATACTAGTTTATTTGGATCAATTTCAAGTAATTTCACAGGCATTATAATATAATACTAATTCCTAAATTATTAATAGAATTACATCTAAATTTAATTTTTAAATATTTAATTCCAGCTGTTAACCTAAGTCAAAATTACATACATTGTGTCGCTCCCCGTCTTCGTGGAGGAACGACACAGGACCCTGCGCTGTTCTTTCATCTTCTTGGCCCTCCCCGGGTTTGCTGCTGGTTCTTCCCGGGTTGGCTACCATCCCTTCCACCTCCGTGGAAGGGCGGTTCCCCCTGCCACATTCCCCACTTCCGTGGGGGAGCGGCACACCGCCGGCCGGCTCTCTCGGGGGCTGCACAGGTGTTCCTTCAGCTAGATGTTCCCCTTAGATGTTCCTGGTGCATGCTGTCTCTCTCCTCCTTTATAGTCCTCTTCACCAATCCGTGCTCTGCTACCCACACGCCGAGCGCGCCGCTCTCCTCCAATCAGGAGCAGCTCTTGCAGCTTGTCAAGTTGGTGAGAGGCAGCTGGGTAGAAGCTGTACGCTCCTCTCCCAGCGCCACATTGTGGGAGAGCAGATGCATAGAATAAGTCTTAATTCCAGTAACAGTATTGTGGGGAGCAACTCGGACTAGACTGTTACTGGATTAAGACTTATTCTATGCATCTGCTCTCCCACAATATGGCGCTGAGAAGGGAGTAACAGCTTCTACACAGCTGCCTCCAGTTCAACCAATAAACTGCAGGAGCTGCTCCTGATTGGAGGAGAGCAGCGTACTCAGCGTGTGGGTAGCAGAGTTGGGATTGGTGGAAGAGGACTATAAAGGAGGAGAGAGACAACATGCACCAGGAACATCTAAGGGGAACACCTAAGGGGAACACCTGTGCAGCCCCCGAGAAAGCCGGCCGGCGGTGTGCCGCTCCCCCGCGGAAGTGGGGAAAGTGGCCAGGGGGAACTGCCCTTCCACGGAGGTGGAAGGGACGGTAGCCAACCCGGGAAGAACCAGCAGCAAACCCGGGGAGGGCCGAGCAGACGAAAGAACAGCGCAGGGTCCTGCGTCGTTCCTCCACGAAGACGGGGAGCGACACAGTATAGTCCGAGTTGCTCCCCACACATTGAAATATTTTTTTTTTGCTTTCTCAAAATTAAAAGTGAAATCATGTCCAGAGTATCATTTAACAACTTTAAAAAGCAGTGTTGAATATTCTGGCTCAGGGAGTGGTGAAGACACCAATCAAGATGCCCGTATTCTGGCGGGTGCCGCGGCTCACTAGGCTAATCCTCCGCCTGCGGCGCCGGCACACCGGGTTCTGGTCCCAGTTGGGGCGCCGGATTCTGTCCCGGTTGCCCCTCTGCCAGGCCAGCTCTCAGGCCAGCTCTCTGCTGTGGCCCAAGTCCTTGGGCCCTGCACCCGCATGGGAGACCTGGAGAAACATCTGGCTCCTGGCTTTGGATCAGTGCGGTGCGCCGGCCGCAGTACGCTGGCCGCAGCGGCCATTGGGGGGTGAACCAATGGAAAAAGAAAACCTTTCTCTCTGTTTCTCTCACTGTCCACTCTGCCTGTCAAAAAAAAAAAAAAAAAAAAAAAAAAAAAAAAAAAAAGATGCCCATATTCCATACTGGAGTGGCTCCTGATTCCAGCTTCCCACTAAACCGTGGAGTGGGAGGCAGCGGAAATCTCATTCATTGGAATCTTGTTATGTGGCAGACCTGGTTGAGTTCCCAGGGGCTTTAGCTTCAGTATAGCTCTGGTTCTGGCCACTGTTTATTAATTTATTTGAGAGGCAGAGAGAAAGAGACAAAAAGATAGAGATCTCTCATTCACTGGTCTACTCCTAAGATGCCCTCAACTCTGGGAAGCCAAAGCCAGGAGCCAGAATTTCAATTACGGATGGCAGGAACCCTATTACCTAAGCCATCACTGCTGCTTCCCCAGGTCTGCATCAGCAGGAAGCCAGAGTCAGGAGCTGCAGCTGGGAGTCAAATCCTGGTACTTCTATGTAGGATGCAGGCATCTTTACTGCTAGGTTAATGCCTAAAATCTATAAGCACAGAGAACTGGAAAAAGACTACAGCAGACAGAGTATTAAATCTGTGAGGATGGAAAGCAGATGGAGAAGTGGGAACTGGTTTAGAAGAGCAGAGAAACCTGAAGTCAAAATGTCTAACATCAAACCGAAGCAAGCTGATTCTCTCCATAGAACTAGGGAAGGGCACAAGAACTGGAGATACTGATAAAGGCAGATGAAGAGTGGAACCCAGAAAGGGAGACATGGTGAAAAGGTCTTTGGTGCACTATACTCTGAGGTCAGCTCACTATTCTTGTCTCACCCTTAAGGAGAAAGGATGCTGATTCTCTCTGGTAATCGGAACCAGAGAGGTCCCAGATTTGAAGCTTCCAAGTCCACAAAGGGTAGGGGTGAGGCACCAGCCTGGAAATCAGGGGCTAATGGGGTTGGGCGGAAGGAACCCCCAACTGCCAGCCCTACAACCCTTTCAAGGTCCCAGAATACTAGGAGTCACAGATATTCCTCCAAACCAAGACATCAAAGGTACTGTCCTTGGAGACTCAGAGGAGTCCTCAGCACAAAAACTTAGTGTTCCATTGCCTGTGGAGATGTGTACTTGTCCAGAAATTTCTCCATCACAACAGACTTCCAATAAGCTTTTCAATGCCTTACTCTTAAAATGTCTTTTCTGAATGGCTTATTGAGTTATTTAAATAGGAAGGAAATTATAAAAGAAGGAATACAGGAACACTGAGAACCAAGAAAAAAAAACATACTAGGCAAAAATACCAGCAAATCCAGTAGGCTTCCCTTCCCCCATGGGTTTTTCTAGATTTTTCTAGATTATGTCTGAAGGTGTAATAAAAAATAACATTAACAGATGTGTTTCTAAATGGATTTAGAGGAAATATTGAAGCCAATTATATAAAAAAGGTAAAGAGATATAAGGATGTTATATGAAAATGTCCTAAAGTATTGATTTGAGACTTTTCATCATTTCTAATATTTCCACTTAAATTTAATTTAATGTATACTATACATTTCCTTCTTGGGACTGCTTTAGCTGTTTCATACTATTTCATATATATTTCATATACATATATATTTCATATTTAGTATTTCATATATAGTATTTTCATTTTGATTCAGTTTTTTTTAAATTGACTTTGAGACTTATTTGACCCCAGATTATTTAATAGTTTGGTGTTTAGTTTACAAAATGTAAACTAAATTTTTCTCTTATTGTTCTTTTACTGATCATTTGTTTGATTCCATTATAGTAGGAGAACACAATCAATATGATTTCAAGTCTTTCAAATTTGTTGAGGCTTGTTTCATGATCCAGATATGGTTTTTCTTTATATATGTTATGTAAAAAGAACATTCATTCTGCTGTTGTTATGTGTAGTGTTTTATAAATATTGATTAGATAATTTTGGTTGGTGGTAAATTTTATTTTTTTTTATTTTTAAAAATTTTTTGACAGGCGGAGTGGACAGTGAGAGAGAGAGACAGAGAGACAGGTCTTCCTTTGCTGTTGGTTCATCCTCCAATGTCTGCCACGGCCAGCGCGCTGTGGCTGGCACACCGTGCTGATCCAATGGCAAGAGCCAGGTACTTATCCTGGTCTCCCATGGGGTGCAGGGCCCAAGCACTTGGGCCATCCTCCACTGCACTCCCAGGCCACAGCAGAGAGCTGGCCTGGAAGAGGGGCAACTGGGACAGAATTCGGCGCCCCAACCAGGACTAGAACCCGGTGTGCCGGCGCTGCAAGGCGGAGGATTAGCCTAGTGAGCCGCGGTGCCGGCTGGTGGTAAATTTTTTAAAAGATTTATTTATTTGAAAACCACAGCAAGAGAGAAAGAGACAGAGAGACAGAGAGAGAGAGATCTTCCTTCCATTGGTTCACATCCCAAATGGCCACAAAACCCAGGTCTGGGCCAGGCCAAAGCCGGTAGCCAGGAACTCCATTCAGGTCTCCCATGTGGGTGGCAGGAGCCCACAGCTTCGACTGTTTTCCACTGAGTAGAGAGGCAGGCATTGTGATGTGGCTTCAGAGCTACTGCTTGCGATGCTGCCATGTCATATGGGTGCTGGTTCATGTCCTGGCTTCTCCACGTCCAACCCAGCTCCCTGCTAATGAATGGTCTGGAAAAAGCATCAGAAGATGGCCCAAGTGTTTGGGCCCCTGCCACCTACATGGGAAATCTGGATGAAATTCCTACTTCCTGGCTTCAGCCTGCCCCAGCCCTGGCCATTACAGCCATCTGGAAGTGAACCAGCAAGTGGAAGATCTCTCTCTCGCTCGCTCGCTCGCTCTCTGTAACTCTGGCTATCAAATAAGTAAATAAATCTAAAAAAAAAAAAAAAAAAAAAAAAAAAAACTGTGTTGGAACTGGAGCAGGCAGGACTTGAACTGACATTCTGATATGGGATGCCAGCATCACAAGTGGTGGCTTAACCCGCTGTGCCACACTGCCTGTGATGGTATTGCTGAGTTCTTCTATATCGTTGCTGATTTTCTGTCTACTTGTTTTATTAAGTTGTTGAAAAAGAGATGTTGCAATCCTTAATTGTGAATTTGCCAACTTCACTTTTCAGTACTATCTATTTTTACTTCACATACTCTGTACCTCTGTTGTTTGGTATATACATATTCATGATTGCTATTTCATCTTGGTGATTTCACCCTAAGTGATGTAAACTTGCTCCCTTTTTTCTTCTTGCTCCTGATTTTTAAAATTTTTTTTGCTTTTATTGCTCCTACCATGCTTTAAGTTAATATTTCTGTGATAAATCTCTTTTTCTTTATTTTCTTTTTCATTCTTTTTCTATCATCCTAACTATATCATTATATTTGAAGTGAGTTTCTTGCAGACAGCATATACTTAGGACATATTTTCTAATCTCTTCTGCCAATCAAGATACAACGCCATATTTAGGCATTTATATTTAGTGTAATTATGGCTACATTAAGGCTTAAGTCTATCATTTTATTTTCTGTTTGCTGTCTGTTCTCTATTTTTCATTTGTATGGTTTTTTTTTCTACCTTCCTGTGGGATTATTTCCATATATTTTAGAATTCCATGTTGATTTATCTACATTTTTAGTGTATCTCTTTGTATAGCTTTTTATTAGTTTTCTTATGTGTGATACATATTTTAATAACTTTTAGTTTATATTATATATATATATATATCCAGTAGATTTGATGTGTCTCCTCCAAATGGCACTGCCAATAGGATGGTATTAAGAGGTAAGTACTGGGGCCAGTGTTGTGGCATAGTGACTGCAGCACTGGCATCCCATATGGGTGCCGGTTCAAGTCCCAGCTGCTCCACTTCTGATCCAGCTCCTTATTAGTGTGTCTGGGAAAGCAGAGGACAGAAGTGCTTAGGTCTTTGCACATACATGGAGACCTGGAAGAAGCTCCTGGCTCCTGGCTTCAGCTTGGCCCAGCCCCAGCTGAGGAGTGAACCAGCGGATGGAAGCTCGCTCTCTCTCTCTCTCTCTCCTTTTCTCTCTGTAGCTCTACCATTCAATTAAATAAAATAAATTTTTAAAAAGAGGTGGGGACTTTAAGGGGTGCATAGGCCTTGAGGCTCTTCTCTAATTTATGGGATTAGGGCCTTTATCATTGAGGCTTCATCCAGCAAGAAGATCCTCACCAAATATCAGATGCCAGTGCCTTGATCTTAGATTTTCCAAACCCCAGAATTGTGAGAAAATACACTTCTGTTCAGCAGAAATCAGGCAATCTCCAGTGTTCTATCAGCACAAACAAGCTAGACAATATGTATCTATAGCCTATTCTAGTGTCTGATGTCATTTTACCTGCCTTTCTATCTCTCATCCTTTCCCCTTAGTTATCTTAAGTAGTTCCTCTAAATACACTTAGAAGCCTAGCAGATAACATTATAATTTTTACTTAAGCCATCAAATACGGTTTAGAAAGCTTAAGAAAAGAAAGCCTATTGAATTTGTCCATATTTTCCTTTGATATGTTTTTCCTTGGTTCCAATATCTTATATTCCTTCTTTTACAATTTCTTTTCTGTTTAAAGAACGTCCACTATCCATTCTTTCAGAAAAAGCTGGACTGGAACAGGAGCAACCAGGACAGAATCCGGCGCCCCGACCGGGACTAGAACCCGGGGTACCGGCGCCGCAGGCGGAGGATTAGCCTATTGAGCCGCAGCACCGGCCTCAAAGGTTTTTATCCCTTGTATTTATGTTTCAGAAGTGAACTATGATGTGTCATGACATGGATGCCTTCGAGTTTATTCCATTTATGTTCCATTTGTCTTTTTTTAATGATAGCTTTACACAGATATAATTTTTAGACCACAAAATTCACTATTTTAAAGTTTACATTTAGGGGCCAGCACTGTGGTGCAGCAGGTTAAGCCACCTCCTGCGGTGCTGGCTTCCCATATGGGCACCAGTATGAGTCCTGGCTGCTCTACTTCTGATCCAGCTCCCTGCTAATGTGCCAGGGAAAGCAGCAGCAGAAGGCCCAAGTCCCTGGGCCCCTGCACCCACATGGGAGACCCAGAAGAAGCTCTTGGATCCTGGCTTCCACCTGGCCCAACCCTAGTCGTTGTGACCATTTGGGGAATAAATCAGCTAATAGAAGCGTGCTCTCTCTCTCTCTCTCTCTCTGCCTCTCCTTCCCTCTAACTCTGACTTTCAAATAAATAAATAAATCTTTTAAAAAAATGTTTGCATTCAGTGGTTTGTAGTATACTTCAGGATTATGTAACCTCAACTAATTTTAGAAAATTTTCATTACCTCAAAAAGCAACTCTACACCTACTAATATTTTATTCTATTTCTCCTCCCCCAGCTCTTGGAAATCAATAATACACTTTCTGTCTCTGCATAGTTGCCTATTCTAGAAATTTCATATAATCGTACCATCTGTGGTATTTGTTATTGACTTGTTCTACTTAGCATAATGTATTCAAGGCTCACTAATATTGTAGCATGTACTGGTATTTTGTTTCTTTTTAATGGCAAGCAGTATTGAGGGACACTTGGGTTGTTCTAGTTTTTGGTTATTACAAATTACTGTGAACAGTGTAGTTATCATAAGTTGTTGCATAGACAGATGTTTTCGTTTTTATCAGGAGTGGAATTGCTAGGTGATATGGTGACTATATTTGATTTTTTGTGAGGAAATGCCAGGCTGTTTTCTAAAGCAGCTGTGGTTGGGGTCGGCACTGTGGTGTAGTGGATAAAGCTGCCACCTGCAGTGCCGACATCCCTTATGGGTGCCAGTTTGAGACCTGGCTGCTACACTTTCGATCCAGCTTTCTGCTATGGCTTGGAAGAGCAGTGGAAAATGGCCCAAGTCACTGAGCCTCTGCACCCACGTGAGAAGACCCGAAGAAACTCCTGGATCCTGACATCGGATTGGCATAGCTCCAGCCTTTGTGGCTAATTGAGGAGTGAATCAGCAGATGGAAAACTCTCTCTTGCTCCCTCTCCATCTCTCTCTGTGTAACTCTGCCTTTCAAATAAATAAATCTTTAAAAAAAATAAATAAATAAAGCAGTTGTTGCATTCTACACTCCCACCAGCAGTGTATAGAGTTCCAGGGTCTCCCCGTGCCCCTGCACTACTTACCTGTCCTTCCCACCACAGCTGTCCTAGTCGGTGTCACACGGTAGTTCAGGGGTAAAAGATACACAGTTTGAAGATATTATCTCCTATTCTGTAGGTGGTCTGCCCACTGTCTTTTTTGATGGTGCCTTTTTTTTGACAGGCAGAGTGGACAGTGAGAGAGAGAGAGACAGAGAGAAAGGTCTTCCTTTTGTCGTTGGTTCACCCTCCAATGGCCGCCACGGCCGGCACATCCCGCTGATCTGAAGCCCGGAGCCAGGTGCTTTTCCTGGTCTCCCATGCAGGTGCAGGGCCCAAGCACTTGGGCCATCCTCCACTGCCCTCCCGGGCCACAGCAGAGAGCTGGCCTGGAAGAGAGGCAACCGGGACAGAATCCGGCGCCCCAACTGGGACTAGAACTCGGGGTGCCGGCGCCGCAGGCAGAGGATTAGCCAAGTGAGCCATGGCGGCTGGCCAGAAGTCTTTTCCTAACAACATCACAAAAATTTTCTTCCAGGGACTGGCACTGTGGCACAGGAGGTTAAGCTGCTAATTGAGATGTTGGCATCTCATATGAGTGCTGGTTCAAGGCCCAGCTGCTCCACTTCTGATCCAGCTCCCTATTAATGTGCCTGGGATGACAGCAGAAGACGGCCCAAGTACCTAGGCCCTTGCTGCTCCTGTGGGAGACCTGAATGAAGTTCCTGACTCCTGGCTTAGGCCTGGCCTAGATTTTGCTGTAGCAGCCATTTGAAGAGTGAACCAGCTGATAGGAGGCCGATCTCTCCTTCTCTACAACTCTGCCTCTCAAATAAATACAATTAATTTTAGAAAAGTTACTGCCATATTTTCTCCTAAGAATTTTGAAGTTTTAGCTCTTATATTTAGTTATATGATTCACTGTGAGTTATTTATGTATATGGTGTTAGGCAGGGATCCAACTTCATTCCTGTACATGTGGATTCCCAGTCGTCACAGCATTACTTGTTGAAGAGTATCTTTTTCTCATTTTTCTTGCAAATTTCAGAAGTTTTCAGTTATTATTTCTCTGAGTATTTTTTAGTCCTAACCTTTTTCTTTTCTCCAAGACTCCAATGATTTAAATGTTAGAACTTTCAGTATAATTACGCAGTTCTGTGAGACCCTGTTCATTTTGCTTCTATTTCTTTTTGTTAGATTGGGTGATTTCTACTGTTCTACTGTCAACTTCCCTGATTCTTTCCTCTGCTCCCTCCATTCTGTTATTAAAAACCCATCTGTTGCATTTTTATTTACATTATTGTATTTTTCAGTTCTAACATTTCCACTCATTTTTTCTTTTTTTTTTTTTTTTTTTTGACAGGCAGAGTGGACAGTGAGAGAGAGAGACAGAGAGAAAGGTCTTCTTTTGCCGTTGGTTCACCCTCCAATGGCCGCCATGGCCGGCGCGCTGCGGCTGGCGCACCACGCTGATCCGATGGCAGGAGCCAGGAGCCAGGTGCTTTTCCTGGTCTCCCATGGGGTGCAGGGCCCAAGCACCTGGGCCATCCTCCACTGCACTCCCTGGCCACAGCAGAGAGCTGGCCTGGAAGAGGGGCAACCGGGACAGAATCCAGCGCCCCGACCGGGACCAGAACCCGGTGTGCCGGCGCCGCAGGCGGAGGATTAGCCTAGTGAGCCGCGGCGCCGGCCATCATTTTTTCTTTATACATCTATTTCTTCGGGGAGACTATTTTCTCATTTGTTTCAAGTGTTTCTGTAGTGCCCACTGATGCATTTTTATATCTGCTTTAAAATGTTTGTCAAGTAATTCTAATTTCTCTGGATTTGCAGTTTTGTCATCTATTAGTGGTTTTTTTTCATGCAGTTATGAGATCTTTCTGGTTCTTGTTGAGTGATTTTCAATTGAAATCTGGACTACAATGGGCTACTACGCTATGAGATTTGATATTTTACTTAAGCCCTCTCTAGTGGCTGGTTTTCTCAGACACAGTGCTGGCATGGGAAATAGGGATGGGAGTAGGGAATGGGCACCACCTCATGAGTTCCAGGCCTTCACTGCACCTGGGAGAGGAGGCTCCTCTTTACTGCCTGACTGTGAGGAAAGTCCTGGCTGCCAACTTGACCCTCTCCAACAGCACTCTGAGAAGGAGAGGCGGGGGAACACTGTTACACAGCTGGCACAGGTGGAATCTAGCCTCTCCACTAGGCCTTTGCTGACGTGAGTGGAGTGAGATCACTTTTCTCTCCTGTGGTTTTTGGCTAGTGTCAGCGATTACTGTCTAAAAGTTTTCTGTCTCCCATGTTGGCCCCGTCCTACTCCTTCAGCCAGACAGACTAGTGTCGTGGCGGAGCTTGTTTGGTCTGTGTGCTGCGTATTCCCAGGTTGCTTACTTCTTCCATGGCAATGAACCATCGGTTACTCCCTGGCTCCCCAGGTCTGCAGCCGGACAGTCTCCCCTGCACCTTCTGGAGTCTCCCTCCGTTTGTCTTATGTGTAATGCTCAGGACTTTTTGTTGCATTTAGTGTGAAGAAAGGGGAAAATACGTCTACTCCATCTTCTCAGAAGTAGACATCTGAGCAGACCCTATCATAAATAGAATCATATTTTAATCAGTACCTCTAGTGAGGGTATTAATAGTTACAGGAACTTGGGCCGGCGCCGCGGCTCACTAGGCTAATCCTCCGCCTAGCGGCGCCGGCACACCGGGTTCTAGTCCCGGTCGGGGCGCCGGATTCTGTCCCGGTTGCCCCTTGTCCAGGCCAGCTCTCTGCTGTGGCCAGGGAGTGCAGTGGAGGATGGCCCTGCACCCCATGGGAGACCAGGAAAAGCACCTGGCTCCTGGCTCCTGCCATCGGATCAGCCCGGTGCGCCGGCCATTGGAGGGTGAACCAACGGCAAAGAAAGACCTTTCTCTCTGTCTCTCTCTCTCACTGTCCACTCTGCCTGTTAAAAAATAAAAAATAAATAAATAAATAGTTACAGGAACTTTGGAAGTTAATCCTTTCCAGTCAATAATTACTCCTTAATTTTTTCAATAACTCAAACTGTATATACTGGTTTCTTTAAATGGCAAATTTCCACATATTATTTTCACATTTCTGAATATTTACTATAATTGTTCTCTATCGACATTTGAATTAAATTCTATTTTTCAAAAAGTTTTATTTATTTTTATTTATTTGAAAGGGAGAGTGACAGAAAGAAACACAGAGATCTTCCACCTACTGGTTCACTATCCAAATTGCAGTAACAGATGGAGTTGGCCTAGGCTGAAATCAGGAGTCAGAAACTCATTCTGGGTCTCCCATATGAGTGTCAGGGTCCCAAGGACTGATCCATCACATTCTACCTTCCAGGGTGCACGTTAGCAGGAAGCTGGAATCAGAAGTGGAGCTGGGACTCAAACAGAGGCCCGCTGATCCCTGATACAGGATGCAGGGATTCCAAGCAGGGTTTTAAGGCATGAAAATTCTACCCCGATGTTAATTCTTATAAATGAGTTCTTAAATTTTTTTTCTTTAATGTCAATCTGAATATATTCCTTAAATAATAGAATGAGAATTTACGTGCCTTTCCAGAAGTGTAAATGGAAACAGTATTTCTCAGAAGTATTCTATTTTGGAAATCTGTTTCTGTTTTAAAAATCACTTCACTTGTCTTAATGAGAGTATGTTACCAATCACTGCCAATTGAAGACTCTTCTTTAACAATTTTTGCACTTTCATGCCCATTTTTAAAATAACCATTCCTCCTTCTCAAACATGTTGTTTTATCCACATAAATGTCTAGCAATACTTTCATTTATTGCCCTTTAACTATCTGCCCAGCACTCTGCTAATGAGCTCTTTGAGTACTCCACTTCATCTACTCCTGATTAAGATGAAAAAGTGATGCTCAGAAAGACTGAACTGAAAGGATCCCCAAGTGGTAAAGCCAGCATCTGCACCAGGCTTCTGCCCCGAGTTTCACATTTGTCTAGACAAGGCTACATTTGCAAAAGTGTGCATTTTCTCTCTCCCAGCTGAAGGCTTATAGGTACGGTTTCTTTTGTAATTTCTAACAGTCTTTGACTTTGGTCTTGGTCATTTTTTTTCTTAGTATATTTAAAGATATACCAAGAAAGTATATACTAAGAAAAAACAGAAATTTATAATATATCTATAAAAGTTTAAAAACAAAATGTATTATTTTTAATTTCAGTATATGTCATTTTAAAGTACCAACAGTTTTTTAACCACATGAGCACTGCTGTATTGGTTATAGAAATAAAATGAAAATAATACTGGATAGCTGCTCTTATAGGCACACACTGTGCAAAGACAAAACAAATAATGGAAAGAAAAATAACAGACACATGTAAATAAATCTTTGATGATAAGATTTACTGTTTAAAGCACAGACTTTTAATTTAAACTATAAGACAAAAAGGCTACATGTGTAAGCATCTATATTCAACACAGAACCAATATTTTCATTCTAATTTTATAAAATAGTCAATTGGCCTGATCTCAATTTTACAACATCTGGTAATCAAGATTTTGTGTTTTTTTTTTTTCGAAAGATTTTGGCTAATGATAATTTAGGCTAATAAATCCTCTTACAAACACTAAATAACACTGTGCTTTTTCTTCAGTTCATTTCAATTATTTCCAAGCTATTAATTGGATGAATTTCTCATTAATTGTTTAGTCACTGGTTTACATCTGTTATTGCATGTCATTTGCTAATCCTTTAGATTTTAAAAAATATTCCTTCTTTCGTTAGCAAAGTAAAAGGCAGATAACACACATCCTTGAACATGCAGATTCATATCCCCCTTAAATGCAGAAATTTCCTGGTTCTTATTTGGGCAAATACACTTGTTCGGAGTAAATTTTCTTGTAGATAAGACTAACCACTTAGGAAGGCTTATCTTCAATTATTTTTTTAAAATAACCTGTTCCTATTTGGGGGCGTTTGCAGTAGGCAATTGCAATCAAATGAACATTAGACAACACTGAAATTATAGCAGTATTTTAGTTATTTAAAATATTCTCTCCTATTCAAGTCCAAATGATAAAATGGTCCTTTTAGACTCAAAATTCAAGTTAAACTAGTTATTCCTGTAAAAGGAATATTCTTAACAGGTTTATAAACAAATATGCTGTCTTAGCAAAAATTTAAAAAACCTTTTCCAGTGTTAGGTGCTGTAATTTCGTCCGGAACATGTCTGGAAGGCAAACAATGCGACGTATTTTTGAAACACGTACAGAACTTTCCAGAAGAGCAGAAACCGCTGGCAGTTTTACACACATTGATCATACAAGGACTGTTATCTCTGGCATCATCGTCTTAGGCAATAAGGATCACCTAGCCGTGCACATTTAAAAATATTCCCATATAGTAAGTTTATGTATGAGGATAATGGGGGGGGGGGGCTGATATCACGCGTTCCTTACCAGGATGAAAACCGGGTATGAAAATGTCTGCCTCTCCCATTTTGAATTGTTTTCTGCTCAGAAAATAGAGGACATTTTAACAGCTCCTAATGGCTGGTGAAGGGCAGAAGAAGGGCTTGGTATTCCTAGCAGCAAGCCCCTACCGTTTCATGTAAAACACACACTTGGAGACGCTCCGCTTCCTTCGCTAAGGCATATTCATTTCGACCCGACAGTGCGGGGCCGCCGTACCTCCGAGGCCTAGCTCGCACCAAGAGGCAGCCGTCCGCCCTCGTCTACCTCGCGGAGCCACGTCTGCGTCCACTGTGGCACCCGGCCCCTCAGCGCGCCGCGGCCACGCCGCGGACGGCTCGGCACGGCCTCGAGGCCACCACACGGGCCGGCCATTAGCGCTCGCCGCCGCCCCACCGCACCCTCGGGCAGCGGCTGCGCCCGCGAGCCGCCGGCGGCGCAAGCATCTGCGGCCCCGGCGGCCGAGCCCGCTCTGAAGGCTCAGGCCCCGCGGGCCCCGCCGGCCCCGGCCGCCGGCTTCCCAGCCCCGCCGCCGTTGCCAAGGCGACCGCCGCCGAACGTTCCCGCGGCGGGCCCCGCCCCCCGGCCAATCGGACCGGCGCTCGCCCGAGCCCAGATTCTCTTTGTTCCGCAGCCATTTCAGGCCCCGGACGGGAGGCAGCGCCGCTTCGGCAGAAGGCCCGAGCGCCGGAGGCCTCTGGGATGGTGTGGGACCGGGTAGGTGGCGTTAAGGATTCGCGGCCCGAGGCGAGAGAGGCGGGAGCCCAGGCACGGAGTTCCGAAGCCGCCCGCCGCGGCGTGAAGAGGGGCGCCGGGCTCCCCCGTCCCCCCGGTGCCCGCCCGGCGGTTTGGAGCCCGGCGGCGGCGCGGTTCTAAGCCCAACAGCTGCCCGCCCAGGCGTCCTGCGGACCCGGGTAGCGGCCGGGCGGCTCCCTGGGGCGTCCGAGGTCGGGGCCTGGAGCCCGTCGGGGGCGGCGGGAAGGGGAGGGCGGCGTTTGCCCCTGCCTGTGGAGCTGCGGCGTCTGAGGGCTCGTGGGTGCGGCCGGCGGCCCCCCGAAAGGCCGCTTCCCGCCGGTTCTCGGCGCAGCCGGGCGCTGCCGGGCGTGGGCCGGCCTTTGTCCCGCCGCGGCGCCCCTGCGCGGCGTCCCGGGTCCGCGGCTCCTTTCCGGGGCGCCCCCGGGGGCCTCCCGACTTGTTGACATCGTGTCTGTGCCCGAACGGGATTTGCGCCTTTTGCACTTGTGCGTCCCACCCGTCCACGCAGCTGGGGACAGCTGCCGGGGAGGCACCAGCCGCCGCCATCAAACTTTTGCGGACGGCTTCCTTCCTTTAAATTAACTGGATTGTGCAAAAATTGCTTACGGCTTCAGTCCCTTATCCTAATCACGTTTAACCAGTTTGGTCCATAAGCAGATAGAAATGTCGGAGTTTGAAGTTGGAAACTATCCACAAATTGATTTTGACAGTTGTATTAAGAAGCTTAGTAAGAGCCCTTCTTGGACAGGTTCTTAATTTTTTTTTTTAATCCTAAAGAAAATATACATTTTAAGCGTGAGACATATGTTGTGGTGGGTATTTGGAAGTGTAATGTTGTAAAATGGCTGTGCTGACCGCCCAGAGTTCCAGCTGGATTTTAGATTTCCCCTGTTAAATCAAAGCTTTCAAGTCAGAGTGGTGAAGAGCTTATATTTAGTGTGAAACAGGGAAGGATCCGATTTGCGGGAAAGGATTCTGTTTTGCACTTTGACCTTACCCTGCACCCTAGTCGTTCCTAAAGAATGGCTGCTCCAAGTTGAAAACTTGGGATTGCAGAAACAAAGTAAGTATTGGTTTGAAGGTGCCGATTTCTTTTTACTTCCTGGCATACAAAAAGCATAAAGGCATAGTGGTTTGGCCGTCTGGTCTTTTCACTTCATGTAATGTAATGGGAACCCAATGAAGTGCTCCATTTTCTTTTTCCTAAAAGTCCCGGCATTGGCCTTCGTGTGTTTACATCTTCATCCTACTCAGGAGCTGTTAAATTCCTCCCCGTGAGATATCTGGGAAAACCTTTTCTTGTGTGTTTTTCCACCTGTACTCCCCAGTGGTTTATATTACTAGTATGTACCTTGAATAAGATTTTTGTAAAAGTGTGAGGATTCTGGTTGTAAATTTTCTCAGTATCAGCACTTGTTACTGCATTTGTTATTTTTGTGACTGTGGTTTTTCACTTATGTAACATTAAGACCATCACAGGAACTGTTTTTCTAAGTGCTGAAAATGAACCGCATTGAAATGCAAATGTCCTATGTTTAGAAGGATTTCTTGCATTTTCATCATGTTGGATTCCTCAAACATTTTAAGAAATCTGGTTCTAAAGGAAGCTAAAGCAAGTAACATGTGTAATGAAATAAATTTAGCAAAAATAAACCTCAGGGAAGAGCACAGCAGTAAGTGGATGTTATTTTTGTTTGCCAGTGCATAAATTATGAATATTTCTTCCTGCGATTGATATTTGAGTGCATGTTAGTGCCAAAAAAGATCTGGTTCCTTCAAAAACAGTTTGGTTTACCAGCAAAAGGGTGAGAAAGCTGAATCAGAGTGATTGAGGTTTTCAAAAACAGTGGGGAACAGTGTCATCTTCAAAAAAGAAGGATCAAAAACAGTGACATTTCCCTGGAGTTTGAGGATCTTAGGTGGTCCTGTTCTGCTACTGAGTGTTGGCAGGTGAGGGGATTGTCTGTGTTGTGGAAGGGCTGAACTTCACATGGTAACTGATGGTCTTCTGGTGGGTTTAGTGCAGGAGAAGTTGCCCCAAGACCTCCGTCCTAGGTAGGATTCTTTGCAGTACTGGTGGTTGGTGCAGTGTCAGACGGTTAAGAGTTCCAGAGTCTCAGTGGCAAAATGAGATACTGAAACAGGAAATGGGAATGCAGATTTGTCTTGGAATTTCCTGGAATAGATAGAACCCCTACAAGAATGGTAGCTATATTTTTTTTCAAAAAGGCACTCACTCAATGGCAGAGCAAATATTTGAATACTGAAAGAAGAAACTGGTAAAGATTGCAAGATTTGGATTATTATTTGCATTTTTAATGGTTAAGTTTTTATAACTAAGCAGAATGTTTCAGTGTAGTGTGGAGGTTAGGAACAGGGGCTCTGAAACCAGACTGCTTGGGTTCAAGGTTAGACACTTTGAGTAATTTTCTGTGTGACCCTGGGCAAGTCATTTAATCTCACTGTGCCTCAATTTAAAAATTAAATAAAAATAAAAAGAGGGGGCCAACATGTGGCACAGTGAGGTCAGCTGCTGCTCGCAACACCAGCACCCCATATGGGTGTGTCACTTGCGTCCCAGCCGCTCTGCATCCAGTGCAGCTCCCCACTAACGGGCTTGGAAAGCAGCGGAACATGGCCCAGATGCTTGGGCCTCTGCTCCCATGTGGGAGACCAGATCGAGTTCCCAGCTCTTGACTTCTGCCTGGTCCAGCCCCAGATGTTGCAGCCATTTGGGGAGTGAATCAGTGGATGGAAGATCTCTCTCATCCTCTTTCTCTGTCTCCTCCTCTCTCTGGTGCTCTGCTTTTCAAGTACATCTTTAAATTTTTTTTTTTTTAATTTTCTTTGAGAGACAGAGACAGACACAGATCTTCCAGCGCTGTTTCATATCCCCCCCCCCCCCCCCAATATGTCTATGGTGGCTGAGGCTAGGCCGGGCCCAAACCAGGAGCTGGGATCTCAGTTTGCATCTCCCATATGGATGGCAGGGACCCAACTACTTGAACCATCACCGACTGCCGAGGAAGCTGAGACCAGCACCCAGTCACTCTGATATGAGATGCAGGCATCCTAAACAGCACCTTAACTGCAGCACCAAGCATCCACCCCCATAAAATAATAAAAATCATCAAGAGCAAGACTGTGTAATAGCTACTATAATCTCTTTGGTGTGTTTCCTTCCAGTATTTTTTCAGTTTATTACAGTTGAAACTTTACTATGTGAATAAATTTGTATTCTTTTTCATCTAGGACCTAAGCATTTTTCAATGCTATTAAATTACTAGTATTTTTAAACAACTGTATACTGTTCATATGAATATCTCAAATTAAATGTTTTGTGCAGTTGTAAGAAACACTGTAGTGAACTTTTTTTAAAAAAAGATTTATTTGTTTATTTGAAAGATAGAGTTACCTGGTGGTGGGAAGAGCAGAGGTCTTCCATCCCAAATCACCCCAACACCCAGGGCTGGGACAGGCTACAGCCAAGAGCTTCATCTGGGTCTCCCACAGGGGTGCAGGAGCCCAGGCACTTGGGCCATCTTCTGCTTTCCCATGTGCATTAGCAGGGAGCTGGATTGGAACTAGAGTGGCCAGGACTTGAATCGCTGCACATTTGGGATTCAGCGTTGCAGGTAGCAGCTTAACCCCCTGTGCCACCATGTGGTCCCCTTTAGTGAACTTATTTATGCATGAAACAATAATACTGATTTAGATTATTTCCATAAAATAGTGTCCCCAAAGTGAAAATATGTGAACATCCAAAGCTCATGTTCCAGTATTGCCAAATTGCTTTTACTTAAGAAAATGTAATGATGATCTTTACATTAATTGAGACAACCCTATTTATTGCCCCTATTGCTTGAGATAGGAGGGAAGAGAGAGTGAATTAACATGTTTTCCTTGTAATGAGCCTAGGTGTATTTGGAGGCATTTAGCATACATTGTTATTTTTAGTTACAGTATTCTCATTTGTTATCTTAACCCTGTGTTATACATGGAAGTTATTTCCTTGTTACTGATAGGAGAAGGAAGTGTAGATAAGTACTTTGCCCAAGGGCTCTGTGTTTAAGCTTGAATCTAAATCAAGATCTGCTTGATTACAAAGCTCATGCTCGCTCGCTTTCTTTCTTTCTTTCTTTTTTTTAAGATTGATTTATTTGAAAGGCAGTGTGAGAGAGGGAGAGACAGAGATCTTCCACCTGCTGGTTCCATAGCAGTCAGGGCTACCCAAGGCCAAAGTCAGGAGCCAGGAACTCCATGCAGGTCTTCCGTATGGGTGGCAGAGGGCCAACTACTTGGGCCGTCCTCCGCTGCGTTTCCTGGCACATTGATATGAGATGATGGTGTCACAAACAGCAGCTTAACCCACTGTGCCACAGTGCTGGCCCCTTGTGTTTTTTTTATTTGTACACTTTTGAGTAATATATATATTCAGATTGTTAACTGTTAATAATTAACTATGGATCATAGATCACATTATTAAGATAATTAAACTAAGTTGGAAATAATGAATGTATAAGTTGTAAAGTTAAACCAGATGAGGCTTAACTTTCCACATATATTTTAGAAAAGGAAAAAAATGCTTACCTTCATAATACATAATTCGTAATATATAGAACTAAGTTCTAAATGCAGCAAATGTTTGTGGTACAACATTCTTTGTAACAATCTCAGCAAATGGGGGAAGAAAATCAAAGCAATCCATCAAATTTGATAAATATGGAGGCTAAGAGACATAAAAATGCCCATTAAATAATTGTGTTAAAAAATACACATAGTAAACCCCTGATAAAGTAAGCAGAAGTCCTAATGGGGAGATAAGCAAAAAAGAAAAAAAAAGATGTTCCAGGTAAAGTAAAATTACCCACAAGGTGTAGAAGGATAATTTTTATACTGAAAATCAAAGCAAAAAAATACATTTGAGTTGCATTTTGCAATTGACTCACGCACTAGTGGAATAGTTACCAATGAAGTCCCATAGTCCTTGGTGCATAAATTCCTAGCATAGATTATAAGGTTGATTCCAGAAAGGACAAGATTCATTATTTTTGTCTTTACTAAGGAAGGGTTCAGGGAAGAAAAGTGTTTTAGCAAATCATGGATGTACTAAATAAATGGTTAGGAATAGGTGCTATGCCCCCAGATTTTAAAGAAATGAACATAAAATTGTAGGACCATTGATTAATTATGTTGCCATTAAACCATGTTTATGGGCCTGGTGTTGTGGTGCAGTGGGTAAAGCTGCCACCTGGGACACCAGCATCCCATATAGGCACCGGTTCAAGTCCCGGCTGCTCTACTTCTGATCCAGCTGCCTGCTTATGACTTGGGAAAGGCAGTGGAAGGTGGCCCGGTGCTTGGGTCCCTGCACACACATAGGAGACCTGAAAGAAGCTCCTGACTCCTAGCTTTGGGCTAGCCACTCCAGTGCAGCCATTGTGAACAAGTAGAAGGAAGATATTTCTCTCTCTCTCTCTCTCTCTCTGTCTCTTCCTTGCACTGTGTAACTTTGCCTTTCAAATAAAATAAATCCTTTTTTAAAAAGGATTTATATTTAATTAAATTTATTATATTTAATTAAATTGAATGTTAGTAGTTTACTTTGGGTGGAGAATAGGGAACAATTTGAAAACAATAAGGAAGATGGCAAGGGGCTGGTGTTTGGCACTGCTTGGAACATCCGTGTCCCATCTTGGAATCTTAGATTTGAGTCCCACTTAGCTTCTGATCCCACCTCCTGCTAATGCATCCTCGGAGGCATCAGCTGATGGCTCAAGTACTTGAGTCCCTGCCACCCACATGGGAGACCTGGATTGAGTTCCTGGCTTCGGGTTTTGGCCTGGTCCAGCCCCAGCTGGGATTGCAGGCGTTTGAGGAGTGAACCAACAAATGGAAGATCTCTGTCTCTATCTTTCCCTCCATTTAAAAAAAATGAAAGTAAATAAATAAATAGTTTTTAAATTCTTTTTCTTTTTTAAAAAATATTTATTTATTTATTTGAAAATCACAGTTACAGAGAGAGGGAGGGAGACAGAATGATCTTCCATTTTCTGTTTCACTCCCCAAATGGCTACAATGGCCAGGGCTGGGCCAGGCCAAAACCAGGAGCCTGGAGATTTTTCCAGGTCTCCCACATGGATGGCAGGAGCCCAAGTGATTGGACCATTTTTCATGCTTTTCCCAGGCCATTAGCAGGGAGCTGGATCAGCGTGACACCTGTGCCATAAGGGATGCCAGCACTGCAGGCAGCATCTTTACCTGTTTCACCACAGCTGGCCCTGGGTTTTTGTTGTTTTGTTTGTTTTTAATGGCAAGTCATAAAGGACTCTGCCATTTATTGTGCTGTGTTATCCCTTGTCCTTTACAAATGGGGGGGTGGTGGTAAACAAGTGAATACAATAAATGTGGTTAACAGCATTTGTGAGATTAAATCATTGCAGGCACCAGGAGGATTGGTACGAGATTCCTTGAAGAGAATGGGAACAGCCAGGGCATTTTGGGCAGTGGGGACCGCATTCCTGTGAGAGTGCCAACCAAGTTAAAGACCCACAGTGTTCTTGGAACTCTTAAGCAGTTCAAGGATCCCAGGGGAGAATAGTGTAGGGGTCCACAAACCTTTTCTGTAAAGGGCCATATAATATTTTCCTGCTTTGTAGACCAAACCAAGCCTATCATGTGGTGCAAAAGCAGACCAACAGTGAGGAAGCTAAGAGTGTGGCCAGATTGGACCTGGGGCCTGAGTTAGACAGCCTCTTACATGGAGTAAGGAAGAGGTAACCTGAGCCATTTGTGGCTGGAGCTTGCGTCATTGAAAGATTTGAAACAAGGAGTTTACAACATTGATTTGTATGAATTAAGAGCAGAATGAAATAGATTTTAACTACTGTAAATCAATAAGAACAGGGAAGATTTCCTTTTTAAAATGGGCACATTCACAGAAGAGGAAATGTTGCTAGCCAGTAAACATAAAAAAATGCTCTACCTCACCAGCAGAAAATGCGAAGTGAAGCAGAGGATTTTTTTTAAACCTGTCACACTGGCAGAAGTGAAAAGGGTTTGCCAGTATGTATTGACAGGATTGTAGGGAAACTCATACATTGACTCAGTGAGTACACACATTCCAGTTTTAAGGTCAAACCACTTTGACCCAGCTGTTTCCATTTGTTGGAGAAGCACATGGGGTAACCACAGAGGCTCCAGTTGCCCAGGTCACCTTTTATCTCTTGCACTCCATTCATAAAAGAGTCTGCTCACTCTCTCTGTTTTGTTTAACTGTCCCCAACTCTTCATATCCTCCAACTGTGCCCTCTGGAATTTACTGTCCATCTTTCACAAAATCCAATCTGAACCTGTTTTAAACATTCCTTTTTCCTTTCTTGCTTTAATGGAAACCTGACTGTACAGTTGTGCATGGTTTGTTTTGATTTTTTTTGTTTATTTTCTCATTGCTCTCCTTGCTAGTGTTTATTGAGGTGGGAAAAGGGTGTGCCATGAGTCTCTTTTGTGCTTTCAGATTATTATTCTTTTTGTTAAAAATCCTCAGTTTGGGGTTCTGTCATAAAGGCTCACATACCTATCTCCCATACCACCTTGCTTTGTATTGAAATTGACAAGAATGAAAATGGCTGAGCTTCCAGTACCTTGATCACTCATTTCCTAGACCCCTCTTCCCCTCTACCCTCCCTCAGCCACCCCTCCCATTCCCTGTGCTTACTCTGTGACCCCTGTTTCCAGTTTTTGCCGTTCACTCCTGGTGACTCAACCCCAGCCATTTTCTGACCCCAGCGGAATTTCTAATCCATTCATCAGTTACTGTTCCCCTGCCACTTGCTCCCTTGATGTTTTCCCTGCCTTCCATTCTGCTTAAATTCTATGGTTAATCATTTTAACCACTTCTTTGGATCTTCTTCCTTGCTTGTGCTTGTTTGGCAGAGCCTGAGTCCTGATTAAACCAACTCTGCTTTTTCCTGTATATAAGCGAATGTAGCCAGAAAAAAGCACACAACTGCATATGACCATGAACCTCAAGTGGAGCTTTAATGCTGCCTGATGGTTACATTGTATTTTCCTAGTCTGCTCATTCTCCTGCTCTTATAAATGATTATTTCTTACCTTCTTTTCCTCAAACCACCCATATCCATTTTCCCATCTTCACTTTCAGTTCATAACTTTGCCAAGAAAATTGAAGCTCCCACTGGCCCATGTACCTACCAGCATCTGTGTCAGTACGTGCTGTCTCCTGCTGCTTATCTTAGATTAATTAGTCATGTTCTGTGTGCTTTTCTGTTATGTCCCGTCTCTCATCTACTCTAGGAGATTGCTTCTACTTCTGTCTCTCCACATTATTAATCTTGTTCTCTCTTTTGGATCATGTACAGTTGTCCTTCAGTATCCCTGGGTATTGGTTCTAGAACCCCTCCCTGCCAAGTTACCAAAATCTCTGGGTGCTCCTGTCCCTCAGATAAAATTACATAATATTTGCATGTACCTTATAATCCTCCCACATGTTTAAATCTTCCCTGGATTACTTACAATACCTAGTATAAAGAAAATGCTATACAAATAGTTATGCTGTATTTAGGAAATTACAAGGAAAAACGTCTATTCATGTTCAGTATAGGTGCATTTTTTTAAGGTTTATTTATTTATTTGAATGTCAGAATTACACAGAGAGAAGGAGAGGCAGAGAGAGAGAATCTTCCATCTGCTGGTTCACTCCCCAAATGGTCACAATGGTTGGAGCTGGGCCAATCAGGAGCCAGGAGCGTCTTCCAGGTCTCCCACGCAGGTGCAGGGGCCCAAGGATTTGGGCCAGTTTTCACTGCCTTCCCAGGCCATAGCAGAGAGCTGGATCGGAAGATGAGCAGCCAGGACTTGAACCGGTGTGCATATGGGATGCCAGCACTGCAGGCCGCTGCGCCACAGCGTCGGCCCCTATGGGTGCAATTTTTGCCCCTAATATTTTCAGTTTGCAGTTGGTTGTAGAAATGGATACGGAGAACCGACTGTATTTCTCATGTCTTAAGGGGGTGAAGAAAAGTTGGCCTGCTTCCTCTCCACTTTTTCCCCAGCTTTTTGTTTCCATTTGCAGCAGTATGCTTTTAAAGAGGTGTCTATACTTGTACTGCCATGTTTCCCCATCCAGGACTCTAACAGTCAGGCCTTTGTCTGCACTACTGTTAGGCTGTGGCTTTTCAGTAGCCTCCATATCCATTAACTCTCTTCATTGTACTTGACCTGTCAGGACCACTTGACACAGCTGTTTGCTCCTCTTCACCTTAAAACACTTTCTTCTTTGCCTTCCGGGACACCCACTTCTGTTTATCTCCTACCTCAGTGCTGGCTCCTTGAAATTCTCCATGGTCTCACCTTTCATTGCCCTCTTAATGTGACAGCCCTGGTCCAGCCTTTTTTTGTTGTTGTTGTTTTCTATTTACACTCTATAATCTCATTCAGTCTTAGGGCTTTAAGTACCCTCTGAAGCCAGCAATGCCCAAATTTAGATCTTTAGCTTCTTTCTCTAATGCCAATCACATACTCTAACTCATTAATGTGAAATAATAGACATCAAACTCAACATGTCCAGAACTAAACTCCCAAATTTCCTCCTCAGTGGCTCCCTACCCGTAGACTTCCCCACTTCTGTTATTGACAGCTCCATCCTTCTGTGGCTCAGGCCGAAATCCTGGAGTTATTCTTGATTAGATGACTTCTTTTACTCTTCAAATCTGTTCTTTCAGGACAGTGTATTTTCTGTATCATCTGAATACAGCCCAAATCCTGTCATACCTCCCACTCACTACCACCACCCTGTGGTAAGCCACTACCGTCATATTCTGTTGAGTTACTGAAACAGGTTATCACTGTCTTCCTCCTCTGCCGTAGCCTCTCCCAACTGTATTTTCTTAATACGGTAGACAGAGTAAGCCTTTTACAAATGATGACTGTTCCTGTCACTTCTCCATGGCTCCTGGTGTGGTCTGAATGTATGTTTTCTCCCAAAGCTCACATGTATGATTAATTGCAGGTTTAATGAGATTTTTGCTGCCTTGTCTGAGAATAGGAGCAAAAGAAGAAACAGGGAAATCTATTGTAGTAGACCATGTTCTTGAGGAGCATGGTATCTGAACAAGGAAAGGGAGTGCAGGGGGAGAGGGGTCGGAGACAGATTATATTTTGAGGGTATTTTGACATCACTGACTGATGGCTTGGATGTGGGATATGAGAGAAGTCAAGGTGACCTCTTAGTATTTTGGCCTGAACAACTGGGTGGGGACTATTGGAGCATATCTGAGTGGCATAAAGAAGGGAATCAAGACTTTGGTTTTAGCCAGCAAAGTGTGAAATGCTTTTCAGCGAAGGGATGTGCCTGTAAGAAGTTGGAGTCTCGAGTCTGGCATTTAGTGGATAAAGAAAAGAAGGAGTCTTCTGGTATTTAGGGGTAGGGGAGCCAGCAAAGGAGCCTGACAAGGAGAAGCCAGTGAGATAAAAGGAAAACCAGGGAGAGGTGGTGCCACAACCAAGAGGTGAACGAAGGGTCACCTGTGTTGAGCTCTGTGAAAAGGTTAAGATGAGGCCAAGTGGCCTGGCTGCATTGACAACAAGGATGTCTGCCTCAAAAGAGTGGATGCAGTGACTGTGGACAACTTTAAAGATGTTTCTGTGAATGCAGAGGAATGGAGAAGTTGAGTAGCAATGAACAGAACAAACACTAGTTTGTTAAGATGACATTTAAAATTATTTTTAAGCTTATGGACAAATTACGAGAATAGTTCAGGGAACTCACATATACATTTTACCTGTCTTCACCATTTTTCACATTTGCTGTAATTGTTGCTTCCCCCCTCCTCTGTTTTTTGGTTTGGATCATTTCAAAGTAGGCTGCAGAAATCTTTGCCCTTAACCCTTAACATTTTAATGTGTATACTGTAAGAGCCAGGATATCCTCTTGTGAAACCACATACAGTTAGTAAATTCAGGAAATTTAGTCTCTTACAGCCCATATTATAATTTTGTCTGGTGTCTCAGTATCATTGATTATAGTATTTTTTTTTCCCCACTAGTACATGATTCAGTCAAGGGTTTTATTTTACATTTAGTTGTCCTGTCTTTTTAAATAGAGGAGTATTTTTGTGTGTGTGAAGATAAGACTTTGTAATTTTATCCTCAAACAACCCCTTGAATAATATATACTGTTAATTGTCTCATTTTATAGACCATAGTTATTTTTTCCATGACTAATAAGTGGCGGAGCCAGAACTCAGAACCAGAGGAACTACAGGTTGAGCATTCTTAAATGCTGTATGATTATAGTATCTCCAGGTAGTACATGGAAAAATCTAAAAGTCCTTATTTCAAGCGGACAGATGAGTCACATACATAGAGTAGAGGCAATTCTCATATCAAAAGAAAATGTTTAAATTTGTAGTCCTGTAGTAAAGCTATCTTCATAATGGTAGGTAAGTTTCACAGGTCTCCCTGGTAAGCATTAGGGACAGAAAGAAGAAAAAAAGTGAAAATATTTAAACTTTATACGTAAAAGTTATTAGATTACCTAAATGATATGTTTTCATAGTTATTGGTACTGATTGTCTAGGAAGATAGAATAAATGACTTAGATTAATTCTTTTGTGGCAGGATTGAGTTGTCAGTATATGGACATGGTCTAAAGAGTTACAATCTGTGTTTCAAAACGTTGTTTCAGCTCATAAAATGCCACTTGTCAACCTTTATTAGAAAATGTTGAGAGACTTGATTGAGGAAAAGAGCATTAAAGACTGAACCATTGAAACTGTAGGTGTTCCAGAATGGGAATTCGATTGCTCCATTGGATTTTGGGTTCATAATGTTTTTTGGTCACACTGTGTTGAGGGGTAATGAGTAAAGATAGAAAACCAAGGTCTGGTGAAAACTTGTCTGTAACATTTTCAACCTAAAGTTGTTCTTAGTACTGAACGGGACTTCTGTGATAAGTGATTAAAGCTGACACTATTGTGCCCTTTAACTGGAGGCCAAGTTTTTGCCAAAGGAATCAAGTAACTTGTAGCTGTCACTCAGGTAACTCAGTAGTCCCTGAACTGCCTTCAACAATGGACTTGAAGTTTCCCTGGCGGCTAGGAGGAGCTTGAAGAAGTTGAACAGCAAGTATAAAGAAAGAAGACTGGGTTGGTTTGTGTAGTGTAGATTCATTATTTATAGTCAACTGTTTCATGTCTAGAAGCTGAAGGAAACCTGGGCTCTAACTGCTTTATAGGTGAGGAAATACAGGAATATTAGTGATTTGTACAGGATTGTCCATTAGCTCTGCTTAAGTGCAGCGAACTGAGACTAGGGTGCTAGATCTTTGATGTCCTGCCCTTTTTTTCTGTTATTTGACTCTTCCTGGCATAAATGATTTAAGATCACTTAGGTTGGAGGCAGTTTGTCTTCAGCCCCATGGGCTTGTTATCCCCAGACAAGGCTGTGGCTTTGAGTCCCAGCATCAGTGTCATATCCCCAGGACCATCCTTTCCTTGGCCTGACATCCCTACCTGCATGAGTGAAGATTCAAACAGTAGGAGAACTGAAAGGTGGGAGATGACTCAGAGTCCTGTTTTAGTGTGGACGGTAAGCCTGGAACCAAGAGTGGAGTGGGACTTCAGATTTAATGTAGGAATTTGGTGGAGAGACTTGTGCCAGTAAAGAAATAAAAGGATGAGACATAAAAAGAAAAAGGGCTGTGTTCAGAGCTCTGGTTTTATTTTAACCTTACTTTCTAGGGCAACAGGCATGTGTTTTAGTGTTGATACTTGCTGATCAAATACACAACAGGCAATTTTTATTTGTAAAACAGAATATACACATTCCCCTCCAGTGATTCTAGTGGGGTTTAAGTTGCTCAGCAGCCAGGGGAAGATTATAATTTCAGATAAAATTATCATTTTCCAAATCTGGCAAATATAAACATCTCGAATGATTTTGAGTCAAGTTCATTCAGTGCCTAGCCACATATTGAACTATTGAATTTGATAATTTAAATTAATTTCATAACTTAAGAAATCTCAGGAATGTTCTAGTTCATGCTTCTCATTTCAGACCTTCCTGTTACTGGATTTGTAACCTCCAGCTGTATAATCCTAACATATAAATGTTTGTATATTGGTTTAATATGTGAAGTTCCTTTCTTCCAAAATACATACATATATAATCAAGAGTCGACTAAAGAGTATGTATTTTAGGGGCCGATGCTGTGATATAGTGGGTAAAGCCTCCGCCTACAGTGCTGGCATCCCATATGGGTGCCAGTTCAAGTCCCGGCTGCTCCACTTCTGATCCAGCACTCTGCTATGGCCTGGGAAAGCAGTAGAAGATGGCCCACATCCTTGGGCCCCTGCACCCACATCCTTGGGCCCCTGCACCCACATGGGAGACCTAGAAGAAACTCCTGGCTCCTGGCTTGGGCCTGGCCCAGCCCTGGCCATTGCAGCTGTTTGAGGAGTGAGCCAGTAGATAGAAGATTTCTCTCTCTCTGTGTAACTCTGAACTTTCAATTAAATAAATAAATCTTTGAAAAAAAAAAGAGTATGTGTTTTATTAACTGTAAAGTGGATTAGTTGCTACTGGAAATTATTGTTTTTAAATATTTATTTGAAAGAGTTTCAGAGAGAGAGAGAGAGAGAGATCTTCCATCTGCTGGCTCACTCCACAAACAGCAGTAATGGCCAGGGCTGGACCAGGCCAAAGCCAGGAGCCAGGAGCTTCCTCCAGGACCCCTTTGTGAGTAGCAGGGTTCCAAGCACTTGAGCCACCTCTGGCTGCTTTTCCCAGACCATTTCAGGGAGCTGGATTGGAAGTGGAGCAGCCAAGAGAGAAACCAGTGTCACATGGCTTTACCTGCCATGCCACAATGCCAGCCTCTAGAAATTTTTAATTTTTATTTATTAATAATTTTATTTTTAATGGAAGTATCATTTCATATGATAACATAAAGATTTGTCTTATATGTCTCCTCCCCTACTCCAGGAAGATCATTGGGAAAAGGTTATAGAAATGAAATGTTTTTAAGAGTTCAGTTTGGTATAACAGAAATAGTGTATGCTTTTGAGACAGTTCATTAGACTTCCTGTGTCTACCATTTATAAGTGTATATTTATTAAATGGGATCAACCTAAATACTGAATAGGGACACAGAACTGTACCATTAGTTTTGTCTTTTTTTTTTTTTTTTAAGATTTATTTATTTTACTTGAAAGAGTTACACAGAGAGAGGAGAGGCAGAGAGAGAGAGAGAGAGAGAGAGGTCTTCCATCCTTTGGTTCACTCCCCAATTAGCCGGAACTGCGCCAGTCTGAAGCCAGGAACCAGGAGCTTCCTCAAGGTTTCCCACATGGGTACAGGGGCCCAAGGATGTGGGCCATCCTCCACTGCCTTCCTAGGCCACAGCAGAGAGCTGGACAGGAAGTGGAGCAGCCAGGTCTCAAACCTTCACCCATATGGGATGCTGGTGCCTCAGGCCAGGGCATTAACTCGCTGCGCCACAGCACTGGCCTCAGTTTTGTCTTTTTTTTTTTTTTTTTTTTTTTAGATTTTTTAGTTTAGGGAATAAATCTCATGTATTTCTTATATACAGTTTTAAGAACATAATGATACTTCTTATCCTACCCTCCCTCATTATTTTGTTTTTTAAGATTTATTTATTTATTTGAAAGGGAGAGACAGAGACAGAGGAGATCTTGCATCTTCGGGTTCACTCACCAGAAGCCCGCTGCTGTTAGGGCCAGACTAGACTGAAACCAGGAGCTAGGAACTCCATCCTGGTCTTCTGCTTAGGCAGCAGGGACCCATGTACTTGGGTCTTCCGCTGCTTTCCCAGGCACATTAGCAGAAAGCTTGATAGGAAGTGGAACAGCCAGTATTTGAACCATGCCTATATGGGATGTATGTATCTCAGGCAGCGACCTAATCTGCTGCAACAATACTGACCCCAGTACTATTGCTTTTAAGTGAAGATCATTTGTAATTTCCCATGCTTGGTTTCATATTATTACATTAGCTTCCTCAGGCACAAAAATATATTAAGAATAATCCATTTATGAGTCTTTTTAATTTAATTTTTAAATCTTAAACACTTTTCATTTATTGTTTTCTAAAGCTTTTAATTTTTCTTATGTCTTTTTTTAAATTTACTTATTTTCAACTAATTGGAAGGTGAGCGATAGACGGTGAGAGAGACAGATCTTCCATTTGCTGGTTAATTCCCCAAATGCCCACAACAGCTAGGGCTGGGCCAGGACAAAGCAAAGAGACTGGAATTCCATCCAGGTCTCCCACATGGATGACAGGGACCAAGCACTTGAACCATCATCTGCTACCTCCCAAGATGCATTATCAGGGAAGCTGGATTGGAAGTGGAGAGGCTGTCACTCAAATCAGCACTCCAGTGTGGGAGTCATGCATCCCAGGCAGGTACTTAATCTACTGTGCCACAATGCCTATCTCCTTAATTTTAAATTACTGAAATGATTTATGAATTATATTTGAAAAATCGGTTTAAACTAGTATATGGCACATGGTTGACTAGCAAGATTAAAAGTACTGGAATGTTAACCTTTTCAGCTCAGTGTATGCTAAATGACAAGATTTAAATTATTTTGAAGGGCAGGTGTTTGCAGCAGCAGTTGGGATGCCTGCATCCCGTATTGGAGTGCCTCAGTTTGACTTCCAGCTCTGCTTCTGATTCCAGCTTCCTCTTAGTGCACGTCCTGAGATGGAAAGGTGATGGCGCATGTAATTGACTCCCTGCCTAGGACTGAATTCCCTGCTCCTGACTTGGGCCTGGCCCAGCTCAGGAATTGAACCAGCAGATGGAAGAGCTCTGTGTCTGTCTATCTCTATTTCTTTCTCTGTCTCTCTGCCTTTAAAATACATAAAAATAAATTTTAAAATGTTATGTTAGATATACTGTAGTTTTAAGAAATTAAAAGAAAAAATTAAAATTTGTGGATGTACCCATTTATTTAACTTAGAATTTATTTCTCCAGTAGAATTTTTCTTAGAATGCATTACTATATCTTTTTGCTTAATATATATATAGTTATGATTTTTGAGAATAGCTGTGGAACTTAATTCTACAGAGATTTCAAGAACCACTGTGGAAGAATTAAACGCTCATTTCTAAACTAACATCCATTTTCATTTGCTTTTGGCTTTTACATATTTGGGATTTTCCCCATTAATTCTTAAAGTCCAACATAGGATTTGAGTTATTTACTAACTGTTTTTTTTGTACATGATTTTTCTAGAATTATGTGTCTGTCTTTTGGAAAATAAGGAAATTGCTGAAAGATGCTTGCAATGTTATTTCTTTTGATATTCAATAAAATTTTGGAATTTCTTGTTTTAAATTTTGTAGTAGTATTACTGTTTCTGTATAGCTTTACTTAATGTGTCACGGCATTAAATGTCTTAACATTAATTTTTTATTATAACATTAAAATTATTGCCATATACATAAGGTATTAGAACAGTAATTACAAGGATAGAATCTAATAATCCTATTATCTAAGTAAAAATAAAACTTCTATTCTCTAATATTCAGGATGGCCTTTCTCTGAGACTAAGCCTCCTGAATTATAAGACAATATTTCTGGTATAATTTTTGCACTTTGCAAAAGCTGAATCAGTTTTTTTCATCACTACAAAGATTTTCAGTCATTGTATCTAGTCATTTCAATGGCATAATGTGGCAAAATGTTTCTCCAAGTATGTAAGTTTTCCAGATAACTAAAAGTTGACCCCTTTAAGTTTAAAAAAAAAAAAAAAAACACCTTTATCGGCTGTATTTCCCACCTTCCTTCCCTCTTCAGGTTTTTTTTAAAGGTATGATTTGAGGCCCTTGCCGGCTCAGTTACCAGCTTCAGTAACAGGTATCCTACCATGAAATGATGACGTCCTTGGGGTTCTTTTGCCCCACTTCTATGTAGGACTTCAAACAGCTATAATGTTGGGAGGTTTTACTGTTTGCTTTATTACAAAGATTATATATTCACAATATGGAAAACATTAATTTAAGATTTATTTTATTTATTTGAAAGGAAGAGTTGCAGAGGGAGGGGGAGAGGGGGAGGGGAGAGAGGGAGAGACAGAAAGAAAGATCCTTCCTCCACCTGTTTACTCCCCAGATGGCTGCAACAGTCGGAACTGGGCCAGGCCAAAGCCTGGGGTCGGAACTCAATGAGTTTCCCAGGTTGGTGGCAGCGGCCCAACCTGCACTAAAACATCATTCCTAATACTGAAAAAATTTTAAACAGAAGAGAAAAAAAGGACCTATAATGCTAGCACCATAGTATACTGCTAGCTTGTCACATTTCTTTCCAGTCTTTACTTACTTGTCACTGTAGTGTATATACAATAACTTTAGACCTTTTTTCCACTTTTTTATAAATTATAAAAATTATCTATCTTTTTTTGATGGTTGGGTAGTAGTCCATCAGTTGAATGTTGTGTTAGTTATTCATTTATTTATTGTTGATATTAGAAATAATCCTGGGATGAAATCTGTGGCACAGCAGGTAAAGTCGCTACCTGCAACACCAGCATCCCATATGGGTACTGGGTCATGTCCCAGCTACTCCACTTGTGATCTAGCTCCCTGCAGCGGATGATGGCCGAAGTGTTTGTGCCCCTGACACCCATGTGGGAGACCCTGAAAAAGCTCCTGGCCCCTCCCAGCTTTGGCTGGCCTGGCCCAGTGCTGCCTGTTGTGGCCACTTGAGGAGTGAACCAGTGGATGGAGCATCTCTCTCTCTCTCTCTCTCTCTCTCTCTCACTCTTTCAAAATAAATAAATAAATGTTCTTTTTAAAAACAAAAAAGTTATAATTATTAGGGAAAAGGTTATAAAAATGTGTGGCTTTTCATTTAAATTGGTGAGTTGATTTCCATCAGATTGTTTTCAGTTTACCGTACCAGCTGCAGCTTGTTAAAGTTGATTCATCATATCTTCAACAGCACAGGACAGTATCATAAAATTATCTTTTGCTAATTAGACTCAAAGCATTACTTCATTATTACATGTATTGTTTACTAGTAAGGTTTCTCTGTTTTCCAGTTTATTAATGTTGGGTTTCCTCATGTGAATTTTCTTTCATGTGCTATTGGTTCTACATTAGTTTTCCAGATAAGTAGAGTTATTCCTGTCTTGTTGGAACATCCAACTTTGAATTGCTGTAGTACACTAGGAGCTCCCTCTTATACTTGTTCAAATAAAGCCATATCCACCGTATTTGTAAACAGTGGTACCTCATATAAATGCGTAAGAGATGTTGTCTGTCCTTTGCAATATGGAGTGTGTGTCTTCAGAAGCAAGTATCACCTGAAAGCTGGCATCATATTGAGTGTAGATTGCCACTGTCCTAACTGTTGCACTGACGTGAAAGTGTTAATGAAGTGAATGAGCTAGCTCCTATCTACTGGTTCACTCCCCAAGTGCTGGCAACTGCTTGGATTGGGGAAGGTCAAAGCAAGGAGCCAAGAACTCAATTCAGATGTCCCTTGTGGGTGGAACATCTACCTGAGCTGTCGCCTGCTGTCACCCAGGCTGCACATTAGCTAGAAGCTGGAATTGGAATTAGACTCAGCACTCAAACCCAAGCTCTCTAATAGGGATACAGGCATCCCAAGTGGTGTCTTAACTGCTGCTCCAAGTACTTGCTCCTCACTCTGATGATTTAGGTGCTGTGATTGCCTTCCTCTAATTACAGTTAAAAGTTAGATTGATAAATTCTAATTTCATAGGATGAGGGGGATGAATGGTGGTAAGGATGTGACATTCGGTTGGCTGAAACTTTGTATTTCTATTTTGCAAGACTACAGTAAGTTGTTTAACCCAAAATTCCACTTTAAAAATATATGCTTATGGGGCCAGGGACATGGTGCAGTAGGTTAATCCTCCACCTGCGGCGCTGCATTCCATATGGGTGCCAGTTCTATTCCCAGCTGCTCCTCTTCCAATCCAGCTCTCTGCTGTGGCCTAGGAAAGCAGTAGAAGATGGACGAAGTCCTTGAGTCCCTGCACCTGCATGGGAGACCCAGAAGAAGCACCTGGCTCCTGGCTTCGCATCGGCGCAGCGCGCCGGCCGTAACAGCCATTTGGGGGGTGAACCAACAGAAAGAAGACCTTTTTCTCTGTCTCTCTCACTGTCTAACTCTGCCTGTCCAAAAAAAAAAAAAAAAAAAAATGCTTACAATCTGAACACTTTCTTAGTGTGCATAGTAAATATACTAGCACTTTTTTTGTGTCCAATATAATCTCATTTTTCCTTATCTCACATTTCAGTCTGGTTTTTATATTCATTAATTTATATCATCAATCTTGATTTTTTTTTCCTTTGGTCACAGTAATAGCAGCACAAACACTCAGAACATATATGCTATTGTAAAAACCATTGTCAGGCCGGCGCCGCGGCTCACTAGGCTAATCCTCCGCCTAGCGGCGCCGGCACACCGGGTTCTAGTCCCGGTTGGGGCGCCGGATTCTGTCCCGGTTGCCCCTCTTCCAGGCCAGCCCTCTGCTGTGGCCCGGGAGTGCAGTGGAGGATGGCCCAAGTGCTTGGGCCCTGCACCCCATGGGAGACCAGGAGAAGCACCTGGCTCCTGGCTCCTGCCATCGGATCAGCGCGGTGCGCCGGCCGTGGCGGCCATTGGAGGGTGAACCAACGGCAAAGGAAGACCTTTCTCTCTGTGTCTCTCTCTCTCACTGTCCACTCTGCCTGTCAAAAAAAAAAAATAAAAACCATTGTCAGGGGCAGCAGTCGAATCCTAGCTGCTCCACTTCCTATCCAGCTCTCTGCTATGGCCTGAGAAAGCAGCAGAGGATGGCCCAAGTGCTGGAGCCCCTGCACCCGTGTGGGAGACCCAGAAGCAGTTCCTGACTTCTACCTGGACCAACCCCAGCTGTTGCAGCCATTTATGGGGGTGAACTAGTGGACAGAGGATTTCTCTCTTTCCCTCTCTCTGTGTCTCTGCCTTTCAAATAAATAAATCTTTAAAAAGTAAAAAAAAAAAATCTCAAGTACTTCATTTTGCCTTTTTATAATTTTTGTATACATTAAAATCATAACATTCACCACCTAATTTCCGTTTTTTTTGTTCCTCTTATTCCAATTTTAGCAAAAGATTTTTTGTTTGTTTGAAAGGCAGAACAACAGAGAAAGAGAATGAGAGAGAGAATGAGAGATCTTCATTCATGCCTTTACTCCCCAAATGGCCACAACTGCCAGGGCTGGGCCAGGTTGGAGCCAGGAGCCAGGAGTTCCATTCTGGTCTCCCAACTACATGGGTGGCTGAGACCTGAAGTACTTGACCTTCCTGTGCTGCCTTCTCCTGTACATTGGCAAGGAGCTGGATCAGAAGCGGAGCAGTGAGTCCCAGCACTCTGATACAGGATGTCAGTGTTGCAAGCTGTGGCTAAACCCACTGCACCACAAAATTTCTCTTCTGATTTTTCTGTTTTTTAAAATAGTCTTACCTGCCTTTAGTCTTCTCTTGCTACTATGACATAATACCTTAGCCTGAGTAATTTGTAAATAATAGAGATCTGTTTCTCACAGTTCTGACGTCTGGGAGACCCAGTACCAGGGAGCCAGTGGATTAGGTGTCTGGTGCAGGCTCACTCTCTGTTTTCCTAAGTGGTGTGCTCTGGCTGTATCCTCACATGGAGGAAGGGATGAACTGTTTCTTCACATGGCAGAAGGAGAGCACAAGGGCCAGACAGGCTTCCGCAAACCCTTTTATAAGGGTTCCAGTCCCACTCCCAAGGTCAAAGCCCTCATGGCTTGATCACCGTCCAAAGCCCCTGTCAATAATATTGCATTGAGGATTGAGTTTCAACATGAATTTGAGAGTGATAGAGACATGCAAACCATTTAAACAAGTGCAACAGCCCATTTTGTTGCATATTCTTTGATAATTAAAAATAATCCAAGTAATCATTCTCTTGTTATCTGATGGTACTCACTGCCATCAGTAAGCTGGAGTTTTAATAGCAGTTTTCATAGGGTATTTAGTCTGAAGGAACAGACATTAAGTACCTATTGTTGAGGTACTTTATGTTCTCATGAAGTCCTCTCTTCAGCCTTGTTTCACAGGTGGCTAAGCTACTGCCCAAGTAGTTAACAACTTTGCTAAAATGGACAGTCACTAATTGAGAGAACTGAGGTTGGAACGCATGCTTCCCATACTCAACTAGTGTAGAACCAGTATTCAGCTCGGCAAGTAAAATGATAAAAGTTGACTTCATTTCAAGAGTTTTTTCTGCTGTGTCTGTCTGCCCTTAACTGAATTTAGACTGATATGTGCCCATGTTACATGTTAGCAAGATTTCAGTGAACAAATGAAAGATTAGATAAATGCTGATGCTGACCAGCCACTAACCGCTTACCTTTTTTTTAACCTTTCTGGTTTTGTTTTTTAAAGATGTATGTATCTGTGTATGTATGTATGTATGTATGTATAAGGCAGAACAACAGAGAGTGGGGGAGAGAGGTCTTCCATCTGCTGATTCACTCCCTAAATGGCTGCAACAGCCAAGCCTGGGCCAGGCTGAGGCCAAGAACCAGGAATTCCATCTGGGTCTCCCACATGGGTGGCTAGGACTTAAGCACTTGGGCCATCTTCTGCTGCTTTCTCAGGCACATTAGCAGGGAGCTGGATTGGAAGTACAGCAGCCAAGACTCTAACTGCTGCTCTGATATGGGATGCATGGGGTACAGGCATTGCAAGCAGAGGCTTAACCTGCTGCACCACAACACCTGTCCCTTAACCTTTCTATTTTACTGTCTAGACTGCTTTGACTTTTTCCTAAGCCAGGCCTTGCCGGTAAACATAGTGCTTTGTTTCTTTTCTATTTGCACTTGAAAATATAAAATGTTGATTCAACACATTGTTTTAGGTATGAATGAGATATTTTTAGGGCCCTCTAACTTGGAACTTTAGGAACACCCTAACTGCACTGAAACAGTGGACTTGGGGTTAACAAATGACTTGTAGTGGTTACCTCATACACTATCTAATTTTTAAAAAAATTATCAACTTGGCTTCCTATCAGTTGAATAGGTATGTCTTACTTTGTAAATACATACAGTGGATTCTAAATATTGAATCTTAACTTTTATTGATTTATAATTTCAGATGTATTTCACAGGAAAATACTTGGCAATTTGCATCATAGTGCTTTTACCAGCTCCTTAGATTCAGTAAATGAAGCTATAACCAGTTGCTTGCCTGATACTGATATATTTTTAATCATGTAGTGCCAGTATTTTTCTGAGAACATTATAGTCTTGTAGGAGTACTACAGATTTGTCACCATGTTTTATGCATGCAGTATGTAAACCAGCAAGTAAATAAGCAATGTAGAGCAATGTTACTTTAAAATAAACTATTCACTTAATTGATTATCCTTACATATTTAATGAACTATGAATTAAAGAGTCAGTTTGGAGTAGTAGAAACATTGGACTAGAAGTAGAAAGACATTCATTCCAACCTAATTCTTAACACTAACTGGATGACTTTTGACAAGTTAGTTAACATCACTGAGATTGTTTCCTCAACCTCACAGCATGGTTTTGAAAATTAGATGAGATGCAATGTGAAAGTACTTTGAAAATTATCAAGTACTGATTCACTTGAAACCTCTTGGAGCTTTTTGTCTCAAATCTGTCATAGAAGGGAAAACTATTGGGATAGGGTTGATACAGGCATTGACAATAGTTCATTGAATTATTTAAATAAGTAACTCTTCAGCTGAGTGGCAAGATTCCTAGATAAAGCTCATTAATGAATACTGTAATGCTGAAAGAACCAGGTACCTAATTTACTTACTTTGTATATTATTTAAAAGATTTACTTTTAATTTTCTGAATGACATAATATTGCTATTTTTTTTTAAAGATTTATTTATTTGAAAGAGTTACAGAGGGTGAGCAAGAGACAGAGATCTTCCATCCGCTGATTCATTCCCCAAGTGGCCACAGCAGCCACAGCTGGGCTGGTCCAAAGCCAGGAGCCAGGAGGTTCTTCCAGATTTCCTTGGGTACAGGGGCCCAAGGACTTGGGCCATCCTCCACTGCTTTCCCAGGCACAGTAGCAGAGAGCTGGATGGGAAGTGGAGCAGCCAAGACTCAAACCGGCACCCATGTGGGATCCCAGCACTGCAGGTGTGGCTTCCTACTGTCCCACAATCCCAGCACCATAATATTGCTATTTGAAGGAAGATGTGATGATCATTTACAAGAAAGTTGAAGTGCAACTCTCACCCAGCCTCTGTCACTGTTAGGTTACAAAGTAAGTGTATACTATGCTGTCTAGCTTCTGACATATCCAGTCTTTTCTTACTAAGTAGTACAAATTGTTACGTAACTTTAAGCAATATGATCTTACCTTTTAGCTTTCATTAAAGGCTATTTTTAGCAATTGGTAATGTATACTAATCAGTGCAGTCTTCATTTTGCTCTTTTTTCTCCTATTTTCTTGCATTTCTAGTACAGTCAGACATTGTTGCTTATTAGAGTGAGAAACAGTGAAAATAGCCAGATACAGATTTAGCGAGTTAATACAGTTCTCAGCTGCTTGTAAGTTCCCAGTCATTATAGACTGCAGTCCAATTGAGAAGCAGTGGTTTAAATTGCTTAAACTTTGTGGAGAGGGAGACCAACTGTGAAGCTTAAATCTGTTGTAAGACTCAACAGAAAGTTGATATTTTGATGTGACCAAAAGTTAAATCTATGGGAGGCATTACTCCCTTCTATCCTTTGTTTACATTCAAAATGAGAAGTTTGTGAGAAGCAAGGTATAGTTATCACACCTGAAGTGACTGAATTGAAGCGCGTAGAAACCGGTCAAGAGAGCTGTTGAATTATTGATGGTGCATGGAATAGGAAGGAAAAGAGCAGTGTATCCAAGAGTGTTCATACTCCACGCACTGTTCAGTTCTGATAAGGGCTGGTCACATGTTCAGGAGTTGGCATAATGAGAATAATATGGCAGAGTGACTCAGTGCACAGGCTCTGGAGTCCTATGTACCTGTGCTTGAGTCCTGGCTTTGTTCATTACTGCCTGTGTGACCTTGGACACATTACTTAAGTTCTCCTAAGCCTGTTCCTCTTCTGTAAAATACAGATAATAATAGTACATACTCAGAATTAAATGAGATTATGCATTTAACGAACTTAGCATAATGACTGGCACATAGAACTGCTTCATTAATGAAAATGGGTTGCTGGGATTTGTAGGCACAATCCAGACTTTGGAACCCCACAGGTTGTGTTGTTTTTTTTTTGTTTGTTTGTTTGTTTTTTAAGATTTATGTATTTTATTTGAGAGCTTGTTTAGAGGTTCTAGCAGGGGAGCACAGCTACTCGTATACCCTTGACTGAAGACCGGTCCTCCTCTAGCGGGGAAGGTCGTCCTCTTTGAGCGCACAGCTTCGGGAGAGACGCACATGGAGCGGTGAGGGAGGAAGGGGACACCCGCCTAGCCAGCCAGATTAGCCGAATCAACCCTGGCGATCAATGGGGTGACAGATGTCGCAGCCAGATCGCCTTCACATCCATGATTTATGTATTTTATTTGAAAGAGTTACAGAGAGGCAGAGAGAGAGACAGGTCTTCCATCTGCTGCTTCACTCCCCAGGTGGCTGCTGTGCTGCTCCTAAGCCAAGAGCTTCTTTCGAGTCTTCCATGTGGCTTCAGGGGTCCAAGGATTTAGATCATCTTCTACTGCTTTCTCAGGCCACAGCAGAGAGCTGGATTGGAAGTGGAGCAGGTAGGACTTGAACTGGTGTCCATATGGGATGCCGGCACTGCAGGCAGCAGCCTTGCCTGCTGCACCACAGCACTGGCCCCACAGATTTGCTTTGGAATGGTCATTGTGCCGCCTACAAGCTGAACCTCAGTTAAATGAAATGGAGTTAATATCTACTTCATAGTATTGTTGTGAATATTAAATAATCTGAGGTATGGTAAGTGCATGGTTATAGATTGGGTTGAATTTTGAGATCAAGTATTCCCTTTTTTAAATTTATTTTGAAGGTGTTATAAAGAGAGGTTTTCATTTGTTTGCTTGTTTGCTTTTAAGATTTATTTACTTGAAAGGCAGAGTTATAGAAAGGGAGACAGAGAGCGAGAGAATCTTCCATCCGCTGGTTCACTCCCCAAGTGGCTACAATGGCTGGGACTGGACTGGGCAGGAGCCAGAAGCCAGGAGCTTCTTCCTGGTCTTCCACATGGGTGCAGGGGTAAGGACTTGGGCCATCTTCCGCTGCTTTCCCAGGCACATTAACTGGAACTGGTGCCCATATGGGATGCTGGCACTGCAGGCAGGCAACAGCAGCTTAACTAGCTGTGCCACAATTACAGAGAGAGAAGTTTTATTAAATAGTTATTTTTCTTAAAAAGCATGCTCTTTTTAGATCTTTGGATATCTCTGATGTTTTTCTTCCTTAGCATAACATCTTTTTCTTTTGTGAAAAATCATTATTGTAGACATTTACCGTGGAAATCTACATAAATGATTCACATTTAGCAAATGGTTCAACAAATTTTAGACTGTATTTTGATTTATCTGTTTGTCAAAAGAAAATAAGACTTCCAGGGTAAACATTTGGCCTAGTGGTTAAGATATCCACCTCCTACATCAGAGTGCCTGGGTTCTGGTCCTGCCTCTGCCTCTGCCTCCTGGGAGGCAGTGATGATAGGCTAATGGTTGGGTTGTTAGCACCCATCTGGGAAACCTGGGCCTGCTGCAGCCACTGCAGGCACTTGGTGAGTGAACCAGTGGAGCTGTCTTTGTCTTTCTCTCTCTGCCTTTCAAAATGAATCAATAAATCAGCAAATAAAAATTCTTAAAAAAAAAAAAAAAAGGAAAGGAAAGGAAATAATACTTGCTATCTACTTAGAACAAAGGGATGTTGTAAGGATTAAATTTGGGATTTATTTAAGTCTTTTATTCAATGCTGTTGAAATAGCTCATTCTCATTATATTTTCAGACTGGACATGCTTTTTTATTTTTTAGAACTATTGTAATTGTAATGATAGTGAAGTATAATTTTTACTTTTCTCTTGTATCTTACCATGAAGTTATCAAATATATGTTATTTCTTTAGTATGTAAATGGTTTTATTTTTGATTAGTGTTCCCACTTACAGAAATTGTTGTTGCTGTTGAAAGGATGGTGTATCAGGGGCTTAGACACAGACTGATTGGGTTTGAATTGTGTCTTATCATTTAAGTAGCTTAACTTTTCTGTGCCTCGATTTACTTGTCTGTAAAATGTGCTTAATATTAATACATTATAGAGTTGTGAGGATTAAGTTAGTTAACATATGTGAGTGTTTAGAGCACTCCCTGGTACTCAAAATATACTGGCTGTTACTGTTATTGACAAAATAATAGATGTGTTTGTCTTTAAGTACCACACTTTTCTGGTATTTTCTTGGATCTCTATGAAATGTCCTTCCCCTAACAACCTGGAATTTTAAAAAATGTTTAATTATTTTCATCTACTAGAAAGGCAGAGAGATGGAGAGAGAGAGAGAGAGACAGATTCTATCTGTTAGTTCATTCCCCAAATGTCTGCAATAGCCAGAACTGGGCCAGGCTGAAGCCAGGAGCCTGGTACTCCAGCCGAGTCTCTCGTGGTTGGCAGGGACCCATGTACTGACCATCATGTGATGTGTCCCACGATGTATTAGCAGTAATCTGGATTGGAAGTGGAGCTTCCAGGTAGCATTTTAACCTGCTGAGCCACAACATGTGCCCCTGGAATTTCATTTTATGTGATGATTGAATAGTTAGGTCTTCCATACCATCTGTCCATTGGAGTTTAAAAATCATTTTGATTATAAAAAGTGACACTGGATATAAAAATAAACATACTAGTGAAGTTACAGAGCGGACAATGAACCTCTGTCCTGTTTCTATTCCAGGAGGATTAATCCTCTTCCAGTTACTTATTCAACCATGTCTCTCAATTTACACCCACCTGCACAAGGTTTCTCGCAACCTTAGGATCTTTGGGGAGTGAACCAGCAGAGGGAAGATCTCCCTTTTTCCCTCTCCCTCTCTGTGGAACTCTGCCTTCCAAGAAAATCTTTTTAAAAAATGAAAAAAATATATATGTGGTATCTTCAAATAGTTAATGGAAATACATTTTGTGGAAAAGAATTACTCATAGATTTGAGAACTTATGTACCAAAATAAGCTTATTTTTAATTGCATTATTTTTGTGAATATTTTTGAGATACCCTCATACGTCTGAACTGTTTTGCAGAGTTTTAAGGCATGTTGAATTGTCCAGGAATAAAAACTACTGAGTTATTGAAGGAGGATTATAGTGTTTGTATGGAACTCCACCAAGAGCTCTTTACCATTTAGGAAAATCATGTCACTTATGGCTACATTTATCATATTCATAGTGATTCAACATGTCGGTGGAAACACTTGACTGCTTGCTAAATATTTGTTTGGATTTAATTGAAATTACAAGAAAACAATGCTCTGAACCAGAGGGGGTTGGGAAGCACTTCCCTTCTTCCCAGCAGAAAATATTTACTTTTCTCTCATGTCGTATTGCACTTCATCGCACACTTCATTCATAGACCACACGCCGCTTGGTCACTGAATAAGAACTTAATGAGGACAAGAACCTTTGAATCACTAATGCTCACCAAAGCCGTGGTAGTTGCTCAACCTAATATCAGTTGAATTAATAGTAACACCAGTAGTATTTATGCAACAACTATTTATTGAGTCAGACTGCCAGGTGGTGGGGGGGGGCGGGGAGTAGACAATCAAGGAGCATATATGAGATCTATTACTGAGACAGACCTGGAAATAATTATAACAGAATAATTGGATATGTAACTATAGATCTGTAATAATAATAATAAAAAAAAAAAACCACTCAAGTCTTGTGGGGAGATCCGGAAATAATGTCACAGAAGAGAAATATAGTATCTCATAACAAATACAGTGCCAAGGAAGATTCTCAGTAAATAGTTGGAAATGTTGTGGAGGATAGCTCTAGAGAGTGAAAAGGGGCTGGCCAAATAAGCAGAGGTTTACAGAGGGCATTCCAGATGGGAAATCCCTGTTTTTAAAGACTTAGAGATTTGAAAGGTGCAGGAAGAATCATTATAGCATTGAGTTAGAGGTTGGGTTGTAGGAGATGAGGTTGCCCCTGTAGGTGATGGAGCAGACCATGAAGAGCCTTCCTCCATGGAAAGAAGTTTTATCTTGGTAAAATTATTTTTTAGTAGTTAAACTGCTGCTTTGAAAGTTAGTTGTTGGGGGCCGGCACTGTGGTACAGCAAGTTAAAGCCCTGGCCTGAAGCGCTGGCATCCCACATGGGTGCCGGTTGTAGTCACGGCTGCTCCTCTTCTGATGCAGCTCTCTGCTATGGCCTAGGATAGCAGTGGAAGATGGCCCAAGTCCTTGGGCCCCTGCACCCACGTGAGAGACCTGGAAGAAGCTCCTGGCTCCTGGCTTCGGATCCGCAAAGCTCCGGCTGTGTTGCAGCATCTGGGGAGTGAACCAGCAGATGGAAGACCTCTCTCTCTGTCTCTGTCTCTCTCTGTAACTCTGTCTTTCAAATAAATAAAATAAATCTTAAAAAAAAAAGTTAGTTGTAGGAGTTAAACCAATGGTTTACCATTTCTTTTTTTTTTTTAAGATTTATTTTATTTATTTGAAAGAGTTACAGAAAGAGTTCAAGACAGAGAGAGGTCTTCCATTGGTTGACTCACTCCCCAGCTGGAGCTGCACAGATCCGAAGCCAGTAGCCAGGAGCTTCCTCCAGGTCTCCCATGCGGGTGCAGGGGCTCAAGGACTTGGGCCATCCTCCACTGCTTTCCCAGGCCACAGCAGAGAGCTGGATCGGAAGAGGAGCTGCCGGGACTAGAACTGGTGCCCATATGGGATGCCAGTGCTTCAGGCCAGGGCTTTAACCTACTATGGCCATAGCACCGGCCCCTGGTTTACCATTTCACATCTCATTCTGTGCCAGGTACCTATAATCCCTAATGCAGAGTTGGTATCTTCTCATATTATAGTTCGGAAGCTGAGTCTGGGAGAGACTAATTGACTTGCCCAAATTTTCACAGCTGCTAAGTCAAAGAACTAGGATTCAAACTTAAGTCAGTGGTGTGTACAACTCCCAAGTACTCTTTAAACTAGATTTTACAGCCTCTCCATCAGTGAAGAAGCTGTATATTTTGACTTTTTCCAGATAGTCTGCCTTCCTCACATCATTCTCAACTGTAGTACACTCAAAATGTTGATCTAAGTTTTAAAAATTAAGAGACTCATCAATACAACTTGGTCTTTTGAAAGTCCAAAATGGTATCATAGTAACTTACTTCATATTCTGGTACCATCTTTTCTCTAAACAGTTTTCAAATAACTGTCTCTTGGCTTAATGAAATGCCTTTTTTTGTTTGTTTGTTCATCACTGAATGTCATGGGCCAATCAGGTGTAATTGTTATAAATCTGAAGGAAAACATTTTGAAGTAGTACTTCATTTTGTTGAGACATTTAGATCTTAGTCTTCAACATACAAAAATAATACCCCAAGTAGTAGTAATTTAAACTTGATAAGAAAAAACAAAATTAATTTTGATAGTCTACTAATACAGCTAACTATTTGACTAATGAATTCTACTTCATATAGAATAATGCTTGTATGCTAGGCTAGCTTGAAGTACTTTAGGTGTTATATATTAACCCTGCAGTATCTTTGGCTACCCTGGGGTAAGAGTCTTCCTAATTCCAATGGCTACTAAAATGTGGTAAGTTCTGGAGATGAGTGGTGGTGATGATGCACTTAATGCTACCAGACTGTACAGCTACCATGGTCAATTTCACATAAGTGTATTTCACCACAGTTTTAAAGCACATGTGGTACCGAAGTTGAGAGTGGCCTGAGATCTCTTACTCAATCATCAGGCAAAAAAAAAATTTTTTTTTTGACAGGCAGAGTTAGAGAGAGAGAAAGGTCTTTCTTCCCTTGGTTCGCTCCCCAAATGGCCAGGAACCAGGGGCTTCCTCCTGGTCTCCCATGGGGTGCAGGGCCCAAGCACTTGGGCCATCCTCCATTGCCTTCCTGGGCCACAGCAGAGAGCTGGCCTGGAAGAGGAGCAACCGGGACAGAATCCAGCACCCCGACCGGGACTAGAACCCGGTGTGCCGGTGCCGCAAGGCGGAGGATTAGCCTAGTGAGCCGTGGTGCCGGCCCTGGCAGATATTTTTGAGAGCTTTTTGTTTCAGGAAGCTTGAATAAGATGTGACCGTGTAGGCTGATCAATTTAAACATTCTGTGTACCAAGAGAATCCTGTTGCTTGAGCGCAAGGCTAGAGGAGGAAGCATGGCAATGAGTGAGTCTTGTGCGCAGGCATTATCAGGGTGGATGGGATGCTGAAGATGCTCTTCACACTGAATGCTCTTGATGTCCTGCTCTGAAGGACAGCCAAGGAGCTAAGTGGTCAAGCTGTTGGGTGCCCCAACTCTACCAGTGTCAGGGGAAATTAAGTTGTCACCCATTAGCCTCACAAAAAGCAAAACATGCTGGTGGGGGTATAGGAAATATGCACAGTGTTTATGAGTGTGAATTGTGGTATTTTTTGGAAAGTTAACCTAGTAATAACTATTAGTCATTTATTTTAAAAGCTTACTTATTTGGAGTCAGCGCCATGGCGTGTTAAGTTGAGCCTCCACCTGCAGTGCCAGCATCCCATATGGCACCAGTTCTTGTCTCAGCTTCCCCTCTTCCCATCCAGCTCTCTGCTATGGCCCGGGAAAGCAGTGGAAGATGGCCCAAGTGGTTGGGCCCTTGCACCCACATGGGAGACCTGGAAGAAGCTCCTGGTTCCTGGCTTCGGATCGGCCATTTGGGGAGTGAACCAGTGGATAGAAGATTCTCTCTCTCTTCTCTCTCTCTCCCTCCCTCCCTCCCTCTCCCCCTTTTCTGTTATTCTGCCTCTCAAATAAATAAATCTTTTTAAAATGTATTTATTTATCATCTGAAAGGCAGAATTATAGTGATAAAGTGAGAGACAGATATCTTACATCTGCTGTTCACTCCTCAAAAGGCTACAAGGCCAGGGCTGGGCCAGACCAAAGCCAGGGACCTGGAACACTATCCCTGTCTTCCTCGTGGGTGCAGGCGCCCAGTCACTTGGGTCATCTTCCATTGCTTTCTCAAAGGTGCATTTCCCAGGCTCAGAAGTGGAGCAGCTGGGACTGGAACTGGCACTCCTACAGGATGCAGATGGCCTGTTAACCTGCTGCATCACAATGCTGGCCCCACTGTTAAGTCATTTTTAAATAGATATACTGGATTTGACACTATTGTACAGGGACATTCGTACAAGAATTTTTTTTCCTGTGTTGTTCATAGTGACAAAAAAGTGGAAGCATTCTCAAAGCCAGTCAGGAAATGGTTTAATAAATTCTGCTCTATCCATCCAAAGAACAAGATGCAGCTATTGAAAGATGAGCTAAATCTCTATATATTAGCCTGAAATGAATGTTGTGCCATATTATGCATTTAAAAAGTCTAATATATAGTCTATAAAAGAAAAACTATATTCGGTATATGTTTGAGATTAGAGAAAAAGTGTCAAAGGATTCATATCACACTGTTAGAACTGATTCAGGGAGGTAAGCTTGGAGTCTGAGTGAAGTAACTTTGCTGTACAACCGTGTTGTTCAGTTTCTCACTAATGCAGTGATTTTTGTGATTTCCTAAGTTTTTGAAGTTGAAAGAGGGAAGGGAAGAAATCTACAGTGATGGTTGTATCAAAGGTACTTTGGGGAGAGTTAGTGACCAGGAGTGGGCACCGCAGAGACCTCTTGGCAGTGGTTAATGATCTCTGTCTTGAGCTGGGTGTTGGTGGCACAATTGTGTTCACTTTGTAAAAGTCCATGTCGTTATATGCTTACAATTTGTACAATTTTGTGTCTATATAATACAAATTAAGAGTTTATAAATACAGTGAAATACTGTTATGTTTTCTTAAAATATTTTCAGTAACTATGCAATGACCTATAAAGTCAGGCAAGAATGAGAACAAGCCTGTTATTATAAAATACATGTACATATAAACACACAGGATGAAGGCTGGAATAAAAACACTACAACGCAGTAGTATTTTGTTCAGATGATGGTTGTTTTTGTTTATGAGGTTTTTATTTGTTTTAAGTTAGAACAGTTTATTGAATTAGGTCATTTAGGAAGTCAGTGGAAGGTGGTGAGCAGTCAGACACAGGATATAAGCAGAAAATAAAGGTGAAGAAGGGGAGAGGAAAAGGCATTAAAAAACAAAAAGCTAATTCGAGTTAGGGTAATTTTTTTTCTTTCTGCTAGGAGGGTACTTTTACCAACTTCAGCTCTCAAACTATCATGTAGTCCTGGCTGTAGTAAAAATCATCTTGATCAAAGTCAGTGTGGCCTATAAAAATAACTCTCACTTGATACTTAAATTGTGTTAAGCATTTCCTTTTTTTTAATGAAAGTGTCATTGATATAACGTTTCAGTTGACCTTGACAGATGTGCCTCGTAGTAGCTTGGGAAACCCACATTCTCCTCCCAGCCTTCACCGGTTAACTGTGGTACTTTGCTCAGACTCCTCCCTCCATAGTTCCCACATGGGGCCGGAAATTCACTGGATTGTGGACTGTAGTGACAATCAAGTGAGAAAATGTATGTGAAGATGCTTTAATACAAACACTACCCCATTGTAGAACATTACTTTTTTTGTTTTTCCCTGAACCCAAAGTCTTTATTTCACAGTGAAATTTATTTCACTTAATCAGTTATAAAGTTTGTTTATGGAGGAGTGCAGTTTTTTTTTTTCAGTCAAGTTCTGTTAATGTTTTTCGAGGTGCGAGTTGTGATTGCAATATGTTTAGTACTGTAGACTACATATTAGTATTTATTAATGTATCAAATTGAAACGTAAACATTTCCATTGTTTCTCGCTAATTACGGTCGCGCCCTCGGGAATCATCAGGCTTTCCCTGCATTTCAGTCATTCTTCGGCTTTCCACCACTTTTATTTAAATGAATCATCCCTAGAGATCTCGTCAGGTGTTTTGCAGGGGTTTTGGTAAGGACTCTACTTCTGATTAGCCCTGAAAGCAGTAGTCATCCGACGGAATTGGAGTTGGGCTGCAGAAGCTGCGTGGCGCTAGGACCCAGGGGGCTCCCGAGAGCGGATCTTGGGGCCAGATTGCAAATTCGCGGTGACTCAGTCTGGTCGGCTCCTTGCGCTCGGCGGCCGCGGCGGCGGCGGCAGACGTTGGCGGCCAAGCTGCTGCGAGCAGTTCCGCCGGCCTTCTGCGTCCGAGACTTCCTGCGGGGCACCCGAGGCAGGTCCGCGGCGCGTGGGGAGCGCCGGGGCCGCCGTGGCGGGCGGCAGGGGCGGCCGGGCGCGGGCCGCCGTGGGGCCTGTGCACGGGGACTAACATTTGCGCCGTCTCTTCCTGTGTCTGGCTTTATTTGCAGCAAACCAAGATGGAGTATGAGTGGAAACCCGACGAGCAAGGGCTCCAGCAGATCCTGCAGCTGCTGAAGGAGTCTCAGTCGCCCGACACCACCATCCAGAGGACCGTGCAACAAGTATCCTTCCGAGGCCTGGCCGGCGCCCGCGCCCGCGCCCCGCGCGCCGGGCCGGCTCCCCGCGGCCGGGGGCGCCCGCGCCCCTCCCCCGCCCGCCCCGCGCCGCCGCCCCTGCCCGGGCCTCGGCACGCGGCCCTCTCGCCGGGCGCGGGCGCCGCCGCGTGGGGCTCCCGCGCGGGGCCGCCGGCTTCCGGGCCGCCGCCCGAGACCGCGACATGTGCGCGGGCCCGGCCGCCACGTCCCCGCCCGCCGCCGACTTGGTGGGGTGAGGTGCGGCCCGGGCCCACACAATGCGCCCCGCGGGTGGGGGCGGCGCAGCCGGCGGCCGGCCGGCTCCAAATGGGTGGAGCTGGCGCGGGGTTTGAACTGCCGCCGTGTCGGGCTTGGGGGCTTTTTCCTGGCCCTTGTCCTAGAAGGGCTGGAAACCCACTGGTGGAGAAGTGGGGTCTCTGTCCGGGCCTCGGCCTGGGCCTGCTGGCGTGAACACCTGTTGCGAGTTCCCTGGCACTCGGGTGAGGTTTTCTTTTTAAAGCTCTGGCCCAAGGCATCTGCGCCTGTACCGAGCGAGGGTGCTGGGGTAGTGGTCCCGCGGCCGCGGCTTGCGTCGAGGAGGTGGGACCTCCGCGGTGCTGGCTTGCGGAGGGCGCAGGCCCCCTCGGCCCGTCGGCAGCCGGCGCTCGCCACTGCTGCGCGCTTGGAGCTTGGTGAAACCCAGAACGCCCTGAAGACGAAGTTATTAGCCACAGTGTTAGAGGCAGTGCTGCATTGCCGTAACCTACAGCCCTCAATAGATGACTAATAAGTACCTAGCCCCTTGGTTAATAGAACACTGCCCGAGTAGATGTAGGGGGTAGTGATTTAGATCTGCTGGGATTGTTTTTTTTAAAGCCGTTTTGTCTGAATCCTGCTTATAACAAGGAAAGAACTGGAGTTGGAGAGGTGTTGGAGTTTGTGTCTGCAGCCCTGCTGTGTCTTGGTCTTCATTTGTGTTGTAGCTCTAGGAATAATAGAAGTTGACAGTTGTAGGTATTATGTGACACAATTATCAGTTCTTAAATTAGCCAAGCCCAAGAACTTCATTGTGAATTTTTTCTGTTGTACTAGTATAATATCATTTCTCGTTTTAATACATGTTTATTAAATTTTTTTATATGTCTACTGCTGTTTTGGGGCCAGTAGTCCATTTACAGTTTATGTGCCTATAGTGTGTCCTCTGAGCAGGAACAGATTGCTGTTACTGAGGCAGGAAAACAGTGTTTTAACTAAAAATAATACACTGCTTTATACTTTCAGAGTGCTAGGGGTTGCCCTTGTTCTTTTTGTGTCTTCTAAGAAAATAATATATTTAATTTTCATTTTGTATAGGCTTGAGCGCTTTTTGAAAAGAGGGCTAGAATAATAGCTATAGACTGAGTTGTAAGAAAGTAAACTGAATCAGAAAATATTTATGAAAAATTTATTGGCAAGTCCCAAAGCTGTTACTCCTGGCTGATCTTCAGTAAAGCAAGAAATTGTTATGGGATATTTCGTAGTTACACCTTGGAGTTTTACTAGAGAATATTTTGCTAATTTACATTATGATACTGAAGTTTGGGGATATTCAAGCATGTAATAAATAGCTGATACAGTGTGCCTAAAGTTTGTATCACAGATTTAATAAGAAATTTGGGTTTGTTGAATAAAAACATGGTAATCGTTCTGTGTAGGAAAACATGGAAAGCGCATTAGTCAAATCTTGAGGAAAGAAAGATAAAATAGAGCATCATGTCTGTTGCCTGCCAGCAGCTATGAAATACCTGCACATCTGTTCTCACTGGAGATGTTAGATGAGGGAGAGTCAGTTGTAAAACTTACAGTACAGTATCCTGCCATCGGATCAGCGCGGTGCACCAGCCGCAGCGGCCATTGGAGGGTGAACCAACGGCAAAAGGAAGAGCTTTCTGTCTCTCTCTCTCTCTCTCACTGTCTACTCTGCCTGTCAAAAAAAATTAAAAAAAAAACAAAACTTACAGTACAGTAACCTTATGATGCTGACTTTAGTAAGATATGATAGACTTTTGCATAAAAAGTGTTTTAACTTTTGAAATTCTAAAGGACAAACGAGTACAAAGAGTATCTCTTGTTGTTCTAAAACTATTTCATAAAATTAATTTCCCTTACTGATCTTTAACTAAAAAATTTATTTTGGAATGCTTTTCATTGTCACCGTTTTATACTTAAAGTTAAGTTTTGGTTAGGATGTTTTAAAGTTGTCAAGTATAAGAATTCTTGAAAAATTTTTTGCTATATTAAACGTGAGGCTGGAACTTCAGTATTCATTGAATATCATTGCAATAAATAGATTTTATAAATTAACCACCTTCTTAGTAAAAAATGCAAGGCAAAAATATCACAAAGACTTTTTTTCTTAGGTTACACAGAGAAGTTTCCTTAACTACTATTTGTTCTAGAAACTGGAACAACTCAATCAATATCCAGATTTTAACAACTACCTGATTTTTGTTCTGACAAAATTAAAATCTGAAGGTAAGTAAGGTTTGTGTTGATAGCTATTTAAAAATCTTTTTAAGACTATTTAAATGTTACCCATCTAAAAGGATTTTGTTTTGTGATAACTGCATGCTTTGCAGAAGTGGCATGGAGAGGCCTAGTTACTGCCACTGTAAGCAATTAGATGTATAATAAGTATTCAGTTCCCTTTCTTCACAAGTGGAAAATGTGTTGTTGAGTCTACTTTGGTGTTTCACTTCAGTGCTTGTATATGAGTTGAATGGATGAAAACTGATTTCCTTTAATGTATAGTTTGATGCAGGGTTTAATAATTGCCTAAGTATATGTACATTCATTGCAGAAAAATTTGAAAGGTCATAGAACCCAAGTGAAAAATATCCTATCATCTAGGGATAATTTCTGTTGACCTCTTGAATCATGTTTTCACACTTTTTCATGTAGCAATGTACTTCTTTAAAACTGACCTCAAAAAAGGGACCATTTTATTCATAAACTCTAGTAACATTTTAAAAACTTACACTAGTATACAGGAAACTTTTATTAGCTGTTCTAAGCAATTTAAAATTTAAGTTGCCTCTGACAATTTAAAGCATGAAGAGTCTGATTTTTAAACGACATGGTCATTGGCTTATTTGTGATCACATAATGTGTCCCAGTAGACTTCATTTCACAAATACTTATTGAGCCCCACCTCTTTGCCAGGCAATTTACAGGCTAATAGGAGTGCAATACTTGTGAACAAAACAAACAAAAATCTCTGTCCTCAAGGAGCTTACACTGTAGTGAGAAGTGTTCTTAATAGCATTATGTGAACATTGCCCAACACATAGAAAACACTCAAAATATTTATTGACAATTAACTGGCCCCTAAAGGAAAGTGACGTATTCTATTAAATGATTAGTGTTTTAGAAGCTATCTCAGGATTACTGAAAACTACTGCACTTGGAGTTGAGAAATGCATGTTAGACTCTTAAGTCATTTAACCTCTGTTGCTTTTTTCAGCTATAAAATGCCTTGTACTTTATAGACAACCAGACCACCCACCAGGGTTCAGCTCCAAACGCAGGCAGGTTAAATGTGTAGTGGAAACTCACTAATCTTGTGTTCAGATTTTGATAATTCATACACAATATGGTGATTCCATTTATGTTGTTTTCAGATGATTTTCTGGTTAATATTTGTGGGTTTTAATTTATGATTGGGGGCATAATAGAAAATTTAAAGCTTTAAATTTAGTTTCTAAGAATTAGTAATTTCAGCACATTTTTAAATACAGCAGCATTCTAGTATGATAAATATATCTATGATACATGATTTCTTAATACAGAAATTTTTCTCGCAGTCATTTGTAATCAATAATCAGTGCTATTTGGTTTTTGAATATTCAGTAAGTGGACTTTCCTAATATAAAATTATCTTGGAAATTTAAAATTCTGATAAGCTGCCTATTCTGTCATGTTTTCACCCTAGATTCCAAATACTTTTTAAAGAAGATATATTTATTTATTTATTTAGAAGTCAGAGTTACACAGAGAGAAGGAGAGGCAGAGAGAGAGAAAGAGAGAAAGATCTTCCATCTGCTGGTTCATTCCCCAGTTGGTCGCAACAGTTGGTTTCACAATCTGAAGCCAGGAGCCAGGAGCTTCTTCCAGGTCTTCCACGTGGGTGTAGGGACCCAAGGACTTGGGCCATCTTCTGCTTTCTCAGGCCATAGTGAAAGCTGTATCAGAAGTGGAACAGCCAGGACTCAAACTGGGACCCATATGGATGCCAGCACTGTAGGCAGCAGCTTCACCTGCTGTACCACAGTGCTGGCCCCAGCCAAATACTTTTAAAATATATCATTTATTAAAGCTTTCTTGGGATATAAAGGTACCTCAGAAGTACTTTTTAAAAAGTTATGCCTCATTTCTCAAAACATACTGAGGTTTTACATGTGTGTGATGCTTGATGTTTCTTTTTGTGTTGATTTTTCCCCCCAGGAAGATTGGGACACAAGTTTGCCATAGCTGGTTTTTCCATTAAAAATTAATCATTGTGGCTGTTTTAGAGAAGGAATACAGATAACACCTTTAAATGATGTATTTTGGGCAGAGTGTATATTTTTAATTTTAATTGTCCTACTCTTACTGTGGTTAATTAAATCTCCCTACCACTCACGCCCAACCTTTTCCCTCTTCTTCCTCTGCCTCTCAAATAAATAAATCATTTTAAACTATTTTGTAGCATTTATTGTAAAAATACACTGTATTTGTGAACAAATATGTATGCCATTTTAATAATTACATGACTAAATTATACGTAGTAAGACAAGATTATTGCTTGAGAAAGTTAAACATCTGATTATTCATTTCCTTGGTGGCAGTTTTAATCTTTTAAGAGAATTTGAAAGCTAAGTCACCTCTGGAATGGGATGTAGTTGAAAATGGGGGCAAATCTTTAGAAGACGCTGGGTCATGTGCATGCACGTGGGTTTCATTGCTGTGATGACCTGAGTGGGGTTTATGTGCAGAGAAACTTTGCTGTTTTTGCCTCTACATGTGCTTCATCCTTGAAGATTTCAGTGCCATTCAGACTTTGGGAACATTAATACTAACTAGAACAAGTTCGGGTTATTTTATTTGTTAATGAGGTAGGTAAAACAGTAGTGTTACAGTAGCATGTTGTGTTCAGTACACCAGCTCTTCATTTTTTGCAGCCCTTGGAGAGGAGAGGCCGAGGATAGAGTAACGTCGTTCTGAGTGTATGCTCTGGAGCCAGACTCCCACGGTTGATAATTTGGTGTCCCACCTAGGGGCCTTTTGTGCCTCTGGCAAGGCCTCTGTTTCGTCATTTGTGCAGAGGGCTTTGTCGTTTCTGTCTCACAAGCTTGTGAAGTACAGTAATAACTGGCAAGCACTTGGAGTGTTTACATATGTAACAAGCATTTAGAGGATGTTAACTATTGCAGATATTGGTGGTGGTGGTGGTGCCAGTTGGTAAAGCATTGCTTCTAGTTTTCTATTAAATTGATTGAAAATTTGGTAATAGCATTTGTAGATCAAACTCGAAGCTGTATTTTTAAATGTTATTGGAGATTTGGTGGGATTTTTAAGCTCAGAGGCAGGTGAAAAACATATAACCTGACAGATTTGTATGTGAAGTTGATCCCTTATATTCTTTGTACACTTACCGTGTTCAGTGAGATATTTTTAGTGACTAATACTTTCAGATCTATAATGATTACGTCAAAAAACAATAAAGCTTGAATATAGTAGCTACATATAAGCCATATTAAGTCAGACTAAATCAGTGGGTTCAGCAAGGAGCAGATTTACCCCAAGGCGACATTTGGTATTACCTGCAAACATTTCGGTCATCGCAGCTTGGAGGCCTGTTACTGGCATCTTATGACCAGTGATACTAAGAAGCATACTGTGCAGGGCAGTCCTCCACAACAAGAAATTGTCCTCAGAATAGCAGTGTCAAGGCGAAGAAATACTGAATGGTAAATTAGGGTGATTGTTTATGATTTATTTTTTTCTTGGTTATTGCAAAAATAAATTATACTGTCACAATTAACTTTTAAATACAAATATTTCAATGTGACATTTGTTGGCACAGTTTGAAATGTCGATTACTTTGAAACTCAGAACTGTGTTACTTTATTGCAGATGAACCCACAAGATCATTGAGTGGTCTCATCTTGAAGAATAATGTGAAAGCACATTTTCAGAACTTCCCAAATGGTGTAACAGACTTTATTAAAAGTGAATGTTTAAATAATATTGGTGACTCCTCCCCTCTGATTAGAGCCACTGTAGGTAAGTTATATGGCAATAATCTTACTCACCAGTGTTTGCAAGTGGATGCTTTTTTAGACACAACATACCATTTACATAGCACTTTTTATTATCTACTTACTGTAAAATTGTGATGGGGAAATTTTTCATTGCTGTTTCAATGTTTCTGAAATAATGTTAACTACTATCAGAGCTCTCATCCAATGAGACCAAAGTCACTGGTAGTTGCTGAATCAAAGTTGATTGTTAGATTAAAATATTTAACCCATTATAGCTCATCATCCTATATATAGGGCATCTATAAAAACTTACGTTGAACAATAAATATACCACATAAGGATAACTTTTTAAAAAGATTTTATTTATTTGAGAAATAGAGTTACAGACAGAGACAGAAAGATCTTCCATTCACTGGGTCACTCCCCCAGTGACTGCAACCACCAGAGCTGCGCCGACCTGAAGCCAGGAGCTTCTTCCGGGTCTCCCACGCTGGTGCAGGGTCCTAAGCACCTGGGCCATCTTCTGCTGCTTCCCCAGGCCATAACAGAGAGCAGGATTGGAAGTGGAATAGCCGGGACTAGAACTGGCACCCATACGGGATGCTGGAGCTGCAGGTGGAGGATTAACCTACTGCACCACAGCACCAGTCCAAGGATAACTTTTTTTTTTCTGTCTCTTTCATTGAAGTATTTGCAGAGTTGAAAACTTGGGACTAAAGGGGCTAATTATGACAACTGGTGTAAACTGGTCTATGAACACACACACTGGCTGTTGGTAAGCACACATTATCAGCCAGGGAAGACAGAAATAGGCAGGTGTGCTCTCTGCTTCTAAAGGGCAGCATTCAGTATGCCATGACTTAAGCGGCTGAATTTTACAAGGACCACCTGGAAAGATTCTATTTCTCTAGCCGGTTGGTTAAATGGACAGTTTTAAATGAGTCAGAGTCTTAAAATGAGAGTTCCTTAGTTTTTGTTGGGTTTGGAAAGTACCCAGTTGTATAAAGCAGAGGCTCTGTGACTTCTTGCCAGGCATTCTTATATTAAACAGTGCCATTGTTAATACTGATTTTTAGAATTTGATGGGTAAAGGGCGTTTATAGTTGGGAGAAAAGAGACCCCTGGTCTTTCTGATGTGCCCTCTTTTGACACTGATTAAAAATGAGTAAGTGTAGGCCAACATTTTCTGCTTAAAATCAAGGAGAGAAAACTCCATATAAGTGGTGGAATAGAAAGGAATAGGTGTCCTGAGAGGAGGCAACTCAGGTAAGGGAAAGAGGCAGGACAAGGTATAGAGATTGTAAATGTGAGATTGTTTTCTCTCTAGCTTGTATTTCACTGTTTAAGTGCTATTTGGTCTGAATTACTGTACATGGAATCTTAAGTTTAAAAGGTTAGAAGTCATAGTATTAGAGAAGAATTGGTGATACCTTCCAGTGAGTTCTGATTTCTTTTACCTTCCTTAAAAATTTGTGAACATGTTTGGGAGCCAGGTTTATCTTGGGAATTATTTGAACACTTGAAAGTATCTTTTGATTATTTTAAAACAGGTAGATGAAATTGATATTCATAGGTCTTGATTTTTTTTTTTTTTAAGATTTTTTTTTTTTTTGAAAGGCAGAATTAGAGGCAGAGGCAGACAGAGAGAGGTATTCCATCTGCTGGTTCACTCTCCAGATGGCCACAACAGCCAGAGCTGGGCCAACCTGAAGCCAATCAACTGGTTTTGTTTAATTATTTGTTATACACTGCTTCACATAAAATGAATTTTCAAACTTCTAATATAACTGCAATATATTTCCAAACAACATAATGTCAGAATTGTGAAGGTAGACATGGCTACATGACAGGAATAACTTGTGTAAATTAATGCCTATTGTTGAAGCTAGGGAATGGATACACTTAGCCCATTATATTTTTCTACTTACATACTCATGTAAGTGGAGTGTCCTCTGCTCAAAGTGCTTGGAACCAGAAGTGTTTTGAGGTTTTTGGGCTTTGGAATATTTGCCTAAACTTTATCTGTTGAGTGTTTCTAATCCACATATCAGTATCTGGATTCTTTTGAGGTGCTGAGTACTCACAGTTTCCAGGGGCGGGTGTAGTTCCTCAGTAGTTAAGGTCAGTCACAGCTTAGGATACCCACCTCCCACCAGTTGAGTTCTAGCTACTGTGCTTCCAGTCCAGCTTCCTGCTAGTGCATCATGGAAGGCAGCACATCATGTTTCAAGTGCTGGGCCGCCTACCACCCATCTGGGAAGCCCAGATGGAGTTTCAGGCTCCTGGCTATAGCCTGGCTCAGCCCTGGCTGTTGCAGGTGTTTGGCAAGTGAACCAGCAGATGAAAGATATCTCTTTCCTCTCCCTCTCAAGCAGATAAAAACTACAGACATTTTTTTTTTTAATGTTTTGGACTTTGGAAGTTTTTTTTTTTTTTTTTTTTAAGGTTTATTTATTTATTTGAAAGAGTTATACAGAGAGAGGAGAGGGAGAGAGGTTTTCCACCCGCTGGTTCACTTCCCAGTTGGCTGCAATGGCCGGAGCTGCGCCGATCCAAAGCCAGGAGCCAGGAGCTTCTTCTGGGTCTCCCACGCAGGTGCAGGGGCCCAAGGACTTGGGTCATTTTCCACTGTTTTCCCAGGCCACAGCAGAGAGCTGGATCGGAAGTGGAGCACCCAAGTCTTGAACCATTTGGGATGCTGGTGCTGCAGGCCAGGGCGTTAACCCGCTGTGCCACAGCACCAGCCCCATACTTTGGGTTTTTAGGTTAGATATATACTGAATCTTTTAATCTGAAATTTTCAATGAAAAAGTCCATAGGTACTGGCATTTGGCCTAGTACTTAAGCTGCTGGTTGGAATGCCCACATCCCGTATTAGAGTGCTTGGGTTTTAGTCCTGGCTCTATACCAGATTGTTTCCTATTAATGCTCACCCTAGGAGACAGCAGGTGATGGCCTCCCCTGCCACCCCTGTGGGATAGCTGGATTGAGTTCCTGGCTCTTGACTTTGGCCTGTCCCACCTAGCTATTGTAAGCATTTGGAAAGTGAACCAGTGGATAGGAAAACTGTTTTTTTCTTCTTGTACAACTAAAAATCAAAACAAAACACATTACAAAAGTATAATATTAACTATCGATAACAATTACCTTGGCCAGTTACTTGCATTATGTTCATTTAAAAAGATTACATTTGTCCTTTTTCTCTCTCAACCTCCTTTTAATGCAGGTTAGCAAAAGTGGTAGGAGATCAAGATTTACCTACAAAAGTGACTCCCAAGGAGGGGAGAAATTTGGGGAGGGGGACAGTGAAGATTCTGAAGTATTTGAGCATAAACATATACTTCATGTGTGTGTGTGAGAGAGAGATCTGAAACATAATGCCTCAGAATCAGGGATCCTTGTGGTAAACATAAATTATCTTTTTAATGTGAGAATTAGTGGTACAGCAGAGCGAGCACACATTCTTATCCACTGGTTCACTCCCCCGATGCCCTCAATGGCTGGGGCTGGGCTGGGACCAGAGCCAGGAATAGTTGAAGTCTCTCATGATGATGGCAGGGGCCCAGTTAACTCAGCTGTCTCTGCTGTCTCCCAGGGTCCACATTAGCAGGAAGGTTGAGTCTGGGGCCCAGAATGAAACCCAGGGACCCTGATGTGGGAAGTGGGCATCTTAACCACTAGGCTTGGATAAGTATTTTTCTTTGCAGAAAATTGATTAGCTTAGTTTAAAGTATTAGTGCTTTCTATAAATAAAGGAAGAGTTTTTTTTTTTAACCTCTTAAATCAGTTAAATTTTTTGCATAATTATTGTAGGCTTCTGAAAGGCATGTCTAAAAATTCAGAACCAGCTCTTATTACTCATGAACCAGGACAGAAAACTCTTGTTAATATAATATGTATAGTAGTGTAAGTATACTACATTATATGGGTAAGGAGGATTTTGTTCATCTAGATAGGGTTTTATAACCGTAGCACTTGGCGTTTTATACCAGATAGTTCTTTGTTGTGCTTTTAAAGATTTATTCATTTATTTATTTATTTGAAAGAGTTAGAGAAGGAGAGGCAGAGAAAGTCTTCTGTCCACTGGTTCACTCCCCAAATGACTACAATGGCCGGAGCTGGGCTAATCCGAAGTCAGGAGCTAGGAGCTTCTTCCAGGCCTCCCACATGGGTGTAGGGGCCCAAGTGCTTGGCCCATCTTTTACTGCTTTCCCAGGCCATAGCAGAGAGCTGGATTGGAAGTAGAGCAGCCAAGACTCAAACCGGTACCCATATGCGATGCCAGCACTGGAAGTGGCAGCTTTAACTGCTACGCCATAGTGCCAGTCCCATGCCAATCAATGTTAATCAGCCCCTGTGACCTCTTCCCACTGGATACCAGTAACAGCCAGTAATGTCTCCAGATAGTGAGCTGCTTGAGGGAGTCTGCTGCTTATTTTTATGGATCAATAATTTTTACAGTATTAACTATGTAGTAAATACTTTAATTAAAAGATGTCTGATTATAAAAATAAACTTGTAATTTTGGCTTTTAAAAAAATTTTTAGAAGAATTGTTTATTTGAAACCAAGAGTTAGAGAGAGAAACACACACACAGAGGTCTTCCATTTGGTGGTTCACTTCCCAAATGGCTGCAATAGCCAGGCTTGGGCAAGGCTGAAGCCACAAGTCAGGAGCTTCTTAAAGGTATCCCACATGGGTGCAGGGGCCCAAAGAGTTGGGCTATCAGGATCCAAAGTATAACAACCAGGACTCAAAGCGGAGCCTTTATAGGATGTTGGCATTGCACATGGCAGTTTAACCCACTATACTACAATGCAGACCCTCTGAAACCTTTTAACCTTGTACACATAGCAAATCTTGTTGAGAAAGTATATTTGTAAGGCACTGCATTTTTGACTAAGGTAATACATTTGGATGAATGGAAAGTTGTTTCCCTTGTTAAAGAATAAATGATTTGTTTGGAATTTTGCTGTTTCAATGAATATTCCATTATGTTTACACATAGGGAATCTTCTGTAGAATTTATAGAAGTGGCATTACTAGGTCAAAGTATGTTGTCAAATACACTGAGTTTCATTCCCTTATTTGTCGTAAACATTGGGAATTGTGTACAACTTTTTACCTTTATGCTAGTATTCAGTTTTTTTAGAGTGATGAGATGATGAGGCCAGATAAGTTTGGAATTTATTAACATCTTGTGATGCTCTATTAGAAGAAGTAATGAATATCAGCAGTCTGGTTATACCAAGTTGTAGATTTTGTTTAATTTTTTTTTTTTTTTTTTTTTTTGACAGGCAGAGTGGACAGTGAGAGAGAGAGAGACAGAGAGAAAGGTCTTCCTTTGCCGTTGGTTCACCCTCCAATGGCCGCCGCGGCCGGCGCGCTGCGGCCGGCGCACCGCGCTGATCCGATGGCAGGAGCCAGGAGCCAGGTGCTTATCCTGGTCTCCCATGGGGTGCAGGGCCCAAGCACCTGGGCCATCCTCCACTGCACTCCCTGGCCACAGCAGAGGGCTGGCCTGGAAGAGGGGCAACTGGGACAGAATCCGGCGCCCCGACCGGGACTAGAACCCGGTGTGCCGGCGCCGCAAGGCGGAGGATTAGCCTAGTGAGCCGCGGCGCCGGCAGATTTTGTTTAATTTTTACGAATTACTAAGTGTGGTTTTACTTAATACACACTTGATTTCTTTTAGACAGATCCAAATCATACTGTTATCCTCGATTCTTTTATGTTTTAACTTTAGGAAAGGAAAATTGGCAAGAAGGATCAGATCTTGCGGGTTTATTTTAAGACTTATATGAAAGGCAGGGTGACAGAAAGAGATCTTGCACCTGCTGGTTTACTCCCCAAATGGTCACACAACTGAAGCCAGGAACCTAGAACCCCATCTGGGACTCCTGGGTAGGTGGCAGGGGCTCAAGCACTTGGACTATCCCTTTGTTGCTTTCCCAGGTGCATTAGCTGGGATCTGGATCAGAAGTGGAGCAGCCAGGACTCAAACCTGTGCTCATGGGATGCTGGCTTCGCAGATGGCGGCTTAACCCACTGCACCAAAATGCCAGCCCCCAGGTCTTGCTTTTTAATCTGAAGGCTGTTACGAGAGTTGGATTTTTAAAATGCTTTCAGTACATTGACCCTCGTTGTGTTTACATGGGGCGCGCTTTGTGCTTTATATTTCTTTCATTTCATTTCTGTACCATTAAAGCAGCCTTCTCAAAACTAGAGGTAGAAAGCTCCTAAGAATAATTTGCTATTAGTAATAGTTATTGTAGCCATCAGGCATTTTATGTGTATCTCACTGGATTTTCATGGCAGCCCTATGGAAAGAGTACTTTGTCTTGTTTCATTTTTACAGATTGGTATTTTACAGTTTAGCCTATCTTCAATTGATACTCTTAGACACTAAAGGATCCATGGGTGCCAAGCACTTTTGTGTTGTTACTGTGTTGGTATTACACAGAACTGCATTACATGGTACATTTTTGTGAATTACACAACCACTGGCTGTCACAAATCTGCTGCCCACCATAGTCAGAATAATCCAGTTAGTCAGAAGAACATGATCACTCAGTGTGTGCCAGCCAACCTCCAGGGTCCAAGATCACCTTTCTGGTCACTCATCCTTGACCAAGGAAGTCAGATTTGTTGGAGAGGTAAATGGCCTGTCCAGAGGAAGGTCAGCGTTGCAAACTGCATGTGAACCATTGTTCTCGTACTTTATTTTCCCCACCATGGTCCTTGGCTCTTATTCCAGGTTAAATCAGGGAGCTATTCTTAGTTTCTTAAGGTATCTTTTATTTAAACCTAAGAGTCTTACAACCTCATCATATCCATAATAACTGCACTGATACTTTGGAGCTACCCTTGGCCTTATTGGAGAAAAGTAAGCTGCACCGTTTTGTACACCCACCTGGTTTAAGGGGGGAAAAAAAGCTGACAAAAACTTAGGGGTGAAGTGTTGGAAGGCTAGAATTAGATCTGCTTTATGTTGTGGCTTTCTCATAGATATGCTGTGATAGTATGGCTGTGGTTATTATTTACAGATTTGGAAATCTTAGGCTGACTTGAGACTTTGAAAAATGTGGATATTTACACACAGCTGCTCAAATGGTAGTATATAACAATGCAGTCAAGTGTCCTAAAAATATGTTTTCTTTCAAGGTATTCTGATTACAACCATAGCTTCCAAGGGAGAATTACAGAATTGGCCTGATCTGTTACCAAAACTCTGTAGCCTCTTGGATTCTGAAGATTATAACACCTGTGAGGTAAGGATATTTGCTTCATATATAATTTCTTCTGTTGTCATGTTGTGTATTAGGAACCCCTAAGGAAAACTTAGAAACCTTGGAGCTCAGCAGCCAGTTACGCTGCTGCTTACAATGCTAGCATCCCATAACGAGACCCAGCTGCTCTGCTTCCATTCCAGCTTCTTGCCCATGTGCCTGGGAAGACAGTGATGATTGCCCAAATACTGGGGTCCCTAGTACTGACATGGGATGCCAGGGTGGAGTTTCTGGCTTCTGGCTTTGGACTGGCCTAGACTCGTTGTTGGGGTCATTTGGGAAATGGAATAGTGGATGGGAGGATGTAAGATCTCTCTCTCTTCTCTCTTTTTGCTCTGCATTTCAAATAAAAATAAATCTTTAGAAAAAAAATTTAGAAACTTAAAGTCACCTTTGTTTTACATTTGTGATAATTTATTTAGCTTTTCTATAAAGATTATGTTATAAAACTTCTTTACTATTTATATACCCTCTATTCTGAAATTGCTCTTGAATGTGTACATACATAATAAATAGCTGTTGCCAAAATCAGTTGATGTGATGTTTTTTAAAGATGGTCTGAGATTTACCAAATCCCAGACCATGAGCACTCTTTTAGCTTCTCTATATTTTTAGTTTTTTTGCTTCTTATTAAATGACATAGCTTAGGTATGTCTTAACTTGTCAACCTGTAGTCAAGCATTAACTGATTTCTTGGTTTTGGCCATGGACCATTCACAGAGATAAGAGGACATGTATATAGCTTTCTTATATACTTTCTCACTGTCAGTAAGGGCTTAAGTACCTCTTTAATTTGCAGCATTCAGTTTGGGCAGAAGCTATTTAAATGGAAACCATTTTAGGTGGTTTGACTTTCCAAAACAATGATTCCGTTCTGTTTGAAAACAGTGGGGCTAGGAGGCAGAGAGGCATAGGAATAACCGTGCAGAATGAAATCAGGTTGCCTATGGCTCTGTAGTCTATTGCCTGGCATGTCTTGGCGAAGAAAAAGGAAAGAGGGAGAGTCAGCAAAATACTGTTTATAAAGTGGCTTTCTGTCTCCCTAAAAGGAAAAAAAGGTATCCTTCATACTCACAAACACAAAATAATGCCTTGAATTTACAAGGTTACAGAAAGACTGACTTAGAAGAATTAGTCATCATGTAGCAGTTTACATACAAACAGTGCTTTGGTATCATGGTAAACATAAAAGACCAAAACAAAATTTTTGTAAGATTTATTTTATTTATTTGAAAGGTAGAGTTACAGAGAAGGGGGGAGAGACAGGTCTCCCATCCGCTTATTTACTCCCCAAGTGGCCAGAGCTGGGCCAATCAGGAGCCAGGTGCTTTTTCTGGGTCTCCCACATGGGTGCAGGGGCTCAAACACTTGGGCCGTCTTCTACTGCTTTCCCATGCCATAGCAGAGAGCTGGATCAGAAGCGGAGCAGCCAGGAATCAAACCAGCACTCAATGGGATGCTGGCACTGCAAGCAGAGACTTAAACTGCTAAGCCTCAACACCAGCCCAAAAACATCAAAATTTTAAACAAGCACTTTCCAAAATAAACTTAAACTGCAATAATTGTGAAATTGTGGAGCCACTACTACTACATAAAGTTGTGCTTTTAATAAGCAGTAGCCGATGTGTCTGAACTAAAGATGTGGGTTTTCCAGCTCTTGTTATGAGGTGATTGCTAAGTCTTCGTTCTCAGTTGAAATATTTACTTTGGTTTTTTGTTTTGTCATAGGGAATAAGTTGGCATTTAATTTGAGTATAACAGGCTTTCAGAACTAAAACTTTTTTTCCCCAAAAAACCATAATACTCACTGGTAGCCATTTTAAGCTGGCAAGTAAATTTTAAACTTAATACGCAAATTAAGTTATTATAAACTCTAAAAGGACATCGAGAGTCCTTAAGAGACTTCACCTTCTTTTGGCCACCTTTTAAGTGAACTATACCAGCAAGAATAAGCACCAAGTTGCTGCTGATGAAGCCATAAGCTGGAAGATAAACAGTTGAGGTAACTGATGGTTTATATTTTATGCCCAAGGGCTTTGGATTGTCCCCCTTTGATATAAAAATGGTTAGAATTAAATAGTTGGCAGCTGTTTTAACTGCCTACCCTCTCAACAGATTTTTTTTCTAGTTACCCAATTAGTGGTTTTTTTGTTTGTTTTGCCTTTTTATTATTATTATTTGAAAGAGTTACACAGAAAGAAGGGAAGCCAGAGAAAGAGAGAGAGGTCTTCCATCCACTGGTTCACTCCCCAGTGGGCTGCAGTGGCCGGAGCTGTGTTGATCCGAAGCCAGGAGCCAGAAGCTTCCTCCGGGACTCCCACACTGGTGCAGGGGCCCAAGGACTTGGGCCATCTTCTACTGCTTTCCCAGGCCATAGCAGAGAGCTGGATCAGAGTGGAGCAGCCAGGACTTGAACCAGCGCCCATATGGGATTCCAGCACTGCAGGTGGTGACTTCAGCCACTGCTCCACAGTGCCAGCCCCAATGAGTGGTTTATATAAGTAATTTTTAAATGGTATTAACTTACTGTATGCTTTCCCAAGAAAGTGTTATAATGGCTAAATACACTGTATCAGTGTGGTTTTACATTCAGTTTTAACAAACTGGTATTTAGTAAGAGACATTTGTGTTATCTTAAAACTGACAAGACTTTCAGGAGAGCGAGGTTTTGCGGTTAGATTTAATCTCAAAAATTTTTCTTACAAATTAGTATTTTGCTTTTAAGTGCCTTCATTTTTAATGAAGTCTAATAATTTAGCTATTGTCTTTTACAGGGAGCATTTGGTGCCCTTCAGAAGATATGTGAAGATTCCGCCGAGATTTTAGATAGCGATGTTTTAGATCGTCCTCTCAACATCATGATTCCCAAATTTTTGCAGTTCTTCAAGCATAGTAGTCCCAAAATAAGGTAAAATCAGCATTAATTTATAAACTATATATAAACCTAACTGCTGTCTTATCTTATATTACTTTACCTAATTTTAATAACGAAACCCTTGAAATGTTGCCGTTTAATGTATGATATAATTCTCTACCTTCTCTGTGTTTGTGATACTTAAAGATCATGTTCAAGTCCTTTTGTTTAAGGCCAAGATTATTGTTTGTCTGTTATCTTAAGTTACCAATCTTGCCAAGCTCAAACACCTTCATTTGTGTCTTTGTAATAATTCCTCCAGTGAAACAGATGGGTATACTTATCTATTGGAGTTGGACAAGATTATCAAATGTAATACTGTGAGTTCTTTGCAGTTTTAAGCATTCAAAGGTACTTTAAGAAGTTTGTGGAGGGTCCAGTGTTGTGATGCAGAGGGTTAAGCCACCACTTGGAATGCCGGTATCCCGTGTCGGAGCATTGGTTGGAGCTGCAGCGGATGATGCCTCAAAGTCCTGGGGCCCCTGGCCATCCACTTGGGAGACCTGGATGGAGTTCCTGGCTCCTGGAGTCTGCACGGTTCCAGGCCTGCCTGCTACACTTCTGATCCAGCTCCATGCTAATGTGCCTGGGAAAGCAGCAGAAGATGGGCCAAGTGCTTAGGCTCCTGTACCTACATGGGAGACTCGGATGAAGCTCCTGGTTGTGGCCATTTGGAGAGTGAATCAGTAGATGAAAGATCTCTATCTCCCTCTCCCTGTCACTCTACCTTTCAGATAAATTAACAGATCTTTCTTGTTTGTCAAAAAATGGAAATAAAAGATACATTTATCTTGATGCAAAAAAAAAATTTGATATCGGTGCAGTTTCTCTCATATTTTCCGTGAAATCTTTGAAAACTCTTTGTAGGAGCTTTGAAATTTTTTACAACAAAACAAAGTTAACTTTAATTCCATTTTTCAGGAACTTTTTGAAGTATACACTATCTAGTATCCTCTTAAGGATGTGCCCTCATTTTTAGGCCAGTGCAGGCCCGTTTTCTGTTTTCTCCATCCTGTGATTAATAGACTGATTGAATTTAAATGAGAATATGTTCTCATTTGAATCAAGTACTTTTAATTGAAGAGTTTCACGTATTAGAGTTTCACATCTAATTATGAGAAGAATCTTTTGCTGTGAAGGTGGCAGAGCTTCTGCACATCCCTAAAATCACGTAGTAGGCCTGGCTGACTAATCCTGAAATGAACCTAGTTTGCTTTGTTCATTTCTGTATCTTGGTTGTATCCCTGTTGTACAATGTCTGAAATATTTAGAATATTAGCTTTTGAGTTACTGTCATAAGCTGTCCTATCAAACAGTAGTTTTAATATCTTCATTGACTCTACCAAGGGCTTACTTCTGTGGATGTCGTTGCTCCATCTGTTGAATGTCAGTTGCTTGGGTTTTTGTTGCTTCCAGTTGTCAGTGCTGCATGGTTTTATACAGAATAAGAAAACATCATACTACTATCTAAAGTAGAGCTGATGCTGTGTCTGCAGGTGATCAGTAAGGAGTCCTAGTGTGTGAATTTAGTGTATAGGCTGACACTGTTAGTTCAGGTGGCCATTGGAGCTTGTAGTGTTCTAAGCTGCACTACGTGGAATTATGGCTTTGGCAATGTGACCAGAGATTACTTGTATGTGTAGATCTATTTAGGGGCCCTCTATTTCCTGTTAGTAGGATGAACATAGCTCTCAATTGAGTTCTGATATACTTAAGTGCAAATATTTGAACTATTGAGGCTTTTATCAAATTGCAGCAAAGCTTCTAAAAGATATTAGAATGAATTACTACCCAGGAAGGAAATAGTTTAAAAAATTAACTGATTAGAGCTCAAACTATGAGAATAGATTTTTTTTTAAATTGTACTCTGGAATGTCAGCTTGGAAGAAATTTTTGATACTGCTGCTATTTATAAGAAGGAAACTTTATATTTTCTCCCTGAGTGGAATGAAAATAATAAGGACTAGAGTAAATTTGTAAATTTGGCAGATCTTTTGAAAGAATCTTTTGAAATCTTATATTTCAGGAGTTCGTCTTACAAGAATATGTGAAGACTCAAAAACAGTAGTTGGCCTAAAGTACACAGACAAAAGGGGGTGTTTTAAGATGGTCAAGTCCCAAAACAATTCCTGAGTTCAGTTCCTCGCTCCCTGTCCTGTTTCCAGCTTCCTGCCAATGTAGACCCTGGGAGGCAGCTGTGATAATTCTGGTAATTGGGTTCCTGCCACCACAGTGGATTGCATTGACAACTCCTGGCTCTCGCCATGGGTCATCCAGAGCCATTGTGAGCATTTGGGAAGTGAACTAGCAAATGGGAGTTTGCTCACTCACTCTGATCTGTATGTATTCGTCAAATTTTAAAAATATTTTTAATTTAAAAAATGCACTAACAGTCCAGGATGAAAAATTAGAATTAAGACTTCTGGGAACATTTGGCCTGGCAGTGAAGACTTGGATTGTGTTCCCATCTCCTATTCTAGCCCAGTCCCGCTCAGTCCCAGCAATCATAAGGCATTTGGGGAGTGAGCCAATCCATGGGATCTGGCTCTGTCTCTCAGTCTCCCAAATTAAAAATAGGGAGAGAGGGGCTATCTCCAGTTTAGTAGAATTTACTCTGAGCTTACTAAATGTCTCAGAGGGTCTAAAGAAAATAGGTTTTTTTATTTAAAAAGCTGTACAGAAGAAACCATGTTGCAAAAATATTCAGAAAAAATACCACTTACGTGTCTGGACAAATCTAATTAAGAAATAGACTAAAGTATATGGATATGTACCAAGAATAAATTTTCTTCCTTTGTTAATGCTCAGGTAATATAAATAGTGTTTTGATAGACATAGGATTCCAGGTTTATCATTTACATTTCTGTCCTATGTCTGATTCCTTTTTAGGGGGAGAATTAGTATTTAAAGCTTACAACAGTAGGAAGAATTATTTATTGATTTGAGAGGCAGAGTGACAGATCTTCGATCTGCTGGTTTACTACCCAGATGGCCACAATGACCAGAGCTGGGCCGGGAGGAAGCCAGAAGCCTGAAACTCATCCAGGTCTCCTATGAGTGGCAGAGGCCCTACCACTTTGAGTTGTCTTCATGGCTTTCCCAGGCACATTAGCAGGGAACTGAATCAGAAGTGAAGCAGCCAGGATTCAGGCCAGCACCATATATGGGATGCTGGCATTGTAGACAGTAGCTAACCTGCTGTACCACAAAGCCGACCCTTAGCATTTTGTTTTATGAAAAGCTTTGTTGTAATTTACACTGGAATTATGTTTGAATCAGTAGGTCTCAATGTGTACTGTAGAGGTCTTGAACATTTTATTGAATATATTTCTGAACATTATTTGGTGCTGTTGTAAATGGTAAGTTTTCTAGTTTGCTGATGTTTAGGAAAATTAACATACAGAAGTATGTTATTAAGCTTTTTACAAAAAAAGACATGAGGTACAAGGGAATTCTCATGTAAAAATGTAAACAGTACCCAATTTCAAGTTTCTAAAATTATTTGGGAAATGTCAGTGGCTTATGCCTGTGGAGGATGAAGTAGGTGAAACTTCTACCTTTTAAATTTTGCGCCACATGCACATGAAGAAATACAAGTTAAAAGAAAAGATTTTTGTTCTTGATTTAAAAGCCTTTTTAAAAGTCATATTCTTTTATTTTCTGTCCCATTTTTCTGCTGTGCCAAAATGTAACATAGTAGCTCATTTAGTTGAATCCTCACAACAAATAGGTGAGTTGTAGTGTTCTTACTTTGTAGATGAGAAAAGCAGACTATAACATTTGTGTTACACATTTAAGTGGTTGAGCTCCCTCGTGTATGTATTAATATCACTGTTATAGGTATTAGATCTTCCATCAAATAAATATTTATGTGAATTTGCTTTAACTGCTAAACCAAAAGACAACTGTTTTGGCACAGTGGTTACAACATATTGAAGTTCTTATGTGGCTCATATTTCAGAAGAGAAGGCAGATAGGACAGACAATAAAGTAATTTCAGTTCGTGACAAATACAATGGAAAAATAAGACTATTGCCTAGACAATGGTTCAAAGAGGTATTTTATATAGGAGTTTCTCTGCAATGGTTAAGTATTTTATTTTTTTAAAGATTTTATTTATTCGAGAGGTAGAGTTACAGACAGTGAGAGGGAGAGACAGAAAGGTCTTCCTTCCGTTGGTTCACTCCCCAGGTGGCCACAATGGCCGCAGCTGCATGGATCCAAAGCCAGGAGCCAGGTCCTTCCTCCTGGTCTCCCACATGGGTACAGGGGCCCAAGTACTTGGGCCATCTTCTCCTGCTTTCCCAGAGAGCTGGATTGGCAGAAAGATAGCCAGGACTAGAACTAGAACCAGCGCCCATGTGGGATGCCCGTGCCGCAGGTGGAGGATTAACCTACTGCGCCATGGCGCCAGCCCCAATGGTTAAGTCATTAAAAATCACAGTGAAGAATAGCAAGTGAAAAGACCCTGGAATTAGGGGCTAAAGGAGAAGCTCCATCATAAAGCAGTGCCTAGGCTAGTGGTCAGCAAACTGACCCATGGAGCCAGAGTTGGCCTATGGCTTGTAGCTAAGTTGTTGTTATTAATTTATTTGAAAGGCAGAGTTATAGAGAGGAGGGAAGGAGAGACAGATTTTCCATCTGTTGGTTCACTCTCCAAATGGCCACAACAGGTGGAGCTGGGCCAATCAGGAGCCAAGAGCTTCTTCTGGGTCTCCATGGAGGTGCAGGGGCCCAAATACTTGGGCCATCTTCTGCTTTCCCAGGCAGCTGGATTGAAAATGGAGCAACTGAAACTCATACCGGTGCTGTAGATGGTGGCTTTAACCTGCTAAGCCACACTGCTGGCCCCAGAGAGAGGTCTTCCATCCTCTGGTTCGCTCCTCAAGAGGCCCCAATGGCGAGACATGGGCCAGAACAAAGCCATGAGCTTCATTTCAGTCTCACACATGGGTGCAGGAGCCCAAGTACTTGGGTCATCTTCCACTGCTTTCCCAGGTGCATTAGCAGGGAGCTGGAGCAGCCGGGATTCAAACCAACACCTATATGGTTATGCCAGCATCATAGGCCACAGTGCCAGTCCTATAGGAATGATTTTTATGTTTTTAAAGGTTATATCTAAATAAAGTTGTAACAGAGGTCTTATATAGCCTTTGAAGATTGAAATATTTACCATTTGGCCTTTTGCAGGAAAAGTAGATGAGTTTTTACTGGAACAAGAGTATAGGTAGGTCTTTTCATTCATGTGTGTCAGATAGGTTGTAATAGGGGTTGACGCAGTGGAAATCAGGAAACCAATTAGATCCTATTGCAGTAACTCTGGTAAGAGATCATGGTTTGGGGGCCGGTGCTGTGGTTGTAGCAGTTAAGGCTGCCGCCGCCTGCAATGCCAACATATGAGCTCCAGTTCAGGTCCTGGCTGTTCCACTTCCAATCTAGCTCTCTGTTATGGCTTGAGAAAGCAGTGGAAGATGGCCCAAGTCCACCCGCCCCTGTACCTACATGGGAGACTTGAAAGAAGCTCCTGACTCTGGACTTGGGATCGGCACAGCTTTGGCCATTGTGGCCATCTGGGGAGTGAACCATCGGTTGGGAGACCTCTCTGCCTCTGCCTCTGCCTCTCTCTAATCCTGCCTTTCAAATAAATAAATACATTTTTTAAAAGATCATGTTTGAATTAGGGAAGAAGTCATTGCAGTAGGAAGTGAATGTGGCCCAGAAAAGTTGAACTGAGAATGTACCAGAACACTAACAAAGTGTGTCCCTCTCCCAGGCACCTACTCTTTACAGAAGAATCTGCCTTTAAAAATTTGCACATTCCCTTTTAGCCATTGTTCACCTACTTAAACTAACGTATACTGTTAATCTGCAACTTAACTTCTTTCACTTTATCATTCACATACTTTTTTCTTTAAATAATTTATTTATTTATTTGAAGCTCAGAGTTACACAGAGAAGGAGAGGCAGAGAGAGGTCTTTCATCTGCTGGTGCACTCCCCAATTAGTTGCAACAGCTGGAGCTGCGCTGATTCAGAGCCAGGAGCCTCCTCTGGGTCTCCCACACAGGTGCAGGGGCCCAAGTGCTTGGGCCATCTTCTGGCTTCCCAGGCCATAGCAGAGAGCTGGATCGGAAGTGGAGCAGCCGGGACTCAAACCGGTGCCCTGTGCTATGCCAGCACTGGAGGTGGTGGCTTTACTTGCTATGAAGTGCCGGCCCCTCACATACATTTTTGATACACAGAGATTCGATTCATTTTTTTAGGTGCATGTATGTACATATGGATCTATGTATACCATGATACTTTTATGAATGAATATTTATGTTCTTACCAGTCTTCTCTAGTCAGAAAAGTTACCGTGAACATATGTTAACATTTTATACTTTGTCCCTAGGTCTCACGCTGTTGCATGTGTCAATCAGTTTATCATCAGTAGGACTCAGGCTCTGATGTTGCACATTGATTCTTTTATTGAGGTAAGCTTTGCTCTCCCCACTTTGTTTTTGGAAATATTAAATACTGTCAGTATTATTTCTGATAGCATTAAAATTGGATACAGTATAGATTCTTTTTTTGTAGCTGAAAATAAAAGCTTATTTTTTTCTACTGGTATCATGATACAAACATCAATTTTGGTGCTTTGTATTATCTGATTACTATTTAAATATCTATTGGTATACTGTTCAAGTTTCATGTGAAAATTAAATCACTCAGCTTGCATACAGTATTTGAAACATGGAGAATTGATGAGGTTGGGTAAAGTTACTCAGTAAGGAATTGGAAGTTACAGACTAAAGAGACAACGCAGTCATGTACCACATAATTATGTTTTGATCAAGAGCAAACTGTGTATATGACAGTGGCCCCCTATAGCCTTGGTATATAGTAGGCTGTGCCATTTAATTTAGGTTTGTGCGCGTATATCCTATTCACACCCTGACAAAATCCCCCTAATGGTGATGTCTCAGAACACATCTAAGCAATGCATGACTGTATTTCTATGTTTCTGTGGTTTTATGTTATAAAATTAGAGGTGTTAGGGAAAAATTTAACTTAATCTCAGTGTACAAGCAGAAAGACATGAAGAGCAGCACATTCTGGCCATAAACCATACATAAGCAGTACAATTCCTTTTCAAAACCTTTGGTGTTTGAAAACAGCAGTAGAAAGGACTGATTATTATAGCTTGTTAATAACTTCTACTTTTTTATTGATCAGGTGAAAATTAGTTCATTGCTTTTCAACTGATAACTGCAGTTGAGAAATTTTAAGAATACGTTGAGGAAGGGTACCATATTATTTTTGTTAGCACTTAGAAATTAACCAACCCCATTCTGAGCATCTAAGAAGGATCCTGCAGACAGAAGTTCAAATGAGTTGTTTTACTGAGTCCCTACTATGAATCGGACTGTGTGCTTGACGCTAGGGATATGTAAATTTTCTGCCATACAAGATGTTTTCAGTCTTGTCGGGATTCAAGGTGGCAGAGTGTAGTGTCTGCTAATAGAGGTCTGGGATAAGACTGACTGGGTTCAAATGCCACATCTTAGTTTAGTGGCTGTGTAACTGTGGGCACTTAACTGATGCTTTCTGTTTTGTCATTTGTAAATGAGCTAATAACTGGCCTACCCTGTTGGATTATAAAGCTAGTTGCTATAAATAAATTGGAAAATGGCCTGTCATGGAATAAACACTTCATGTTGGTCGTTTTAGAAGTAATAGTAGTCTCAGGCCAGCGCTGCGGCTCACTAGGCTAATCCTCCGCCTTGTAGCACCGGCACACCGGGTTCTAGTCCCAGTCGGGGCGCTGGATTCTGTCCCGGTTGCCTCTCTTCCAGGCCAGCTCTCTGCTATGGCCTGGGAAGGCAGTGGAGGATGGCCCAAGTGCTTGGGCCCTGCACCCCATGGGAGACCAGGAGAAGCACCTGGTTCCTGCCTTCAGATCAGCGCAGTGCGCCGGCCGCAGCGCACTGGCCGCGGCGGCCATTGGAGGGTGAACCAACGGCAAAGGAAGACCTTTCTCTCTGTCTCTCTCTCTCTCACTGTCCACTCTGCCTGTCATAAATAAAAAAGTTAAAAAAAAAGTAACAATAGTCTCTGTTGTACTATACAGTAGGATATTTGGTTGGTATTCTTTCACAGCTCAATAAAAAGAATGATAGACACACCAACATCTTACAAGGAAATGAAATTCAGAAATTCTCTAAATAAGAATTCCACAAGACTATACTCACCAAGTAGCATTTTTTTGCTGTTTATTATTTCTATAAAATTGAGCCAGCTCTCCATCCCACAGGGCAGTAAACCTCTGGAAGAAATGTCTGACACATACTAGGTCTTCAGTGATAATTTATTGGATAAATAAGTGGATTAATTATTTTCTTCAATTACCAGTGATCCTTTGTGACTTACGTCTGCTAAGTCTGACAGAACACTGATGAAAAGTATATTGGTTATTAATGCATGTCTATTACACATTGGGGAAGCTGAGTGTTCATTCAAATTACAGTAGTAACAGTGAAAAGTGCAGGGTGATGGCACTGGACACTCCTCCCAACCAGTTGCTGTTCTCCACAGTAAATTAAGGAAATCTTTGAATAGAATATAATGTAAGATACATATCTAATATATCAGTATTGCTTGCTGTGGAAAGTTTTATTTTTTGCCACATGAAATACCTGGTTACCTACAGAGTTTTGAGATTGATGTAGAAGCAAGACTTGGGGAAACCAAAGTTTCTTTAATGCTACAACAATACTTCATAGGCTATTACATTTAATCATTGAACCTCTTCTTTGTCTTTCTTGTAATAAGATTTCAGGTTCCATTTTAGAGACATTTCTGTGGTTTCCTGAAAAAAGGCAATGGGACACATTGGATTTAACTTAATTTTTTTAATGAGCTTTTTACTGATTTTAAATGCACACATGCATGTGTGTTTGTCTAAGTAAAGTAGAACTTCATGAGTGAGGTAAGGAAGGCTTTGTTGTTTGTTTGTTCTCTCAACCTTGCTTGTAACCTCTACAAGAGCCTGCTTGTTCTTGTAGTGAAAGCTTTTTGGTAGACTGCAGTGAGTGTAGACTTGAAAGCCAAATTCAGATCTCCCACTGGCTAGGGGTTGACCTAACTTCTACTAACTTTGATGTCAGTACCTGACAGAAAATTCTTTTTTCAATAGTTGACTTGGTGAGCAGCAGCAATTTAGGGTTAGTTTGTAAAAATGGTGTTAATTTCCCAGTTGTGGATGCTTTTACAGAACTTGAACCTGCCGTCACCACCTTCAGAATAGTGTCTTACAGTGATTTTGAGAGGTAGATCAAATTGTGTTGTAATGATTATCTCTGCTTCCAGGTGAGCTGGATAAATGCCTACTGTGTCCAAATGACATGGTTTCATTTTTAAAAACTAAAATTGCCTTAAAACACAACTAATATTCTGTCAGAAAGAATGGCTTTTCATCTTTAATCAAAATTATAATCTTTGGCAGTTACTCCGTATTTCTGTTGTTTTATTTATAATCAAATACTGTAGGCCAATTCAGTCATTTTTATATCTTAGAGTTTCTTTCATTGTTACCAGGTTACAGATTGCACATTATTGTGTATACATGTTTCTAATATTGGAATTTTAAAACTAGAAAGCAATATGTTTCTTGTACAATAGAATCTCTTTGCATTGGCTGGTGATGAAGAACCGGAGGTACGGAAAAATGTGTGCCGGGCACTTGTGATGTTGCTGGAAGTTCGAATGGATCGCCTGCTTCCTCACATGCATAATATAGTTGAGGTAAAACAAGAAATTAAAATCTCTTTTTCATTCCTAAAGTTGTACTTACAAAATTTGTATTCCTTAAAAAATAAATTTGTAAAAAATTTTTTAAAAAATTAACAAAGAAAAAAGAGCTCTTTTCCCATATTTTCCCTGAGAAAATTTTGGGCACAAAATGTGTAGTGTGAAATCACTGCTTTCTAGTTTATGTAATGTATTATTGTGAGGAAGGGATTGTATAAATGATTATGATTTCTTAAAATGAGAAGTTGTCTTTAGTGGTGATTTTTCTCTCATGACATTTAAGATATTATGAGAAAGTTATTTAAAAGAGGAGGAAGCTTTTGATCTGAATTACTAGGAAATGCGTAGATCATTTATGTTTACTTCAATATAAATTTGTTTACTTAAATATATTTAAGGTTAGAGTAAACGGTTAAAAAACTTTAGGAGTTTAAAGTGGCAGGTTACTATGTTATTGGCATCTAGATTTAGAACAAAATTATTATCTAGACTGCTTTCAGTCCCTTAATGGATGGAGGTCTGAGGTCTACTAGAAGGTATCTAGGATCCGTGATGCATAGTAACTCCTATTCTAAAACATTAGGAAAGGTAGTTGTGGAGAAGAGTATGTATTAGCCCAAGATAGAGATAAGTGATATTTTTGCTGATGAGCCTTTTCTCTCAAAAGAGACAGGAAGGATTGGTTGAAAGGTTGTTGAGAGAGTTTGCAGTTAACCAGAAAGTTAAATTCTCTCAGTTGTTGCCAAGGCAGACCTAGAGAGCCTAATTTACAGTGCCACAGTTCTTTTTCAGAGGTTCTCCAGTAGCATAGGGCTAAGACCTAACATGGTACGTGATGAAGGCTGGCCTGTGACATCTGTTGTGTTGTTCTATTTTGTCACATGAGACATGCCAATCTAGAAGAGGTTATAGTTAAGGGAATTCATCAGTTTCCCATATTTCGCCTGATGTACATTGGGAAATCAGAATGATGGTAGCTTGATATAGTCAGAAGACATGGTAAACCTGTTTTGTTGAAAGGTTAATACATTTCAAAAACCTCAGTGGCTTCTTAAAGTACAACTACTCAGAAACAGATAAATAATACATGTGCTGAACACTTTTAATTGGGCAGCATTCTAGAGCAGTAGTTCTTAAATTTAGCTACATTTTAGAATCAGCTTGGATTTTTTTTTAAACAGAAGTGTAAGTTGAAAACCACAATAAAGTGGGAGACCATAACAAAGGCCTGATACAGGGTTGAAATTACGGTAATTGTATGGTTTTAAACTGCTTAACATTAAGGACTTTTTGTTCACAGTACATGCTGCAGAGGACCCAAGATCAAGATGAAAACGTGGCTTTAGAAGCCTGTGAATTTTGGCTTACTTTGGCTGAGCAGCCAATTTGCAAAGATGTGCTTGTGAGGCATCTCCCAAAGTAAGTGTTCCGTCTTGTAAATGCTGCCTGCTTAATTTCTTAACAGTGAATCCTTATTTTCATATTTTCAAAAAATTAATTCTTCTGTCATCAGGGAGTTAACTTCTAAATAAGCCAGACTTAATCTTACTATTGGTATAAGAAAAGGAATTTTTTTAAAGAAACAATTATCACTTTTTATATTATATGAGGGTAGTTTTTTCTAAATAATAATTTTGGATTTAACAATGAATTCTAGTGGTTTTTTTTTTGACAATATAAAAAATGTAGTTAGGTCTGAAGTTACTTGTTAAATTAATGCTCATTTTTGGAAAAAAAAATTTCCTCATGGGGAAAATTAATTGCAGAATTTTATTTTATTTATTTATTTATTTTTTTGACAGGCAGAGTGGACAGTGAGAGAGAGAGACAGAGAGAAAGGTCTTCCTTTTCGCCGTTGGTTCACCCTCCAATGGCCGCCGCGGCCAGTGCGCTGTGGCTGGCACACCGCGCTGATCCGATGGCAGGAGCCAGGTGCTTCTCCTGGTCTCCCATGGGGTGCAGGGCCCAAGTACTTGGGCCATCCTCCACTGCACTACCGGGCCACAGCAGAGAGCTGGCCTGGAAGAGAGGCAGCCGGGACAGAATCCAGCGCCCCGACGGGGACTAGAACCCGGTGTGCCGGCGCTGCAAGGCGGAGGATTAGCCTAGTGAGCTGCAGCGCTGGCCCCAAAAATTTTTTTAATCACTTAAATTGTCACCACTCTTTGGTAATCACTGCTAGTATTTTTGTTGTGTTAACTTTGTTTTTCCTGTATAAGTACTATATTTCACATACCCACCATGTATTCAGGGCATGTGGGAAAAAAATTGATTTCATAAACTAGAGCTATCGTGTGGATTATCCATTTAAGGCAACCCAGTGCCTACTGCATATTTAAGTATTCAGTAAAATTCATTGTTAATACTTTAATGTTGCATGAAACCATGAAGCTTCAGGAGAAAGCTTCATAACAGAAATAATGACTTGCCTTGCATGATTGGACTTGGTCAGTCATACCTGACTGCTCCATGGTCCCAGTTAACTCCCGTGACTAACTTTGCAGTCTCATGTTCTTACTTGCTGAATTTTACCAGGCCCTTATTCTGGCAAACCTTAGAACCCATAGGCCAAGGCCCTTGACCCCTTTGTGTTCTCCTAATCTCAGATTTTTCCTTTTATTCTTTCTCTCACAAATGTGATGACCAACAGATAAACCGTACTGACCAACTACCCTGGGTCTGTCTTCCCTGCTCAGGATTAATTGAACTATTTTCCTTCTTTTCTTCTTTAACCAGGCTGTTGAATATTATTGGGGAAAGTTACACTGCTAGGCCATTGCTGGCTGTAGAAATCTGTGGTCTTCCCCGACAGGTGGACCCTTCACTCTATCCGCCAGTCTTTGTTCCAGCTTAACTCTCTTCTTCTGGTTACCTTTTTCGGTCCTCTGAAGTTCTCGTTCCCTTTTAGCACTTCTGCCATATAGAGAAAGCAGGTGACGCTTCATCTTGCCCCAAAACTTAGATGTATTTTCATATGCATTGTATTCTTCCTAACTAGTCTTTGTACTTATGGTCTGGATAGCATAATTTTTTTTCTTATCCCTAGAGACTTAGTTGTATATTCTCTATCTGAGCTTTTCCCTGTGGCCTTTCTTTCCCTAACTTTTTAATTCAGTTTCTTCTGTCTTAAAATTCAGAAAGGAGATGAGGCCTACTGTCTTCACAAATTTTAAATCAGTTCTTGTTAAATCTGTAGTATCTTACTAAAATTGTTGACAGAGATCTTCAGTGATTTAACTATTAGGAGTCCAGAGAGATGTGGTTCTGTATACTGTAAGTTTTACCTTGTTGGGGCCGGTGATGTCGCGTAATAGGCTAAGCCTCTGCCTGCCGTGCCGGCATCCCATATAGGTGCCAGTTTTAGTCCCAGATGCTCCTCTTCTGACCCAACTCTGCTATGGCCTGGGAAAAAGCAGAAGGTGGCCTAAGAGCTTGGGCCCCTGTATTCCCATGAGAGACCCAGAAGAAGCTCCTGGCTCCTCTCTGACCCAGCCCTAGCCATTGCAGCCGTTTGGAGAGTAAACCAGCAGATCAAAGACTCATCTCTCTCTGTCTGCTTCTCCCTCTCTGTAATCCACCTTTCAAATAAGTAAATAAATCTTTTTAAAAATAAATTTTTTTTAAATCTTACCTTGTTTGTGTTATAAAGGGACTTGAAAAAAGTCCATGGAAAATGGAAGTAAAAGTTGAATTTTGGGTCAGGCATTATGGCACAGTGGGTTAAAACACCATTTGAGATCCTCACATCCCATATCAGAGTACCTGATTCAGTTCTCAATTACTGTGCTTCCGATCCAGCTTCCTACTAAAGCATTCTGGGAGGCAGCAGATGGTGGCTTAAGTGCTTGGCCTTTGCCACATGCATGGAAGCCCCAGATTGAGTTCCAGGCCAAGCCCCCAAATTTGGCCTGATCAGCCCTAGCTGTTGTGGGCGTCTGGGGAGTGAACGAGCAGATGGAACAGCTCTAGCTCTCTCTGTCACTCTGCCTTTCAAGTAGATGAAAATGAGTAAACTGTTTAAAAACAGTTTGGTGCAAAAAATATTGAACTCCCTGCATATTAGGGGTTTTCACAATATTAATGTTAAAATGTGTAGTATGAAACAATGCCTGGCTTTGAAAACTTCATTGCACCAAAGTAAACTTTCAGTTACATTTTCCCACAAACTTTCTTAATTCTGTAAGTACAGTGCTTACTTACTGTTACTCTTGCATTTGGATTTTAGAAGGACTTAGAGCATGAATGTTTCACTGGCCCACATTTCTTGAACCTAACTAGGGGATTTGAAATCCCATTGCTTCCTTTTATCTATTAGAATTCTTTCAGCTATTGAGGGAAGATATATATCACTGAGTATGCCCAAAAAAACAGTGTTGCCAGCAGTTGTCTCATTGGTTTTATTAGCATGCATAAGATTGGGTTGAGAAGCATAGATCTTTATCTCATGAATTGATTTCTTTATAGGTTGATACCTGTGTTAGTGAATGGTATGAAGTACTCAGATATAGATATTATCCTTCTTAAGGTAAGGAAATTTTCCTGACCAAAAGGGAAAATGATTTTCATATTAATAAGCCCTTGAAAGGCCAACAGAACATTTAGAAAAGGCTTTATCTAGGGACAGATGTTTGGCAATGTGCTTAAGATGCCATCATCCCATATCAAGAGTACCTGGGTTCAAGTCTCATTTGCACTCCCAGTGCCAGCTTCCTGATAGTCTGTACGCTGGGAGGCAGCAGATGATGGGTCAGATAAAAAGTTGGTCCCTGCCTAAGTGGAGGCATACATAGGAGATACAAATTGAGTTCTTGATTCTTGACTCCTGGCCTTGACCCGGCCCACCCGACCCAGCCCAGCCCAGGCCTTTGTAGATCTCTGGGGATTGAGCCATTAAATGTGAAATACTCTCTTTCTTCTCTGCCTCTCAAGCAAATTATTACAGTCTTTTTATAAGTAGGCTTCCTATTATATATACTAGACTACAGAGGTTCAAACATGGAAGCAAACATACTGAATTTGGGTGGTAATAGGTTCTAACTTAATTAGTAGGTTTATCATTTATTTCCCTTTAATTTCAGCGAAAGTACTGCATCTTAAATGTGCTGATCTGAATTTGATTTCATATACCCTTAGATTGCATGAGCCAGTGTGGGGCATTGTGGGGTAGTGGCTCCTTATGACCTAACAGGTGTTACTTGTTTCTTCCCTCTGTGAGAACTGTTCTCTGCAGAGGAGCTGATTCTTAATCAGGAAATATACTTGAGAATCTAGTACCCAGCTCTGCCTCGATATTCTGGTTCTTTGACTCCTTTATATATTATTAGCTAATAAAAATTTCTATTCAAAAAACCAGGGTGATGTTGAAGAAGATGAAACAATTCCTGATAGTGAACAGGATATAAGGCCACGTTTTCATCGATCCAGGACAGTGGCTCAGCAGCATGATGAAGATGGGATTGAAGAGGAAGATGATGATGATGATGAAATTGATGATGATGATACCATTTCTGACTGGAATCTAAGTAAGTCAAGAGAGGAAAAGTAAAGATTTATTAGTTTCTTTGAAAGAGCTCCAAAGGGAAAGACAGAAACCTTCTGTGTGCTGGTTCACTCCCCCAGATGGCTGCAACGGCCAGGGCTGGGCCAGGTGGAAGCCAGGAGTCAGGAGCTTCTTTGAGGTCTCCCACTTGGATAGCAGGGCCCCAAGGACGTGGACCATCATGTGGTGCTTTCCCCAGGCCATTTGCAGGGATCTGGATTGGAAGTGGAACAGCCAATACATGAACTGGTGCCCATATGGGATTGTCAGCATTGCAGGCAGCAGCTTATCCGCCATGCCACAGTGCCAGCCCCAGCTTCTTGACTTTTGATAGAAGTGAAACCATAAAATATGTAATCATTTGTGACTGGTTGCTTTCATGCAGCATGTCGTTTGCAAAGTTCATCGATGTTGTAGTATGTATCCATATGTGTATTTCATTCCTTTTTGTTATGAAATAATATTGCATTGTATTAGCATACCATATACTATTTGTAAATACACTCATTCCTCAGTTGATGGATATTGGTGGTGTTTCTTCTTTTGGCCATTGTGAGTAATGATGCTGTGAACATTCATGTACAAGTTTTAGTGTGGCCATCTGGTTTTGTTTTTGTTTTGTTTTCTTAAGATTTATTTATCTATTTGAAAGAGTTACAAAGATCGATCTTCCATCCGTTGGTTCACTCCCCAAATGGCCGCAACGGCCAGAGCTGGGTTAGTCCAAAGCCAGGAGCTTCCTCGAGGTCTCCCATGCAGGTACAGGGGCCCAAGGACTTGGAACACTGGAAGCCGTGAGCTGAGTGAAACAGTATTTGTCTTAATTTTTCATAAAGACAGTGTCTATTATGGTAGTCATGTACAAAATAAAATTGTCTTCATAATTAATCTACTAAGTCTTTATCCTAAGAAAATAGATTTAATAGAATTTTTAAGTGGTAAGACTGCCTCCTATTTAAATGAATTCTTTGAAAGTGTAAAAAGGTATGAATAAAGTATTATATATACAAAGTACATCTCATTTAAAAATATATGTAATGAAATTATAGAAGTTAATGGTGTGTTTTTTAATTAAATATTTCCTTAGGAAAATGTTCTGCTGCTGCCCTGGATGTTCTCGCAAATGTGTATCGCGATGAGCTACTGCCACATATTTTGCCCCTTTTGAAAGAATTACTTTTTCATCATGAATGGGTTGTTAAAGAATCAGGCATCTTGGTTTTAGGAGCAATTGCTGAAGGTAAGTCCAGGTTGTTTTGTGCTGATAAGACGAGGCTTCTTTAGGGAGTTGCTGTTACCTTATAAGCAAAGATTGTTGGCTCTGAAACTCATATACAACTGTGCTGTCTAGTTGTGCTGGTGTTAGGTAGACAAGTCCCTGATCTGCACGTACCTTAAAGGGGGATGATGAATCCCAAACCATCAGGATAAATTTCTACTTTGAACCAGTTAACTGTAACTAACTGTTACAGTTAGTTAACTGTACTAAATAGTCATAGGCTTACTTTTAACCCACGTGGATACTTTGCATATGTTTTCGTTAAAACTGAGGAACAGAATAAGAGGGTTCTGATGTCTGAAGTGTCTCCATTGCTGGAAAAATAGCTTTGTTTTCTCAGTAAGTATAGGAACCACGAGTAAGAAAAGAGTCGTCGTCCTTTGTGAAGGTTATGATTGATTCTGTCCTGGCTATAAACGTCTATCAGTAAGAAGTTGAGACATGTTACAGGCATTTCTGAAAGCTGTGATTTGTATAACAGAGGGGAAATGATGTCCTGCTCCTGCTGTGAGACCCCTAGGAGTACTTAAGCTCTAATTTCAGTCGTTATATAATTTTGGTACACATTATTATAGCATATTTATAGTAGTGGGAATATATGGAAATTTTTCATGGATATATGCATTACTTTTAGGATTCAACTGCAGTAATTTTGTTTGAACCAAATTTCAGCACTTTCTGAGATATTTCTGTTATTTTGTTTTCTCCAGGCTGTATGCAAGGCATGATTCCGTACCTTCCTGAGCTCATTCCTCACCTTATTCAGTGCCTCTCTGATAAAAAGGCTCTTGTGCGTTCTATAACGTGCTGGACTCTTAGCCGCTATGCACACTGGGTAGTCAGCCAGCCACCAGACACGTACCTGAAGCCATTAATGACAGAATTGCTAAAGCGTATTCTGGATAGCAACAAGAGAGTACAAGAAGCTGCCTGCAGGTGGGACAGTCCAGAAAATAAGATTCATTGTGATGTGATTAATTCAGTGAGAGAGCAATTTTGAACCCTGTAGAAAACCATGAATGGAATATTTAATGATTAAATATTTTCTGACTATGTAACAAAATTTAGTTTTCCTTGCTTTTTCTTCTTGGTGAAAAAAAGTAAGATTGTCAGAAATGTTTTTGTTGTTTTGTTTTAGGGGTAGTGGTTTTGAGCGACAAAGACTTATCATCTACCAGCTCACTCCCTAAATACTCTCAATGGATGGGTCTCAACACAGTCTAAGTTGGGAGCCCAAGACCCATTCCAGGTCTCCCACATAAGTGACAGGAGCCCAGCTACTTGAGCCATCACTGCTGCCTCACGGGGTCTACTTCATCAGGAAGGTGGATTCAGGGACCAGAGTTGGTAGGATGTAGGCATCTTACCTGCCCCAGTTTTGTAAATCTAAATGAGACTCTAAGTAGACATTAGTCTCTGCATTTCTTTCCCAGCTCAGTGAGTATAACTATAGTGTTATCTTTTACTTTAATTCCATCAGAGGTCTGAAATGGTGATCACAGGGCTCCTACTCTTGAAGGAATAATAAAGTTTGAGCAGATTCATATCCATCAATATTTTTATGCATCTGTTCCAGAACTTGTTCTTTTTAATGCTGTTTTGTTAGGCTTCCCTTACTATGGATATTCTAGTTTTCTTGGAACAAACATTTAAGATTCACAAAGTCTTTCCATGCATGTTTACTTTTTTGAGTAAAATTCCTTTTACCGTTGACATTTTTTAATAGGGAGAGACAACTGTTGAAAAAAGGAAAGTAAAATTGAGTTGAACCTTACAAGGTCTGAAGCAGCAATATTTGGAAGGAGTTAGTTCTGATTCTTAATGAGATGAAAGAAAGTTGAACAAATGGACTGTGGTGATTAATAGCACTACGTTTTTTTTTTTTTAAGTTGGAGGATACAGACTATTTGGGTTCCTGTGATTTATTCATCCATACACCTTTTTAGCTGTTAACTGTTAAATGTATAAATAAATGCCTGGCGTACAGTCCCAGCAGTCTTGAAACTTACATGCTGGTTATGTGGTTATAACTCATGGCAAGTTCTAAGAAGAAAATGGGTAAATAGTTCACAGTGCTAATGAATAGCATTTTCATTAGTAAATGCCTTAAACCTATCATTTTAAGAAATTTCTAGAGTAGGAAAAACACAAGAGATTTTAAGAACCAGGTGTGTCTTGTGGGCAAGAAAAATTGGGGTCTCAAATTTATTTTTTATTTTTATTTTTTTTGACAGGCAGAGTGGACAGTGAGAGAGAGAGACAGAGAGAAAGGTCTTCCTTTGCTGTTGGTTCACCCTCCAATGGCCGCCGCATCCGGCGTGCTGTGGCCGGCGCATCGCGCTGATCAGATGGCAGGAGCCAGATACTTCTCCTGGTCTCCCATGGGGTGCAGGGCCCAAGCACTTGGGCCATCCTCCACTGCACTCCCTGGCCACAGCAGAGAGCTGGCCTGGAAGAGGGGCAACCGGGACCGAATCCGGTGCCCCGACCGGGACTAGAACCCGGTGTGCCAGTGCCGCAAGGCGGAGGATTAGCCTAGTGAGCCACGGCGCCGGCCTCAAATTTAATTTAAGTACTTAGACTGAGACTGAATTTTTTCCTTTCTTACATATTTGTCCTCATAGTTGAAATGGCACATACTGTAAATTTATAGTAATGTTTGCATTGCTAGGCATCAGTGCACTATGTGTATCTTAGACTTGACAAGCTGCAGTACTGCTGTGTTCTTCCACATTTCAAACACTGAGCATTAGAATGATTGTCATTTTGTTACCCTTGGTATGCACCTGAAGGGTAAAGTATAGAGCTTAAATTTTTTTTTTTTTGGACAGAGTGGACAGTAAGAGAGACAGAGAAAAAGGTCTTCCTCTACCGTTGGCTCACCCTCCAATAGTCACTGTGGCCGGCGCACTGTGCTGATCCAAAGCCAGGAACCAGGTGCTTCTCCTGGTCTCCCATGGGGTGCAGGGCCCAAGCACTTGGGCCATCCTCCACTGCACTCCCTGGCCACAGCAGAGAGCTGGCCTGGAAGAGGGGCAACCGGGACAGAATCCGGCGCCCCAACCGGGACTAGAACCTGGTGTGCTGGCGCTGCAGGTGGAGGATTAGCCTATTGAGCCATGGCACCGGCCAGAGCTTAAATTTTAATCTAGACTTTCTTTGTTCATCTAGAATGGTTGCCAGAATGTAAGCTTCCTGAAAATGAGGGTATTGTTTTGTTCATTTTGTCCTAGCACTCAGTGTCTAAACATCAGATACACTTGTTGAAAAAGGATTAACAACATTTATAGTTCTAGAATTTACCATTGTAGCTATGCAGATGCCAGTGGGTGATAACCTCTTAGAAAGGAAGAAGTGATAAGAAATGAGAAAAAAATAATAAAAATCAGCATTTATGTGATGAGGCAAGGAGACAGGTATGTAAAGTTTAGTTTCAATGGATATTCTATAAATGAGATTTAGTTTCCTGTTGTGAACCACTATTGCTTTTATATAACATGTTTATTAATCTTTTTTTTTTTTTTTTTTTTTTTTTACAGTGCCTTTGCTACCCTGGAAGAGGAGGCTTGTACCGAACTTGTTCCTTACCTTGCTTACATACTTGATACTCTGGTCTTCGCATTTAGTAAATACCAGCATAAGAACCTGCTCATTCTTTATGATGCCATAGGAACTTTAGCAGATTCGGTAGGACATCATTTAAACAAACCAGTAAGTATCAGTTGATCAATTATCATGGAAAAGCGATGGAGTATGGTTATAATCAATGTTAAGAAATAAGCATTTTTGGAGATAGGAAAGGCAACACGTATATCCCCCTCTCAAGTAGGATTTCAAAGATAACTGCATACTTGTGAAAACTACAGCAACATCTCATGAATGCACCAATGCTTATTCCTCTCTGTCCTTTTTGATTTTTTTTGGTTTGGTTTGGTTTGGTTTTTTGTTGTTGGTTTGTTTGGGAGATAGAATGCAAAGCCAGGACCTGGGAACTTGATCCAGATGACAGATACCGAACTCCCAGAGTGTGCATTAGCAAGAAGTTGGAATAGAAAATGAACCTGGAGGCCGGCGCCGCGGCTCACTGGGCTAATCCTCCGCCTTGCAGCGCCGGCACACCGGGTTCTAGTCCCAGTCGGGGTGCCGGATTCTGTCCCAGTTGCCCCTCTTCCAGGCCAGCTCTCTGCTATGGCCTGGGAAGGCAGTGGAGGATGGCCCAAGTGCTTGGGCCCTGCACCCCATGGGAGACCAGGGGAAGCACCAGGCTCCTGGCTTCGGATCAGCGCGATGTGCTGGTCGCAGCGCGCCGGCCGCAGCAGCCATTGGAAGGTGAACCAACGGCAAAAAGGAAGACCTTTCTCTCTCTCTCACTATCCACTCTGCCTGTCAAAAAAAAAAAAAAAAAAAAAATGAAGCTGAACTCAGTCACAGGAACTTCAGTATAGGATGTGGGCCTCCCAGTCTGCATCTTCACCAGGCCAGATATCTGCCCTGCGCCAGTACTTTATGAAAGAAAAAGGATAGTAATGCTTTTAGATGATGAATTTTCAACTTTTAAATTTAAAGGGTTTTGGGTCTCTCACTTCATAAACCTTGTAGCTTTAGAGTACCACATCTAAACATTTTTTTCTCCAGGCCATACAGATATGGGGAGCACACTATTTAAAGGAATAGAAAATGGAATAATAGATTAAAACTGTTGAATAATGGTCAGAAGTACCTTGTCTCTAGGAGTGTATATAGTTCTCAATACTCTGCTGAAGAATAGAAGATTTAATATGTGATTGCATTATGATTCGGTTACACCAAAAATCTGGGATGGCACAGTTGCTGTATTGATTTCTTTAGTGCTTGTAGTTTTGGTTGGTCTTTGGGGGGTGGGTTTTGTTTTCTGAATATCTTTAGAGTCTGTTCCCTTTGTTTACATGATTTTTGTGGTTATTTGGTTCTGTGAGTTATTCTTCAGTTTAAATAAAGACACTTAAATGATTGTGAATCTTTTTCTACAGAAGACTCTAAATTTTTTCCTGACAATTTATAATACACTTTAATAGCAACAGCCATATTACATTTTACCTTAGGACTAAGATTCTGTCACTGGAGAGTAAAATATATATGGTTCTTCTTTGTCATTTAACAAGTGATACATTTTGATGTGACAGTGCACTTACTTATATATGTTTTGTTTCAAAAAGGATATTACTTAAAAATAGAACAATGTTTTGTAATTAAAGATAGGCAAAAGGAAGAACTTTAAAAAGGACTATGTAAAGCAAAGGATGAACCTTAGAATCCCTTCTGTAATTTTATAGGGTTGCTCTAAGTGGATTTTAATTTTCATAGACTCGAAGTAGACATGTTTATGATAGTGGAGCTTTATATGTTTTTTATCCTTGTAAATAGGAATACATTCAGATGTTAATGCCTCCTCTGATCCAGAAATGGAACATGTTAAAGGATGAAGATAAAGATCTCTTCCCTTTACTTGAGGTATGCTGGGCTGGTAATATTTAAGTTAATCTAACACTGTAGTTCCTCAAAAATAGATATTATAATTCAGGATAGGTGTATACTCTAATAGGTAATATTAATACATTGACATTCAAACCCATTTCTTTTGAAATGCTGAATATGTATGTAACGTTGTAACTTTGATTTCTATACTAAGAAAAACTTAGATAAGAAAAGCAAATGGGCCGGCGCCGCGGCTCACTAGGCTAATCCTCCGCCTAGCGGCGCCGGCACACCGGGTTCTAGTCCCGGTCGGGGTGCCGGATTCTGTCCCGGTTGCCCCTCTTCCAGGCCAGCCCTCTGCTGTGGCCCGGGAGTGCAGTGGAGGATGGCCCAGGTGCTTGGGCCCTGCACCCCATGGGAGACCAGGAAAAGCACCTGGCTCCTGGCTCCTGCCATCGGATCAGCGCGGTGCGCCGGCCACATCGCGCTGTCCGCGGCGGCCATTGGAGGGTGAACCAACGGCAAAGGAAGACCTTTCTCTCTGTCTCTCTCTCTCACTGTCCACTCTGCCTGTCAAAAAAAAAAAAAAAAAAGAAAAAAAAGAAAAGCAAATGGACATATGCTTTTAATTCAGTTTTTCCACAAACTTTTTGAAGTACCCTTTGTAACATGGTGTGTTATTTGCATAAACAGCTTTACATTTTCTTCTGAGTAAGCCTCTCCTGGTTGTCTGATAGGCTAACAGTGAGTCCCAGCCAAAGGAGAGGTCTCAAAAGTTAAAATTGGAGCCGGCGCCATGGCTCAATAGGCTAATCCTCCACCTTGCGGCGCCAGCACACCGGGTTCTAGTCCCGGTCGGGGCGCCGGATTCTGTCCCGGTTGCCCCTCTTCCAGGCCAGCTCTCTGCTATGGCCAGGGAGTGCAGTGGAGGATGGCCCAGGTGCTTGGGCCCTGCACCCCATGGGAGACCAGGAAAAAGCACCTGGATCCTGGCTCCTGCCATCGGATCAGCGCGGTGCGCCGGCTGCAGCGGCGGCCATTGGAGGGTGAACCAACGGCAAGGGAAGACCTTTCTCTCTGTGTCTCTCTCTCTCACTGTCCACTCTGCCTATCAAAAATTAAAAAAAAAAAAAAAAAGTTAAAATTGTTAGTGTAAGTTGAGTACAGTTCCACACACTTGTCTTCATCCTTAGTCTACCCAGAACACTGAGCTTGCGTTATTCTTCCTAGTGTCTGTCTTCGGTTGCCACAGCCCTGCAGTCTGGCTTCCTCCCATACTGTGAACCGGTCTATCAGCGTTGTGTAAACCTAGTGCAGAAGACACTCGCACAAGCCATGGTATTTTGTTTAATGTCTTTTCCTTCTTGACATAAACGTTTTTCTAAAGACAGATATAAATGTGTACAAGCTTCTTTGGTAATTGATTAGAAACAAACTTTCAAAACCATCATGTGTAATTTCAGCTGAACAATGCTCAGCCAGATCAGTACGAGGCTCCGGATAAAGACTTTATGATAGTGGCTCTTGATTTGCTCAGTGGCCTGGCGGAAGGACTTGGAGGCAACATTGAACAGCTGGTAGCACGAAGTAACATCCTTACACTAATGTATCAGTGCATGCAGGTGAGACGTGTAAGATGGAAGCAAGTGCTGTGTCATTTGAACGCTTCTCTGTGCCATGTGGGGGTTAATCTTTTTTTCTTGTTGTAGGATAAAATGCCGGAAGTTCGACAGAGTTCCTTTGCCCTGTTGGGTGACTTGACAAAAGCCTGCTTTCAGCATGTTAAGCCTTGTATAGGTATGACTATTTTCTTCTGCTTCAGATGTGATTTTATTTTATGTAAGTGTGCGTTTTCCTGGTTAAGGTTGCTTTGATTGAAGCAGACAGGATATGAGAGACCCTTCTGCCTCGTGTTTCTGCGCATCTCACTATCATTCCCGCAGCTCTTGGAGCATGCCTGTGATAGTGGGCAGGTTTGAGCAGTACAGATGTGGAGTCAAGAACATCGCCACCGGTGAAGCTTGGGTGCTTTTTTTTTTTTTTTTTTAAAGATTGATTATTGTTTTATTTGAAAGGCAGAGAGAGAGAGAGAGATTGATTTTCCATCCGCTGGTTCACTCCCTAGATGGCCGCAATGGCCGGAGCTGCGTCGATCCAAAGCCAGGAACCAGGATTTTCTTCTGGGTCTCCTATGTGGGTGCAGGGGCCCAAGGACTTGGGCCATCTTCCACTGCCTTCCCAGGCCACAGCAAAGAGCTGGATTGGAAGTAGAGCAGCCGGGACTCAAACCAACGCCCATCCGGGATGCCAGCACTTCAGGCAGCAGCTTTACCTGCTATGCCACAGCACTGCCCTATGAATTCTTACATTATGGGAAACTTACAATACAAATATTTATCACTTAATTTCATTTTTGAGCTTAAACTATGTGAAAGGATGTCATTTTTTTTCTTTTTTGCTTCTTACTATAAAGAATTTTTTTAAGATTTATTTATTTATTTGAAAGAGTTACACAGAGAAGGAGAGGCAGAGAGAGAGAGAAGCCTTCCGTCCACTGGTTCACTCCCCAGATGGCCATAACAGCTGGAGCTGCGCCGATCTGAAGCCAGGAGCTTCTTCCGGGTCTCTCATGCGGTTACAGGGGCCCAAGCACTTGGGCCATCTTCAGCTGATTTCCCAGGCCATAGCAGAGAGCTGGATCCGAAGTTGAGCAGCCAGTGCTCAAACCGGCGCCCATATGGGATCTGGCAATGCAGGCAGTGGCTTTACCTGCTACACCACAACGCTGGCCCCTATAAAGAATTTCTTAAATTATACAAAAAAAGGTATAATGAAAAAGGTATAATGGGCCTTCTAGTACCCATCTCTGTATCTGTCAATTATGATTCCTGTATACAACTATTCATCGTCAAACACAAAGACCCCAAGATACTTTGAAGCATGCTCAGACACATCACTTGAACTCTTTAATATTTCAGTATATGTCTCCATATCTCTTCCATTCAGACATTGTTTTTTCTTCCTTTGTAAAGTTTTGTTCTAAAAGGTTTCCCTTTCTAAATTTTACTGGTTTCATCATCTAGAGACTAAGGTTTAGTGAGATTGTTGTTGGGGCAGGGGTTTGGGGTTTGGGGTTTTGTTGTTAAAACTATGGATGGTGGTATATACTGTCTTAAGCAGTTATGTAACATTAAGTTGTCACTTAATGTTATCATCTATGATAATTACTGTCTAGGATTGTGGTTCTCACTAAGGGGAGTTTTGCCCTCCAGGGAACACTTGCCAGTGGCTAGAGACATTTTGTTTAACACTAAGGAATGCTAATGGCAAAGGCTGTGTCAAATATTTAAAAATGTATGAGACAGTCCTTCCTTTCTGCATTACAATGATCTGGTAACCCAAACTGTTGATTAGTGTTATCAAGATTGAGGGAATGCCAGCACCGTGGCTCAATAGGCTAATCCTCCGCCTGCTGCGCTGGCACACCTGGTTCTAGTCCCCATTAGGGCACCGAATTCTGTCCCGGTTGCCCCTTTTCCAGGCCAGCTCTGCTATGGCGCGGGAAGGCAGTGGAGGATGGCCCTAGTGCTTGGGCCCTGCACCCCATGGGAGACCAGGAGAAGCACCTGGCTCCTGCCTTCGGATCAGCGCGATGCGCCGGCCGCAGCGCACCGGACGCAGCGGCCATTGGAGGGTGAACCAACGGCAAAGGAAGACCTTTCTCTCTGTCTCTCTTTCTCACTGTCCACTCTGCCTGTCAAAAAAAAAAAGATTGAGGGAAGCTTTGATTTAGACCCATGTCTTAGTTCATTTTCTGCTGTGTAGAAGGCTAAGCCCCCGCCTGCAGTACTGGCATCCCATGTGGGTGCCAGTTCGAGTCCTGGCTGCCCCTCTTCCGACTTAGCTCCTGGCTCTGGGAAAGCAGTGGAGGATGGCCCAGTGCTTGGGCCCCTGCATCCACATGCATGTTTCTGCTTCTGATTTGAATTTTCCTAGTCTGATGATGAAAGATTAGTCTTGTCAAGTCGTTATACCTTTTTTATAATTGATGTGTTTGTTCAGTGCTGAAACTTGTGGTTTCTTGCCTAGATTTCAGCTTCCACCTAGAAAATTCCCTTTAAGATACAATGGATATACTACTATTAAAATATTATTGTTTGTGTGTGTGTGTGTGTTTTGTAGCTGATTTCATGCCAATACTGGGAACCAACCTAAATCCAGAGTTCATTTCAGTTTGCAACAATGCCACATGGGCTATTGGAGAAATCTCAATTCAAATGGGTAAGATCCCCCCCCCCCCTTGAAAAACAGAACTATTTAGGTGACTTGATCATTTCTGTAAATTTTTTTTAATTTAAATTATTTTAATTTCTGTATATGTATGGCTTAATAAAGGTAGCAAAATATTTTATGTTGCTATTTAACATTAAATTTTTCCTTTTTTTCTCTTCCTGTGGGATGATCTAGGTATAGAGATGCAGCCTTACATTCCTATGGTGTTGCGCCAGCTTGTAGAAATCATTAACAGACCCAACACACCAAAGACGTTGTTAGAGAATACAGGTACCATTCGACTGAACTGTTATGGTGAAGAGAAAATTAGTTGCCTTGTAATTTTAAGATGCCTGGAGAAACCAAAGCAAAGTTAGCTTTTAAAAATAGCTATTTTAGATTCATAGTAATGAAATGCACTGTTTTAGCTACATTCTATAACTGGTTTCGGAAACTTCCAAAATTACTGTTCTCCCCTATTTCAGTGTTTTAACACTCCCTAAAATGGATCCCAGCTAACTGTTGAATCATACGAATTTTGTTTGAAATTAATTCAAGAAAGTAACTGGAGATGGGCAATAATGATTTTTTTTAATCTAAAAATGTGGCCAAAAATAGATTGCAGTTCAGTGGCTAATTGGTTAACAGTGGCATTTGTGTTTTGTATTTCATTATAAAATTTCTTGAAATTGGGAAATTAAGCAGTTCTTTGTAGGGTTTTTATTTTGCAGGCTTGTTTCTCTTTTGCATTTATGGGGAGCATGTTGATGTTAAAGAGTACCTTCCATACTATAGAACACATATTGGGGTGACTGGGTCCTTTGCTTTCTGCCCTCCCTGTTGTTGCTAATGATCAGTGATCTAAATTTTGTTTTCATTCAGGTCCATTTCTTTTTTATGTACTAAAATAATGCCCAGTGGTTTATTTGTTGTGGTTGAAAATATTACCAAAATACTGGACAAATATTAAGGTTTTTCCTTAAAAGAAAGTTCATTTTCAAAGGCATTTTAAATTGGTATTTCAAACTATAGAAAATATATTTAAAATCCTAATATTACTAAAATTGATCATGTTTATTGGTATGGAAGGAAATCTTTTAATAATAAAATGATTATATGACTGGCTGTATGGGTACTGTATATTTCACAAAGTGAATTAGATTTTCTTGCTGAAGAGCAAAAAAAAAAAATGTATAGGATGGTTGTGGAATCTTGTCAGGTTTTTCTTTAGAATGCAGTACCTATACATGACATTCAGATTTGAAACACTTGCCATTATAAAGTTACTGTTGAACCTAAAGAAAATTTGTATTTATTTTTAAATGTGAATGCATAACTGCAAATAAATGTTGAGTGTAATGTATATTGAAGTTTCTTGTGGGATATCAAGTGCTGAATGTTATAGTTCCTCCTAACAAATTGGCTTTATTATAAGATTGTGTTCCATGTGTGATTATAACCTAAATAAGATGGTTGATAATGCCCGACAAGTTGATGGGTTGAAAATTAAGAAACACACTTGGAATTCAAGAGTGGCTGCATAAAATATTGCTTATTCCTTATCCAAAAGAATGCATTTTTAAATTATTGAAATAAAATCATTGCCAATGGCTAATGTCTTTTCAATTTTAGCAACTTAATTAGCATTCTCTCAGTATTTCATAAAGCCAATTCCTCAACATGTCACTACTTCCCCTTTTTTTCCAATTGGTATATCCTACACTGAACTTTTTCAATGGACCATCATCTGCTTTATCGCATGTTTCATTGGATTGTTCATACTTGCCTGTTTAATGAGAATGTTGCATAGTTTGTGTCTTTTGAACATAGGTTTTCTTTCTCTTGCTTCATATAAATCTGCTGGATTTTAGTATTATCTGTGTAGTTTGCTTCAAGTAATCCTTAAACATTTTTCTTTACCCTGACCCCACCCTTTTTTTATGAAAGGTTAACCTGTAAGTTTTTGAGAGAACACCATTAAAGTACCTCATGGTTTGTTTTCTGTTTGTATTTCTTCCCGTTGTGTATAAGTGTATTTATTTGTGTGTACCTTTGAATTGCAGAATGCAGTTCTGAGTTGCACTTGTTTTAGCTCTTTGTAAGTTTAAGACTTCCTGAATTTTGATAGAGAATATGTTTGCCCACTTCAAAATTCTTAAAAATCAGATATTAGGGTATAGCCATAATGTGTCATCATCTGTTCGGTGCTACTCTTTTTCAGCAAAAGCAGTATTTTTTCCCCTGTGGTCCACATGTCTTGTCATCACAGTGGACTGTCTGGATTTCCTTTATTAGAATTTTGTATATCAAATATGGTTTGAAATTGGTAGATTATTATCATCATCAGGGAATTGTCAGAATGCCATCTGGCAATTGAATCTGTTCAGTTCAGTGGCTACCATAACACTTGATTTTGGTGTCAGGCAACAAATAAAAAAATGTTCACTGGTTTGGGAGCTATTAACCCCAGCCTACACCCCAGAACTATCAAAATTTGGATTAAATTCCCTAGATAAGTTTCAAAGAGTGGACACGACTTAAAAACAAAGATGAAAGGAAGTGAGAAATATGTTTCAACTCTTCTAGCTACAGAAAAATGTGTCTGAGGAGACAAATCAGAAACATAATCACATTTGCTAATGCTTCCTGGAGGGAAAAAACAGATTTTGTTATTAAGAATCTCTATATCCATGCATTTTTAATCACTCACTTTTTATTATTAACAATGATATTTGAAATTTGAGTGAAAAAAAAAAAGCAGTTGATCATGGTTTTTGGTGTTCTCTCAATCTTTAGAGTTTTTTTAATTCCTTTCGTTTTTATTTTCCAAAAGTATGCCATATATGTTGCTGCCCCTTATTTTAGGGGGTGGTAATAAACAGCACTGGTGAAATCTTATGTTTATTATCATACACAAATTCTGTTGGTTTCTGTTTCTGAGTTATTTGTTGTTTTTTCTTTATTTTTTCTCCTTCCCCCTCATTTGCTCATGTCTTGGTTGGCGTTTGGTGGTGTATAACCGTGATTGCGTTACCTTAGCAATAACAATTGGTCGTCTTGGTTACGTTTGTCCTCAAGAGGTGGCCCCCATGCTACAGCAGTTTATAAGACCCTGGTGTGTATTATTCAATCTTTTTTTTTTAATTCATTTTTCTTCACTCTTTCTTTCTCTATCACTTTTAGATATATTTTCAGTTGGTTACAAAATCACAATCCTTAATCATTGCCAACCATGTGACTAATCTTGTCCTATCAGGTTTGTGAGGTTCTTCAGTAGCATTGTGATGTATATTTATTTTATGTTGTGGCTAACGACTAATTGATGCATGGGATAAGATTGTCACATGCTTGCTGTGTTAAAAGCTTGATTATACATAAAAAGCATTTAAATATCCACCAGAAAAATAAAGATGCATGCAAATTCTGTAAATTTAGGTTTTTGCATTACATTTATTTTTAGAATTAATTTGAAAACTTGGATTGCATTAAGAAATACATGTTTAAATTTGTTATGTATAAAAATCTTTGCTTGTTAATATAAACGTACACATCTACACCATAAGTTGTATAGTAATAGTTATATTGTGGCAGTGTATCCTATGTTCTGCTTCTTTCGATTGATAATCTTTCAATTCAAATCATTTCTAGTCGTGTTTAATGGAATACAAGTCATAATAATAATTGTTAAAATTTACTACTCTTGGTTCAAGTAAATCAGTAGTCCATTTTACAGATGCACTCTATTATAAAGAAAATATGAATTTCACTCTATAATGAGATTAAATGTATCCAACATACAGGAAGTGTAAGAAGATGAAACTAAGTGTTCTGAAAGCTCTTAATATAACCATTATCTATCTCTGGTGCTTATTCCATTAAATACTGTCCATTAGTATTGTAATTGAACCTGCATTTTTCCTAAATGCTAAACTCGGTTCTATAATTCAATAGGTGCACCTCTCTGAGAAACATAAGAGACAATGAGGAAAAGGATTCAGCATTCCGTGGGATTTGTACCATGATCAGTGTGAATCCCAGTGGCGTAATCCAAGTAAGACAGTTAAAGGATTTGTTTTTAATTTTGTAATGTTTTGAATTTTAAGGGAAGAAGACTTTAATTTCAAAAATATTAAAAGTTTTTTCAAAGGCATTAAAACAAATTCTACATTTAAAATGCCTGTATTTCTTAATGATTTGAAGTTATAGTGCCAGCTCCTACTTCCTAAATCTTTTTTTTGGTCATAAAATAGTGTTAGCAGATTGAGAGTGGTATTATTATATCTTTTCTCAGATTGGGCCGGCCCTTCTCTCATCTGCGTTCAGTCCTCATTTATTTACTTTGTACATGTCTCCCGTTCAGTTTGCTGAGTTTGAGGATACTGTCTTCATGTTACTTAGAATTGAACTTAGAAATAGTGAATAAAATCAAATGCTGAATCAGCCATTGAAATTGCCTCAATTGGGCAACCTTCTTAGGGTTCCTCCTGGATGCTGGGAGCTTTATCTTTCACTTAATAAATATTCAAGAAAGAAAGGAAAGAAAAAAGAAATTACCTTCATTATGATACATTTCAATTATTTGTCAGCAGTGTTGAACATGAGTCTAGTCGAAACCTCTGGACCCACCTGTCAGTTTGCATTGATACAGGCAATAGACACTGAAAACATACAAATTAGTACTGAAGAAAATTGTTTTACTTCACATTCATAGTACATTAATAATTCAATTAGAACAAGCCAGTATACCTTGAGAGAAAGCCTCTACTCACAAAATAACCTTCTAGCATTGTCTTTTTCTTCTGATGCTTAGGAACTTTGCTTGTCTCAGATGTGTTTTAGAGATACCTGATACTGTATTTTCTTTTTTAAAGATTTATTTATTTAAAAGAGTTATAGAGAGTAGAGACAGAGATGTCTTCCATCTGCTGGTTTACTCCCCAAATGGCCACAATGGCCGGAACTGGGCCAATCCGGAGCCAGGAGCCAGGAGCTTCTTCCAGGTCTCCTACGCAGGTGCAGGGGCCCAAGGATGTGGGCCATCTTCTACTGCTTTCCCAGGCCATAGCAGAGAGCTGGATCAGAAGTGGAGTAGCCGGGACTCAAACCAGTGCTTACATGGGATGCTGGCGCTGCAGGCGGATGCTTAACCTACTACACCATAGCCCTAACCCCCAAGTAAATTGCGTTTTTATCCAGTATATGAAGGAATATATTGATGTTGATATGGTGCTTTTAATCCATTTCTGATGCTACAAACATTTATAGGTAGGACATAGGTTTGCTTTCATTTTGTGATATAAAATATGATGTGATATAAAATATGTCTTTCTTGTTTGTTCACAGGATTTTATATTTTTTTGTGATGCTGTTGCATCATGGATTAACCCAAAAGATGACCTCAGAGACATGTTCTGTAAGGTAACTAATATGTCTTTATGGTGTCTCATTTTGGGACTGTTAAAATCCTAGTTGAAAGTTTAAATTATTTCTATATTCCATATGAAACTTAGACTCTTCAAGTCGGAATTGATAATCTGGGTAACCTTTATCCTTGGTATAATACTTGTTGGGTCTTTTTAAAGTTAAGTCTGTGATCAGTATAGCTAAGCAGTACAACAAATCTATGTAGGCTCAGTATTTCACTTAGGGGAAATAGCATGTTTTCACAGATGGATGATTGCAATTTGAGGATAGTCTGAAACTGGAACAGAGTAAGTCTAAATGGTCTTCTCAGGGATGAGACTAGATAGTTCTTTGCTTTGTTAAATGCCCTCTTTTGATTAACTCTTGTCAGCACTCAGCTGAAACAGATTTAGAAGTGAAATACAGTTACACATTTGGATTCCCTAATGTCAACATTAGTAAACCAAATTTCAGCAATGAACCTAAAGCTTGTGTATTTTCAGTTTGAAAAACTCAACATAAAAAGTTTTATTTTGGTGAATTCTACACCTTTTTTGCTGGTTTATCATTAGTGTAAGGTCGAAGGCTGCTGAGTTTGTCAAAGCAGAGTTTAAGCATGGGCTGTGAAGAACCTTAGGCATGTCTTGGAATCGTTTAAAAACTAGCAAAATTTGAGAATTACAACCTCAAAACAATGAAACTTTGAAGCAGTAAGATCTGTAGTAATTTATTTCATAAGCTATGCAAATATGAGCTTTTCCCTGTTATTATTGATAAATTAATAGTTTTTTACTCTTTGTAGATCCTTCATGGATTTAAAAATCAAGTTGGGGATGAAAATTGGAGGCGTTTCTCTGACCAGTTTCCTCTTCCCTTAAAAGAGCGTCTTGCAGCTTTTTATGGTGTTTAATTGAATACACTTAAGCTGCAGTCCCAAAATTAGGGGTAAGTTAAAACAAGTTTAAAATTTTCAGAGTGAAGAAAAATTATAGCCTAGAAATGCTGAATATGATTAAAAGCCTTTGTGTTCCGTGGGGGTCTGAATAACATGTAGTCTCAGATCATGCTATGTTGAGTTTTTTAATTACTTACTTGAAGACTCAATTTTTTTTTAAGAATTGCTTTATATTTAAAAGGCAGTTACAAAGAGAGATCCTCAACCCACTGGTTCACTCCCCAAATGGCCCCAATGGCCGTAGCAGGGAGCTGGATTGGAAGTGGAACAGCCAAGTCTTCAGTTGGCACCCACGTGGGATGCCGGCATCACAGGCAGAGGCTTAACCTACCACGCCATAGCACTGGTCCCTTGAATTCTTTTGAAGAGCTAGCAAACAAGGTAAAAATGAAAAAAATGAGTGACTTCTCCTTTCAGTCCTAGATAGAAAGAAATCCAGGTTGGATTTCTTGACGCTGCTTAAACTACTTTATTAATTTATTTTAAGGAATTTTGGGTAGACGCCAGCCCTGGACTGGAAGAGGGGCTACCAGGACAGATTCCAGCACCCTGACTGGGACTAGAACCTGGTGTGCTGGCACCGCAGGCGGAGGATTAGCCTAGTGAGCCACAGTGCCAGCCTTTTTACTTTTTTTTTCCCGGCTGGTCTACTTTTTAACCAGCTATCTGCTAATGTACCTTGGAAAGCAACAGAGAATGGCCCAACTTCTTGGGCCCCTGCACCCACATTGGACTGGCCCAGCTCCATCCGTTGTGGCCATTTGGGGAGTGAACCAGAGAATGGAAGCTCTCTCTTTCTGTCTTTCCTTCTCTTTGTAACTCTGTCTTCTAGTAAATGTTAAATAAAATCTTAAAAAAATTGAAGGGGTGAAAAATATTTGAGTTTTGAAAGAATTTAGTTACTGATACAGCAAATACTTTCCATATTACTATATTTAGGGAAAGTCCAAGTAGAGTTAAAACTTAGGTTTTGGCTCACTGAGTGATACATTTGTTCCCTGTTTTATTTGAAAGACAGAAAGACAAAGATGTTCCATTCACTAGTTTATAGTCCCCAAATGCCTGCAAAAGCCACGGCTTAACCAGTCAGTCTGAAGCAAGGAGCCTGGAACTTAATCCAGGTCTCTGTTATGGTGACAGGAACCCAAGTATTTGAGCTATAACTACTGCTTTTCCAGTAGTATTCGCAAGAATACAACTTGGAAAGGAAGTAGCCAGAACTTGAACCAGAAACCCCAGTATGGGATGCTGGCGTCCCAGGTGGCTACTGAACTGCTGCACCAAACACCTGCCCCAGTAGATATGGTTTGGTTTTGGGAGTTTTGTTTGTTTGATTAATATTTGCATAGTTAGCTAACTAATTGTTTGTTTATTTGAAGAACAGAGTTATGGGAGCAGGGCGGAGACAGGGAAACAGAATTAGTTCTTCAGACTGCTAGTGCACTCCCCAAATAGCCACACCAGCCAGTCCGAAGCCAGAATCCAGGAACTCCATCCACATCTCCTATGTGGGTGGCAGGGGCCCAAGCAGTTGTGCCATATTTTGCTGCCTTCCCAGGCAAATCAGCAGGGAGCTGGATCAGAAGTGGAGCAGCTGGGACCTAAACTGGTGCCCATTTGGGGTGCTGGAGCTGCAGGCGGCAGCCTAGCCAGCCCCTCAGTAGATGATATTTAACACATTCCTTATATATATTTCCTTTCTTCCTTCCTTCCCTCCTTCCCTCCTTCCCTCCTTCCCTCCCTCCTTCCCTCCTTCCCTCCTTCCTTCCTTCCTTCCTTTTTAGCAGGCAGAGTGGACAGTGAGAGAAAGAGACAGAGACAAAGGTCTTCCTTTGCCGTTGGTTCGCCTTCCAATGGCCGCTGCGGACAGCGCACTGCCAGGAGCCAGGTGCTTCTTCTGGTCTCCCATGGGGTGCAGGGCCCAAGCACTTGGGCCATCCTCCACTGCACTCCCAGGCCACAGCAGAGAGCTGGCCTGGAAGAGGGGCAACTGGGACAGAATCCAGTGCCCCGAGCGGGCCTAGAACCCGGTGTGCCGGCGCCGCAATGCGGAGGATTAGCCTATTGAGCCGCGGCGCCAGCAAATGAAAAGCGAGCCCTCACAACAGCACGCAACCCTTATATATATTTTATTGAGTAACATGTGCCATGTGTCCAGCATTGTTTTAAAATAATTACTGGAAGATTCAGTTTGATTTGGATGGGTGATAGAAGACAAAGTCCACTTGGACTCTTTGATCTTTGGGTTTTTCTATACTTCAACGGGGCTAATCATTCTGATCTCTTTGCTTCAGGTCCCTTATTGGTTAAGTTCTGTACTGTGTGTGATTCCAGAACCTGGTACATTAGCTAGCACACTAAATTGGCTCAGTAAGGGTTAGGAACATATAGTGAATTGGGATTATCACACGCTTCTTTAAGGCTTTGACGTGAGTGGAGGCATACTTGACTGGAAGCCAGAATATATATTGTACTTTATGTTGGAATCTTGTTTGCTCGTTTATCACAGTCTGGGAAGATTTCAGCATCCACATTTCTAACCTAGCAGCAGTAACCGTGAACTTGCAGACTCCGGATAGCATCACACAGGGCACATTTCATCTCTGCAAAGGGCTGCCTGCCTCTCCGTTTCCACGGCTCGGCCTGTTTTCATATCTGATGCAGTGACATTCAGAGCCCATAGAAGAAGGCAGCAGCGTGGTGATAATGAATGAGGCTGTAGACAGTTTGTTCAGTGTCTTATTTTCTTTTTAATAACAGTGCTCTTTGATTAGATTTGTGTTGTGCTGGCATTGAGGGAGCTGTTGAAGATAAAATTGAGGGGCTGGTGTTGTGGTGTGACAGGTTAAAAGCCACCACCTGCGATGCCACCGGTTTGAGTCCCAGCTGCTCCACTTCTGATTCAGCTCCCTGCTAATGTGCCTGGGAAAGCAGCAGCAGATGACCCAAGTCCCTAGGCCCCTGCACCCATGTGGGAGACCCAGATGAAGCTCTTGGCTCCTGGATTCAGACTTGCTCAGCTCTGGCCATTGCAGGCATTTTGGGAGTGAACCAGCGGATGGAAGATCTCTTGTCTCTCCCTCTCTCTGTTTAGCTCTGCCTTTCAAATAAAATTAATTAATCTTTAAAGAAAAGAGAAGGATAAAATTGATGTTCTTTTTCTTACAGGTCCTTCGGTCTTGGAGACTCTGAGGGAGCCTCTGCACCCAGGGAAAATGTTACCCTTTACAGGGGGGAAGGGTAACCCAGTAGGGAATGCAGTACAATCCCTACCCTACTGGGAGGGGCGGGAGGGAGGTGTTGCCGTCACTGTATTAAGTCGATGTTGGGAAACGTTTTAACATCTGGAGCCTTTGTGGGTGGAAATCTGTCTCCAATTACAACTCTGCACTGGATGTGAAGAAGCAAAAAAATCTATCAGTCTACTCACAAAACAGTACATTCTGGAATATTATGGGGATTTGTACCAAAACAAGAACCATATAAATGATGCATAGGGATAAGAAAGAGGAAAAATCCTATAGCGCACAATAAAGGAAACCTAAGAATGGGGGTTACAAACAGTAAAGAAGCTCTTTTTTTTTAATTTAAAGATTTTTATATTAAATTTTCCCACTTGGTGGGGTCTGGTTTTGCATGCTGATAAAGAACTACACAGACAAAGCTAATAGAGTTAGAATCAGCTTGCCGTCCCACGGGAGACGCAGGTTCTTGGAAGTTACAGTTTAAAGTACCCCAGAAAAAAAGGTGGAAATAAAACAAATTTAAGAAATGAAGCACCCTATGAAATGCCAAATTAGTCACTCCTTTTACTTTCGTGGGGTGGGCAGGGAGAGAGGGGAGTAGGTGGGGTTGGGCATATCAAACTAAAGAGGACATGTTAATTTTGCATTAAAACATTAATGTAGTGGATATAATTTGATGGTTGTACTTCATTAGATTTAATTTCTAGGCCACAACTTAAAGTGCAGTTTAAGGTTCAGGCATGCATTCTGGCTCATAGTGATTGAAAGTGACTTAAATTAGTGGGGAAGTAGCATGCTTGCATCACATAGAGTGACACTGGTATTCATTTTACCTATGTTGCGCCAGTTTGTGTTGCAGTTTACCAATTCAAGTTAGCCCTGCATTTAAAATTCCTTTTTAAGATTAGTGGATTTTATTTTTATTAAGACTATAGATCTATAAAGTCCTGTAGTTTACAGCTAGGCCTTGAGATACCTTGCTTAGGATCTGTTAGGAATAAGGTTGATATTGTATTGTGTGTAACCTGCACAATGTGGAAAGCTGATACCTGTGCAAAATCTTTGCCTCTGTGCTGTCAGTGTGATGTGCTTTCTGCATGGTTATATACTACTCGTGATTTTATCAGAAATTCTCAAATTCAAAATACATGGTAAAAGATCTGTAAAAGGCTGCATAAATGTTAGTTGGCACATAAAGACAATTGTAGAAGTTGAAAAATGATTGCTATATTTCAATGTTTATTCCCACTCAACATATTGCCTTCTAAGCTTTCTTTTTTCCTTTTTTCCTTTTTTATTCTTTTGTTCAAAGCATGATCTTGAAGATATGTTTAAGTTAATGGATGTAATGCAGGGTTCCTACACTGTATTGGCGCATGTTGGTGGCCCTCTGTGCCCTAAATATATGCACACAGGGTGCAAGTTAAAAGCTACAGAGTGAAAGTTGGTTTGGATCCTCTTCATTTCATTTGTTTAGCTTTTCTGTTATTTTCTCTACTTACATGTATTCCTGTGAATAAATCCTTGTTAAGTTAACCCTTTACTTTTCCTTCCATGTGTATTTTCTTATATACTGTGAATGTGAAAACCTAACTGGTACACTTGATCTTGTGTCCATATGAAAGTGCAAATCTTTATTAATTTGGATTGCCTGAACAGTGTATCCCATGATGATGAAGGAAAAATGGAGAGAATTTTCTTTTTAACTCTGCTGGTCAGAGACAAAGCCACACCTTTCCATTTTTCGATGCTGCATATTTAATCTGCAACAAAAAAATGTTAAGCCATAACAGCCTTTTTATATTTTAGTTTGTCACCTTTGCATTGCAGAATAAATCCTGAGTAACCATTTTTATAAGCAGTTGCTCCTCTTTGCATGGTTCTGTTCTCTAAAAGTTTTGAATGATACAGCCATTGCACTGAAGTTTGAGCTATGTGTGTGTGAATTTAAAAATACTGTTTCAAAAATTTTCAAGTGCATGGTAGCATGCAGAAAGGTTGTTCTTGTATGTGTGTGTTTGTTTTTTTAACATGTTCTTTCACCTACTTCTACTTTGGCTTTGCAAATTTCAGTCTGTAGAGCCTGAAATTAAATCATTTTATAACAGCCAATTTTTTTAAAAAGTTGTGAATTGGAGTCAGAGGGGATGTAGCATTTTACTCTCTAGCTCGGTTGCATCACTGGGAGCTCAAAGTTAATCTTTAATACCTTAGTAGGGTAACTGTGTTAGCAACTATTTTAAATGGAAATAGCCAAATTCCTCTCTGATGATGATCACAGTAGAACAAATATATATCAAAACAACTAAGTTTATCTGGACCTGTGATTGACAATTCTGTATTGACTAAAAGCAATATTGTCACCTGTCTGAAAAATTAAGTTTCCAGTTAGGCAGATGTGTAACATAAGAATGTGCCCAGTTTTGTAGTCACTTGACCGTTTTTACATTTCAAGGAAATTTAATTTTAAAATAGAAAATAAAAGTAAGTAAACACAACTGGCAACCTGAGATTGAGCTGGCTTTTTTTGTGTGTATTTTCCCCCTTGAGGTTATTGTTTTCTTCCTGATTTATATTTCAGATAACATAGTATAGCACAGGAATTTGCAGAAGCCATTTAAGTTATCTTTTGAGGTAAGCTCTGATTCAGCATTTACTGTTCTGATAAAACCTAATACATCATGGGATATATATAAAGCAACTTAATTCTTGTGGTGTAGTCTTAATAGTTTTGAATGTTGACTGAATGTCTATGAAATTGTGAGTTTGTCTTTGTTACATTCCAGTGTTTCTGCCTGTTGGCATGCTTAAGGCACGGCTTACTTCATCTGCTCCTTACACACTAAAATGCTGTTAGTGTGCTCAACTACATAAAAATAGCCGCTGCTACGTGATGTAGATTTTCTACTTGAATATTTTTATGTTGTAGGAACCTCAGGAGGTCAGTGTTTACTGTTTTATATATGCCTTCTTTTTCCTGTTTGAGCTTCTCTCTTTGAAGGATTCTAACAGAACAAAAGCTGCTGATCAACCTAAGTTGGAAACAGAAAGTGTATTTTTAATATAATTTAAGTGCACATTTGGCAGTTCCATGTTACAGCCCTTAGCAAGTGAACTTAGTGCCATAGATATTCATTTATTCAAGAAAGCGTTTTGCTTTTTGTATTGTCTAATCTCTTCAGTGACTTCATACTGTGTAAAAAGTAATCAGTTTTATATTTTTTTGGTTGGTTGGTTGTTTCCCAAATAATCAACGTGTAAATAGTCTTCAAGAGCCAGTTCTGATGCTTTACATTATTGCTACTTGATTTTGTTAATAAGCAAGTTAGATTTCAGAAGAATAGGTTTTAAAACACTTAACCAAGCCATTACATACTAAAAACAAAACAAGTAGCATACATTTTGTAAGTAACATATTGATATAAACACTGTGATTTTTTGGTTAAGACTTTTTCATTGATCTGAATTGCTTAAATTGCATATATTGTAAAATAGAATCAGATGTATATTTTAAAAATAATTTCAACTGACTTTCTTCTTGAAATGCTTTGTCTACTCAGTTATAAAATATTTCAGATACAAGTTTTATCTCAGGTGAATACTCTTGTATCAATTTTGCTTTGATGACATAGGCTTATAAAGGGTCATCATACTTACATTCTTTGTTTTTTAATGGCTTTCATTGAGAATCTTCCCGTTTTATTTTTCCTTTCTGTTTTTATTCTGGTTTTTTTTCCCCCAATTCCTTTAGCAGACCAGAGTGATATAAAATCGTTCTGACAAGCCTTTTGCATGCAGGTTTGTCTGAAGATGAATTAAATTTGGGCCTCCTTTCTTCCAAATCCTCAAAATAGCAGAATGGGAATTTGTCTCCCCTCTGTAAAGTTATTCTGTGTAGCTGAAATGCCAGAATACAACCGTGTCTTAAACCCTTCAGTCTAAATGTAAGTCCTTTGCCATGAGGAAAAAGTGGTTTTTTGCTTCATATAGTTAATCTATATTATTCATATTGAATGTATTAACAGATAACGGTGCAAAAACATTCTTCCCAGGAGAAGAATGTGTCATGCATAAGTGCAGTTTAAATCCTTCCTTTGGTAGTAGTTTAAAACACAGCTTTGCTTATTGAATTATTTTTGCAAATAATACAGGGAGAGGGTAGCACACACTAATTGTTGGTACTGTTACTATTAATGAAGTACAGCATTGGAATCTTGAAGAAAACCCGTCCTCGGATGGTTAAGGGCCTGGGATAATCTAGATGAGAAAACAGATCGATAACAGGCTGTGTTAACAATATTATATAGTACTGATACCGTGCAGTAGCTTTGTATACCAACTTAGTGCATTTCACACTGTATTAAACATGGAGATACTTCTAATCTGTCTTCAAATTTTTACATCCTTGTTAGTTCATTCACCTGTATAAAGTCTTACATAGACCTTTCCCACATTGGCATTACTTATGTAGATAATCTTTATGTCTGATTGTTACATTAATTTCTAAAGTATACATTTAAATGACAGCAACTGTCTATTGTGGCTTGTATCCCAGAATGTTTTGTATGTGTATTTTTTTTAAAAGATGCATAATAACTAAATGTGTGCATGCATGATTTTGAGGAAAGTTAAAGTAGTGATTTTTTTTCCCCACCTTTTTAAAACCAAGCCAGATCTGTAGATCTGTTTGCCAAGGTAGGCTGCCACTAATTAGAAAACCAGTAGTTTTCCTTTTATTATTACAAATTTTGTTTATTTACAATAGAATCCTGTTATGCTATGGCTTGGTGTTATGCAGAAATAACTGTCTTATATCTATCTAATTCTCTTTCTCTTAAAACCTACTATAATAACTTGGTTAGCCTAAAAGGCAGTATTGGTCCCCTCCTGTTACCAGCCTCATAAAGGGGTTCTGCTCTACTTTCCTCATCACTGTGTTTTCCTTTGTGGATGTATAACCAAACTGAGCTTGAGTGATTTGTATGGAGGTAATAATTAGACAATACTGTATAATTAATTTTACTGAATAGATTATCATCTTGTGAGAAGAGATATTTAAACATGGTAAATGGCTTCACTTCATACTATAAAAGTTCTCCTATTCATGTTAACATTGGGTGCAATAATTTTAGTAGTGTTAGCTTTAGTTCTAAGTAACTGGATCTTTCTGCTGACAACTTAGGTTGTATGAGTTATGCTTCAAAGCTTTAAATCTGACGTTTCCTGTACCGCCACACTATGTTAGAATGTGTCCTTCAAACATATCCTCCTGCAACTTCTCCAAATGTACTCGATTGATATTCCTTCTAACTCTGTGCTAACAGATCTTCATTTTAAATAGAATACGGTTTTAATTTTTGATAAGCTGCTGACTTTTAAAGAGAGTTTTTTGGGGCCACCAAATATTTTGGATCATGCAGAGAATATATATTGTACTGTAGTAATTTTGTATTTACATTTGTATGATGTGACATAATAGATGTGAATGTTAATCACTGCTTGACTATGTTAATAAAGTTGTTTAACTATAGACGTTGCACTCTGATTTTTAATGAAAGGAAATGAGCTTGCCTTCTCCCCCTCCTCCGTTTTAGGTCCAGGTAGTCAGGATTTTTTTTTTCTTAGTTTACACATTAAGCCACTCTTACTATTTAGCATCTTTTATTTTTTTAATTGAGCGTTTTCTGATTTGTATAAGGTAGTAAAACCTATATTTCCCCACATTTAACTTAACTCCTATTGAAATTTCTGAACAGTCGATCTTAGGTTCAGCTGTTTGAGGATGGGGAAGATACTGCTGTGCAGAAGGGGAATTAAAATAAAGGTGGAATTGTCAACATACAGCACTGGCGGAAGGTAGAGTGTATGAGTGTGTGTGGGTGTTTGTCCTGTCGAGTCTTCCTGTCCCCCTTCACAGGCTTTGAGACTTGGAACTTTAGAAATTAACATTTGTAGAAGTAGTATTTCTTCAGGTTGTAATCCATTAATAGAGTTGCATGTTACTAATTAAAGTTAAATGTATTAATAGACTTCAGGGGATATGTACACATAGCTATCTGTGTGATTTACTTGAGATTTGGAACAGGAAAGGGTGTGAGGACCGATCAGTATACCCCAGAGCCTGTGTAAAATAAGTGAGGGTTGGGTTTCTTTCCCTTTGTTACCTGCGCATAGAAATGTTTGAGACGCCTCTGTTGTTTTGAGGAGGGTAAAAAAAAAAAAATTGGAACTTGGGTATCATGTTGTAAAATGGATCTTCAAGAAAGAATTTAAGATTCTAGAATTAGAACTTGGGCTGTTGAAGAAGATAAAACTAAAATAGGCCTAAATTACTAGTTCAAGATTTTAATTTGCTGCTGCAATCATAAACTGCTTGAAGCTGAGATTCTTTTCTGTGAGTGGTCATTAACATTTTAGTGGAACTAAAGTCCTATTGGCTTTATGCAAACAATCTTTTTCTTCATTCGAATGATTGAACCATCTTAATTAATAATAAATGAATAAAAAGGGGCTTATAGGTTTTGACACTGACAGGCGTGTTTATAATGTATTAATCTGATTCCAACAGATCACTACTTGTGATTCTTCAGGAATGATTGGAAAGATGGCAATCGGAATTGTACAGGCCAGAGTTTGGATTTCCTCTGTACTGTGTAGTTGAATAAAGAAACTATTTGGAGCTTTGACTCGTTTTGTAGTCGTGAATCTGAGTCTTCTGGGAATTTATAAAAGTTTAAAACCTGATCTAAAATTCTCCGGTGTTCCGTTAGACAATTTGCAAATCGCAGTTGGGAGGTACATCACAAGTTCTAGGTCATTAGCAGTAACAATGAAGAATTACTGTACCAAGAACCTTTGTAAGGTTTTTGTGCCACTCATTTCTAAGCGTGTTAACAGCGATCTTACCCTGCCTGACCATTTAAGTTTCAAATGTTCCTCTTCAATGTGAATGTTACAATTTGGAAAACTCCACTAACAAGTAAAGAGAAGTGAGGAGCAGGCATTTGGCCTAGCAGTTAAGATGCCCACAGCCCTGTCACGTGGGTTCAAGGTCCAGCTCCACTCCAGATCACAGCCTCCTGCTGATGCAGTTCCTGGGAGGCAGCAGGCGCTTGTTGAAGTGATGAGGTCTCTACCATCTAATGAGATGTAACTGCTGTTAAATTCAGGTACACATTGACTATACAGCGAATTTGGGCATTGTTTTTAGTTGGTATGTTCTATCCAAATCTGGTCACATTGTAGCTACATGATCTGTAAACAGTTTACACAACCATCTTCACTATGGGACTTTTGAGAAGTTATTTCTGATTTTTCACTCTTGAGAAAGAAGATGGTAATGAAGGTGCCCGAACCTGTATGCTCGCATTTGTGTGCAGCAACTTCGTAGTGAAATTGTTGAGTCAGAATCAGGTGGATACAGCCAAATTGCCTTTGAATAAAGGAGCAGGTTGTGATGTATTTTATGATTTGATTATATAATATTACATTTAGGAAACTTAAATGTTTCCTTTTTTTTTGATAGAGTGGACAGTGAGAAAAAGAGAGAGAAAGGTCTTCCTTTGCTGTTGGTTCACCCTCCATTGGCCGCCGCGGCTGGCGCGCTGATCCGATGGCAGGAGCCAGGTGCTTTTCCTGGTCTCCTATGGGGTGCAGGGCCCAAGCACTTGGGCCATCCTCCACTGCACTCCCTGGCCACAGCAGAGAGCTGGCCTGGAAGAGGGGCAACCGGGACAGAATCCGGCGCTCCGACTGGGACTAGAACCTGGTGTGCCGGCGCCGCTAGGCGGAGGATTAGCCTAGTGAGCCGCGGCGCCGGCCTAAGCTTTTTTTTTTCTTTTCTTTTCTTTTTTTTCTTTTTCTTTTTTTCTTTTTTTCTTTTTTTTTTTTTTTTTTTTTTTTTTTTTTTTTTTTTTGACAGTTACAGAGAGTCTTCCTTCCGTTGGTTCACTCCCCAAATGGCCGCTACAGCCGGAGCTGCTCCGATCTGAAGCCAGAGGCCAGGTGCTTCTTCCTGGTCTCCCATGTGGATGCAGCAGCCCAAGCACTTGGGCCATCCTCCACTGCCCTCCCGGGCCACAGCAGAGCTGGACTGGAGGAGGAGCATCCGGGACTAGAACCCGGTGCCCATATGGGATGCCAGTGCCACAGGCGGAGGATTAACCAAGTGAGCCATGGTGCCGGCCCCCATCTGTTTCCATATTACATGCAAGTGCTATTCCCTGGACTCAGAACTTGGATTTTATTGTAGGGGGACAGATGGATAGCAAGTGTGATGAGAAGGTGGTAACAGTTAGGGAGCCTTGCTGTTTCACACAGAAGCTAGAGAAAGATCTGACAGGGTGTCATTAGAGCGAAAACCCAAGAAGCATTTCAGTTAAAGGAAACAAGGACAGATAACCTGAACCCGAGACAGGTGTTTCTGTCTGTCACAGGAATAACAGGTGTGGCTTGAGTGCCCAGAGCAGGTGAGACAAGTTTGATCCACGACGTGAAAGAGTAGACTTGAGTGGCACGGTGGAGGCAAGGAGACCACTAAAAATGGAGATGTTTCAAAGACAAGTGCAAGGCTTGCCAACGCTGGATATGGGTTGTGAGGGGAGATGGCCCTTTGGACTTTGGGCCTGATGTGAGCTTCTGGAAGAATGGCATTGGTATTTGCTGGCATAGAAAAAAGCAGCCATTAGGTTTAAGACATGCGTGAGAAATGGAGCAGTCAGCTGGAGTTCAGAGGGGTTGAGCTGGCCGAAGATGGAAAATGAAACGTGTTTATAAACAGCGTTTCTACCCGTGCAACTGAAGAGTCATCTGAGGACTGGAGAAGAGACACAAAACCCTGAGCCGCGGCGCCGGCACAAAACCCAGAAGTCTTGAAAAAAGTTTTTTTTTGTCTTTTAAGATCCATGTGACAGTGACAGGGGAGACAGGTCTTTCATCACTGGTTCACTTAGAGGCTGGGACTGGACCAGGCTGAAGGCAGGAGCCTAAAACTGCCATTTAGGTCTTCTCACATGGTGACAGGGGCTCAAATTGAACCATCTTCCGTTGCCTTCCCAGGCACATTAAGGAGGGCAGATTGGAAGCATAGCAGCCAGGGCTGTGAACCAGCACTCCTGTGTGGGGAAGCTAACATTGCAATCCAGCAGCTGAACCCACTGCACATGGTGCTAGCCCTGATTTTTTTTAAAAAATACAGTTTTAGCCACTGCCTGTGACATTGACATCCCATATGGGCACCAGTTTGAGTCCCTGCTGCTTCAGTTCTCATCCAACTCCCTGCCAAGGTAGTGGGAAGGTAGTGGATGATGACCCAATTCCCTGGGTGCCTGCCACCTGGATGAAGCTCCTGGCTTTGGCCTAGCACAGCCCCAGTTGTTTCCACCTTTTGGGAAGTGAACAGGTGGATAGAAAATAAATTGATCTCTGGGCCGGCACCGCGGCTCACTAGGCTAATCCTCCGCCTTGCGGCGCCGGCACACTGGGTTCTAGTCCCGGTTGGGGCGCCAGATTCTGTCCCGGTTGCCCCTCTTCCAGGCCAGCTCTCTGCTGTGGCCAGGGAGTGCAGTGGAGGATGGCCAAAGTACTTGGGCCCTCCACCCCATGGGAGACCAGGAGAAGCACCTGGCTCCTGCCTTCGGATCAGCGCGGCGCGCCGGCCGTGGCGGCCATTGGAGGGTGAACCAATGGCAAAGGAAGACCTTCCTCTCTGTCTCTCTCACTGTCCACTCTGCCTGTCAAATAAATAAATAAATAAATTGATCTCTAACCCTGCCTTTCAAATAAACACTAAAAACCTTGATAGTCTTAAAACCTTGAGAGAAAATTAGCAGGTCCTGTCACAGAAAATTGGTGTTCTGAGGGTGTGTATGTGTGTGTGAGAGAGAAATACTACAAGAGGCTGACACTGTGGCATAGCAGGTAAAGCCCCCATCTGCAGCGCTGGCATCCCATATGGGTGCCAGTTTGAGTCTTGGCTGCTCCTCCGGTCTAGCTCTCTCTTATGGCCTGGGAAAGCAGAAGATGGCCCAAGTCCTTGGGCTCCTGCATCCACGTGTGGGAGGCCCAGAAGAAGCTCCTGGCTTTGGATTGGCGCAGCTCTGGCCCTGCAGCCTTTTGGGGAGTGAACGAGTAGATGGAAGATACTCATTCACTTCTGCCCCTCTCAAACTGCCTTTCAAATAAATAAATCCTTAAAAAAAAAAAAAAAAAGACTACCCAGTAGAAAAATGAGCAAAGGATACAGTTACTTCACAGAAAAGTTTTGAGTTTCAGACATACTTCATTAATCCAACTAATACCCTTTTTGCAGTCTATGGGGCCAGTGCTGGATGTATATGCAGTCTGTTGTCGACTGAGTATTATGTAATACATAGCTGTTATATATTTGACCTGTAAATCATTACTTAACCCACATAACAGCCCATAAACAAGTTAAAAAATGCTGAAATGTTCATTAATTTGGCAAAAATTAAAAATTGTGATCGCAATTGTTGAGAAGATGGCATGGTGGCAGAACAGGAAGTGAGGATGCTGATTCCGCACAACTGCTTTGGAGACCAGCTTTAAACTTTATAAAGTTGGATCCTTGCATCTGCTGATGACAGTTCCGCCCTTTAGAGAGTATGTGTGTGCACGCGCGTGCACCCGCATATATATTTATCCCTTAGAATAATCACTAGTAGGCCAGGAAGCAAGACTCCTTACATCAGCACTAAAATAGAAAATGAAAAGGAACAATGTAAATACCCAACAGAAGAACTGAATTTCAGAAACCGCACAGGGTCGGGCATTTGGCACAGTGGTTAAGTCCCCACTTGGGACCCAGCATCCTGATTCCACTCCCAGGCGGGGAACAACAGATGATGGCTCAAGTAGTTGGATCCCTGCTGTGCAGGTGGGAGAGCCAGACAGAGTTCTGAATTCTGCCCAGCCTTGGCTGTTGTGGGCATTTGGGGAATGAATCAGTGGTTGGGAGATTCTTGTTCCCTGCCTTTCAAATAAAAATGACTTAAATTTTTAAAAATCATGCTGATCCAAAAAAGCCAATGTGAGTAGAATACCACAGAGAAATCACGTCTCTAATTCAAACCCAAAGACCGGTGATGAATGTGTTAGGGTAGTGTCCGGAAGAGCCAAAGGCATTCCCACGAGGAGGGGACTGGGTGGTGGGCACCTGGTGTTCTTAGTGGTGTGCTCTAAGTGGTGTGAATATAGGCAGCCCAAGAGCAGGGCTATTTGGTAACCAGGTATTGACATACTGATCCGTAAGCAAGTTTCCTCTGTATAAGAAAACCAGTCCTTGGGGTGGGGGAGAGCAGGCCGATTTATACAACAAATGTTGTGTATGATGTTTTAACACAAAGCCATTTCCATACAGTATACTTGGAAACTAAAGAGCATGAGAGCTTTCGCTATTAACTAATCCGTATTTCCTACAAGGCCAGGTAATACACTTGTGAATTCACCTTTCTGACACCTTGACTGATAAATTAAGTAACCACTTCTGCTTGTTCACTTAGAAGGCTCATTTTCCCAAATTAAAAAGAATTTCTAAGTTGCTGTCTTGTGAACATTGACTTCCTCATCACAGCTTAGACTTGAAGCAATTTAGCACTTACCCAATCTTCAAGTATTTTAGGGTTTTTTTTTAAACATCATCTTTGTTTTTCAGTTGTTGGCATGCATATTTTTGTTAAGATACTTAAAATGAACTTCAATTTCCTTGAGATCCTCTTAGGACTTATGCTGAACAATGTATAGGTGAAATTATTTCCACTAGAGGGAGCCAGTTCCCTAGGTAAACCCTGGGCTGTAGTGTTTTGTAAGAATCAGGCAGATGTGTGTAACGAGCAGATGTCCACTCCTTAGGTCACTCACCTCAGTGTGACACTTTTGTATGAAAATAACCTTGAAGGTGCATTTATCCAGAGCAGCTTTTAAACAACAGTGTTCCCGTGGCCTGCAGGAAATTTTCAAAATGTTTCCTGAAGTCCAAATACAAGGTTCTTGATTTGTTCAGGACACTTCAAACTTCAGTCTACAAAGGTGTCACCTGGGAGTCGTGGTTGATTGGGCCTGAGATTGAGCATTGCTAACAGGCTTTCGAGTGATGCCTTGCTGTCTGTGGACCTCACGAGTTCCCAAGGGCCTGAAGTTTATGACAGTGATGATAAAAGGATAATGTGTAGGCTTCACAGAAAACCAGGGGCTTTGTCTTGTTTGCTCAAGTGTCTGCAGTGCCCTGAAAAAGCTGGTAAAACAAAGTAGATGATCAGTAAATAAGTGTTGAGTGCAGAATGAGCACTTTATGTATATTAGCTGCTTTAATCTGGACAGCTCCTAAGATAAACACTGTTATTCCTGTTTCGAGGAAAGCAAGCAGGTTTACTGTGCCGCGGGACCAGGATTTGAACCAAGCAGTTAAACTTATCAGTGTGGCCTTGATGCTGTGCTGTCCCCAACAGAGACTTCAGGTAACCTCTGCAGACAGTCACCAACAAAGAGCTCCAGCCTCGGACTGGTGCAGGTGAAGGCCTCATGCCTGTTTGTGGCCCCTTGTTCCTGTCAAGTTATGGAGCTTGCTGTTCCACCGCATGGACTTCCAGTGATGGTAGCCAAGAGCTCATGCCAACCGCGTGGAGAGCATCTCCTCTCTTTTTGGACAAGAGACAGAAACAAGACAATTTAGTTAGGATCCACTCTGTTGACAAGTCGCCCCAGTGCTCACCCCATTGCCTAGTTAAGCCTTGCAGTTTCATAAATTGTCATGATCCCAAATCAGCCCTCCTCCCATGTTCCTTGTCCGTGAGCCAATTGGAGCCATTTCACGGGTCTTAGACTGGGGCCACATTCACTCCCCTGACTTGCTATTGGAAAGTGCTATCCCAGCTCTATCATTGTCACAAGGAATTTCATCTTAGGCTGTTACTTTTGCTAGTCTTCTGAAGTCACCAATTTAATCTCATTTGCAATACGGACAAAGAGGAGATGGCTATTTGAAAAATTTTTATCCACCAGAAGTCAATATATAACTCAAATAATGGAAGGGTGGGTTGTATTAATAAAACTCATTTACTGTGGGGGTAATCCATATCCTACTTACAGCAAAGACTTTATTTGTGGTTGGAAGTTAAGCTGTAGCTTCATATTTGAGTATGTATCTCAGTAAAAACATGGTTGTTGTGTAGTTCAGGGAAACCCACGGGTATTCCAGAAAGCTTCTATCTTAGGAAATATAAAAGCCACTTTAAGCTCAGATTTACTTAAGATCTTTCCTTCACCTTTTAAATGTCTTTGTTTCTTGTGATCCCAATGTAGACTGGACATACTTCTCCCACAGCTCTTCACACACTCTGCAGAAACCCTTAGCATATTAAAATGGTTTCCTTCCGAGGGTCCTTTTGGGCCAAATCAAATTTCAGAAGTTCAGTGTCATCTGGCCTCTTCCTGGTCCTGGCTCATCTCTGTTCCCCCAACACACAGTGCGTGAAGCCCTAAGGTCTTTGTGCCAACCCTGTCCCAGATCAGAGCTGCCCTGCCCTCTTCCTAGCGTGGCTGGCTCCTGGTCATTCATATTTTAGGTGGAATATCGCCTGCCCACAGGGCCTTTCCTCCCCAGGCCAACTAACCTACAAGTAGGCTGCCGTCACCACTCCCGGTTTCAGTTTTCCAGTTAACACAAGTTCCTTTTCACGTCTCTTTAGCCTATTCCAATATCTGACAGTCGCTCAGACGCTGCTGTCGTGGCCTTTGCCGTTTCAAAGGGTATTGGTATTTTGTCGAATTTTTCTCCGTTTGGGAGTGCCAAGGATTAAACTGGAGTTAAGAAGGTTGAGTGCTACAGAGGGAATGTGTGACGTCAGCATGACGTGTTCCTGAAGAGGTTCTCTCTGATCGCTTGCTGACAGTGACGGCTGCCTGCGCTGTCTGTGCTTGAGTGTCTCCTTTTTGCTTTCCTTGCTCCATTCTTTGGAGGTGATCTGTGAAGTCCAGCCCACACTGGAGAGGACCAGAATCAAACCTGACTTCCTGGAACCTGGGGGATTGCCTACATAGCTGATTTGTAATTCCTCTCCCAAGAAGACATGTCGCTTTTCTATTGTGTCTAATCATTTGTATCAGTATGGACTCAGATTTCATCATTACTATTATTTTTTGGGCTCTAATCTCAAGCTACTATTTTGTTGTTAAATTGTTCCGACATGGGCCGTTGGGAACACTTCCCAGTTGGGTCCAGCGTGCTTTTTGACATGCCCTGTTGCTTTTTTATTTTTTAGTGCTTCTTTCCTTTCTGACACTCCATGATGCCCCAGTCCTAGAATCACTGAGGAGTCCTGTTTCTTCTTATTGGAGAACAGGATTTAGAAGCCAACATCTGTGTGTCATGTGTGTTGACTGCAGTTGCCACTGTTGTGCATGCATGCCACAAGGAAATGGCATCCGTGTGAACCCACGTCTCTATTTCTCTGTAGCTGCGCAAAAATAAATCGTTTCAGACTGACGTATTCAGCTTTAATCCATGCTAGCTCCCCCAGGCACACAAGCTTTGCCTTGCTTCACCTATTTTCTTTCTTTCTTTCTTTCTTTCTTTCTTTCTTTCTTTCTTTCTTTCTTTCTTTCTTTCTTTCTTTCTTTCTTTCTTTCTTTCTTTCTTATTAAGATTTATTTATTTGAAAGTCAGAGTTACACAGAGAGAGGAGAGGCAGAGCAGGGAGGGGGTCGTCTTCCATCTGCTGGTTTACCCCCCGATTGGTTGCAACCGCTGGAGCTGAGCTGATCTGAAGCCAGGAGCTTCTTCCGGGTCTCCCACACAGGTGCAGGGGCCCCAGGACTTGGGCCATCTTCTACTGCTTTCCCAGGCCAGAGCAGAGAGCTGGATTGGAAGTGGAGCAGCCGGAACTCAAACCGCCACCCATATGGGATGATGGCACTGCAGGCAGTGGCTTTACCCGTTAAGCCACAGCACCAGCCCCAGCACGTAGCTTTTGAGTCTGGCCTCTTTCACTTAGCAAAATGCATTTATGATCCCCCCTACAGAGCCAGTGCCAAGGCACAGTAGGTTACTCCTCTGCCTGCAGCACTGGCATCCCATATGGGCACCCATTCAAGTCCTGGCTGCTCCACTTCCAATCCAGATCTCTGCCATGGCCTGGGAAAGCAGTGGAAGATGGTCCACATGCTTGGCCTCCTGCACCCACGTGGGAGACCCAGAAGAGACTCCTGGCTCTGCTCTGGCCATTGTGGCCAATTGGAGAGTGAACCAGCAGATGGAAGACCTCTCTCTCTCTCTCTCTGTCTCTGTCTCTCTCTCTCTCTCTGCCTCTTCTCTCTCTGTAACTGACTTTCAAATAAATAAAATCTTAAAAAAAAAAAAAAAAAAGATCTCCCCACACACATATGCTCCCTTTATTGCTGCATTCACTGTCCTTGCACTGGTAAAGAACATCATTGCCAGCTTGTGCAAATTACAGATAAAGCTACTGTAAACCTTCAGTAGAGGTGTTTGTGTGAACACACGGTGCTCATCTGGGAGCATATTGATGTTTTAGGGCTGTCAGCTTTGAGGCAATAAGTCACTAATGCTGTTCCCTCTTCCCTGCATGGGATGTTTTAGAGCAAGTTGTGGAAGCCCTTTTATCTATGAATTCCTCCAAGTGCGTGTCCTAAATTATCCTCTTACATAACCACAGGATGATGATGGAATGAATATCTAATTTGCAACCTTTTCAAAGTTTCCTAATTGCCCTGCTGTCACTTGTAACATGAGAAGATTCTCAGGTCACTCATTGCATTCAGGTGGCTTCACCTATTTCTTTAAAAAAAAAAAGATTTTATTTATTTATTTAAAAAGTAGAGTTACAGACAGTGAGAAGGAGAGAGAGAGGTCTTCCGTCCACTGGTTCACTCCCCAAATGGCCGCAATGGCTGGAGCTGCACCAATCTGAAGCCAGGAGCCAGATGCTTCTTCTGGGTCTCCCACACAGGTGCAGGGGTCCAAGTACTTGGGCCTTCTTCTACTGCTTTCCCAGGCCACAGCAGAGAGCTGGATCGGAGCAGCCAGGACTCCAACCGGCGCCCATTTGGGATGCTGGCACCCAGGCAGCGACTGCACCTGCTATACCAGGGTGCCAGCCCCTTCACCTATTTCTTTTCATCTGGACAGAGATCCTGCTGTCACCTCTTTCATGACATTGACATTTCCAGACAGAGATCATCTTGCAGAATGTCTCACAATGTCAGTCCATCTGTTTGCTTACTTTACTGCTGAATCCACAAACACAAGAGAACTTTCAAAAGTCCATAGAGAAGAGCATTAAAATGTTAGTTTGGGGGCAGGCAGTTAGCCTAGCAGTTAAGATGTGCATGTTCCATACTGTGTACCTGAGTTCAATCCCTGGCTCTGGCTCCTGACTCCAGCTCCCTGCTAATGCATTTCCTGGGGGGCTGCCATGATGGCTCAAACAATTGACTTCCTGCCGCAAAGCTCTCAACTTCAGCCCAGCCCAGTCCTGGCTGTTGCAGGCATTTGGGGAGAGAACCAATAGATGGGTGTACTTATCTCTCTATCTCTCTATCTCTCTCTGTCTCTATCTCTCTCCCTCTCAGATAAATGAGAAGTTTATTTTGGTGCAAAAGAATTCTGAAATGCATGCCTAGTTTTTTTTTTTTTTTTCATAAAACACTCTCCATGAGCTTTTTGAAGTAGCTTCATGTACATTTTTGGCAGAAATACTATTTTATCAGGAAAAGGGTGAAGGCACTGGCTTCCCCTCCATAACTAATCAGTAACTTGTAGGCTGTTACTGTGAAATTATGCAAATATCTTGTTTTTCATTACAGTTTGAGTTCTAGCATTTATTGATTATTCTTGCCTGAGCCAAATATTGCCATGTGCATTACCAAATTGTGTTTTCCTACATGTTTTAGTTGGCACCCTATTATAAGGAAAGTTTTCCTTTGCTAGTACTTATTGATTTATATCAGTAAGAATACATGCATTTTAAATAATTTCGTCTTTAAATGTGTGTTGGATTAACACTTGGTAACTTTAAAAATTACATATTTGAGAGGCAGAGAGACAGACAGAGCTACCATCTGCTGGCTTACTTCCCAAGTGCCTGCACCAGCTGGGGCTAGGCAGAACTGAAACCAGGAGCTGGAAGCTTTTTTGCTTTTTTTTTTTTTTTTAAAGATTTATTTTATTTATTTTAAAGACAGAGTTATATCTAGAGAGAAGTTTTCCACCCATTGGTTCACTCCCCCAAGTGGCTGCAATGGCAAGAGCTGGGCTGATCCAAAGCTTGGAGCTTCTTCCTGGTCTCCCATGTGGGTGCAGGGCCCAAGCACTTGGGCCATCCTCCACTGCCTTCCCAGGCCACAGCAGAGAGCTGGATGGAATAGGAGCAGCTGGGACTGTCCCAGAAGGTGGGCTGCTGATGACAATGGAGGTGGGGAGGAGTGTGTGTGACCTTCAGCCAATGCACTGAAGCCTCTTAGATCCCTGGACTCCTGAGCAGAATCACGCCCGCTCAGACACTCGGAAGATAACCTCGGGTGGGCTCTTGGACCCCTGGGCCTGTGCCTGATCCACCCGTTGCTGAGAGAGGAAAACTCAAATTGGTTGACTTTCCTATTTCCTTTTGGAGTTCTATCAATGTTTGAATTATACACATAAAAGATAGAGTCTTAGGTATATATAAATTATCTAATTCCCAGGGAATTGAATTTGCCATAATGAGAAATTCATAAATATAAACTAATAAGGAGATGATAACTTATACAAATGTTTATTAATTATACCAGCTTCCTTTTGGTTTGTATTGCCTGACGTCCATATTTCCATTCTTTTTCAATCTTGTATGTGTCACCAATCAAAAACCATACCTGGATTTGCTTTTTAAATCCCATCTGACGGTTTGTGCTTTGCACTGGGGAGTTCTAATCTGCTTGCATGTGTTACGATGACTGCCACTTGTGCCCTTATCCAGCTTCCCATCTCTCCTGCACTGCTCCTTTTCCCTGCCTCCTTAACATTTCTTAATAAAGATGTGTTCATTCTTGGAAAGGCAGAGTTACAGAGAAAGAGATTTCCATTTGCTGGTTCACTCCCCAAGTGGCCACAGCAGCCAGAGCTGGGCCAGGCCAAAACCAGGAGCCAGGAGCCTCCTCCAGGCCTCTCATGTGGATAACAGGGGCCCAAGTACTTGTGCCATTCTCCACTGCTTTCCCAGGCGCATTAGCAGGGAGCTGGACAGGAAGTAGAGCAGCCAGGACTTGAACCGGCTCCCATACAGGATGCTGGCACTGTAGGTGGTGGCTTAACCTACTACACCACAGCACCGGCCCCTTAAAGCTTTTTTTTTTTTTTTTAAGATTTTAATTAATTTATTTGAAAGAGTTAGGAAGAGAGATCTTACATCCACTGGTTCACTCTTCAGATGGCTACAATGGCGGGACTGGGACAGGTGAAGCCAAGAGACAGGAGTTTCATCCGGGTCTCCCACGTGGCTGCAAAGGCCCAAGCACTACGGCATCCTCCACAAATTTCCCTGGGAGCTGGATCAGAAGTAGAACAGGCAAGACTTGAATCAGCACCCATATGGGATGCTGGTATCGCAGGCTGTGGCTTTACCCACTATGCTACCATACTGCCCCCTAGTTTTTTTGTTGTTGTTGTTTTTTTGTTTTTTTTTTTTTTTTTTTTTTTTAAAGGACTTATTTATTTACTTGAAAGAGTTACACAGAAAGAGAGGGAGAGGCAGAGAGAGAGAGAGGTCTTCCATCTGCTGGTTCACTCCCGAAATGGCCACAATGGCTGGAGCTGTGCCGATCCAAAGGCAGGAGCCAGGAGCTTCTTCCAGGTCTCCCAAGCGGGTGCACAAGCTGCTTTGGGCCACTTCCACTGCTTTCCCAGGCCATAGCAGAGAGCTGGATCGGAAGCAGAGCAGCCAATACACAAACTGGTGCCCATATGGGATGCCAGCACTACAGGCGGAGGCTTTACCCGCTACCCCACAGTGCCAGCCTGCCCATTATTTTCAATCTCTCTTTTTTTCTTTAAACATATTCAACAGAGTTGTTTACACTCTGATCATTTTAATATATGAATTCTTTTTTATGTCTGATTCTGGTATCTTTTACCTGTGGCACCTGGTTTCTCTGTGATTTCTGACTTAGATAGTCTCATGTTCCTGGAAACGTTATTTGTGGACGTTCTTGGGGCATGGACTGGAAACTGTTATCCAGAGAGGATTTGTGTTTGCCTCTGCATTTGTATCTGGCATACAAATAACCCCGGGCCTCTCTGGAATACATTTTCTGCTTGAGGGATTATTTCACTCTGTGTGTGTGTGTGTGTATGTGTGCGTGGTCTGTGTTTAGGTAGCGTGAAATCAAGCTAAAATGCATATAAGTGCTAGTTTGTGGTTATGCATTTTTATGAATTTTCAACAGAGATTTTCCCTCTTCCATCCTATACGTATAGTCAAGATGCGTTTTTGTTTTGTTTTGTTTTGTTTTTTGTTTTGTTTTGTTTTGTTTTGTTTTTGCAGTCCTGTTCTGCATTGCAGCTTTATTTCATGCTCACCTTTATCTGGATAACATTGCCATTAGATTCCCAACTTATGATAATGGTGATGTTTTAAATCAATTATTTTTAAATGGAAGACTTAGGAAACCATTGTATGATAACTAGAAAAAAAGGAAGATAAGATTCCTATATCATGCTTTAATATAAAATATATCCTAAAAATGTAAAGATAGGGGCTGACGCCGTGGCGCAGTAGGTTAAACCTCCACCTGCAGCACTGGCATCCCATATGGGCACTATGGCCTGGGAATGCACTGGAGGATGGCCCAAGTGCTTGGGCCCCTGTACCCACATGGGAGACCCGGAAGAAGCTCCTGGCTCCTGGCTTTGAATCGGCCCAGCTCCAACTGTTGCGGCCAACTGAGGAGTGAACCAATGGAAGGAAGATCTCTCTCTGCCTCTCCCTCTCACTCTCTGTAACTCTACCTCTCAAAATAAATAAAATCTTTAAAAAATATATAAAGGTGAAAAATTCAACCAGAGGAAGATTAAAAATATTCTCTTTGTATTGTTCCTCTCCTGGAGCAACACAACAATATAGTGAAAGTTGTGGGGGACATTTGGTGATTCCGGGAGCCCTCAGGGAAAGTCCCACCTATGAGACTGAAGCCTTGGATCTTCTGGAGACAAGCAGGTAATACCCGACAATGGTCCTTCATTTGCTTGTGAATCTGCCATTTGGCAAGGCTAGAAAGGGAGCGCATATCTGCTCCCTGCTCCCTGGATCCCAGCCGCTTGCCTGGGGCCTGGACAGTCCACCTTCAAGATATCTCATTCAAGTGACTGGCAACTTGGGGCTGGCTGCAGGCTGCAGTGCTGGGCCGGAGATAGGGGCTTTGAGCCTCAGTTCCAGGCAGTGTGCATTTCTCCCTGGACTGCAGCGTTCCTCACAATGGTGCGGCTGGATTTCAAGGTCAGGTTTCCCAAGAAAACCAACTAGTTGTCATATTGCAAGCACTCGGCCCAGCAGATGCTGATTACCACATCCTTACCCTGTATCCGAGTGCCGGAGTTTAATATCTTACTGCTCTCTATTCCAGCTCCCTGTCAATGCAGTTCTGGGAGACAGCAGGTGATGGCTTAGGTAGGCTTCAGCTCCTGGCTGCTGTGGGCATTGAGGAGTGAGCCATCAGATATGAGCGCTCTCCCTTTCTCTCTCTCTGTTTCTTGCCTCTCAAGTAAATAAATAAAAAATAAATTTGTAAATCACCTAGCATTGTTTCCACCGTAATTGCAATCCTGTCCACTGTCAAGGAGAGAAAACGTAGACCCCACCTCTATATGTGAATAGTATGAAAGCCGTGCTGAAAGAAGAGTGTGTGGGATGAACCCTAACCCTAACCAAAAAAAAAAAAAAAAGAGTGTGTGGGCTGGGAAAAGTGGTCTTGCCCATTTGGGAAAATGCATCTTGTCACAGGAGATAGGCTTGCTGTGACTCTGCCCCCTCCATGTGACCTGGGGCAGAGTGGGCGGAGCTGACAGGTGCCCACACACCTGGCAAGAACCTGGGAAACTGCAGCTACCTGATTGTTTCCCAGTGGTCTGGGAGGTTTCATTGCCTATCTGCCTGTATGCCTACCTAGAAGCCACTCACCACAACTGTCCCAAGGCTTCTTGGATTTCAACCCTCCCCCAACCACTTATTGGCTGAGTGATCTTCTTGTGTCTGCAAACTGAGGATGACAATAGGACCTATTTTCAAGGAGCACCCTGAAATTAAATGTAATCACTCATGTCAAGACTTTGAACAAGGGCCAGCACTGTGGCATAGTAGTCTCCGCCTCCACCTGCAGCACTAGCATCCCATAAGGGCGTCAGTTCGAGTTCCAGCCACTCCACTTCCAATCCAGCTCTCTACTATGTCCTGGGAAAGCAGTAGAGGATGGCCCAGGTCCTCGGGCCCCTGCATCCACATGGGAGACCCAGAAGAACCTCCTGGCTCCTGGCTTTGGATTGGCCCAGCTCCGGCCATTGTGGCCATTTGGGGAATGAACCAAGGAAGGAAGACCTCTCTCTCTCTGTCTCTCCCTCTCTCTGTCTGTAACTGTGCTTCTCAAGTAAATAAATAAGTCTTTAAAAAAAATAAAAAGAAGAAGACTTTGAACAGTACCAGCCACAAAGGTAGCCTGGAGCAGAATCTACCCCACAACACACTTCTGACCTGTGCCCACCCTGTCGTGTTCCCAGGGTAAAGTAAAGGTTGATCCTGGCCAGCAGGAGCCTTCCAAGTGTTGAGATCCAAGGAGCATCGACCAAAGAGTCACGTGGAGGGGCTCTGGGGCTGGCCACCTTCAGCTACCTTCTAAATACATCTGGGAAGTCCTTTCATCTGACCCATGAGACTGGGAAACACTCGCCTGGTTCTTCTGCTACCTGTCCGCCTGGAGGAAGACACCTGCCACTCCATTCCGCCCGCTGCTCTCCAGCCCGGCCCCTGCAGGCTGCTCCTCTCTGTGCTCCACAGCCACAGCCCCACTGGAGGGGCAGGCACGGGAGTCAGCTCCCCTGCAGGATATCCTTCAGGCTAATGAGTCTACAGCAAAACCTCGGCTCCGGGCTAGGACAAGTTAACGCACAAGATAGGAGGACATCTGCTTTTCTTCTCTTGCGAATTCCACTGAAATTATAAAGAAGTAGAAGTATTACTTCAAAGCAGCACAGGAAAACCAGAAAGGGTGCTTCCAGCAAGCAAACATCAGAACAAAAAATCTTTTAACAGAATGAAATACATGGTAATGATTGACAGAAAGATCTAGCAGGGTGGAAGACCCTAACATCATTAAAAGGAAGAGGGCATTCTATCTCTGTTAAGTAGATATAAATAACTGAACCGCACTCTTCAGATGCTACAGGGGGCAGGCATTCAGCCTAGTGGTTCAGTCTCTGGTTAAGACACCCACTCCCGGGGCCAGTGCTGTGGTGCAGCGGGTTAACGCCCTGGCCTGAAGCACTGGCAACCCATATGGGTGCCAGTTCGAGACCTGGCTGCTCCACTTCCTGTCCAGCTCTCTGCTATGGCCGGGAAAGCAGTAGAAGATGGCCCAAGTCCTTGGGCCCCTGCACCACGTGGGAGACCCTGGAAGAAGCTCCTGGCTCCTGGCTTCGGATCACCACAGCTCTGGCCATTGTGGCCATCTGCGGAGTGAACCATCGGATGGAAGACCCCCCCCTCCCTTTCTCTCTCCCTCTCCTCTCTCTGTGTAACTCTTTCAAGTAAATAAATAAAATATTAAAAAAAAAAAGACACTCCCTACATCGGAGTATCTGGGTTCATTTGCTGGCTTCAGCTCCCAGCTCCAGCTTCCTGCCAATGCTGACCCTGAGAGACAGTGGTGATGGCTGAAGTCGTTGGGTTCCTGCCACCCAATATATAAGACCAGGATTGAGTTCCAGCTCCCAGCTTTAGCCCAGGGTGTTTAGGAAGTGAAGTAGTGGACAAGAGCTCAGTCTCACTCCAATTATATATCTCTTGCCGTCTCTCTGGTACATAATAAAAATTAAGAAATTAAAAAAGACTCTTGGAACTGGTGTGGTGATGCAGCAGGTTAAGCTGCCTCCTGAGAACCCAGCATCCCATAAGAGAGCTGGTTGCTTTTTTTTTTTTTTAAGATTTATTTATTTGAAAGTCTGAGTTACACAGAGAGAGGAGAGGCACAGAGAGAGAGAGAGAGAGAGGGAGAGAGAGAGAGAGAGAGGTCTTCCATCTGCTGGTTCACTCTCGGCTTGGCCACAACTGCTGGAGCTGCACAAATCCGAAGCCAGGAGCCAAGAGGTTCTTCCAGGGTCTCCACGTGGGTGCAGGGGCCCAAGGACTTGGGCCATCTTCTACTGCTTTCCCAGGCCATAGCAGAGAGCTGGATCAGAAGTGGAGCAGCTGGGACTCTAACCGGTGCACATATGGGATGCCGGCACTGCAGGTGATGGATTTACCTGCTATGCCACAGCGCCAGCCCCAACAGTGCTGGTTTGAGTTCCAGCTGCTCCACTTCCTATCCAGCTCTCTGCTAATACACCTGGGAAAGCAACACAAGGTAGTCTCCATGTGGGAGACCCGGAGAGAGTTCCTCTTGGCCCAGCTTTGGCCATTACAGCCATCTGGGGAATGAGCCAGCAGATGGAAGATACTCTCTTCCTCCTCTCTCTCCCTCTCTCCCTCTGTCTCTCCCTCTCTCTCTGTAACTATTCCTTTGAAATAAAAATAAGTAAGTCTTGGAAAATAAAATAATAATAATAAAAAAGGATCCTGACAAATCCTGGAATTGTTCCTGGAGCAGCGAGCTCCACCGCTTGGGCTCAGATGGGAGGTAAGTTCAAGTTTTCTGAAGCAGCTGTCCCAGCCGACCTGGAGCTGCCATCTGCAGAGGGGAGCCAGGCTCTTAGGAGTCTGTTGTGCATATCTCTTCCCAGCTGCCTGTTCAGTGATGTCACGGTGCTAGCTCCAAAGTGGCTAGGGCAAGAAATTCACATTGCGTAAAAATCAGGAAACGCTGCATGTTAGGACGTCCCCCTGCAGCCCAGAGCCGGGTGTTAAACATTCACCACTCTTGCCGCATGTCAGAGTCCGCGAAGGTGACAGGAAAAGGTCGATGCCCGCAGGGGCAGGGAGATCGTGCTCAGAAAACTCACCTGCTCAGCCCACCTGTCCCTACCCAATCCTGAGAGGCAGCTTCTGGTAATAAAAACTCGTATGCTCTGCTGGGCAAACAGAAGTTCTGCTTCAAGGGAGGAAATTCATTCCAGCTCCAAGTTTCGGTTTAGAATTGCACCTACAAATAGGAACAGAAGACCAAGAGTCAACAAACATTTTGGCCAAACCAAGAGCATGAAAAAGAGCACCAAATTCGGCGAATCGAACTAGCCTACTCTAAAAATGTTAACAGAACATGAAAAAGGTGAAAAGATGAATTAAAGATTAAAAGCTTTAAATTAAACACAGTCTATATCCTCAGAGTTAGTTGTAAGCATGTCACATTCAAACAAAACAATTCTAAAACACTGCCAGAATTTATGGACACTTAAAAACAGGATTGCTAAATCCAATAGTTGGACTGAATGAGCAATTAATTAATGGGTTGGAAAATGGAGCTCAGATATTCTTTCAAAATGGAATGCAGGGAAAGAAAGGGAGGAAGCAGGATAAAAGAATAATGTTAAGAAACATGGAGGTCCGGCGCCACAGCTCACTTGGTTAATACTCCACCTGCAGCGCTAGCACCCTGGGTTCTAGTCCCAGTTGAGGCGCCGGATTCTGTCCCGTTGCTCCTCTTCCAGGCCAGCTCTCTGCTGTGGCCAGGGAGTGCAGTGGAGGATGGCCCAAGTGCTTGGGCCCTGCACCCCGTGGGAGACCAGGAGGAAGCACCTGGCTCCTGGCTTTGGATCGGTGCAGCGCACTGGCTGTAGCAGCCATTTGTGGGGTGAAACAACGGAAAAGAAAGACCTTTCTTTCTGTCTCTCTCTCTCTCTCTCTCTTGCTGTCTAACTCTGCCTGTCAAAAAAAAAAAAAAAAAAAAAAGGAAAGAAAGAAAGATGGAGAATAGATTTAACCAAAACTGTACAGGTATAGGACTATGAGAATAAAAGGAAGGACATTATCAAAGAAAGAACATTGCCCAGAACTAAAGAAAGACTTGGATTAAAAGGGTCTAGTAAATGCCAGGCAGAATTAATTTGCAAAATGATTATCGGAAGGTATGTAGCTATTAACATGACCAAGAGATATCAGGTCTTTTCTGCCTCCTTTTAGAAACCGCCCAAAAGTACCCAGCAGGCTGAGACACGGTGCTGCGAACTCTCTGTTGCGGAACCTGGCAGTAGGAAGAAGGACTCCCCGAGGCAGCAGAGGTCCACGCAGGGAGGCAGCCCCAAGAAAAGGCCAGCAGGGCCTGTGACTCCGAAGTCCAGCGTGGAGCCCTTTGTGGCAGCACCGGAAGGAGGCGCTGCTTGTGGGCACTTTTTTGGACAGTGTGGTGCGAAGACAGGGTAGAGGAAGTGAACTTAAGCAAGAGCTATCAGTGCTCATCATATTTTTCAGGAAGCAGCCTGCTGTTGACAAAGGAGGAGGAGAAAGACTACATTGTGACATCGCCTTGCCGCTGACCTCAAACAGGTTTCAGAGAAGCAAGCCTAAAGCAGCTGATTCACACACATACCCAGCGGCCATGAACACGCAGTCCTGGCCTCACACACGGTACTTCAGTCAAGAGATAAGGACTCACATTATTTAACGTTAATTTTCAAAACAAAAATAAAAAAGCTAACATAGGAAGAATGAAAAATGGGGGGAAAACGTAGGCAGAAAAAAAAAAAAAAAAACACCCTGGCAAAGTAAATGGCTGATAAAGCATTCTTACCACACAGCAGATAAAAACTGAGACCAGGGGCTGGGGCTGTAGTGCAGCAGGTTAAGCTGCAACCTGTGCAACATCACCAGCGTTCCACATGGGCGCCAGTTCGAGTCCCAGCTGCTCCACTTCTGATCCAGCTCCTTGTTAATGCACATAGAAAAACAGCAAAAGATGACCCAAGTGCTTGGGCCCCTGCATCCACATGGGAGGCCCCAGTGGAGTTCTGGGCTCCTGGCTTTGGCCTGGTTAAGCCCTGGCTGTTTGGGGAATGAACCATGGGATGGCAGATTGATCTCTCTTTTTTATTACTCTGCCTTCCAAATTAAAAAAAAAAAATACAATGAGGTATACAGAGGACAGGATTTATGTATTTATTTATTCTAGAGATTTATTCATTTATTTGAGAGGCAGAGTTACAGACACAGAGAGAGACATCTTCCATTGGCTGGTTCACTCTCCAAATGGCCACAACGACCAGAGCTGGGCCGATCCGAAGCCAGGAGCCAGAAGCTTCATCAGGGTCTCCCACATGGGTACAGGGGCCCAAGCACCTGAGCCATCTTCCTCTGCTTTTCCAGGCCATTAACAGGGATCTGGTACCCTTATGGGATGCCTGTACCATAGGCAGCGGCTTTACCCACTACACCACAGCACCAGCCCCTATTTACTAATTTTTAAAGATTTATTTGTTTATTTGAAAAGCAGAGTTACAGAGAGAGAGAGAGAGAGAGAGAGAGATTCCATCTGCTGGTCCATTCCCCAAATGGCCTCACTCGTCAGGACTGGGCCAGGCAGAAGCTGGGAGCCTGGAACTCCTTCTGGGTCTCCCACATGGGTGGCAGGTCCTCAAGTACTTGGCCATCTTCTGCTGCTTTTCCAGGCGTAGTAGTAGAGAGCTAGATGAGAAAAGGAGCAGCTGAGACTCGACTGGTGCCTACATGGGATGCCAGCACCGCAGGCGGTAGCCTCACCACAATGCTGATCCCTCAAATATTCTTTTGAATTCCACCTTAAAGATCATTTCTGGGGATGGAGAGCATTGATGTAGTGATTAAGACACTGCTTGATGGTCTGTGTCTCTGAATTTTGAATAAAAAGTGGAAATAAATAGAAATGATCTTTAAAAGATATAGTAAATTGATTTGATTTCAAAAAAAAAGTAGTTGGCTTTTTGGACAGAAGCGTTGGGAAAATGAAGTTAAAAAGGAAAAGCAAGTGCTAGGTCTAGGTCTCCCATCTGGGTAGCAGGGACCCAGCTAAGGGAGCCACCACCGGCCGCCTCCCAGGGTGTGCATCAGCAGGAAGCTGGAATCAGGACTGGAGCCAGAAGTGGAACCCAGTCATTCCAATTTGAGCTGTGGGCATCCCAAGTGGCATCTGGACTGCTATACCAAATGCCCAGCTTCTTTCCTTTTAATATTTAAGTTTATATATTTTTAATTTTTCAATATTTATTATTTATTTGAAAGAGTTAGAGAGCAAGAGGGAGTAAAAAAAGAGATTTTTTACCCTATGGTTCATACCCCAGATAACGGAAACAGCCAGGGCTGAGCCAGGCTGGAGCCAGGAGTTTCATCTGGGTCTCCCATATGGGTGGAAGGGGTCCAAGCCCTTGGGCCATCTTCCACTGCTTTTCCCAGGCCATTAGCAGGGAACTGGATTGGAAGTGGAGCAGCCAGGACATGCACTAGTGCCCATTTGGGATGCTAACAGGCAGCGGTTGTCAGCTGCTCTGCCCCAATGCCAGCCCCTATTTATCTATTTTTAAATAGGCAGTAGTCAGAAGAAAATAGCAAAGGTGCAAAAAGTGAGTTGCCTTTATACTGTTGTCCTCAAGTTCAAAGGATCACTGCTACCAGTTTCTTATGTAGACTCTTTGCAGACATGGAATACGTAGACTCAAGAAAATACAATAGAGGCTGGCGCTGTGGCGCAGTGAATTAAAGTCTTGGCCTGAAGTGCTGGCATCCCATATGGGCACCATTTCTAGTCCTGGTTGCTCCACTTCTGATCCAGCTCTCTGCTATGGTCTAGGAAAGCAGTAGAAGATGACCCAAGTCCTGGGGCCCCTGCATCCACATGGGAGACCCGGAAGAAGATCCTGGCTCCTGGCTTTGGATCAGCACAGCTCCAGCTGTTGCAGCCATTTGGGGAGTGAACCAGCGGATGGAAGACCTCTCTCTACCTCTCTCTGTAACTCTGTCTTTCAAATAAATAAAATAAATCTTTAAAAAATACTTAAAAAAAAAAAAAAGAAAATACAACAGATGGGGCCAGCCTTGTGGCCCTGTGCCACCAGTGTCTCACATGGAAGAACTAGTTTGAGTCCCAGCTGTTCCACTTCTGATCTAGCTCCCTGCCTATGCACCTGAGAAAGCAGTGGAAGATGGCTCACACATTTGGCCCCTGCCCCTCATGTGGGAGACCCAGATGGAGTTCCAGACTTCTAGCTTCTACCTGGCCCAGCTCTGGCTGCTGTGGCCATCCAGGGAGAGAACCAACAGATGGAAGATCTCTCTGTCTCTCTGTCTCTCTCTCTCTTTGTAGCTCCTCATTTCAAATAAATAAATATTTAAAGAACAGACAGTATACATAGATTGTATTCCTTCACTTCATTCGCCTCCCTAGAGAACCCTGAATTGAATTTTTTCTCTGAAATTGCACCTCCCATCACTCCCCCTTCTTAATAATATCAATAGCTTATGGCTATTGTATCTGCTATATTTCAGGCACTGCTCTCAATGATTTATGATTTTAACTTATTTACTTCTTACAGCAATGCTTTAAGTTGATACTGTTGTTATTTGAAATGCAGAGTAGTAGAGAGGTTGAGGGGGTGGAGAGAGATAGATATTGAGATCTCATCCACTGATTTATTCTCCAAATGTCCACAACATCCCAGGCTAGGCTAGGCCAAAGTCAAGAACAAGGAACTCCACCCGTTTCCCAAGTACTTGAACCATCATTTTTTTTTCACTGCTGCTTATCATACACCTAACACAGTGCCAAAACACAGTAAAATGTTTGTTTGTTGAATGAATGAATGGGCAGCTATACCTTCAGAGCTATCTACACTATTTTTCCTCCCAAATGGAAGCCCACATGTAAACCGAAAAGCAAGAGACAATGTATTTTTGAGGGAGAATAAAGAAAGATGAACCCTTCCCAACCACCAACATCAACATAATCACACGTACTTACCTGCAAAGAAAAGGCAAATGAGGAAGATGCTACAAAGCACAGAGTATTGCTTCCTGTGACAAGGTATAAACCACTTGTTCTAAATGATGTATCAGGGAATATGGCAGAAGAAAGAAATATACATGAGATTTATAGAAAGTTATGGTTTGGCAACTTTTTTTTGGAGGAGCTATTTGAAGACAGATTGGAATACAAGAAAGAAGTGATTTTTAGCTGGCATGTGGGAGGTGGGAAGAAAAAAATAACATACATTTTTTGGACCTGGATGGAAAAAAATATAACTAGTCAATGACAGTTTGTTCTTAAAGCACTGTAAAGAAAAGTACATGGAGGCATCTGTTATCCACTGGAATTTAGAGACTCAAAGCAACATCTCATTTCACTACCTTTGGACCTCGCCAGCTGGACGCAGAGCGGCTACCTCCCTGCAAGTTGTTGATCAGAATCTGTGGTCTTTCTTACGGGTTTTGGTAGACAGCATTACAGCCATGTCTGGGAGATCTGGTTTTGTTTCCTTCTCCTTATAAAAAGGGACTTGTTTTTCATACAATGACCAGATGTCCTGTTTAGGGTGGGTTCACCTTAGATTTTGATTAGAATCTGAGTTTTTGAACAATTATATTTTTGCACGTTGCAAGACTGACAGGAGAGAAAAGACTTTTTAAACAGCAAGAGAGAAATTCCTTGAAGTTGTTAGGGATCTTTACAAGTTAGCCCTCTCATCCACGTAGAACACCTGGAATAGGGAGAAAGTAACCAAGGAAGGAAAAGTGAGTAACCTGGCGAACACTGACACATTGGCTAACAAAAAACAACCCACAGCTAAAGCCCTGTGGATGAGAAAAACTGTCACTTTGGGGATTGCTCTCCTTTTGCCAGGTGTTGTTGCTTGAATCTCACCTCCCAGCACTTTGTTCCTTCCTCTCTCTTGTACTGATGAAGCAGCAGTGGCTTCCACTTGTTCTATGACCTTGGGCCACCCTTTCATTTCCCTGGAGGGTATTTTTCTCATCTGTAGGAAAGGGATAACAGTGTCCAGGAGGTTTCTGATATGCAGAACTAAACTGACATGTGGTAAGAATTCTTGTTTTTTTCTGAGTAACTGAGATCCTATCAGCCTTATCAGCCAGGCCCTGTGTCCTTTCCTCTACGAGGGCTTCATTTCTCATTTCGGCAGTCATCCCTCTTTTTCTTCTGCTTTGGCTCCTGCCTGCTGGCCCCCAAGCTCCCCTCCTTCAGTCTCATCTTAATGCTCCTCCCCGTCACCCCCTGTCCACCTCAGCACTTTCTGGTTTCACTGCTCCCTTTCATAGTGAAACTTCTTCTTCTTCTTCTTCTTTTTTTTTTTTTTTTTTTTTTTTTTTTGACAGGCAGAGTGGACAGTGAGAGAGAGAGAGAGAGAGAGAGAGACAGAAAGGTCTTCCTTTGCCGTTGGTTCACCCTCCAATGGCCACCGCGGCCAGTGCGCTGTGGCTGGTGCACCACGCTGATCCGATGGCAGGAGCCAGGTACCTATCCTGGTCTCCCATGGGTGCATGGGCCATCCTCCACTGCACTCCCTGGCCACAGTAGAGAGCTGGCCTGGAAGAGGGGCAACCGGGACAGAATCCGGTGCCCCAACCGGGGCTAGAACCCGGTGTGCCAGTGCCGCAAGGCAGAGGATTAGCCTAGTGAGCCGCGGCGCCAGCCCAGTAGTGAAACTTCTTGAACTACTTGTCTCTACTTGTTATCTCACTCTTCTCTTTTGCCTCCACTTGAATCTGATTTCTGTCCCATTTCAAAGAACCAGCACGTGCCAAGGCCTCTTCCATTCTGCCTAAATCAAATTGTCATTTCTTAAGGTACATTACCTGTGACACAGAGCCAGGGAGAGCCAGGGAGATCTTCCATCCATTGGTTCACTCTCCAGTGGCCACCATGGCCAGCTCTGGGCCAGGCTGAAGCCAGGAGACTGGAACTCCTCCCGGTTTTCCACTTGGGTGGCGGGGGCCCAAGCACTTGGGCCATCTTCTGCTGCTTTCCCAAGTGTATTAACTGGGAGCTGGATGGAAAGTGAAGCAACTGGTACTTGAACAAGGGCTCACATGGGATGCTGGTGTCACAGGGGCAGCTTACACCTGTGCTGCAATGACCGTTTCTTAAAAACATTTTCTGCTGTTGGCTTTCATGTTCTCTCTTTCTCTTGGTGTTTTTTTTTTTTTTTTCTTTTATGTTACTCTCCATTGCTGGTTTATCCACTTCTGACCTCTAAATGTGAGTATGCTCCCTACCTGGGCCTCTGTTCCTCTTCCTCCCTTCCACCTCCCTGTCTGTCTTTGTTTTCCTCTTTTCCATGTGAGCTCGTAAAGCTCATCTAAAGAGGCTGATGATCCCCCAGCTTGAACCCACCCTGTCATGAGCGCCCAAATCCAATTGCCTGGTAGACATTTTTGCTGACATTTCCAACAGGAGCATTGAACTTAACAAATCCAAAACAGAGCGCTGGAGTCTTTCCCTAGACAAGATTATCTCCTTGTCTTTTCCACCTCTGCGATATCTGCAAACACCTACCTAAGGCTCAACTCCTAGAACCACCCTCGATTTCTTTCTTCCCTTCATACTTCATATCTAATGCAATATCAACCTCTGTCAACTTTACCTTCAAAATAGATCTTGAGCCTGATCCCCTCTTGCCACTTCTACCGCTGTCACCCAGTCACTGTGAGTTTTTAAAACATAAATCAGATCACATGGCTCTGCTCTTTCAAACCCCTCCCCCCAGCTTCCTCTTAGAGCACAAAGCGACCTCCCCATCTTTGACTGGAGTCTGCCTCCCCCTCTGACCTCTCTTTTTCTTCCTCCACTGCACTCCAGCTACGCCGGCCGCCTACCCAGGTACTTAATCAAATCAATCTCACTGCTGCCTCCGGAGCTGTCAATCTTCCATGTGGACTTCTTTGCAGATTTCTGCATGTCTGTTCCTTTTAGCTTATTCAGCTCTCTTCTCAAATGTCACTTCCTTAGGGAAGGCTTTTTGGCCATTCTAAGTAAAGAAGCTTCTCTCCCTACCATAATGTACCTCAATTATATTCCATAGCATGTATTGCTATCCAAAACGGTCTCATTTATTCTTATTCTTGTGGTCTATCTTCCCACACTAAGGAAGTACCACAAAAACAGCAAAATCATTTGTCTTGTTCATCAGGACTTAAAAAATGGCCTAGCTCGATAGAGATGCTCCATAAATGTTTGTTAAAGACAAAGTCACATGTGCCTAACACTGGCCACACTGTGTTACTGTTGAAATGTGGTGCTGTAACGTGGGCAGAAGGTGCTAGTCCGGGGTGTCTTGGTCCATTTTTCTATTGCTATTATAATATATTCTAGGCTAGGTGCTTTGTAAAGAAAAGCAGCTTATTTAACTCACAGTTACAGAGGCTCAGTAGCATGGCAGAAGCACCTGCTTGGCTCTGGTGAGGGCCTCATGGCAATGGCATCACAATGGCAGGAATGTGTGTGAGAGTGCTGAGTGGCTCGTGCAGAAGGGGGCTTTCTGGAGAGGTGCTGGCTCCCTTACATCAATCTATACTCACAGGAACTAACCCTGTCCCCAGATTTCAGTATTAATCCCTTCCAAGAGCACAGTTCCTATGACCTAATTATCTTCCACTGGGGCTCACCTCCACATCACCACACTGGAGGCCAAACCTCCAGCATGTGATCTCTGAGGGGAAAGCCATATCCAACCCAAAGGAGCAAGTGACTCCTAGTCCTATTCAGGCTTCAACACGTCTTCAAGGGTGACCAGTCTTCTTGCTTCGGTCTTAGCTCAGCCAAGGATGTTTCTTGCAAGGGGTCCTGTGTTACAATTCCTAGTGTTCCGTTCTTTCAGTTCACATAAGCAGTCATCTCCAGGGAGCCAGGGAGCCCCAGAAGTTGCTCTGGATTCCACTACCCATTGGACTCCAAATCGCTGTGCTAATGGAATATACCTTTGGTGATCCCAGGGCTGTGTTCCTGTCATTTTGCTTGAAAGAAAGAAAGAAGGAAGGAAAGAAGAAAAAGAAGAAAGAATATAAAGAACACAAACTAAATTTCTCCAAGATATCAGGCTGGACCAGTGATTCCCTAATTTAGTCATTTAACAAGTGTTTGTCAGTTGGCAGCTAAGTACCAAGCACTCCCGTGCTAACATTATTATTTTAACTGTCATCCTCTTCATCATGAATCTGGGTGAGATTGTCAGTTTCTTAAGAGCAGACAAGACACAGTTTTTTCACTCAACAAGTGCTGAGTGAATGTCTACAGCCTTAATCAATGGAAGAAAGAGAGTTAATGAAAGAGGATGAAGAAGTTCAGGCCCAGTTGCATTTGTATTCAAATGAAAACAAAGGACAGGGATTGCTCTCTAAATTTTAGAATGTTATTATATTATAATAAGTTTTAAATGTTTGGTAATTGTAGTCTACCCCACCCACACATACACTTTTTTCATTTTTCCATGTTTTTTTTTTGTCTTATTACTTTATATTTTTCACATATTTGCAATTTTAATATATTTTCCATGTCATCTTCTGCCTTTCCACCTTACATTAATGACAAACTTATTTTTTAAAAAAGATTTATTTATTTGAAAGGCACAGTTAGAGAGAGACAGAGGAAGAGACAGAGAAAATCTTCCATCTATTAGTTAACTCCCCAAATGGCTGCAATGGCCAGAGCTGGGCCAGGCTAAAGCCAGGAACAGGGAGCTTCTTCCAGGTCTCTTATGGGGATGCAGGGGCTCAAGCACCTGGGCCATTTTCCACTGCTTTCCCAGGCACATTAGCAGGGAGCTGGATCAGAAGTGGAGCAGCTAGGTAAGGAACCAGCACCCACATGGGATGCCTGTGTTGCAGGCAGCAGCTTAACCTTCTTCACCACAATGCCAGCCCCAATGACAAACTTCTTTGCATGTTTTTACATTATTATTATTTTTTTTTACTTTTCAGTAATTTCTCTTTTCTTACTTTTGAAACCCCTATTGGGTTCCCTGTGGTGACCAGCAGTGTGACCCCTGAACAACCTGTCAGATGTTGCTCTTCTCCCACAAATAGTAAGACATGGGAGCCCTTGGGAGAGTACACGTCCTCCTGGAGCAGAGAGGGTGCCCCATCAGGAAACGGGCTGTCCATGTGGTGCACTCAGGACAGAAGAAAGGTGTGCCTGACATTGCACTGGGCAGAGGACGTGCTGTGCAGAACGTGTTCAGCTCTGTTCTGCAGCTCTATTAATGTGGTTCTGCCTCTTGGCCCCCGCATAGCAATCTGCCTGCCTACCTTCTGCTAAGCTTTTGCTTTTCTTGCTGTTTTGCATAAAGCTTTTGCTTTCAACACCCTCTACCCTTCTACCGAGTAAGGAAAACAAGTGAATACTGGATTCAGGGACCTGCATGCTTCTTTTCTGCTTTAATGAGTACAGCTCTTTTGCCACCTGTCAAGTGTGAGTACACAGAAGGCCTCCTGCACCGGACACAGGATGCTGTGAAGAAATTAGAGGGGAGGAGGCTTTGGGAGCTGCTCCTCCACCACTCTCATCCTGCAAACAGGAGGAAGATTTGCAAAATTACAGTGGAAACAAATAAGGAAACGTGTTGTGCTTTCAGAGCATTTTTCTGAAGTGGAAACTTGTTGTAAACGCAGTTTTGAGGAAATGTGTCTGAGATTAAGTGGTGATTAACATGTTGTGAGCTGTGAACCCAGGACCGCGATTGGGAGGAGACGAGAACCAAGGAATGGGAGGAGGAAGTGCTCTGGGTTCCTTGCCTGAGACTGGCTGTCAACTGGAGACAAGCCAGGTTTTGTAGAATAGAATATAGACTTAGGTTATTTTGTGCAAATTCCACCCCTTGCCCCATTTTTTAAAAGGTTTATTTATTTATCTCAAAGGCAGAGTTAAAGAAAGAGAGAGAGAGAGAGAGAGAGAGAGAGAGAATCTATCCATTGGTTCTTTCCCCAATTGGCTGCAATGGCCAGGGCTGGGCCAGGCTAAAGCTAGGAGTCTGGTTCTCCATTCCAGGTCTCCCATGTGAGTGCAAGGGTCCTAAGCACTTGGGCCATCTTCCTCTGCCTTCCCAAGTACATTAGCAAGGAGTTAGATCGGAAGCAGAGAAGCTGGGACTTGAACTGGTGCTCACATGGGATGCCAGTGTTGCAGGTAGCAGCTTAACTTGCCTGTGCCACAATGCTGGCTCCAAAGTTCCCCTCTCTTATTTGCTACCGTTTATCAAGTTATGGTTTTTTTTTTTTTTTTTTTTTTTTTTGACAGGCAGAGTGGACCGTGAGAGAGAGAGACAGAGAGAAAGGTCTTCCTTTGCTGTTGGTTCACCCTCCAATGGCCGCTGTGGCCGGCGCGCTGCGGCTGGCGCACCACGCTAATCCGATGGCAGGAGCCAGATACTTATCCTGGTCTCCCATGGGGTGCAGGGCCCAAGCACTTGGGCCATCCTCCACTGCACTCCCTGGCCACAGCAGAGAGCTGGCCTGGAAGAGGGGCAACCGGGACAGAATCCGGCGCCCTGACCGGGACTAGAACCCGGTGTGCCGGCGCCGCTAGGCGGAGGATTAGCCTAGTGAGCCGCAGCGCCGGCCCTATCAAGTTATGTTTTAACAATCCAGGAATTTGGGCTACCACTATAGCTTTGGGCCAGAGTTTGAGTGGGAGCAACAGCATCCCCTGAAAAGCAACATGTAGAGGACAGGTGTAATCTGAGAAAGCTCCTAAGGAAGATGAATCTAGTGGTAGGGACATCCACAAATGAAAGGCCAAATTGTTTATTAGCCCCTTCCCAACAGGAGGTCCCCTGTTACAACACATCTTGAATATTACTTTTTTATTACAAAAAATATTCTATCTTTTAAGAAGTATGCTCAGGCCGGCGCCGCGGCTCAATAGGCTAATCCTCTGCCTTGCGGCGCCGGCACCCCAGGTTCTAGTCCCGGTTGCCCCTCTTCCAGGCCAGCTCTCTGCAGTGGCCCGGGAGTGCAGTGGAGGATGGCCCAAGTGCTTGGGCCCTGCACCCCATGGGAGACCAGGATAAGCACCTGGCTCCTGGCTTCGGATCAGCATGCTGCGCTGCAGCGTGCCGGCCGCAGCGGCCATTGGAGGGCAAACCAATGACAAAGGAAGACCTTTCTGTCTCTCTCTCTCTCTCTCTCACTGTCCACTCTGCCTGTAAAAAAAAAAAAAAAAAAAAAAAAAAAGAAGTATGTTCAGGGCTGGCATTATGACATAGCAGGTTAAGCCACCTCTAGCGCCAGTTTGAGTCCCAGATGCTCCACTTCTGATCCAGTTCCCAGCTACAGTGTCTGGTAAAGGAGCAGAGGATGACCCAAGTCCTTGGGTTCCTGCTGCCTGCTTCCACGTGGGAGACCTAGAAGTTCCTGGCTCCTGGCTTCCACCTTGCCCAGCTCTGGTCATTGTGGCCATTTGGCAAATGAACCACTGGGTAGAAGCTCTTTCTCTCTCTCACTGTCTCTCTCTGTTTCTCTCTCTCTCTCCCCCTTCCCATTAACTCTGCCTTTCAAATAAATAAAATAAATCTTCAGAAAAAAAATAAAAAAAGTATGCTCAATCTCAAGAAATTATTTCAAAAACAAATATGAGAAAATCATACAGTAGAAATTAATGATATTTTTCCTTCCTTCCTTCCTTCCTTCCTTCCTTCCTTCCTTCCTTCCTTCCTTCCTTCCTCTCTCTCTCTCTCTCTCTCTCTCTCTCTCTCTTTCTTTCTTTTTGAAAGGCAAAGTTAGAGAGAAAGGGGGAGTAAGATCTTCCATTTGCTGGTTTGCTGGTTCACTTACTAAATGGCTACAATGGCCAGGGATGGACCAGACTGAAGCCAGGCGCCAGGAGCTTCTTCCAGGTCTCCCATGTGGTTACAGGGACCCAAGCACTTGCGCCATTCTCCATTACTTTCCCAGGTACATTAACAGGGACCTGGATAGGAAGTGGAGCAGCTGGGACTTGAACTGACATCCATACAGGATGCTGGCATCACAGGCAGCAGCTTCATCCGCTACACCACCACGACATTTTCTATAAGCTCTAGGATCTAGCAGCAATGAAAGAGCTGAGCAAAAGCAATGAAGTGCTTGGCCCCCCAGGTGTCATCCACCTGGACATTTCTGTTGGGCTTACTCATTCCTTGTTTACTGAGTGACGATTAGATGGCAGGCTTTATAAGCAGTGAGCTATGTGCTGTTGTTACCTATGTCAGTTTTTAACAATTTCAAAATGTATCTGGATAAGGAAGCGCTAAATGTGTGAGGCACAAATACTTCAAAAGTGAATGAGCAAGCTCCCCACTCAGGCCTTATCTGTGCTCTGCCAGAGTGTACGTGCATTGGCGGAAACCTCACTTGAGAGGGCAGAGGTGGCTGATACCACCCACATTCTTTCTATACTACACCATCTTGTCTGAAATTTAGTAACCTTAATCATTGCTTACTACAAAGTTCCACAACTTAAACACCAGGCAATTATAACACATGGTGTCTGGGCCCTAACGAACCTTGTAAATAGCTGAAATGCACAGAAGATTTATCTTCATGGCAAACCTCTCCCTATTATCTGGGGGCCAGAGGGTAAGAGCAGAAACAGAGGTGAATGTACCACATACAGCTCTTTTGCATACCATGCTAAATGGACAGCGTTGTAATCACGTGTTGGAAAACTAGAAGGAAAAACTGTTCCACACTACCAGGAAACAATGCTTTGTTATACAAGAATCTATTACTTTCTGCTCTAGAGGAAGGGTTTGACAAGCTAATTTTCTTCTCTCTGACCTAGGTACTTCTGCTACTTGAATTCTCCTGAACTCAAAAGCAGCTGTAATTCTCACACATGCTCACAGCATTTAAAGTCTACTTTTTGTTTGGATAACATGGGGCAAGAGACACAAACCAGAGTTTCCCTGGGGGCCTGAAAAATGCTGGTCATGGGAGAGGTAATTAGTGGTTATGGGTCCGTGTTCAGTAGATCGTGAATGACACAGGGCCCTCACGTGCTTTGTAATAACGTGGGTGTGATATTTAAGAGCCTCCTAAGCACGGATTCTGGCATAGGGGCCTCTCTCACTCTGGTCTCATTGGGGAAGTGCTGTTTAGTGATACCAGCCCCCCACCGACAAGCTCATTTGCAGGGTGACCAAAGTGGTTGAGTGTTTTTTTTTTTTTTTTTTTTTTTTGACAGGCAGAGTGGACAGCGAGAGAGAGAGAGAGAGAGAAAGGTCTTCCTTTGCCGTTGGTTCACCCTCCAATGGCTGCCGCAGCCAGCGCGCTGCAGCCAGCGCATGGCACTGATCCGAAGCCAGGAGCCAGGTGCTTCTCCTGGTCTCCCACGGGGTGCAGGGCCCAAGCACTTGGGCCATCCTCCACTGCACTCCCTGGCCACAGCAGAGAGCTGGCCTGGAAGAGGGGCAACCGGGACAGAATCCGGCGCCCCGACCGGGACTAGAACCCGGTGTGCCGGCGCTGCAAGGCGGAGGATTAGCCTAGTGAGCCGCGGCGCCGGCAAGTGGTTGAGTTTTTAGAACAATTCTCCGCATCAACATTGTTCGAGCTAGCCTGATGGCTTGGAGTCCTGTGGCATCATTTCTATATTTGCTTTTCTCAAAAAGTAGGTGTAAATGAATGTTACGAAGACTTTTTAAACAAGCTAACATATGCAAAAATAGGGTGACATCATCCAGTACCGCTTTACAGTCTCCAGTTCTGGGTATCAACTACTCCCCTACTCATCCTCCCTCCATGAATTGTTCTTGAGCACCTAGATATCTTACCGTGAAATAAGGGTTTCTAAACGGTGCACTTAAGAAGCAATCACCACAACACCCCTATGCAGAGATCCCCTAGTCCACAAACGCCCGACAGGTTCACCGGGGTGGAAGGCACCACGTGGTTCTCACTTCCGAGATGAAGTTCCCCATGAAGACACACTGTGTGTGCACGGCGTTCCTGACGCTTGAAATCCCAAGGTCTGGGGACGTACGATGTGTACGTATAGCTAAGACTACATCACACCTGTCTGCGGGGCTTGGCCTCAAGAAATGCAGATTTTGATCTGGCTGATCTGGCGACAGTGAACTTGAGTTTCTTTTTTTAAGCTTTGGAAAGCAAGGCGTGGGAAGGGGATTTAGTTTCTCTATTAGGCCGCGGCGTGTTCAAACTTGTTTCTTTTTCCAAAATGTACATGTTGCTAAGAGAACCATGGTCTTCAGGAGCAAGTCCTTGAAGAGACTTCTTTAAACTGCCGCAGGGGTCTTCCTGGGTCTCTGCCCGGCGGGCGTCAGGCTCGGGCTCCGGGCGGGCCGGCTCCAGGGCCCTCCGGCGACACTGGGCGTTTCCTCCCTTTCCGGCCTCGGAAAGTTTTGTTTTGGTTCTTGGTTCCCAGTCAGGGAAAGGCACACTGTGGACCGAAGGTTTTGCACGGCGCCCCGAGTGGCTCGCCGCCAAGTTTCCTCCATCCCAGCTTGCCCGGACTTTGGTCCGCTCGAAGACCCGGGGAGGCGGGTCTCGTTGAGGCGGGGGCCGAGGGGCAGGGCCCCCTCTCTTCGTTCCGGCCTCGGTTCCTGGCTCAGTGCCCTAGCGCCGCAAACGGGCGCGGGCAACCTCCCAGGTGACTCCTCCGGGACCCGGTTCTCCACCATTCCCAAGAGAAGACTCAACCTCGCCGCGCCCAGGTTGAGCCAGGGCGACCAAACCGGGAACGCGGCCCGGGGCGCATGCGCGCACCGAGGCCGCGGCGGCAGAGTGTTGGCCCCGCGGCGGCTGCCGCTAGGTGGCGCATGCGCCCTGGAGGGTGCGGGCCGGTCTCTGGGAAGAAGGCGGCGGCGGCGGCGGCAGCGGCGGCGGCGAAAGGCGGGGGCGCCGTGGGGGCCGGGTCCGTGTTTACACAGCGGCGGGCGGGCGCGGACACGGAACCCGGCGCGGCGGCGGCGGCATGATGGTCATGGCGCATTTCGTGGAGAATTTCTGGGTAAGTGTAAGGGTGCTGGAAATGGTGTGGCTTTCGGAGTCCGAGGCTTTCGGCGCCTGACCTCGGCCTGCGTGCGCGTCGGGCGGCGGCGGCGGCGGCGGCGGCTCCTCGGGGCAGGGCGAGCGCCCTCGGACCGCCGCCGGCCGGGTCCCGCCTGGCCGCAGTCCGGCGGGAGATCGGTCGCCGGCCGATAGGGACCCCCTGGGCTCGCAGCCCTCCCGGGGGCGGGTCTGTCAGCGCGGCCCTGGAGCCCGCGGCTCGGACGCCGAGGGGCCGCCCGCTGCCGGGGCTGGGACAAAGCGCCGGATGGGGCGGGAGACGGCGCCCGGGCCCCCGCGGAGGCTCCCGGCGCCGAGCGCGCTGCGCGCCGAGCCCGGGCCCGCGGCGCCTCCCGCTGCGCGCCGAGCCGGGGGCGCCGGCCGAGGGGGCTCAGCCGCGGCCGCCGGCGCAGGGCCCCCGCCGTTGGCCCCCGGAGCCCGTGCGGGGTCGGGCTGGAGGAGCTCGCTCTCTGGGCCGCGCGACGCGTGGGTCTGCGCCCGGGACTTTGCCTCTGGGCCTGTTCACAAAGCGAATGGAAGTTGGCTTTCGTGGAGCTGCGCTCGCTGGCCTTGGGCGCGCCGAGGCTTCCCCCTCGGCCCCGCGGCTCCTTCCCCTTCCTCATTCTTGCACGGCCCTCCTCCTGACTTGGTTCCTGCCGGAGCGCGGCTTAGCCTCCCTGGGGAGCGTTTTCCTGCAGTTATTGTTTGGTATCATGGAAGTACGTGAAAGCAACACGTTGCCTCTGCTGTCTGAGCCGAATCTCGCCTTGACGGCCGGATAGCGCCACAGTCCCGGGTTAGGGACCGTTTAGGGCTATTTCAGGGAGGGCCCTTTGAGTTGGGAGGGAGAGCATCTTCAAGTCCTAATTCTCCGGGTCTCCAGCGCGGGCGAGCTTAGGAGTCAGATCACTTCGTGCTAAGTTGTCCGCAGTCTTCCTTCCACAAGCAACATACATGCTAGGCATGAGATGTGTGTGTGTGTGAACAGCTTTATTGAGGTACAGTTCCCATCCTGTACATCAAACCCGTCTAAAGGGTACATTTCAAGGTTTTTCATGTGTACAAACATCCCCGCGGATCGATTTTAGAGTTTCATCACCTCAGAAAGAATCCCGGATCGTTTCCCCCACCCCGTGCTGGCCCTGTGCAAAGAATCTGCCCCTCACCTGTGTAGCTCGGTCCGTTTCGCATGTATGAAAGCGGAGCCCTTGTGGCTGGCTGGCTTCTGTCAGTTAGCGTGTTTCAGGGGTCATCCGTGGTGCAGGGTGTGTGAGGACTTGATTCCTTGTACGACCCACGTTTTATTTATCCGTTCCTCAGTGCTGGCCACTTGTCCCCCTCTCATCCCCACATTTTACTTACTGTGAATAACACGTCCATAAAGATTTTTGTTCAGGTTTTTGTGTGAACGTATGTTTGCAATTTTGCGGGGAATCGGAATGGCTGGGTCATATGGTAACTGTGGTTAGCATCTCGAGGAACTGCTGAGCTATTTTCCATAGGGGCGGCAGCATTTTTACAGCCCCACCAGCAGTGTCTCAGGGTTCTGGTTTCTGCACATGCTTATCGACGCTTGTTCTTACCATCTTTTTTTTTTTTTTTTTTTTTTTTTTGCGCCAGGCAGAGTTAGACAGTGAGAGAGAGAGACGAAGAGTTATAGACAGTGAGAGAGAGAGACGGAGAGAAAGGTCTTCCTTCCGTTGGTTCACTCTCCTAATGGCCGCTAATGCCGGCGCTGTGCCTATCTGAAGCCAGGAGCCGAGTACCTCCTCCCAGTCTCCCATGTGGGTGCAGGGACCCAAGCACTTGGGCCATCCTCCACTGCCTTCCCGGGCCACAGCAGAGAGCTGGACTGGAAGAGGAGCAACCGGGACTAGTTCCTGGCGCCCCAACCGGGACTAGAACCTGGGGGGCCGGCGCCACAGGTGGAGGATTAGCCAAATGAGCCATGGGTGCGGGCTTGCTACCATCTTTTTAATAATGCTCAGATGAATGGATGTGAAGTGGTATCATTGTAGTTTTGATTTGCATTACTTTGATGGCTAATGATGTTGGACATCTTTTTCTGTGCTTGTTGACCATGTTTACATACATACTTTTTTCTAAGATTTATTTTTATTTGTTTTAAAGGTAGAATTACAGAGAGAGAGGGAGAGACAGAAAGAGAGAGGTCTTCCATCTGCTGGTTCACTCCCCAAGTATCCACAACAGTTGGGGCTGTGCCAGGCAGAAGCCAGGAGGCAGGACCTTCATCTAGGTCTCCCAAGTGTGGTTCAGGGCCCAAGCACTTGGGCCATTCTCCTACTTGTCCAGGCACATTTGCAGGGAGCTGGATTGGAAGTGGATCACCTGGGACTTGAATCACTACCCAAACGGGATGCTGCTACACCACAACACTGGCCCCCGTTTTTATGTATTTTTGGGGGATTATTTAGAGCTATTGTATGTTCTAAAAATTGAGTCATTAATATTTTTATTATTGAGTTGTAAAAGTTTTTCTTCTTTTTATATTTATGATACACATTTCTTATAGGAAGTATGATTTGCAGGTATTTTCTCCCATTTTGTAGGCTACCTTCAGTTTGTTGATGGCATCCTGTGTTGCAGTTTTTAATTTTGATACAGTTTTGTTATTGTTTCTAAGATTGCTTGGATCAGGTGCTGTGGCACAGTGTGTTAAGAACCAGCTTGGGATGCCTGAGTCTCATCTTTGTGGCTCAGCTACTTTGCTTCCCATCTAGCTTCCTGATAATGTGCCTGGGAAGTGAGTCTCTACCACCCCTGTGGAGACCTGGATGGAGTTCCTGACTCCTGGCTTTGGTTTGGCTCAGCCCTGTGTGTTGCTGGGATTTGGTAAATAAACCAGTGGTTGGAAGCTCTCTCCCTTTCCCTCCCCTCCCCCTTCCTTGCCTTTCAAATTAATAATAAATAAATCTTTAAGCAGCTAAAACTTAATCCAAAATTTATTCCTTTTTTTAAAAAAAGATTTATTCATTTATTTGAAAGGCAGGATTACAGGGAAGGGGTGGAAGGAGAGAGAGGGAGAGAGAGAGAGAGAACAGTCTTTCATTCACTGGTTTACTCCCCAAATGGCCACAACAGCCAAGGCTCAGCCAGGCGGAAGCCAGGAGCTAAGAGCTTCATCCCTATCTCCCTCTTGAGCCATCTGCTGCTGTCTTCCCGGGTGCATTAGCAGGGAGCTGGATGGAAAGTAGAGCAGCCAGGACTGGAACTGGCTCCCGTATGTGATGGCTGTTTGCAATAGTGGCTTAACCTGCAATGCCACAATCCTTGTAAGGACTTTATAGTTTTAGCTCTTCTGTTTAGGTTTGTGATCCATTTGAAGTTAATTTTTGTGTTTGGTTCAAGGGAGAGATTGGATCTCATTTCCTTCCTTCCTTCCTCTTTTTTAAAGATTTATTTATATGAAAGTCAGAATTAGGGAAGGAGAGGGAGAGAGAGGTCTTTCATCTGCTGGTTCACTCCCCAGATGGCTGCAATGGCCAGAGCTGGGTCAGGCTGAAGCCAGGAGCCAGGAGCTTCATCCAGGTCTTCCACGTAGGTGCAGGGCCCCAAGCTCTTGGGCCATCTTCTGCTGCTTTCCTAGGCACATTAGCAGAGAGCTGGATCAGAAGTGGATCAGCTAGGACTCAAACTGGTGCACGTATGGGGTGCTGGCGCTGCATACGGCAGCTTAACCTGACCTCATCCTTTCACAGGTGGGTATTCAGCTGTTTCAGCACCATTGTCGAAAAGGCTCCTCTTCTTGTTTTAAGATTTATTTATTTATTTGAAAGTCAGAGTTAGAGAGAGGGAGAGACAGAGATCAGTTGTTCATCTTCTGGTTCACTCCTCAGATGGCCACAACGCCAGGGCTGGGCCAGGCAAAAGCCAGGAGCCAGGAACTTCTTCCAGGTCTCCCACATGGGTGGTGGGGGCCCAAATACTTGGGCCATCTTCCGCTGCTTTTCCCAGGCCATTAGCAGGGAGCTGGATTGGAAGTGGAGCAGGTGGGACAGGAACTGGTGCCGTGTAAGGATGCCAGTGGTGGCTTTACTCACTACATCGCAGCACTGGCCCAGAAAAGGCTCTTCCTTCCCCGCTGATTGTTGTGGCATCCTTGTAGAACAGTTGGCCAGATGTGGGCACTTCAAAAAGTTTGTGGAAAATGGAATTGAAAGATAAGTTTATTTTGGTGTGAAAACATTTTGAAATCCATGCATGGTCTTTTCATAACACATATTTTCCATATACGTCTGTGAGATGTATATTTTATTTCTGAATTTTCAATTCTTTTCTGTTAATGCCAGCCACTGCCATGCTGTTTTGCATACTGTAGCTTTACATAGAAAGCATGGAATCAAGAGGTGTGAGTCCTTCAGCTTTTTTCTTTTTCAAGATTATTTTGGCTATTTCATGTCTTTTGCATTTCAATATGAATTTTAGAATTAGCGTGTCAATTTTAGATGCTTTTACAATGGCAATTTAGAGAAACTTTTATAAAAATTCTTTAAAGTTGTTGTTCTTATCAATATGGAGATGCATTTTGGAATCAAGTCAGCAAATTTATCATAAAATATGCAGAACGTTTTACAGTTTTGTTTCTTTTACTGAGCTTTGAGCATAGCCTTTTTTGATGTGTTTGGCTATTGTGAATAGTCTTCTGTGGGTATTCTTGACATTTTTATGTGGCCCGTATTTTCCCTGTTAATAGAGGAATGAGAATAACTTTGGATATTGAAATCTAGGGAGAGCCTCAATTTTAATTTATGTTTTAGTCTTTAGCTTCACCTCCACTATTGAGAACAAGATAGTAAAATGGACTGCATTCTGTTTTATTTCCCATCCAGGAATTGGGGTTGAATGCTTTCAGTTGGAACTTTGAAAGCTCCAGAGGAGACTAAGTGAGCTACCAGCTAAGGTCTAGGAGCTAACTGAATAACCAGCTCCTGAGAGGTTGTTGGTTGTTTAAAACAATTTAAAATTTACATGTTTTGTTATCATTTATAAAGTAATTCCTTAAAACAAAGAACTTGCAATGTTGATTTCACTTTTCCTCCTAATGTTGAAAGTGGCACTATCAAAAAGATAATAAAACTTGGCAAAGCTCAAAACATCAAGTTGTATATGATAAATATGTACAATTTTTTCAATGAAACATTTTTTAAAAATCTTTCCAAAGTTAGGTGATAGGAACCTTTGAGGTTTTAGGTTTCTAACCAAACAACCTGGTAATTGTCTTCTCCCTGCCCCTTATATATATAAAAGACAAACCTTTTTTTTGTTATGGCATTTTGTTAGAGGAAAGTTTGAATCATTGAAATTCTCTTTAAACTCTTTTGAAAGTAATAACAGCCTTCCTTTTTCTTTATAGTTTTTAACTAAAACTCTATACTAAATTTAAAATTCCCCTACTTAATGCCATAGTCTGAAGGAAAAATGTATTTAAAACTTATTACACAACAGGTGTTTTATTGCTGATAAGTCATTTTTTGCCACAAAGTACAGTACCTTTGATTATCCAGCTGAAAGCATTTTTCTTTTGTTAAAACACGGAGGAAAAGTAATTTTGATAGTATAAATGCACAGGATTGCCTTTAATATGTAAAACAATTTTTAGTTCTTTAAAAGGTTATGTAATGTTAGCATATTACAGTGAAGAATTGTCTCTGTACACTGCTTCTTCCTTAAAGGATGAGGTGAATACAAGTTTTTGATATTCTTGAGAGTTTCTGTATCAGCATCGTGCAACAGTAATTAAGTTGTCTATATTTTTATATATACCCAGATTACTTAATTCAGCAGTAAAAATATTAAAGGAGTAAATTTCATAGGTAATAATTATTTAAGGAAAATAAAGAAGTAACTTGACATACTGGAGTTGAATACCTTGTAAACCTCGTTGTATGTAGTAACTCAAGTCTACCTAAATAATGAAACATTTACTCAGATGGTATGTATCACGTAGTAATGAACTGACTTTTTTTAGTTAGGATACTTTTTCCAGAGGTTATCTACAGTCAGCGCATCAAAAATTAACAAACAACAAACATCTTAGGTATTTTTATCCTGAAGTTTTTCCTCATTTCTGTTAACTATTTAACCTGAACAGAAGTCTCCTTTCATCTGCTTGTTGATTTCACTGGTATTATCATACTTTTTTTTTTATGTAACATTACATAGATAAGCTGGAGGATTAAATGCTATTTAAAAATCTGGAATTTCCTGTTAATAGGATTTTGGAATGTACAGCATTGTTATATTTTTGCTTGATTAATCTAGATGAGAGACACACATACACATTTTTAGGGATTATTTATTTATATGAAATTTTAAAAATAATATATATATTTAGAAAATTAGTTCAGGTGACCATAGAAACACAGATTATACGCTGTTTTTTTATTACTTGAAATTTCCTTATACTGGAATTTGGGATACCTGCTTTGGATATGATCTCTTCAGATGATATGCTAAAACTGTGTGCATGTATGTTTATAATTTATAAGTTTTACATAATTTAATATTATTAATGTACAAAGAGAATATGTACAGTATAAAATCTCCCTCCTTTTCTCCAGTCAATAGGATCTTCAAGATAGTCATTGTACCAATTTCTTCTCTCTCTTTTTTTGAAAGATTTATTTATTTGAAAGCCAGAGGTACAGAGAGAGAGAGAGACAGAGAGAGGGAAAGACAGACAGATCTTCCATCTGCTGATCTACTCTCCAAATGGCCACAATAGCCGGTGCTAGGCCAGGGCAAAGCTAGGAGCCAAGAGCTTCTTCCGGGTCTGCCCTCTGCTTCTTTCCCAGGCACATTATCAGGGAGCTGGATAGGAAATGGAGCAGCCAGGACTCCGAACTGGTGCCCATATGGGATGCTGGTGCTGCAGGCAGCAGCTTAACCTGCCATGCCACAGTGCCGGTCCTGCTACTAATTTCTTATTAGCTTGCCAGAGATAATTTATATATATACATGAGCAAATAGCATAAACTGTTGAAATGTGATATTGTTTGTTTATTTGAAACACAGACAGAGACAGGGATCTTCTGTCTGCTGATCCACTTCCCAAATTCCTGCAGCGGCAAGAATGGACCGGGTGAAAGCCAGGAGTCTGGACTCAGTTAGGGTCTCCCACATGTGTGGCAGGGACCCAAGTGCTTGAGCATCAACTGCTGTCTCCCAGACCAGAGTGCACACTAGCAGGAAGCTGGAATGGAGAGCAGAGCCCGGGACTCCAAACCAGGCACTGTGGTATTGAATGCAAGCACCCCAAATGACTTCTTAACCCCTATCAAATGACTGCCCTTTAAATGTATTATTGTGTAACTGTTAGCTAGCTGGCCATGTCCAAATTATTTTTACTGCAGCAAGCTATGAAAATGCAAACTGCAGATTTATGTAATGTGGTTAAGAAGATTTGACAAGAAGACATTATAAAAATTTTATAGGCTTTTAGATCGGACTAATTTTATTGTGAGGCCCTCAAAATTTGAAGGAGTGTGTGTCGTATATTTTGCTGTAATCTTAGAAGAAATGTGGAAGTGAAAACAGATACTGATTTAGTCTGCATAAGTGGAATTCAGGGGAAGGATTTTAGAACATTGACATTGGAAAGGATAATAATTTGATGTCTGGGTTCTTTTCCAGCCCTTACACACTGAATCCTAAATGGTCTAATCCTTTCACAGCTGCTTAAATTATGTAGGCAAAGGATGGGAGAACAGTTGTGTTTTGACTTATCCTGCACATCTGATTAATATAAGCCATTTGGAAGTGGTTATTCAGTCATAAGGTTATCTCCTGAGATTGTCTTACACCATAATTCTAGAATGGTTGGCAGAACCACCCTAAGAAACCCAAATGGAAATGTGGTGCCATGAGGACTTACAAAGGAAAGGAATAAGGGCTTGACTTTCAGTTTTCTTTGTGCTGGAGCACTAAAGGGTGCTAGTGTTGGAAGAATCTGGTCCACGATTCTTCCTAAGCAGAGTTGGTCAGGTGTGCAGAGAAACCAAAGCTGCAGCACAGCAGCAGCTGAGATCCATGATCACATCAGTTGGTAAAGGTGCTGGAGGATGTTGCTGGAATCTCCAGTCAGAGAGGGTACAAGTGGGAAGCAGTTAGTGAACTGTGTGATGAAGTGGAGGAGATGTTTTTGTTCCCCGGTGGATTTGCAGGAGTAAAAGTTGTGGAAGAAGTGTGATCATGCCTTGAAACCAAGCAGTGCGTTTTCAGTCAGGAGACTGAGCTGGGAATTGAGCCCAGGTGCTTTTTATTTTATTTTATTTTTAATTTTTGACAGGCAGAGTGGACAGTGAGAGAGAGAGACAGAAAGAAAGATCTTCCTTTTACCGGCCAGCACACCGTGCTGATCTGAAGCCAGGAGCCAGGTGCTTCCTCTGGTCTCCCATGCGGGTGCAGGGCCCAAGCACTTGGGCCATCCTCCACTGCCTTCTCGGGCCACAGCAGAGAGCTGGACTGGAAGAGGAGCAACTGGGACAGAATCCTGCGCCCTGACTGGGACTAGAACCCAGGGTGCTGGCACCGCAGGCGGAGGATTAACCTAGTGAGCCGTGGCGCGGGCCCCCAGCTGCTCTTATGTAGGATGTGGGAGTCAACCACTAGGCTAAATGCCCATTCTCTTGTGTTCTTCTTTTGTTAATGATTTATTTATTTATTTGAAAGGCAGAGTTACAGAGGCAGAGAGAAGGGGGTGGGGGGGGGGGAGTCTTCCATCCACTGGTTCACTCCCCAGATGGCTGCAACAGCTGAAGATGCACCGATCAGGAGCCAGGAGCTTCTTCCAGGTCTCCCACACAGGTGCAGGGGCCCAAACACTTGGGCTATCTTCCATTGCTTTCCCAGGCCATAGCAGAGAGCTGAATCAGAAGTGGAACAGTCAGGATTCAAACTGGCACCCGGATGGGATGCTGGCACTGTAGGCGGTGGTTTTTTACCCACTGTGCCACAACGCTGGCCCTCCTTCTGTTCCTTTTTAAAAGATTCATTCATTCATTCATTCATTCACTTAAAAGACAGAGTGACCGAGAGGGAGAGACCTTCCTCTGCTGGATAACTCTCCAAATAGCTGCACTATCCTGGGCTGGGCCTGGCTTGGCCAGCCTGAAGCCAGGAGCCGGGAACTCCATCCAGGTTTCCCACATGGGTGGCAGGAACATAACTACTTGAGCCGTCATCTCTTGCTTCCCAGGGCATTTGCAGAAAGCTGGATTGGAAGTGGAGTATCCAGGACTCAAGTTGGCACTTTTAAGTGGGATATGGATATCCCAAGTGGCAGCTTACCTTGCTGTGCTACAGTGCCTGCCCCACTTTGTGTTCCTTTAAAGATCCTATATGATTTTGGACTTCCATCTTCCAGGGATGATAGAACTTTTATTTTCTGTTTCGTATCAGAATTATTTGCAAAGATAATCTTTGCTTGTATTGGATTTTACAAAGTATTTTTCATTTTCAGGCAGAATCAATCTCTCTCTCTCTCTCTCTCTCACACACACACACACACACACACACACACACACACATTGAGAGATTGAGATCTTCCACTCCTCAAATGCCTCCAACAGCCAAGGCTGGGTCAGGTTGAAGTCAGGAGTCTGGAACTCCATCTGGGTCTTTCATGTGGGCGGCAGGTGCCCAGGCACTTGAGCCATCATCTGCTGCCTCTTAGAATGCATTAACAGGAAGCTAGGTTGGAAGCAGAGGAGCCAGGAGTCGTACCGGATCTCTGATATATGTAGGTGTCCTAAGCAGGGGGTCAACCTGCTATATCCCCACACCCACCCTTGGATTGGATTTTATTTGCTTCAAGTCAGTGGATATTAAATGAAAGTGCTACCTATTTGTAAAATACTTTGAGATTAGGGGCTGGTGTTGCAGTATGGCAGGTAAAGCCGGTGCCTGTGACACCAGCATTCCTTATGGGCATGGGTTCATTTCCTGGCTACTGTACTTCCGATCCAGCTCTCTGCTAAAGGCCTGGGAAAAGCAGTGGCAGATGGCCTGCCCACTGCACCCACGTAGAAGACCCAGATGAAGCTCTTGGCTTCAGCTGGCCCAGCCCTGACTGTTGTAGCCATCTAGGAAGTGAACAAATGGATGGGAGATTTCTCTCTCTCTCTCCCCCTCCTTCTCCCTCTCCCTCTCCCTCTCCCTCTCCCTCTCTCTCTCCCTCCCTGTAACTTTGACTTTCAAAATAAAGAAATTAAATTAATTTTTTAAAAAAATGCTTTGGGATCAGCAGATGAAAGATCTGCACACCTTGTGCTTGTCCTTGACAGCAATGGTTGTTCATAGCTGTTTTTGTCAGTTGGTAATGCAGGTTTCTCTGCAAGAATTTCTTTTTTCTTTAAAAAATTTATTTATTTATTTGAAAGACAGAGTTACAGAGAAGCAGAGGCAGAAGCAAAGACAGGTCTTCCATCCACTGGTTCACTCCCAGATAGCCACAACAGCTGGAGTTGGGCTGATCCCAACCTAGGATCCCGGAGTTTCTTCCAGGTCTCCCATGTGGATGCAGGGGTCCAAGGACTGGGGCCATCTTCTACTGCTTTCCCAGTCCACAGCAGAGAGCTGGATTGGAAGTGAAGCAACTGGGACTGCAAACAGTGCCTACATGGGATGCCAGCATTGCAGCTGGCGGCTTACCTCACTACCCCACGGCGCCGGCCCCCTCTGCAAGAATTTATTGGTTAAACTGAATTATACTTGTACCCATGCAGGAGTTTGTCATATACTTGACCACAGGCATCCAGGAAAGAAAATTTATAGTGAGGTGCGATACTGTGTTGCTGCAGTGGAATAAAGCCTCAGCCTGTGGCGCTGGCATACCACATGGGCGCCAGATTGAGTCCCTGCTGCTCCACTTCCCATCCAGCTCCCTGTTAACGTGCCTGGGAAAGCAGTGGAGGATGGACCAAGCATAGCTTTGGATCAGCTTAGCTCTGGTTGTTGTGGCCCTCTGGGGAGTATACCAGCAGATAGAAGACTTCTGTCTCTGTCTCTGTCTCTGTCTCTGTCTCTACCTGTCTCCTTAACTCTGTCTTTCAAATAAATAAAATAAATCTTTAAAAAAAATACATAAAAATAGTTAATTTTTGAAAGCAACTCTGGTGAGATATATTTTATATGCCATTCAGTTCACTCATTTAAAGTGTACAGATCAGTGGTTCTTGGTAATAGTCATAAGTATGTGCAGCCATCATCACAGACAACTTTATAACATTTCTTTCTTTTTTTTTAAAATATTTATTTATTTATTTGAGAGGCAGAGTTACAGAGAGAGGGAGAGGCACAGAGAGATCTTTCATCTACTGGTTCACTCCCCACAGGGCTGCAACAACCAGAGCTGGGCCAGGAGCTGAAGCCAGGAGCCAGTAACTTCATCTGGGTCTCCCACATGAGTGTAGGGGCCCAAGCACTTGGGCCATCTTCCACTGCCTTCCCAGGCCACTAGCAGAGAGCTGGATCAGAAGTGGAGCAGCTGGGACATAAACCGGTGCCCATATGGGATGCTGGCACTGCAAGCAAAGGCTTAATCTACTGCACAACAGCGCCGGTCCCTAGAACATTTCCATCACCTCAAAAAGATGCCTCTGTGCCTTTATCAGTCACCCCTCACACTATAGCTTCACCCTCCAGGCAGCCATTAATCTTCTTTCTGTCTCTAGATTTCCTATTTTAGACTTCTAATGGGAATGAAATTGTGCAATATATGGTCTTTTGTGACTTGCATCTTTCTCTTAGCATAATGTTGTCAAGGTTCATAAACATAGAATATATTAGAACTTCACTCCTTCTTATGGCCCAGTAGTAATCCATTGCATTGGGTATATCACATTTTTCAATTTCTTCATCAGTTGATGAGCAGTTTTGGCCCAGTGTAATCATTCATTTTATGTGTATATCACATTTCTATCTGTTCATCAGTTAATGGACATTTGAATTGCTGATGTTAGGCTATTAGAAATAGTACTGCTATCTATATTACATAGATCTCCTTGTAGACATATGTAAAATGGTGATCAAAGTAATTTCCTTGTAGAGAAGTCAAAGTGTTGATCAAGTTAATGCATTAGCTACCTTATCATTGATCACCTCCTTTAAGATCCAGGCACTTGGTTGTGGGATTTAATTCTAGGGGGTGATAAAAATGTTCTGAAATTGATTGTGAAGTACGTGTATACTATAAAGTAAGCTTTTGACATGATGATAGTAAGCATGGCTTTTTTGTTTGATGCCTTGACTTTGAAGGTTTTTTTTTTTTTTTATTTACTTATTTATTTGAAAGATAGTATTACACACACACACACACACACACACACACAGATCTTCCATTTGCTGGTACTCCTCAGATTGCTGCACCACTTGTGCCTGAGCCAGGCTGAAACCAGGAGCCTGTAACTGCATTCCGGTCTCCTAGGTGGGTGGCAGCAGGTTGAGGACTTGGGTCATCTTCAGGTGCTTTCCCAGGAGCATCAGCAGGCAGCTGAATCAGAGGTGGAGCAGCCGGGACTCCAGCTGGTGCCCACATGGGATGCAGGCATTGTAGGCAATGTCTTAACCCACTGTGCCACAGTGTCAGCCCCTGAAGTTTTGTTTTCGTTTTTTTGAAAGGTATATGTGAATGTTAATATATGTATGCTATATATATCTATCCATGTGAAGTATTTTTAAAAAATATTTATTATTTATTTGAAAGGCAGAGTTATGGAGGGGAGGGGAGATATCTTCCATCCATTGGTTCATTCCGCAAATGGTCGCAATGGCTGAGGCTGGGCCATGCTGAAACCAGGGCCTGGAGCTTCTTCTGGGTCTCCCATGTGGGTGCAGGGGCCCAAGCACTTGGGCCATCCTCTGTTGCTTTCCCAGGTACGTTAACAGGGAACTGGATCAGAAGTGGAACAACTGGGTCTCAGACTGGCACCCATATGGGATGCCGGTGTCACAGGCAGCTGCTTTACCCACTAGGCCACATGCTGGTCCCCCATGTGAAATATTTAAAATATTTGTAGTTCATGATCAATAAATGCTTGTGTTAATAGGTTTGTAAGGTTGTTTGGAAAATTGTCTGATTATTGAGAGGCAGAATAGAGAGACAAGGAGCGCCTATCTTCTGGTTGCTCTCCAAATGCTCATGATGGCCAGGGCTGGGCCAGGCCAAAGCCAGGAGCTGAGAATTCAATCCAGGTCTCCCTTGTGGGTGGCAGGGACCCACCTAATTGCTGCTTCCTAAGATCTACCTTAGCAGGAAACTGGAATAAGGAGCTATAGGCAAGTATTAAATTTGGTATAGGATGTAGGGATCTCACTCCTGCATATTTTGACCCAAGTAAATTAATTTCCAAATAGGAAGAAGTAGTAAATGAATTTGTAATTTTTTTTTTTTGACAGGCAGAGTGGACAGTGAGAGAGAGAGACAGAGAGAAAGGACTTCCTTTGCCATTGGTTCACCCTCCAATGGCCGCCGCGGCCGGCGTGCTGCGGCTGGCGCACCGCGCTGGTCCAATGGCAGGAGCCAGGGGCTTCTCCTGGTCTCCCATGGGGTGCAGGGCCCAAGGACTTGGGCCATCCCCCACTGCACTCCCTGGCCACAGCAGAGAGCTGGCCTGGAAGAGGAGCAACCAGGACTAGAACCCGGCGCTCATATGGGATGCAGCCACAGCGCCGGCCCCATGAGTGTTTCTAAAGTGTATACATTTGTGTCTGAATGTGTTTATACATGTGTATGTAGTAAATTGAAAGTTTTATCAAAGCATATTGAATTGCTTCGATATAGTTTAAAATTATTTAATGAGGAGCAGTAGTCTTAGAGAAAAACACCTCACCTAGGTATAAGAATTACATATTAGTGTAGGGTTATTGTATTCTTAAGTCATTTTATCTTTATTTTTGTTGAACTAAAATCTTTTTAAATTTTAGGGGGAAAAAAATAGCGGCTTTGATGTCCTCTACCATAATATGAAACATGGACAGATATCGACAAAAGAACTAGCAGATTTTGTAAGAGAAAGGTATGTATTTTTAATAACTAATTTCTTTAGCAGTTTATTCTCAATTTAAATTATAGAATATAAATAATTGAGAACATTTTAGTTGTTTTTGGAATAATCAAAGCACTCTTTTAAAAATTACATAATTTTTTTAAAGTAGTGGTTTTTATCATTTGCAAATCTGAGGTCTATATAGTGACTTAAATTGGCTTTTTTGATTTTAGATTTAATTATTTGAAAGAGTTACAGAGAGAGAGGGAGAGAGAGAAAAAAAAATCTTCCATCCACTGGTTCACTCTCCAACTGGCTGTAACAACCAGGGCTGAGCCAGGATGAAGCCAGGAGTCAGGAACTTCATCCAGTTCTCCCACATGGGTAGCAGAGGCCCAGACACTTGGGCCATCCTTTGTGCTTTTCCCAGGCCATTAGCAGGGAGCTGGAACTGAAGCAGTAGAGCCTGGACATGAACTGGCACCCTTATGGGATGCTGATGTTGCAAGCAGTGGTTTGCAGCCAAGCCACTTGCTCCAGAGTGACATCGTTAAACCTGTGGTTCACAAACTACTGTTTGAAAATATTATCTAAATATTTTTGACTGGATGTGTTAGCTAGATGATACAATATAAAAATAGAGTCATTTTGTAGGATATTATTTCTCTAAATAAACATGTTAAAATAATTTAAAGTGACAAGTTTTCTGAACTCATAGTTTATGTATTATGACAACTCATTGTAAAGTTGTACATTATTTTTTAAAATCCTGTAAGTTTATAAAATGTTATCTTTAAGATTGTTGGAATTTAATTTTTATTTACTTTTATTTTTCTAAAGATTTATGTATTTGTTTGAAAGTTAGAGTTACACAGAGGGAGACACACACACACACACGCACACAGAGAGAGAGAGAGAGAGAGGAGAGAAAGATCTTCCAAAATCTTCCATCCACTCTCCAGGTGGCCACAGTGGCCAGGCCTGGGTCATAGCCGGGAGCTTCTTTCAGGTCTCCCATGTGGGTGTAGGGGTCCAAGCACTTGGGCCATCTTCCACTGCTTTCCCAGGTGTGTTAACAGGTGTGTCGAACCGGTGGCCATATGGGATGCCAGCATCACGGGCAGTGGCTTTACCAGTTATACCACATGCCAGCTAAGATTTAATATTTAAAACTATTAAAAGTCAGTTACAGGCCGGCGCCGCGGCTCACTAGGCTAATCCTCCGCCTAGCGGCGCCGGCACACCGGGTTCTAGTCCCGGTCGGGGTGCCGGATTCTGTCCCGGTTGCCCCTCTTCCAGGCCAGCCCTCTGCTGTGGCCAGGGAGTGCAGTGGAGGATGGCCCAGGTGCTTGGGCCCTGCACCCCATGGGAGACCAGGATAAGCACCTGGCTCCTGGCTCCTGCCATCGGATCAGCGCGGTGCGCCGGCCGCAGCGCGCCAGCCGCGGCGGCCATTGGAGGGTGAACCAACGGCAAAGGAAGACCTTTCTCTCTGTCTCTCTCTCTCACTGTCCACTCTGCCTGTCAAAAAAAAAAAAAAAAAAAAAAAAAAAAAAAAAAAAAGTCAGTTACAGTTCAAAATAGAGCAGAATTCAAAGATACTACTACATCTTAGTGCTATTTTATGGCTGGCCCCACTTGGCAGTTTTCTATATGTGTACATTAAAAATCTTTGTTCTAGCCGGCGCCGCGGCTCACTAGGCTAATCCTCCGCCTTGCGGCGCTGGCACACTGGGTTCTAGTCTCAGTCGGGGCACCGGATTCTGTCCCGGTTGCCCCTCTTCCAGGCCAGCTCTCTGCTGTGGCCAGGGAGTGCAGTGGAGGAGGGCCCAAGTACTTGGGCCCTGCACCCCATGGGAGACCAGGATAGGTACCTGGCTCCTGCCATCGGATCAGCGCGGTGCGCCGGCCACAGCGCGCCAGCCGCGGCGGCCATTGGAGGGTGGACCAATGGCAAAGGAAGACCTTTCTCTCTATCTCTCTCTCACTGTCCACTCTGCCTGTCAAAAAATTAAAAAAAAAAATCTTTGTTCTGATATGTGGGGATATTTTACCTTTAAATACCTCCATTTGTTTATGTACTTTTCAACAATATGTATCATACCTTGTCTGCTGTATGCCAGGCATTTGTTTGGATTTTGGAAATATGGTAGTAAAGACACAGCTGTCGTCTTCATGGAGTTTACATACTGACAGGAATTGGGGAATAACTGATGTCACCTAAGACTGATTCTCTTCTTTCACCCCCTACTGCAGTTGGGAGGGGTCCAGAAGCTCTGAGTTCTCTGGGGAAGGCTGTCTCTCCCAAGGCTTCTGTGCATTGTTGTCAGGAGTGGAGAGGAGGCCTCCGAGCTCCACATCTCCTGCTGTGTCCCCTTGCCTTCTCCCTTCCCCAGCACTTAACCTAACTGCTCTCACAAGTGTGTCTTTTAGCTCGGTTTCTCACAGTCACTATAAGAAGGCCAGGATTCCTGAACCTTGCTCAGAATCCAGCTTTTCCTGAATCTGTGGTCAGTGAGATAACCTCCTACTTCCACTCCCCTTTCCTTGCTTTGTTTTTCATCGTAGCATTCACATCCACCTGATAAAAGTGTTATTTTGTTTATTAGTCTCTTCCCACTGGAATATAAAGTTTACAATGGCAGGAAATTTTTTTTGGTCATTTTTGCTTATTTTTTACTTTTTTACCCTGTCTCCCTGCACTTGGGATAGTGCTTGGCATTTAGTAGGCCCTTGGTGAAGGTTTATCTCATTTAACTCTTAAAACTCTAAGACCCATTCTATAGATGATAAAATTGGGGCCCTGAAAGATTAAAGTCAGTAATTCAGACTTTCTTCTCTTCTCCCCTTTCTTCTTTCCTTCTTCTTTGTTTTTTTTTTTTTTTTTTTTTTTGGTGTGTGTATGTGTGTGTTTTTCTATTTTTAGAAACTGTATTTTATTTATTTGAAAGGCAGAGTTACAGAGAGAGAGAGAGAGCGCGCACGCGCACACACTTCTATCTACTGATTCACTCCTCAAATGGCCACAGTGGCTGGGGCCGGGGCTGGGCCGGGGCTGGGCCAGGCCAAATCCAGGAGACAGGAACTCCATCCAGGTGTTCCATGAGGGTGTCAGTGACCCATGCACTTGGGCCATTTTCTCCTTTTCCCAGGTACATTAGCAGGGGGTTGGATTGGAAGTGGAGCAGCCAGGACTCATGTGCAGGCAGCTTAACCTGCTGTGCTACATTGCAGGCCTCTCATTTACATTAAAAAAAAATTCTATGTTATCTGAAAAGCAGAGAAACAGAGAAGGAGGGAGAGTGACAGAGAAAGATCTTCCATTCACTGGTTCACTTCCTGCCAGACTGAGACCAGGAGCCTGGAAATCAGGCTGTGTCTCTCCTGTGGGTGGCGGGGACTTTGGTGGAAGCAGAGTAGCTGAGACTCTAACCAGGCTCTTTGATATGAGATGTGGACATGCTAAATGGTGACTTAACCGCTGCATCAAATATTCCTCTCCCCCCCCCCCCCCCCCCAGTTAAGTCTTGAAGTCAGAAAGCGTCAGTTCTCCTCCTCAGTTCTCCTTCAATATTGTGTTGGTTATTCTGGGTCTTCTGTTGCTTTTGGTTCTTTGGTAGCAGGAGGAAGATTGCCTTGACTATTCCTACACATGTGCTTTGGCACACATACATACACCATTTGTATTGGAAGTGTACCCTGGGAGCTGGCGCTGTGGCGCAGTGGGTTAACGCCCTGGCCTGAAGCTCTGGCATGGCCTGGGAAAGCAGCAGAAGATGGCCCAAGTCCTTGGGCCTCTGCACCCATGTGGGAGACCCGGAAGAAGCTCCTGGCTCCTGGCTTCGGATCAGTGCAGTCTGGCCGTTGTGTCCAGTTGGGGAGTGAACCATCGGAAGAAAGACACACACTCTCTGTCTCTCTTTGCCTCTCCTCTCTCTCTGTAACTCTGACTTTCAAATAAATAAATAAAATCTTATATATAAAAAAAGGAAGTGTACCCTAGAACAGAATTGTAAGATCATAGTTTCAACTCTAGGATGATGCTTATGAATTTTCCAAGGTGATTGTGCTGATTTACACTATCACCATCCTTGTTTGAGAGTTCCATTTGCTCTGTGTCCTTATGAACACTTAGTATTGTCAGTTTCTATTCTGATAGTAGTATTTCATTGGGATTTTAATGTGCATTTCTCTGATGAATAATGAAGTTGAGTGTCCTTAGTTTTCAAAAGGTTCATGCTGAATATATCATAAAAAACTATGCATTGGGGCTAGCGTTGTGGCATAGCAGGTTAAGCCTTTGCCTATGATGCTGGCATCCTGTATGGGTGCTGTTTCAAGACCTGGCTGCTCCACTTCTGATCCAGCTCCTGGGATCTAATGTACCTGGGAAAGCAGTAGAAGATGGCCCAACTGCTTGTGTCCCTGCACCCATGTCGGAGACCCGGAAGAAGCTCCGGGCTCATGGCTTCCGCCTGGCACAGTCCTGACCGTTGTGGCCATTTAAGGAGTGAACCGGTGGATGGAAGATCTCTCTTCTCTCCTCCTCTCTTTGTAGCTCTGCCTTTCAAATAAATAAATAAATATTTTGTTTTTAAAAAAACTATGCATGCATGAATTTCAAAGATGCAGCATCTTCCCATCACTCTGTCAAATGCCTACCTCTGTTGTAGTTTTTTCTACTATTTTTGGAAACTATGGAATTTTCGCTTTTGTGTACCATTTGGCAAAGGTGTGTGTTTTTGTTTGTTTTGTTTTCCATTTCACGAATGGATCCTGAATTTGGTTAAATATTTTTCCTGCGTCTATTAAGATTATATGGTTTTCCTTCCCCTCTCTGCTCCACTCTCTTACTCTCCTAATGTGAATTATATTGAAATTTGAAATTTGACCGACATCCTATTCTTTATACTACTGTCTTATGTAGAATTTTTACATCTGTTTGCATGAGTGAGATTGGCTTGAAAATGTCCTTTTTCTACATGTTCTTGTTTTGATATCAAGGTTTGTTGGCTTCATAAAACTGGGGAGTATACCTTATTTTTGTATTCTGTGGAAAAATTTGTGGAAGGTTATTGTTTTTCTTTGTGTGTTTCATAGACTTTACTGGGATGGCTATCTGGACTTGAAATTGTCTTTATAGGTAGATTTTAAATTACATATTCAATTTTTTTATTGGTATAGGACTATTCAGATTTTTCATTTTCTGTTTCATAAATTGTATTTTTCTGCATTTTTTCCATTTTATCTAAACTTCCACTTTTATTGGTTAAAAGTCTTTTTTTAAAATATGATTTTATTTATTTATTTGAGGGAGACAGACAGACAGACAGAGGGAGAGACAGAGAGAGGCCTTCCATCTGCTAGCTCACTCCGCAAATGGCTGCAGTGTTTGGAGCTGGGCTGTTTCGGAGCCAGGAGCTTCTTCTGGGTCTCCCATGCAAGTGCAGGGGCCTAAACCCTTGGGCCATCTTCTACTGCTTTCCCAGGCCATAAGCAGAGAGCTGGACTGGAAGAGGAGCAGCTGGGACAGAACTGGTGCCCATATGGGATGCCGGCGCTGCAGGTGGAGGCCTAGCCTACTATGCCACAGCCCTGCCCCAATTTACTATAATTCTTGATATATTTTGGTTCAAATCTGTCTTAAGAGTTGTCAGACTTTTTCTGTAATGGTTGAAAAAGTATTTTAAGTTTTGTGATCCATCTGGTCTCTGCAGCTATTCATCTCTGCTATTTAGTGCAAAAGCAGCCATAGATAACAACAGATAAATAAATGAGCATGCAGATTTGGCCAAGAAAGCTATAATTTGGTAACTTCTGTATTATTTTAGTATTTGTTTTCCCTATTTTATATTTTTTCTCTTTCATGCTTTCTTTTGGCCCATTTATTTTTAAGAATTTATTTATTTGAAAGGAAGAGTGACAAAGGGAGAGACAGAGAGAGATCTTCCATCTGCTGGTTCATACCTGAATGTCCACAACAGCCAGAAATGGGCCAGGCCAAAGCAACAAGCGAGGAACTCCATGTAAGTCTCCCACATGGATGGAATGAACCAAAGTACTTGAGCCAACATCCGCTATCTCCCAGGTGCATTAACAGGAAGCTGGATTGGAAATGGAAAGTAGCTTGGACTGGATTCAGCACCCCCGTATGCTTTTTTTAAAGTTCTGTTTTCTTCTTCTATTAGTTGTAAGTAGGACTTTCCTCTGGTATTCTTTTTTTTTTTTTTTTAAAAGATATACCCCCTTCTTTTAGATTTATTTTATTTATATGAAAGAGTTATTGAGAGACGTAGAGACAGAGAGGTCTTCCGTCTGCTGGTTCAGTCCCCAAATGGCCTCAGTGGCCAAGCTGAGCTGATCCGAAGCCAGGAGCCAGGAGCTTCTTCCGGGTCTCCCATGTGGATTTGGGGGCCCACACCCATGAGCCATCCTCTGCTGCTTTCTCAGGTCATAGCAGAGAGCTGGATTGGAAGTGGAGCAGCTGGGACTTGAACCGGTGCCCATATTGGATGCCGACCTTCAGTCTGGGGCTTTAACCCACTGTGCCACAGTGTCGGTCCCTCCTCTGTTATTCTCTTGGTGATTATGTTAGAGACTTTAGCATACTTTCTGGATTAACATCTAAAGATAATTGACACTTTTACCCTCTTCTCAAAAATGCACAAACCTTGGAACACTACTACCTCTGACATGTATGCCATTTGTATGTATGTGTGTTTAACTCTTACCCAGGGAATAAAATGTATTCTATTTTTCAAACACTTTTTATTGTGAAAATGCATGTTTACATGATGTTTTTGTTATTTATTTAGTTTTTTTTTTTTTTCTGAAAAGCATCAAACTTAGTGCAGGTATAGAGAAAGTATAAACCAGTGAGTAATCAGCTGTAATTCAGTTTCAGTAGTTTTTAGCATTTTACCAGTCTGCTTAAAGCAAATGCCTGGCACCAAATGATTATGTCCCTAGAATTATGAAATAACTAAGGTCTTAAATAATCATAATATTATTCACTTATGAAAATTGATGATCAATTTTTATAATTCAGTTAATTTATTCAAGCTGTGTTTTATTCTTCTGTATTACTAATTTTATGCAGCCATTATTTATTAACTTTTTCTCTGATTCTCCATTTTATAATCATTTTTATTCTGCTTTAAAAACATTTTTAATATTATTGTGGATTTTCTGGTGATAATTTCTCAATCTTTTTTATTCTGATCATATCTTTATCTTCATTTGGAAATTTTTTTTTATTAGGGACAATTTCAAACATATACAAAACTTTAAGGCCGTTTATATCTGTAGGAGATAAAGACTTTAAAAACATACAAGTACAGTGGCCAGCGCTGTGGTGTAGTGGGTAAAGCTGCCGCCTGCATTGCTGCATCCTGTATGGGCGCCGGTTCAAGTCCTGGCTGCTCCACTTCCAATCCAGCTCTCTGCTAAGGTCTGGGAAACCACTGGAAGATGACCCAAGTCCTTGGGCCCCTGCACCCATGTGGGAGACCCGGAAGAAGCTCTTGGTTCCTGGCTTTGGATCAGTTCAGCTTCAGCCATTGCAGCCATCTGAGGAGTGAACCAGTGGATGGAAGACCTCTGTCTCTCTGCCTCTGCCTTTCTGTAACTCTGACTTTCAAGTAAACAAATAAAATCTTTAAAAAAAAATACAACTACAGTGTCTAGTGCTCTGGCGGAGCTGTTTAGATCGCTGCATATGACACCAGCATTCCATACTAGAATGTCAGTTTGGGTCCTGACTATTCTGCTTCTGATCCAGCTGATACGCTTGGGGAGGCAGTGGACCATGGCCCAGTGACTTGGCCTGTGCTCTCCATGTGGGAGGCCCTGATGGAGTTCCGGCTTCTGGTTTCCGTCTGGTGCAGCCCTGACTGTTGTGTGGCCATTTGGGAAAGGGACCAATGGATGAATGATCCCTCTCTCTTTGTCTCTCTCTGTGTCTGTCACTCTGTCTTTCAAATAAATAAATAAGTAAATAAATCTGTGTTTTTAAAAAAATGTAGCATTAATTTCTTAATATCACCAAATATGCAGTCAGTGCTCAGTTGTGTTCTGTAGTCATACACAACACACAACGTGCACTCTCTGTAGTTGATTTTATTTTTTAAAGATTTATTTATTTATTTATTTGAGAGGTAGTTAGAGAGGTAACTTTGCCTCTCTCTGGAGAGACAGAAGTCTTCCATTCAATGGATCACTCCCCAGATGGCTGCAACGGCTGGAGCCGGGCCAGTCCAAAGCCAGAAGCCAGGAGCTAGGAGCTGCTTGGGTTCATGGGCCCAGGTGCTTGGGCCATCCTCTGCTGCTTTCTCAGGCCATTAGCAGCGAGCTGGATCAGAAGTGGAGCAACCAGGACTGAAATCGGCGCTTATATAGGATGTCAGAGCCGTATGTTTTTTACATAATTTTTTTATTTTTTTTATTTTTATTTATTTTTTTTTTATTTTTTGACAGGCAGAGTGGACAGTGAGAGAGAGAGACAGAGAGAAAGGTCTTCCTTTGCCGTTGGTTCACCCTCCAATGGCCGCCACGTCCGGTGCGCTGTGGCCGGCGCACCGCGCTGATCCGATGGCAGGAGCCAGGTACTTATCCTGGTCCTGGTCTCCCATTTGGTGCAGGGCCCAAGTACTTGGGCCATCCTCCACTGCACTCCCTGGCCACAGCAGTGAGCTGGCCTGGAAGAGGGGCAACCGGGACAGAATCCAGCGCCCCAACCGGGACTAGAACCCTGTGTGCCGGCGCCGCAAGGCGGAGGATTAGCCTAGTGAGCCTTTCAATTTATAGGTTACTTCCTCTTTACTTTTTTTTTGTTGTTGTTGTTGTAAAGGAAACCAAATTTATTTGGTCTACACAGTGTCCTGCATCTTTGAAAATGCTAATTGCATATCCATAGTTTCATTTAACATTTTTCTTTGTCTCACTATATCCTATTGTCATTATACCTACCAACTTGATCAAATTGCATTCACTGTTTTGAAAACACTGCTTCTAGGAGACCTTTACACTTTTAGTAGTGTCTGTTTTATGATGTTAGTGGTTTTTGATGATCATCACCAACTCCTTATTTCACTAGGAGTTTACTTTTGTTTGCATTTTTGCTTAGTAAGAAATTCTAATTGGTAGATAGTTTTCTTAGCAAATTCTTTTAACGTTAGTCCATTATCTATAACTGAAATGTTTGCAACCAGTCTGGCTGTTACTACTTTGAAGGTAACATTTGGTGGCCAGAAGGGTTTGGATCCTTTCAAGATATTCTTTGATTTTCAATAACTTTACTGTGTTGTGACTAGGTAATAGATTTCTTCTCATATATCTCTTAATGTTTGTTGGGCTGCTTGATTCTGGGGTCTGATATAGTTTGTACGTTTTGGAAAATTCTTTATCATTATTTCTTCAAATAGTTCTTCTGACCCATTCTTTCTCTCTTTGCTCTTTACCCTCTCTCTCTCTTTTTAAAGTTTTATCTATTTATTTGAAAGGCAGAGTTAGAGGCAGAGGCAGAGGCAGAGGCAGAGAGATCTTCCATCCGCTGGTTTACTCCCTAAATGGCTGCATCTGCTGGGCCTATCTGGTGAAGATGCCCAAATACTTGGGCCATCCTCCACTGCATTCCCAGGCCATGGCAGAAAGCTAGACTGGAAGAGAAGCAGCTGAGATTTGAACAGGCACCCATATGGGATGCTGGCAGTGCAGGCGGCAGCTCTACCTGCTACACTGCAGTGCCAGCCCCATTATGGGCTTTTTAACTATATCCTTTATGATTTTTCCCTTTATTTCATTCTTTTGTCTTAGAGCTTTAATCTGGGATTGATTATTATTGTCTGTCTTCCAGCTAACTAATTCTCATTGTAGTGTGTGAAATCTGTCATTAAATCCATATCCATTGGAATATTAATTTTAATAATATTTTTCAGATCTGTAATTTATATATTTTTCCAGATATGGTGTGCTTTTCTCTACTCCTTTTAAATGATTTCTAGTTATTTACTGAATAAACAGCTTAATTTTATCATCTTAACATTGGGAATCTTGCTTGTTTGTTCCTGCTAGTTTTTGTTTAATGTTGTCTTTCTTTCTTTATATACCTGATAGTTTTGTGAATGCATTTAAAATGTTCATGCAAAATCCAATATCAGAGTTTGAAAGATTTGGTCTGCAGTTCCTATTGCTTAACAGTTCATCCTTACCTGTGGGATGTTTCCTTTTGGAGCTCATTGTAACCGAGATGGGATTTCCCATGCTTCCCACCAAAGCTCTTACATTTGTCTCCCTTGTCCTGAAGGTTGTTAAAAGCTCTGATGCATTTCTCAGCTTCCTGACTGCTCTTCTCCGTGCGCCCAAGGGAAAATCTGTCCCACATACCTGACTTCTTTGGATAGCCTTTCCTTGGATCTTGGCCTACTGATTCTTAACTGCCTCATTCAGTCTTTGATGTTTGCTTTCTCTCTCTCTGTCTCTCTCAGATTTATTTATTTATTTGAAAGGCAGAGTTACAGAGAGAGAGAGAGGGAGAGCCACACATAAAGATAGAGCTTCCATCTGCTGGGTCATTCCCAGTATGGCTGCAGTGGCTGAAACTGGGTCAGACTGAAGCCAGGAGCATGAAACTACATCTGGTCACCCACATGGGTGCAGTAACCCTAGGACTTAGGCCATCTTTAACTGCTTTCCCAGGTGCATTTGCAGGGAGCTGGATCAGAAGTAGAGCAGCAGGGACTTGAACTGGTGCCCATATAGGATGCCCATGCCACAGGTGGGAGCTTAACCTGCTGTGGCACAGTGTGGCCTCAGTCTGATGGTTTTCAGTTAGACCCTGCCTTCCTGCCACCCATGTTCTCAGTGGGAGGTTTTTATATCATAATCTTATTCACTGTTACAGGAAACTGAACCACTTTTTCTTGCTGTTAAACTTTACTGTTGATATTAATGTTTTTTCCTTAACTAACTTTCTTTAGATGATCAAAGAAGTATTCTTATAGTGTGGTATTATTTTAAAGATACAGAAAAGAGAGCTGATGTGGCTTAACAGGTTGGGCCACCATTTGTGATACTGGCATTCCTTATCTGAATGCTAGTTGAGTCCTGGCTGCCCTACTTCCCATACAGCTACTGCTAATGTGCCTGGGAAGGCAATGGGGGTTGGCTCAGGTGCTTGGGCCCCTGCCTTCTATGTGGGAGGCCTGGATGGAGTTCCTGGCTTTGATCTAGCTCAGACCTGGATGTTGCAGCCATTTGGAAAGTGAACCAGCACTGGAGTGTCTCTCTCCCTCTCCCTGGACCCCAGACACTCTGCCTTTCAAATAAAATCTTCAAGAGAAATACAGAAAAGTTTAAAGGATCAGAAGTCAAAATGCTGTCAGTCAGAGGTGATTCAAATCTCTACATATAGTTATTCTTTGGGCAGTTTATATATTGAACAGATGATTTGATGCAAGAACATTGAGGAAATCTGGATTTTGGATGTTAGAAACAAAAAGTTAATTGAATGAAAGGATAGTGGTGGTTGGTTGTAGAATGTTCCATTGTTAAGGGTAGCACATATAATGAGAAAGACAAGGGTAATTATGAGAAAGGTGAGACTATAAATTTTGTAATGTTAAGGCCAAAACAGCCACATATTTTGTATTTATAGGCTATGTTTTTCCCCCATATTTCATGGTTTCAGTGGTTTTATTTTATTTTATTTTATTTATTTAAAAATTTTGGTGTACTGTTGCTGGAGCTGAGAATCTTATATGCTAAATAGTAGTAGTGTAAAACATAGTTTTCTGGTGTGAAATACTTATTTGTTAATATTTTAGATCTAATTGCATAATAAACCTGAAGTTCAAAGATCTCAGACTTGCTGATGAATCATATTTAGTTTTGTGCAAATGTCTGTCTTTAATGTTCTAATAAATGTACATCACAGTGTTGAAGAATAATAAAACTATGTTCTGTACACCAGGGAAGTATTAAATACAAATGATTTATCATGATAAGTCAGTTTATAGAACAAGAGAGAGAATACAAGAAATAGCATTGTTATACTTACTGTTTATTAGTGTTAAAGACAAAAAAAGTGATGACTTCATTAAAATTTTTTTATGATATAAATTATACCAACTAGTTTTTTGAAGTAGATGCTCACAGAGAACATTAATAGAAGCCAGAAATGCGTGACTGCATATCTATTTTGATAACTTTCCTGTGTTTTTGCTTTCTAAACAAGAGATATATTATAATATGGAATTTGATTTAACAGAGCTACAATAGAAGAAGCATATTCCAGGTCAATGACAAAACTAGCAAAGTCCGCAAGCAATTATTCTCAACTTGGGTGAGTTAATGTCTTCCTCTTTTCCAGTGTTCATTTAGGTGAAGTTCTCTTTTTTATGTTTGAAAGTTTTTATTTAATGAATACAAATTTCATATGTACAGCTTTTAGGGGTATAGTATTTCTTCCCCCCATTCCTGCCCTCCCACCCCCACTCCATCCCACCTCCTACTCCTTCTCCCATTCCATTTTCCATTAAAATTTGTTTTTAATTGACTTTATATTCAGAAGACCAACTCTGTGCTAAGTAGAGATATCAACTATTTGCACCCACACAGATACACAAAGTATAAAGTACAATTTGAAGATAAGATTTACTGTTAATTTTGTAGTACACCTCATTAAGGACAGAGGTCCAACATGGGGAGTAAGTGCACAGTGACTCTTGTTGTTAATTTAACAATTAATTATCTTATTTTTGATGTCAGTGACCACCCAAGGCTCTTGATATGAGCTGCCAAGGCTATGGAAACCTTTTGAGTCCACAAACTGTCAGTATTTAGATAGGGCCATATGCAAGGTGGAAGTTCTCTCCCCACTTCAAAGAAAAGTACATCCTTCTTTGATGGCCCCTTCTTTCCACTGGGTCTCACAGAGATTTTTCATGCAGAACTGTTTTTGCCACTATGTCTTGGCTTTCCATGCCTGAAATTCTCTCATGGGATTTTCAGTCAGCTCCGAATGCCTTAAGGGCTGATTCTGAGATCAGAGTGCTGTTTAGGGCATTTGTCATTCTATAAGTCTGCTGTGTGGACTGCTTCCCATATTGGAACTTCTCTCCTTTGCAGTTCTATCTATTGTTATTACCAGACACTTGGTCTTATTTATGTGACCTCTTTGACTTTTGGTCCTATCTGTATGATCAATTCCACATTTAATATGATCATTTTATCACATAAGGTGGGATTAGTGCCACCCAGCTAAATGGGATTTGGAGTCCCAAGGCAAATTTTTAGCTTAGGTGAAGTTCTTGAGAATATTAAGTTCCACTGAGGCTATGATAATTCATAACTCTGGTGACATATAGTTATACGTTATTTAATCATGGGAATAAGTTATGAGAAATTAGTCTTTAGTTGATTTTGTTATTGCACAAACACTATAGAGTGCTTAAACTAAAATCACCGTGACTTGATGAAGTGATACAATCTCACAGGACCACTGTAGTATATATGGTCCACAGTTGACTGAAAGGTTGTGTGACTTATGGCTGTTTTATGTACTTTTTTTTTTTAAAGATTTATTTTATTTATTTGAAATGCTGAGTTATGGAGAGAGGTAAAGTCAGAGAGAGAGAGAGGTCTTCCATCTGCTGGTTCACTCCCCAGAGACCACAATAGCTGGAGCTGAGCCCATCTGAAGTCAGGAGTCAGGAGACTCCTCTGGGTCTCCCATGTGGACACAAGGGCCCAAGGACTTGGACCTTCCTTTGCTGCTTTCTCAGACATGTTAACAGGAAGGTGGATTGGAAGTGGAGTGACCAGGGCTCGAACCAGCACCCATATGGGATGCTGCGACTGCAGGCCAGGGGCTTTAACTCACTGTGTCAGCGTGTGGCCCATTATGTACTTTTAAAAAATGTTTCTGTCTTAAATGGATGTATTCTTGACAGGAAGTATAATTGAACTTGCTGGATCAAAGCAAATGAAACTTAATTTTCCTGTTTATTAAATTATATAGTCATTCAGTAGCGTAAGTTTGAGGTTATAAATGTTATGTTACATGTGTGCTAAGTATTTGAGTTTTCTGTAATTTCATTTAAATTCTGTCATAGTTTACTGTGATCTTTAAAAACTTGCTTTATTGGGGTGGCCATCTAGTGCAGCCATTAGGTACTTGGGGTGTCTGCATCCCAAACTGGAGTACCTGGTTTGAAGTCCTGGTTTCTCCACTTTAAATCCAGCTGCCTGCTAATGTATACCTTGGCTGCAGATGATGGTGCAGGTACTTGGGCCCCTGCCATCCCAAAGGGACACCTTGGTTGAATTCCCAGCTCTTGGCTTGGCTGTTGTGGATACTTGGGGAGCGAATCAGCAAATGGAAGATCTATGTCTGTCTGTCTGGGCCTTTCAAATTCAAAATGAAAAAAGATAAACTTTATTGAAATAATTAAAAGGCGTTAAAATGTCTCCTGTGATTATATACATTATTATATCTTCCTTTTAAAATTTTATTTTATATGTTCCTATAAAATAAAATTGATGAGAAGACTATATTTAAAATGAGATATGCTCATAGCTATAGCAGCTATGTCAAAATACCTGTATGATCTGAGCCATAAGAACTCTGGAAAAGAAAACCTAATCTAATTATCTGAAAATTTGGGAAAGGGATATGTTTTAGCTAAGATGTTGGAGATGCTCAGTACGATTCCTTTATATATCTGGGGTTCTGATGAATCTATGGATCTCTTGACATCCGGTGCAAGATTTGGTATAGATATTAGTTTATTTTTCCAATGAAGAAGTTATGAATTATCATGCACAAAGTATCATTCACAAATGATTCTGTGGTCTCAAAAATGGTTAAAATGATTGCTTTATGCAAGTATGTAGCTTCATCTTCCCTTCTTCCATCTTCCTTCTCCCTTTTCTGAAACCCTCCTTTTTCTAAAGGCTTCATGTTGATAAACCTCTTCTAAAACATAATTTCTTTTTTATTGACCGCAGTAGAGCTCAAAAGTAACTGGATTAACAAAAGCTAGCTTTAAACCAGTTGGCCTTGGTTTTGGTGTGGGAAATTCTACCTTATTGTCAGTTGCCAGATGGGAGGCAAGAGACATAGGAATAGGTTTTGACTATGCTTTATGGTAACAACATTACGGACAACCTTCCTGCCTTTAGGATGTGTGCTTTTTGTAAATATTGAATGGCACACTGTTTGGTGTTCGTGTCGTCTCTCAAGATCATAAATATTTAGATATCAGTGTTTTGTTTATTGTTGTGTAGGTTAATAAGAATTTGAGTTTTTCTTTCTGTATTTAGTGGCATTTAAATTTATTTTTTGACTTCTTACTTCGCTTTCTTATTAGTGTATATATCAATGTGATTATTTGACCAGAAAAAGGTTGTGTGTATCAAACCTTCAAAAACTGAATAGTATTTGAAATTCCATAAAGAAACCTGTAGTTGAAGAAATCTTAAGTTGAACCCTGTTGTAGTGTAGAGAATCCTTTGGTAAACTTAGGGGACACTCCATCTTCTCTGCCTTGTGAAATCTAGTCTATCATGTATCAAGTTGACCTGACAGGAAGTACAGGTATTTTGGTGCTTGAGAGAATAGATACTTTTCAGGTATCTTTTTCTCTTGAAACTTTCCAGCTAGCCTCTCACCAGATTTAGTGGTTAGATTTTAGAGTGTACAATGAGATCTAATCAGAATAGCCTTAACCTAAGAATTTCAATAATCCTCTTTGAATTTCTTTATTAGTACATGAATGATGCCAGTTAACTTTCCTACTGGGGAGGAAATGTAATAATTAGAGCACATCTTAAAATAACTGCTGTCCCTGCTCTCTTGCTTTGGTAATCATTGATACTGTTTTTTGTTTGTTTGTTTTTTGGTGAGAAGTTTTGTTGTAGAGACCACTCTAAAGTGAGTGCCTGAGCAAAGCATAAATTATCCTTAGATCATTCTCCACTGACCAAATTAGTTTAAACTAACTGCTGCTATCCTTAGTACCACACGGGATATTATAATATAGAAATTCTTGAATATCCTTGAGCCTGCTGAACATTTTAAGTCCTTAATATTGAGAAAAAGAGGTAGGAGAGAATGTCCTACATCCCATACCATGTGATAGAAGGAAGGGCCTATTAATGTATTGTTGAAGTGCGTAGATAGGTAAAATTGTAATGCACCAACACACGTTTCAGATAACTGCTCTCAGATAATTCCCATATAAATACTGCTTATCATATATAAGAATTTGATTGTTGTGCGATTAAATACAAAGAAACTATTTTTGTTGCAGCATTTCAAATGGAGTATTAAACAGTTTTAGATTGAAGTTTGATAATAATTTTTAGCACTAGATGATGATAGAAACGCTTCTGTTACAAGCATAAATAACCAAATTAACTTAGATACCAATACAATATAATTACATAGGAAGGGTCTGACAAGTTCTGTAATATGTAATTTCTGTGTTGTAACTGAGATCCAAAAATATTTTAAATATCCAAGGATAAAAAAATCAAGGTCTACCTGTCAGTTATGTCATTTATTATTTATTTTAATCTTTTGCCTGAATAAAATTGCTAAATATAACATTATTTTTTCATTGATTCCAACTTAGAACCTTAAATTTCTTTTCTTTGAGCAGATTATTCCCATGTTTTTCCTTTCCCTTAGAACATTTGCACCAGTGTGGGATGTGTTCAAAACATCTACAGAGAAATTAGCAAATTGTCACTTGGATCTTGTTAGAAAATTGCAAGAATTAATAAAGGAAGTTCAGAAGTATGGAGAAGAACAAGTAAAATCTCATAAGAAGGTATCATTTTTTTTTTCTTATTAATTGATTGGTCATTTACTGGGTGCTTTAGAGTTCAGTCCTTTTGATGAATCATCTCGTACCAAACAGACTAAAGAAGAAGTTGCAGGAACTCTGGAAGCTGTCCAAACCATTCAGAGCATAACTCAGGCTCTCCAGAAATCCAAGGAGAATTACAATGCCAAGTGTGTAGAACAGGAGCGGTTGAAAAAGGAAGGAGCTACACAAAGAGAAATAGAAAAGGTAATCGTAATAAAATAATACCTTTGTGGCTTCAAAGCACTTTGTTGTACTAGACTGCATTAGATCTTCACTAAAGAATAATCTCATCATAAGGATGAAGACTGCACCTTACTGTGTTAGTGATTGCCTAACTAATGCAGTAGATTTATTTGTAAGATGTTCTTTGTGTAGTAGATATATTAGCAAACACTTTTTTTCTTTGCCGGATATTTTTATAGCAAGATAATTGATGAGCTACTGTTTGGTTAAATCATATACCATTTGGACATTTGGCAGTGGTTAAGATGCCTCTTGGGGGTTACATGTATCCTGTATTAGAGTGGCTGGGCTCAAGTCCCAGTTCCACTTGTGATTCCAACGTTCTGCTAACGCACACACTGAGAAGCAGCAGATAATGGCTTAAGTACCTAGGCCCCTGCCACCCATGTGAGAGACCCAGATTTGAGTTCCTGGCTCCTGGCTTCAGCCTGGTCCAGCCTTGGCTGTTGTGGTCAATTGGGGAGTGAACCAGTTGATGGAAGAGCTCTGTCTCTCTCTGCCTTTCACATAAAAACCATTTTAACAACGAGGTGAAACTTTTTTGAAGCGGGAGTTTGGAATGTATAGAAAGGCAGTAAACATTTGAAGAGAATTTTTACCTGCATGTTGTGTGTGATTTATTGCTATCTTTGAACACATTTAAGTAGCATTGTGTAAACCACAATCCTTTTCAAAATAGTTTAAGTGGGGCTAATGCTGTGACATGGCAGGCAAAGCTGCTGCCCTCAGTACTGGCATCCCATATATGCACAAGTTTGAGTCCCGGCTGCTCCACTTCCGATCCAGCTCTCTGCTTGGTCTGGGAAAACTGTAGAAGATAGCCCAAGTCCTTGGGCCTCTGCACCTGTGTGCAGGAAGAAGCTCCTGGCTCCTGGCTTTGGGTCGGTGCAGCTCTGGCCATTGCAACCATTTGGGGAGTGAACCAGTGGATAGAAGACCTTTCTCTCTCTCTACCTCTCCTTCTCTCTTTGTGTAACTCTGACTTCCAAATAAATAAATAAATCTTAAAAAAAAAAAAAAAGTTGAACCATCCATTTGTTTGATGTAGGATATCTAAGTTATCAAGGAACTACAGGGAGTGATGATTTTGAAAACTTTATAAAATATTTGAAACACCTCATAGAAGAAATAGACCAAATTGAACCTTTGAAAAAAAGATTTATTTATTTATTTGAGAGGCAGAGTTACAGACAGGGAGAGACAGAGAGAAAGGTCTTCAATCTGCTGGTTCACTACCCAAATAGTCCCAACAGCAGAGCTTGGCCATTCCGAAGCCAGGAGCCAGGAGCTTCTTCCGGGTTTCCCACGTGGTGCAGGAGCCCAAGGATTTAGGCCATCTTCTACTGTCTTTCTAGGCAGACAGCTGGTTTGGAAGTGGAGCAGCCAGGACTCGAACTGGCACACGTATGAGATACTGGCACTATCGGTGGCGGTTTTACCCACTGTGCCACAGTGCCAGCTCCCAAATACTACCTTTATAAGATGACATTAAGTTGGGATCCTGGAGGCTGGCAAGAGATAACTTACAAACTTTTAGATGAGGATGGATGAGCATAAAGGAGAAAGTATAACCCAAGTCTATGAAAGTCATTTATTTTATATTCTGTGGAGTTGTTGAGCAGATCTGATGGTGGGAGAGAGAGAAAGAGAGGAGGGGACAAACAAAAGCCTTCCATCCCGAATGAACGAACAATCAAAATTCTAGAGCACATGAAAAATATGCTGTGGCATAGTGAGTTAAGCTGCTGCCTGCAGCGCTGGCATTCCATATGTGGGCTTGTTGGAGTCCTGGCTGCTCCACTTCCAATTCAGCTCCTTGCTAATGTGCCTGGGAAAGCAGCATTGGAGGGCCCAAGTGCATTGCCCGCTGCACCCAAGTGGGATATTTGGAAGAAGTTCTAGGATCCTGGCTTTAGTCTGGCCCAGCCCCAGCTGTTTCAGCCATTTAAGAAGTGAACCAGCAGATGGAAGACCTCTCTCTCTGTGTGTGCCTCTTCCTCTTTCTCTGTAGTTTTGCCTTTCAAAGCTTTAATTTATACAAAAAAGTGGTATAAAAAAGAAACTTCATATTTGATATAGTCAAATGATGGATTTGGAAGATTGTATAGTGGGAATGTTCTTTATCTAAAATACTTGGGACCAGAGTGTTTTGGATTTCAGATTTTCTCAGATTTTGGATTATTTGCATATATGTAATGAGGTATCCTGGAGGAAGGACCCCCAGTCTAAACACAAAATTAATTTGTCTCATATACATTGTGTACATAAGACTGAAATTTTTTTTATGCAGTGTTTTATATAATATTGTGTATGAAACAGAGATTCATGGTGTGGAATTTTCTACCTGTGGTATATTAGTGCCCAAAATGTTTTTTAGAGTGTTTTGGATTTTCAGATTATGAGTGCTTAATCTGTACTGAGAGACCTCATGCAGAATATAGCACAGATAAAAAAATAATTAATTTGAATTTCCAAAGGGAAAAATGAAAGGAATTGCGGATAAGTCATATTTGAAGCAATAACAGCAGAATTGAAGAAATTCAAGAACCCTCAGGTTGAAAGTATATTATAGATATTAAGCAGATTAAATAAAGATAAATTAAGATTTAGGTACCACAGCAAAAGAGAATATTCAAAATTAGAAGGTACTTTTTTTCCCCCTCAAATTTCAGAATTCAAAACATATCTTTGATGGTACGTATAATCATTGTTGGTAAGGTGGCATTTATAGTGTAGTTTTGTTGCCTGTGCAAGCTTGGTTGCTTGATTGGACAGCTGCAATGCTTTGATATTTCGGTTAACCAACCAACCACTTAAGGACCATTTGAAAGAATTATAGTTCTGATTGTTGTCTGTAAAGCTTTTGTTGACCCTTTCTGGTAAGATCAAGTACTTGAAAGAAAATCTGGACATAATAGTGGAGCACTTTGCAGAAATGCTGGGTCAGTAATGTTCTTGATATGATGATATTGGAGGTAATATCTTATGAGACAAAAGAGACCTCCTTGATCTCTGAGTTAGGAAATAATTGAGAAGGTTCAGAATTTTAATATCAGTATGACTTAGGATTACTCTCTGGTCATTTTGCTTTTGTTGCATTTTACATAAAATTATTAAGATAAAAATCTACGTCTAGGTAAGTCTGAAAGAGCTCTTTGCAATAAATATAAAAGTGCTTTAAAAATTTTAAATTTATTTTATATATTAGAGAGAGGCAGAGGGGTATCTTCCATTGCTGGTTGACTCCTCAAATGCCCAGAACAGCTAGGGCTGGGTCAGGATGATGCCTGGGACTCAACCTGGGTCTTCCACATGATTGGCAGGGAACAAAGTACTTGCCATCATCTGCTGCCTCCCAGGGAGTGCATTAGCAGGAACCTGGATTGGAAGTGGAACTGGGATTTGAACCCAGGGTCTCTTACAAGTTGCATCTTAACTGATGCACCAAATGCCCACCCACTAAAGGTATTTTCTGCTTTATTAGTATACAAGAAAATAGTGTGCCTTAAAATTAATGGCATATCAGACTTAGTGGTAAAGTATGTACATTAAGTATAACTAGAAAGAATTACAAGTATAATTTCAATTCCTAAATAAAAAATAAAATTTTATATTAATTGAAGAGGAGAAAGAAGAAATAGAGACGTGAAGAAAAAGAATGGGAAGCAGAAAAAACTCAAAATGAGTTGAAGGAAATAAATTCAAACATACCAGTAATCATAATACATATAAATTGATTAGAATCCCCTAATAATAGACTGTCAAATTGGAAGAAATCTTATGTAAAACAATGTTCAGTAATATGGGAATGTTTCAAATATACTATACTGCAGTTCAAATAAATGAACTAAATAGAGGGAAGTAATAGATTTGACAGTTAAAATACTCTACCAAAAAAAAAAAAAAAACCACTAGGGGTTGAAGAACAAATAGAATCTTGAAGCTAGGTGATGGGTTCATGGGATCTATTAAAACTTCTTTGTGTGTTCTGTAATTTCTATTAAAAGAAAAGGAGTGGGGCTGGAATGACATGTATTAACATGGGTAGATCTACAAAGCATAATGTTGAGCAAGAAAAGCAAAGACTCTCACAGTCTGAGTTAGCAGGGAACTGGAATCAGGAGCTCTAAATAGCTGAGTATCAAACCCAGGCACTTTAGTGTAAGACACAGCTGTCTTAACTGTGAGCCCAGATGCCTGCCACAGTGTTTTTTTGCTTTTATTTTTGTTTTTGAGACTTAGATTTTTCAACCATTTTCCCTTGGGGAACTTAAACAATACCATGAGTATTATGACATAGACATACTTCTTACACATATTCACAAACCCTTCTTTTTTATAAAACACCAGTTAGTAGGCATACTACTTGTTTCATATGTATACATTCACTTCACAGGATTTTATTATAATAGTAAGACTGGCACTTAAAGAAAATCTGACACTGTGACACAGCAAGTTAAGCCCCTGCTTGGGATGCCTACATTCCACATCTGATGCCTGGTTTGCTGCTCTGCTTCAGATCTAGCTTTCTGCTAGTGCGCCTGGGAGGCAGCACGTGTTGTGTTTGAGTCCCTGCCACTCAAGTGAGAAACCCACATGGAATTCCTAGCTCCTCACTTTGGACTGGCCCAGCCCTAGTTATTGCAGGCTTTTAGGGGGTGAACCCGTACATGGAAGTTCTGTCTCTCTGTGTCTGTGTCTGTCACTCTGCCTTTCAAATAAGCAAGCATTAAAAAACAGAAGAACATTTCTGGTAGTATATCAGTAAATTTTGATTTCCTATTTAAGAACAAATGCTTCAACCTGCCTTTGTAGTAATGATTTTACAAAAGTGGCTAAGTTTGTTATTACCAGGGCATTCAGTTTCTGTGATTATATCCCAAGAATTTATAACATTACTAAGCATATATGCTATTTAGAAAGTTGTTTTGATTAAATAATTTAGCTCTTTCTTGTTTTCAAAATATATAAATGTTGCCAATAAAATTACATTGTAAAATGTCTACATCTTTTTATATGACACTCTTAGTTTTCTTTAAATTTGTTTTTGTCATTCTTTTTTTTTTCTTTTTTTGATTTGTCATACATAGCCCTTTTTGAGGGTAATTAAGTTAAGATCATTCAACAGAGAGAGCAATTTTCCATCTGCTGGTTAATTTGCCAAATGCCAGCAATAACCAGGGCTGGGCCAGGCCAAAGCCAGGAGCCCAAAACCTCATCCGGGTCTCTTATATGGGTATAGGAACCCTAGTAGTTGGGCTGTCTTCTGCCGCATTTCAGGCTTGTTAGCAAGAAGCTGAGTTGGAAGGAAGTGGATCTGATCCTAGGCATTCTGATAGGTGGATGTCACATCACAGATCACAAAACCTGCCTCTTTTTTTTTTTTTTTGTCATTCTTTTTTTTTTTTTTTTTTTTTTTTCCCCTTTCAGGCACAGTTAGGCAGAGACAGACAGAGAGAAAGGCCTTACTTCCATTGGTTCACCCCCTAAATGGCCACCACGGCTGGTGCCAGGTGCTTCCTCCTGGTCTCCCATGGGGTGCAGGGCCCAAGCACTTGGGCCATCCTCCACTGCCTTCCTGGGCCACAGCAGAGAGCTGGACTGGAAGAGGAGCAACGGGGACAGAATCCGGCGCCCCAACTGGGACTAGAACCCAGGGTGCCGGGACCGCAGGCGAAGGATTAGCCAAGTGAGCCGCAGCGCTGGCCTTTTTTGTCATTCTTTAAAAAAAAACCCTTATAAAGCAGTAAAATCTTTGATGAGCATTTGGTACAGCAATCAAATGCCACTTGGGCTGCCAGCATCTCATACTGGAGTGCTTGGTTCTAGTCCAAGCACCCTTTCTGGCCCTGCTTCCTATTAATGTGCATCCTGGAAGGCAGTTGGTGATAGCTCAAGTCTTGGGTCCCTGTCATCCACTTGGGAACCTTGGTTGCGTTCTAAATGGCTGGCTTCTGCACGGCCTAGTCCAAGCTGTTGGTGAGTACTGGGAAGTGAGCCAATGGATAGAAGTTTTTTGTCTCTCTATTTCTCTCTGTCCATCTCTTCATTTCAAATAAAATAAAAATAAATTTTAAAAAACAAGAAAATATTATTTTTAAAAACATTTTATTATTGAGTACATCTTTTGTTGGTTTTCCAAGTGCTTCTTTCAGTTGCTGTGTCATTTTCTAATGATTCTGGTATATTATTTTTAACTTGAGTGAGCACTGATGTAAAAAATTAAAGCTAGATTTTAAAAGGGTACCTTTTTTCCCCCTTCTTACTCCCTAATGAGAGAAATGAAATGATACTATTTCCTGGTATCAGAGAATGCTGCAAAAATTACCTGTTTACAGTATTGAGTTAGATTCAGTTTAGTCTTTGAGATAAGGTGATAAATAGTTCAAGTTAGAAGTAGTGAGCAAATAAATGTGTATACTGAGCTAAGTGGCTAGAACAAAATTTATGGTGAGAATGTTGTAGAAGTAAAAAGTTATGAAAATATTCAATTACTATTTTTAGCCCTCTTTTTGTTTAAATAAGATTTTCCTTCTTCCTGACTACATATGCTAATGTATGCTAGGCTTTTTTTTTTTTTTTTTTTTTTTTTTTTTTTTTTTTTTTAAGGTTTTAATTATTTATTTGAGAGGCAGAGTTACAGACAGGGGGAGAGAGAGAAAGGTCTTCCATATGCTGGTTCACTCCCCAAATGGCCACAATGGCTGGAGCTGGGCGGATCCAAAGCCAGGAGCCTGGAGTTTCTTCCAGGTCTCCCATGTGAGTGCAGGGGCACAAGGACTTGGGCCATCTTCCACTGCTTTCCCAGGCCATAGCAGAGAGCTGGATCAGAAGAGGAGCAGCTGGGATACAAACTGGTGCCATATAGGATGCTGATGCCACAGTAGGAGGCTTAGCCTACTATACCACAACACTGTCCCCTTTTACTCCTCTCGGCTCAGTGAAGATTTGAGTAGCAAAACCAATTAGAATTCTAGAGTTGATTGGAACACAGAAAGGAGAAATGATGCTTTAGAGGCTTACTCCCATCTCTTAAATTCCTATGTGATGTATGTAGGATGTTGTGAAATAATTGCTTTGTTTATATTCTAGAAATACAGGTCTTCTGTGAGGAGTATTGTTCCTCCAGACCGTCATCCTTTGTGTCTGTGAGGTTATAAATTCCTTGTGAATGAGAAACCATCATTGTACTGTCTGTACTTGGGAAATAATTGGTATAGCAAAATATTATTTGAATTTTTCAGTTAATATGTTAACTATAGACCTTAAAATATTCTTGTCTTTTTAATGATTTATTCAAGTATTTTGTGATTTATTGGATTATAAAGTGACAGTTTGCATGCAACAGTAAATAAATATTTTAGTTCCTATCCTACCACTATGTTACCACTAAGGTTATTAAAGGCTCCACATGTGTTATCCCCTCCGGTCTTCAAAATGCTTCTTTTTTCTTGGAGAGTCAAGACATACCAGTAAATAGTGCAGAATGAGAGGTTCCAGAGAGGATTGAATGGGGGCCTGTGCTGTCCCATCAGTGGGTTAAAGCTGTGGCCTGCAGCGCCAGTATCTCATATGGTTGCTGATTTGAGTCCTGACTGCTCCACTTCCAATCCAGCTCCCTACTAATGTGCCTGGGAAGGCAGTGGAGGAGGGCCTGAGTCCTTGGGCCCCTGCTCCCATGTAGGAAACTAGGATGACCTCCCATGTAGGAAACCTGGCTTTGGCTGTCCCCTGGTTGTCGCGACCATTTGGGGAGGTGGAAAATCTGTCTCTCCTTCTGTCTCTCTAACTCTGCCTCTCAATAATAATATTAAAAAAAAACTAATAAATCATAAAAAAATAAAAAAGAGGGCGGAATTATAAGTTGGGAAGAAGATGTATCTTATTTTGAACAGAATTTCAAAGAAGAAAACCTGTATGAAGAGCCCATGAAATAAATTACTTTTAAAAATATAGTTGTTAGCATTTGTTTTTTAATTTCTATTTTTATGAATCTCTTTTCTAATTATAAATATCTGTGATCATTATCAATATTTACACACAGATTATTAATAGATTATTATTAGTAGAGAATAAAGTAGGTGTTGGGATGAAGAATGAAGAAGAGACTACCAGTGGGACTACATTTACAATGTGCAGTGTAGATTTTTTTTGAAGATTTATTTATTTATTTGGGCAGAGTTACAGAGAGAGAGGGACAGACAGATCGTCAAACCTCAGGTTTACTCCCTAAATGGCTGCAATGGTTGGGGCTGGGCCAGGCCGAAGCCAGGAGCTTCTTCTCAGTCTCCAGCGTGGGCTCAAGGGTCCAAAGACTTGGGCCATCTTGGGCTGCTTTCCCAGGTGCATTAGCAGGGAGCTGGATAGAAAGTGGAGCAGTCAGGACTCAAAGTGGCTCCCATATGGGATGCTGGCACTTGCAGACGGTGGTTTAACCCACTGTGCCACGGTGCTGGCCTCCAAACGTAGGTTGCTAATTGTCTTTGTTTAGACTGAACAGTTAGGTGGTTAGAATAAAGACTAAAATCTCTGAATAAAAAGGAAATCTAGAAAACCATGCCCACTGTGATTGTTGTCTAAATAAATTCTAGCATATTTAGTTATCTGGATTAACTGGGGAGGTACTTAATAATCTGTTAATGTCCATTTCATCTAATTTTTATATGTTCGAGGAGGGCCAGATTGTTTAGAGGAAATACAGTGCTCTAAAATAATGTCAGGTGGCCAGATGGTGGGAGTAGTTAAGAAAGAAAAATCCCTAAGCACAAACCAGAAACTTGTTAGAGGTTTTAGTCACCTTCTCTAGGGATGGACAGTTCAGTACAAGTCAGTAATGCAGATACATTTTTATATAATAGCAAAATAGAATGTGTGTTCTTGATGGTGTTCCTTGTTAGACGTGGTAATAGCAGGCGGTATTTATTTTGGAAATTTAACTGTATATCCTGCCCCAAGAATTTTTTCTAATTACATTTTATCACTACCACAGTTCTGAAAACTAGGTGATTTTGTTTCCATTTTAGAAAAGAGAACTGTTTATGGCCGGCGCCGTGGCTCAATAGGCTAATCCTCCACCTTGCGGCGCCGGCACACCGGGTTCTAGTCCCGGTTGGGGCGCCGGATTCTTTCCCGGTTGCCCCTCTTCCAGGCCAGCTCTCTGCTATGGCCGGGAGTGCAGTGGAGGATGGCCCAGGTGCTTGGGCCCTGCACCCCATGGGAGACCAGGAAAAGCACCTGGATCCTGGCTCCTGCCATCGGATCAGCGCGGTGCGCCGGCTGCAGCGGCGGCCATTGGAGGGTGAACCAGCGGCAAAAGGAAGACCTTTCTCTCTCTGTCTCTCTCTCTCACTGTCCACTCTGCCTGTCAAAAAAAAAAATAAATAAAAAAAAAAAAATTAAAAAAAAAAAAAAAAAGAAAAGAACTGTTTAAAGCTAAAAACACAAGGACAAGTGGATAGAAAATGGTAGAGACAGAATTTGAATCCAGTTTCTTTTGGCTCCAAAACCAGTTGTGTTTACACTGCACCATAAAGTGACATCCTATATTCTCTATTTTAGAAGGCATATATGCTTATATGTTATATACTTTAGTTTTACAGAGTGTGAAATTGTCTGTTGACAGGGTAGGTCTATATCTCTTGCCACTCCCAAAACTCAGGATAAATGTAGTTTTCCTGTTTCCAGTTCTTTTTCTTAGAATTCTGATTACCGCTGAAGATACATACATAATGACACTAGTTGGCTGTACGCAAATTACTTATTTTACAGCTTTCCTTTCCCTCACTGGCTCCTAACAGTATTTTTTTCATCTAGTCATTGCCTTCTGCATTCTCCACAACCATAGTTTGATCCTTTTTTCATTTTCATTAATACTTTGGTTTTCTTACTTATGGTAAACCATCTCTCTCTCTCACTGTCAAAACAGGCAGAGTTAGACAGAGAGAGAGACAGAGAGAAAGGTCTTCCTTTTCCATTGGTTCACCTCTGAAGTGGCCGCTACGGCCAGCGTGTTGCGCCGATCCGGCGCCTGGAGCCAGGTGCTTCCTCTGGTCTCCCATGCGGGTGCAGGGCCCAAGCACTTGGGCCATCCTCCACTGCCTTCCCGGGCCACAGCAGAGAGCTGGCCTGGAAGAGGAGCAACCGGGACAGAATCCGGCGCCCCGACTGGGACTAGAACCCAGGGTGCTGGCGCTGCAGACGGAGGATTAGCCTAGTGAGCCACGGCGCAGGCCAGTCATCTCTTAACCTCCTTTGCGGGCTCCTCTTGTGAGTCCTGCACTGCCGGGATGGTGGGGCGGTGGCGACAAGAAGCACTGGAGCCGGCGCCGCGGCTCACTAGGCTAATCCTCCGCCTAGCGGCGCTGGCACACCGGGTTCTAGTCCCGGTCGGGGCGCCGGATTCTGTCCCGGTTGCCCCTCTTCCAGGCCAGCTCTCTGCTGTGGCCAGGGAGTGCAGTGGAGGATGGCCCAGGTGCTTGGGCCCTGCACCCCATGGGAGACCAGGAAAAGCACCTGGCTGCTGGCTCCTGCCATCGGATCAGCGCGGTGCGCCCGCCGCAGCGCGCTGGCTGTGGCGGCCATTGGAGGGTGAACCAATGGCAAAGGAAGACCTTTCCCTCTGTCTCTCTCACTGTCCACTCTGCCTGTCAAAAACAAACAAACAAACAAACAAACAAAAAGAAGCACTGGAGACAAGTTTTGGTGAACAAGTCTGTTAAACAACAATCAAGCATAAGCTTTTAAAGGGCCGGCAGAGGCGGCTTAGCTAGTTCAGGTCAACACTAATTCTATAGGACAAAGCTGAAACTGGCGCTGCTGTGCTTCTCCAATCAGCTTGAAGGACACATAGCCTACATAGCCTTCCAGGGGGTCCTATTGGGCCTGGGCCATACCTGGGAGCTGTTTACCTGATTGACAGTTATGAGGCCCTTCAACAGCAAGGGGGTGGGGGAAAGGGTCTTTTCCTGAGGCATGCTGTGCCAATGCCCTCTTAACCTCTTGTGTGGGCTAGGCAGGCAGTCTCCAAGCCAGGCACAGGATCACCCACACTCCTTGAGAAATTGGAGATCTTTTTATCACGAAATCCTGCAGCTTGTCTTTCTTTGATCTTTAAACTCTTCATGCCGACCCTGCCCCCCACTTTCCTATGTGCAAATTGATCAGTCTTTGAGAATGGTCCAGTTTCTGTTTTTGTACAGATTGTTCTTCCTTTATCAAGTCCTGGAGGAAAAGCTCTCTATATAATTACCTCCATGTTCTTCACTGCCCATGCTGTTAGTAAGTTTTGATTGATTAAGTAACTTCTTCAAAACTAGAACCATAATGTTATACTAACCATTTTTTTAAGAGTAGAAATCTCATAAAAACAGATTAAAAACAAGCTTACAAGTTTGGTAGAGCGTAATGGAAACAGAAACTTCAAGGAAAACCATTGTTAACTTTTGAACTAAGTTTGTAGACTCTGACATTAAGTGTCATATATGTACATTGTGGGGGAGGAGGGAGGACTTACAGGAGTGTCTAGTATGCCCTGTGGTATTGTGTCACATGATTGTACATTGTTAGGAAATTTCTTCCCACAGTGTGGTAACATATTCTTAGTAACAATGTAATGGGGTTCTACTGTATGACTTTGGGCTATAAAATGAGAGTGTTTTAACTTCTCAAAGCATGTTTTGTCTGAAAGGAGAGTCAGTGTTTAATTCCTGAGTTATTGTCTGACCATAACAACAACAAAAGACTAACACAGGCTTGACAACAGGTATTAAAATGAGTTATTTGTCATATTGAACTCTTAAAATGTATTTTACTTTGTTATTTTGTATTAATTTATATTGGGAAAAAAATGGCCAGTGCACAAAGATGTTTTTGTTTTATTGCAGGCAGCTGTTAAATCTAGGAAAGCGACAGATACCTATAAACTATATGTGGAAAAATATGCATTAGCAAAAACTGATTTTGAACAGAAAATGACAGAAACTGCTCAGGTTGGTATTTTTAACGCTTTAAAATCACAAACAGGATATTTTGTATTTGTGTATACTTTTTAAATGAATTTTTCTGTCATAATTTTTTAGAGTTAGAAATATTAAAATGCACAGTCTCAGTGTTGTAATAATGCTATCTGAAAAATAGGCATATTGTTTGGGTGATTGAGATCAAGATGCAATAGTGCATTACTATGTTGGAAGAAGTTGTTCAGGTAGCTCTAGAGAGGCTGATTAAAGATTCCTGGGGAAAAACTAGGTGTTGGTAGATGATGAACACGGTGCTGATTGTTAACCCTTTGTGTGGAGTTTAAAGTTTACTTTTGCTTATGAAGAAAACCGGAAGTGATTCAGTGCTGAGGATACCATTAACAAACCTTGCTGTCTGCTAAAGGATTTACAGTTTACTAAAGGCAGACAGACATTGAAATTGTCAGTTTCCATAGGTGTGTGGTAAATTACACCTGACTTGGCATGTGTAGTGCCCTGGTTTAAGATGGGTGCCTCTTACAAGTCTTACCTAACACTTCTACCCTTACCCTTGTCTTCTTGTTTTGTTTTCCTCCTTAGTACCTACCATCATCTAACACACCAAAAATTTCATTTTCTTTGTAAATCAGGGCAGGGTGGGTATCCTGAGGTGACAAGGACCCCAGAAATCTCAAGGATTGACCTTTCTCGTGCTCCACGTCTGTTGTGGATAGTTGCAGTGCTGGTGCACGTCGTCCTCATGTGGGTGTAGGGGAGGCTGGTAGAGGAACCTCTTTCTGGGATGTTGTTAGTCATTATACACGAGAGGCTAGAAATGTAGTGAATCTCACTGGCTCTCCTGTTCTAACTGCTGTCTATCTTCCCTCACTAGGATGTAAATTCTTTGAGCGCAGGGATTTATTTATTTATTGCTATATCCTCAGCATTTACAGTAGTTACTGGCTCATACTGGGTACTCAGAATGAAAGAAGGACTTGATAATTTAGATGTTTTGGACTTTAGATCTTTCTGTTTTTTCACTTGAAGTGGTGAATGACTCATAGGCATGCTTGTGTGCGTATATGTTTCTGTCTTCACTTCCCGTGTGTAGACGCTGGTATATACAGTGTCCGCAGCGGTAAGACAGACAGCTCCTTGATGGGGTTCACAGTCAAGAGGAGGGAGGCAGACATTAGCTGCTTTAAAATAGGAAAATGATTAGTATCTGCTAATGAAAATGTTTACTTTTCAGTTATTTAAATTGAGAAAAAACAGGAATTAGAACTTGTGAGTCAGCGTTGTTCATATTACCTTATAACAATTTTTTTAGCATTCTTCTTTTTGTTTCTTTGTCGCTATCTGCTTCCCCATTGCTTTGTCTTTTTTTTTTTTGCTTTCTTTCCAAAATGGTATTTTAATTGTTTATTCTGCTATTTGCAAATTGGCTATGTTAATTTATCTGAGTGGATGTGTGACCATACTGCTTTTAAATGTGATGCTATACTTTGCAAATGTGTATGTGTTTTCTTTGCCTCTGTGTCTATCTCTGTGTTTTTACTTTCAATCCAGCTCCCTGCTAATGTGCCTAGGGAAGTAGTAGAAGATGGCCCAAAAACTTGGGCCCCCTTCCACCCAGGTAGGAGACTGGGATGGAGTTCCTGGCTCCTGGCTTTGGCCTGGCACCTTCTGACCATTTGAGGGGTGAACCAGCAGATGGAAGATCATTTCTCCTCTTTCTCTATAACTGCCTTTCAAATAAATAAATAAATCTTTTTTTCTTAAAAAAAAAAAAAGAGTTGAGGAACATACAGTAGAAGAATGATTCTGTAGTTCATATTTAAAAGAAATAGCTTTCAGCTGAAATTTTAGCAATCAATAGGTATTTTCTCACAAGCGGACATACATACAGGAAAGTCCAGCCACATAGTCATTAACTTCCTGTGGAGGACACCTGCCTTCGAGGGGAACTGTGTCTGCGCTCTCTTCTGCATTGGCTGCACTGAAGAGTATATTAAAGCATGAGTGCGTACAGAAGCTGAAGGCATGATTCTGATGCAATGTGGAAACTTTTTTGGGGGTACTGCTATTCCTTAAAATCAGTGACCATTGAACTCAGAGGATTTCAGCCATGGGAAAGGAGTACCATGTACCATCTTAACTGTTTTGAGTATAAGTAAATGAAATCTCTTGAAAAATCCGTTTTTTTTTTCCCCTTTTCAATTTCAAGTTCATTATGTTCACATGTATTATTACAATAATTGTAAAAAGTTGTCTTGTCAGCCAGGATATATAAAAGGATATATTAAAGCTACAGAGATCCTGAAAATCCTAAATCTGAAAGTGTTGCTTAGCAAATCCCAAAGATTCCAAAACTAGCTATCTCACTGCTTTAAAGAAAACAAAATTACTGTGTTTTGTTTTAAACTTTTTCAAATGTCCCATTAACTAGTAGTGGTGAAAAGCAGAAAGAGAGGTCACAATTTCAATCATTCTGATTGTCTACTCACATGAAAAAACTTAACTCACAAACACTCTAAGTAAAGTAAATTCTAACTGCTGTCACCCAAGGCACTTAATTTCTTTTTCCACTAGTAAATAAATGTTCTGCCACCCAAATTTGATTTCACTGGGATGAGGTCAACCTGACTAGCCTGCAACAAAAGGAAAGTGGTGAAGGATCTGACTTCTAAAAACCCAAACTAAAACCCACTTTTTATGAAGAAGCAGTTCAACCAGCTAGGACTTAACTGGTGCTCAGATGGGATTGTCATTGCAGGCAGCAGCTTATTAACCTGCTGCACCACAACAATGGCCTCTGTTGCGCAATTCTTTTTTTTTTTTTTCTTTAAGATTTATTTATTTATTTGAAAGTCAGAGTTACACAGAGATAGAAGGAGAGGCAGAGAGAGAGAGAGAGATCTTCCATCCGCTGGTTCACTCCCCAGTTGGCCGCAATGGCCGGAGCTGTGCTGATCTGAAGCCAGGAGCCAAGAACCTCCTCTGGGTTTCCCATGCGGTGCCGGGGCCCAAGGACTTGAGCCATCTTCTACTGCTTTCCCAGGCCATAGAAGAGAGCTGGATCAGAAGTGAAGCAGCTGGGTCTCAAACCCGTGCCCATATGGGATGCCGGCACTGCAGGTGGCGGCCTTACCTACTACGCCACAGTGCCGGCCCCTGTTGCTCAATTCTTGAGAGTAATTCAGGATCTTCAAGGATTGATATCCCATTGACTTGGTCGGAGTAGCAGTGATAAGCACTCTCTTTTAACTCTGCCATTCCTCATGAATCACATTGGTTTAAGTTTTTGGATGTTATATTACCCCAAAAATTGATTTTTTTAAAAGCTCATAACATTTATACAACTTTAGATACCATTTGGCTTAATAATTTTGATCATGTAACTCAGTGATGAAGAAATTTGGCTATTAAATATGGAGTGAGGGAACTTAATGTGATAAACTAAGAAGAAAAAAATAACAAACCACTTAGTTCCTTTCTTTTTTTACAAGTGATTTAATTTGGAGAGAAAATGGATCATAAGATGTGTACAACAGATATGACAAATTATTTTGTTTGGAAATGGGTGCTTCAGCATTTCCCACAGCCTGTTTGAAGGATATTGCTCTTCTCTTAGATACTCATGTTCAGGAAGTAGAAAAACAAAAAGGGTTGTGAGGTCAGGGAAATTTAGAAACTGCTGTGTAAGCAAAGTGGAATGCGCCTCCTGTGTCAGTGTTTCTCGGGGTCTAGTATGCTCACTGTGAAGCCGAGGCCAGCGGTGCTTTCCTCTCTGGGGGTAGATGGTGGAGTCACTTGGGATCACTTGCATTCCCCAGGTAGCATGTGGAGATGTGTGTGTTCTGTGGTTTCAGAACGTTCCCCTGGCGATGGATGCATCCCCATCTTGGGTTGAGAACTGCTGGTATAGAATATTCAGGCTTTCCTGAACTTCTTTCATCACAGATGACCTCTTCTGGAAACTGTATGCTGACATTTGAACAACTGGAAAGACATGCTGAGAGTCTGTGGGCTGTTAGGTTGTGAAGTCGTCAGGACTAAGCTAGTACTGGCTTTGTAACACTTCTCTTCTAGGTCTCCGAATTTTCTGACCCTAATTCTGTTGACTTGTATCTTCAAACTCTGAAAAAGCTGATGTTTGCCTAAGAAATAGCATAAGAAAAAGTTACTGTTTCTTAATACTAAATTTCAGGCCTCACTAACACCCATTTGTCCAGAGACATTGTTAAACATCATGTAATAATGATAACTTGCTAGTTTGGTTATCTATACTGAGATAATTCCTAAAAGCACTTTTGATTTTGATTCCAGGACACACATATGCACACATGTACGTGCACGCTGTCATATATAATAGTTTATAGATAAGATACTGTATACTGTATATATTTAACTTTTTATATTTTCTACCTAGAAATTTCAAGATATTGAAGAAACTCATCTCATTCACATAAAGGAAATTATAGGATCCTTGTCTAATGCTATAAAGGAAATTCATTTGCAAATAGGCCAAGTATGTTTTTTTTACTTTATATTGAACTGATTTATGAAAATATTGTTCATATGTGACTCTTAAAATCTTTGTATTACTCTTTCCAAAACGTATATGATGCTAAATTATTTCAGATAAAGGATACATATTTATATGCCTTAAATATAAAATAGGATTTTTGGTTGGCCTTGAAAGATGATCTTCCTTCCTTCCTTCCTTCCTTCCTTCCTTCCTTCCTTCCTTCCTTCCTTCCTTCCTTCCTTCCCTTTCTCTCTTCTTTCTTTCTCTCTTCTTTCTTTCTTTCTTTCTTTCTTTCTCTCTTCTTTCTTTCTTTCTCTCTCTCTCTCTCTCTCTCTCTCTCTCTCTCTTTGTCAGAGTTACACAGAGAGAGAGCATGCGAGGGAGGGAGGGAGAGAGGGGTCTTCCATCCAGTGGTTCACTCCCCAGATGGCTGCAATGGCCGGAGCTGTGCTGAACCGAATTCAGGAGCCAGGAGCTTCTTCTGGGTCTCCCATGTGGGTGGGTGCAGGGGCCCAGGCACTTGGGCCATCTACTACTGCTTTCCCGGGCCATAGCAGAGAGCTGAATTGGAAGAGGAGCAGCCGGGACTAGAACCGGCACCCATATGGGATGCTGGCACTGCAGACAGTGGCTCTACCCGCTATGCCACAGTGCCGACTCTTAAAGATGATATTTCTAATTACTTTTTTAAATTGATTATGCTTGATCCTCTTTACATTAAAATTCTGAAGTTATTAAGGTTTAAATTCTTTTTTTTAAGTTTTTCTCTTTAGAGCAGCAACTTCATTAAGTTATAAAACTTGTATTTAAAAATGTTCCAAAAATACAAAAAATTTTAATGAAGATAATTTGAAGTGCATTGAAATTCAACAGTACAAAAAATGAAATTTGTTATTTAATACTAAAAATCTGAAACTGTTTACATTGCCTATGTCAGTTTTATTTATCATGAGAATTATGTCTCTCAAATTGTCAGAGTTGGAAACAGGGAACTGTCTTTTTAAGGCGGTAAGGCCATTTTTAAGGAGTTAGTGTAAGGAGAGGTTGATCCGCACAGATTTACTAACATGAAGTTTTTTTTGTTTTTTTTTTTTTTTTTAAAGAGTTTATTTATTTGAGAAGCAGAGTTACAGACAGTGAGAGGGAGAGACAGAGAGAAAGGTCTTCTTCCCGGTCTCCCATGTGGGTGCAGGGGCCCAAGAACTTGGGCCATCTTCTACTGCTTTCCCAGGCCACAGCAGAGAACTGGATTGGAAGAGGAGCAGCCAGGACTAGAACCGGCACCCATATGGGATACTGGCGCTGCAGGTGGAGGACTAACCTACTGCCCCACGGCGCCAGCCCCAAGTTTTTGTTTTTTTTTTTTTTGAAGATTTATTTTATTTATTTGAAAGACAGTTATAGAGAGAGGTAGAGACAGAAAGAGAGGTCGTCCAAGCGCTGGTTCAGTCCCCAAATGGCCATAACGGCCAGAGCTGAGCCAATCTGAAGCCAGGAGCCAGGAGCTTCTTCTGGGTCTCCCATGTGGGTGCAGGACCCGGGACATCCTCTGCTGCTTTCCCAGACACATTAGCAGGGAGCTGGATCAGAAGTGGAGCAGCAGGGACACAAACTCTCGCCTAAATGGGATGCTGGTACTATAGGCCAGGGCTTTAACCCACTGTGCCATAGTACTGTCCCTTAACACCAAGTTTTAAAACAGAGCAGGTTGGGTAAAGGAAAGCTCTCAAAGACCCTTGGCTCAACAGAATGTATTTTGGTGTGATTATTTTAATTGCTTTTTGGAAGTTTTACGTGAAAGTAAGAATGTTTATGGGAAAAGAAAAAAATCATCTCTATCTCATTTTAATAGGTCCATGAAGAATTTATAAATAACATGGCTAATACTACAGTTGAAAGTTTGATACAAAAATTCGCTGAGTCAAAAGGCACTGGGAAGGAAAGACCTGGTAAGATGGTAAACTCTGCAAGGAAACACTTTCTGATTTTCCTCTGGTTACAAATAAATTTGCTTGCCTATGTCACATCTGAACTAACATTTCCAAACTGTAAGGTAGAACCAAATCTAAAAATAGAGTATACCTAAAAATCTGTAAAATTTCAGAAAATTTTTTTCTTTGTGTCTCATGATGTGAAATTGAGATTTTTTTTTTGTTTGGCTTTTAGTGGTTAATATTTTAGTATTTAAAGTGGTTATTATAACCTTCACTGAATCTATTGCAGTTTGTTTAGATTTTTGAAAGTAGTTAGCTACAGATCATTTTTCAGAATATTTCTTTAGTTATTTATTTGAGAGGCAGAATGACACGCAGAGCGAAAGGAATCGAGAGAGTGGCCCCTGTTTGCTGGTTTATTCCCCAAATGCTACCAGTGACCTTGGTCCAAAGCCTGGAGCCAGGAAGTCAGTCCTGGTCTCCCAGGATGGTAGGAACCAAACACTTGAACTGTCATTGCTGCCTCCCAGGGTCTGCATTGGGATCCTGCAGTGAGGAGCTGGAGCTGGGCATCAGAACCAAGCACTCTGATAGAGGGCACAGGTGTCTTATTAACGCGTAGGCCGAATCCCTTCCCCTGAAAGGCCATTTTAATAAAGGAAAGATTGACGGAAAACATTGACTTCTCAGAGCATTGAGGCTACCATAGAGCTTTTCTTAAAATTTAAAAACATCTTTTCTCATTCAAGCATACATTCAACAAATATATTTATTGAGTGCTAATTCTAGGAATTGAGGATATACCAGTGAACAAATGGATACAAGAATCTTGGTGTTCTTATTTTTGTGAACAGATGATAAGAATTAGGAATCCTAGAGTCTGTTTTTTTTTTCTTTTTTTAAAGATTTATTTATTTGAGAGGCAGAGTTATAGAGAAAGAGAGAGGGAGAGACAGAGAGAAAGGTCTTCTAGCAGCTGGATCACTCTCCAAATGGCTGCAATCAATGACTGGAGCTGAGCCAATCTGAAGCCAAGAGTCAGGAGCTTGTTCTAGGTCTCCCATGTGGGTGCAGGGGCCCAAGCACTTAGGCCATCTTCCACTGCTTTCTCAGACCATAAACAGAGAGCTGGTTTGGAGGAGGAGCAGCTGGGACATGAACCATATGGGATGCCAGCACTGTAGGCAGAAGCTTAGCCCACTACACTACAGCTCTGGCCCTCCAAATTCTATTTTTAATAAGCAAGTTATGAAATGTTGAATATAAGAAGTAGCTCCTTCCCCTCTCCTGCTTAGCATACCTATCATCTTACAAATTACTTGAGTCTTTTTATTAGTGACCATACCATGTTTTTACAAGGATAATTTGTTTTATTCCACGGGCAAAAAGTTAAGTTTAATAAAGAAGTTAAAAAATGATAATGGCATTTAGGAAAATGGACTTTTTTTTTTTATTAAGTCTGGGAGCTTTTTTTTTTTTTTTTTTTTGACAGGCAGAGTGGACAGTGAGAGAGACAGACAGAGAGAAAGGTCTTCCTTTGCTGTTGGTTCACCCACCAATGGCTGCCGCGGCAGGCGCGTTGCGACCAGCACACCGCGCTGATCCGATGATAGGAGCCAGGGGCTTCTCCTGGTCTCCCATGGGGTGCAGGGCCCAAGCACTTGGGCCATCCTCCACTGCACTCCCTGGCCACAGCAGAGATCTGGCCTGGAAGAGGACAGAATCCGGCGCCCCGACCGGGACTAGAACCCCGTGTGCCGGCGCCGCAAGGCGGAGGATTAGCCTAGTGAGCCACGGCACCGGCACCTACTTTTCTTAAGTGTAATTCGTAGACTAAGGCTTGAAACCTAAATGACCTTCAGTTTCTTCATCATCTTCCCAAATTTCATTAATTTTCAAATCTTACTAATTTGGTTGTGTTAGTATTTCTGTCTTCAAACTCTCTTTCAATGCTTTTTTTTTTTTTTTTTTTTTTTTGAGAGAGAGAGAGACAGAGAGAAAGGTCTTTCTTCCATTGGTTCACCCCCAAATGGCCACCATGGCTGGCGCGCTGTGCTGATCCGAAGCCCAGGAGCCAGTTGCTTCCTCCTGGTCTCCCTCGTGGGTTCAGGGGTCCAAGCACTTGGGCCATCCTCCACTGCCCTCCTGGGCTACAGCAGAGAGCTGGCCTGGAAGAAGAGCAACCAGGACTAGAACCCTGTGCCCATATGGGATGCCGGTGCTGCAGGTGGAGGATTAACCAAGTGAACCATGGCGCCGGCCCTCTTTCAATGCTTTTTCTACCCATCTGATTAATTTGCAGGTTTCTCATACTTAAATATAGAGACATCTCTAGTTCATTTTACACATTACAGCACATTCAGGTTTTTTGTTTTTTTTTTTTTTTTTGAAGATTTGTTTGTTTATTTTTGAAAGGCAGAGTGGCTGAGAAGAGAGATCTCTTCTTCCACTGGTTGAGTCCCTGAATGCCTACAACATTTGGGACTGGGCCTGACTGAAGCTAGGAAACCAGCAACTCTGGGTCTCTGACTTGGGTGGCCAGAACCCAGGTGCTTAGTCCATCGTCTGCATCCTGGGTGCATTAACAGGAAGCTGGATTGGAAGAAGAGTAGGACTTGATCCTGGTCCTTCTCATACAGAATGGGGAGGTTCCAGACAGTGGCTTAACCTGCTGTGCCACAGTGCCCATTCCAACATTCAGCCTTTACCAGACAATTAGGAACTTTCAATTGCGCTACTTAAAAATCTGTGAAGTTTCATTGTAGACAAATTCAAAGTCAGTCTCTGGGTTTGCCTTTAAGGATCTGGGACTGACATTCTTTTTGTTTTAAAGATGTATTTATTTATGAAAGGCAGAGTTACAGAGAGAGAAGAACATTGAGACAGAGAGAGATCTTCCATCCATTGGTTCATTCCCCAAATGGCCGCATGGCCAGGGCTGGGTCAGGCCAAAACCAGGAGCCAGGAGCTTCTTCATGGTCTCCCACATGGCCCAAGAACTTGGGCCATCTTCTACTGCTTTCCCAGGTGTATTACCATGAAGCTAGATTGGAAGTGGGTCATCCAGGACTCGAACTGGCACCCATTTGGAATACCAGAACTGTTGATGGCAGCTTTAACCTGCTGCACTGCAGTGCTGACTCCGAAGGGGCTTTCTTTAGTTTACGTTTTCATTATCCTCATTCTAGTACTTTAATGTGACTTATCTGAACTGTTTACTGTGTCCTGTGCATCACCCCTTTCCCCCTTTAGTACCTTCCTTATGTCCTTGTCCTATGAAATGCTGTATCCCACTCCTTTTCTACTCCAGATCTTCTTTCTCATTTACGTATCGAATGAAAGAATTCTTAAAGAGCTAGTATATGCACTGCTTCCTCCATTAAAAGTGCCTGAGAACTTGGGACAGGCATTTGGCACAGCAAAATGCCCTGTGGGCTGCCCTCATCCGTTATTAGTGTGTCTGGGTTTGAGTCCCAGCACCAGTTTCAATTCCAGCTTCCTGCTGATGCACACCCAGGGAGGCAGCAGGTGATGGCTCAAGTATGTTGGGCCTTGCCACCCAGGTGGGAGACATGAATTTAGTTTCTGAGCTTTGACTGGCCTGGCCTAGCCCCAGCTGTTCTAGACATTTGGGGAGTGAACCAGTGATGAGAGATATTTCTCTGTCTCTCTGCCTTTCAAATACATAAAAAATTTATTTATTTATTTATTTATTTTTTTGACAGGCAGAGTTAGACAGTGGGAGAGAGATAGAGAGAGAAAGGTTTTCCTTTTTCCGTTGGTTCACTCCCCAAGTGGCTGCTAAGGCCAGCGTGTTATGGCCGGCACTCTGGCCGATCCGAAGCCAGGAGCCAGGTGCTTCCTCTTGGTCTCCCATGTGGGTGCAGGGTCCAAGGACCTGGGCCATCCTCCACTGCCTTCCCGGGGCACAGCAGAGAGCTGGACTGGAAGAGGGGCAACCGGGACAGAATCCGGCACCCCGACTGGGACTAGAACCCAGGGTGCTGGCTCCACAGGCAGAGGATTAGCCTAGTGAGCTGCGGTGCCGGCCAAAAAAAGAAATTTAAAACATTTTAAAAGTACCATAGAACTTTTTTTTTTTTTTTTTTTTTTTTGGACAGGCAGAGTGGATAGTGAGAGAGAGAGACAGAGAGAAAGGTCTTCCTTTTGCCGTTGGTTCACCCTCCAGTGGCTGCCATGGCTGGTGCGCTGTGGCCGGTGCACCACGCTGATCCGAAGGCAGGAGCCAGGTGCTTCTCCTGGTCTCCTATGGGGTGCAGGGCCCAAGCACTTGGGCCATCCTCCACTGCCTTCCCTGGCCACAGCAGAGAGCTGGCCTGGAAGGGGGCAACCGGGACAGAATCCTGCACCCCGACCGGGACTAGAACCCGGTGTGCCGGCGCTGCTAGGTGGAGGATTAGCTTTGAGCCGCGGCGCCGGCCATCATAGAATTTTAAATATAACTTTTTTTTTTTGCATTGTTGCTGTCGATCTTGAAGTGTGGAAGTTTATATTTGATTCATCCGTTTATTTTCTCTACTTGTAAAGAATAATTTTTGTTCAATCATTGAGCAAATGTACATTTAGTGATAAGGTGAAGGTGTTAACGAGGTTGGAAAGAGTGAACTTGGTGTTAAAAAAAAAGTCTTCATTGGAATGTAGGCATTTGGCACAGTGTATTAAGATGCAATTTGGGACACTTGTATCCCATATTAAAATGCATGGGTTCAAGTCCTGGCTGCGCTCTCAATTCCACCTTCCTGCTAGTGGACACCCTTGGAGGAACAGGTGATAGCTCAAATCAGGGGTCCCTGCTGCCTGTGTGGTGGATGTGGATTGAGTTCCTGCCTCCCAGGATTGGACAGGACATTTTGGGGAGTGAGCCAGTGGATGAGAGCTGTCTCTGTCTCTCTCTTTCAATAAGTAAGTAAGTAAGTAAGTCTTCATTGAGTGAACACTGAATTGTCATGGTTAATTTTAGTGAATACTTACTCTCTGTCTGGTACTGTGTCTGCCACTTTGTTGGCCCCTTTGATCTTGAGCAACTCTTTGAAGTATTAGTACTCTTATTTTTTAAAGATTCTCTTATTTATTTGAAAGGCAGTTACAGCGAGGCAGAGGCAGAGGGAGAGAGCGAGAGAGCTCTTCCATCTGCTGGTTCACTCCCCAAAAGGCTACAAAGGCTGTAGCTGGGCAATCCGAAGCCAGGAGCCTGCAGTGTCTTCTGGGTCTCCTACATGGGTGTAGGGGCCCGAGGACGTGGACCATCTTCTGCTTTCCCTGGCCATAGCAGAGAGCTGGATTAGAAGTGGAGTAGCCATGACTAGAACCAGCACCCGTATGGGGTGCCTGCACCACAGGTGGTGGCTTTACCTGTTGTGCCACAGCGCTGGCCCCTACTTTTCTCATTTTACAGGTAAGGGAAATATTGAAAGGATAAATGATTCGCTGGAGCTAGTATAAGGCAGAGCTGGGATTCAATTCCAAGGTCCATTCTTTGGAAAAATTAGAATAGAATTTGAGTACAAATATACAGCGAGAATGAGGATGTTGAGAAACCTAAGAGTAGGATAGTATGAACCCTAAAACTCCTTAACACAATTAAATGTAAGTGAAGACCAGTTAAAAGAGGTAAAAGAAATAATTGGGAACAAATAGAATATTTAGAACAGTTGGTAGAATGAAAGCAAAGACATTGTGACTGGCTAAAATGCTTTAGATGGAAATAGGAATAAGACTGGTATATTGTATCAGTGTTAATATTTGGCTGTGCTATTATATGGTAGTTTTGCACGATTATTATCGTGGGAAGCTGTACAAGGGATCTCCCTTTTCAACTCTATCTGAATCTACAGTTTTCTCAAAAATTTTTTTTAGAAAAATGCCTGGAAACGAGGGGACTTAGCTGAAATGTAAACCTCCCCCTGACGAGTAACACATGATTCAGGGTACATTTTAGGAGAAAGAGAATCAGCTTGAAGAGGATCAGTATTTTTCTGAAATAATTAAACCAGAAAATAATTGGTACATTAAAATGTGTTCTGAATCAAATTTTAGTTGACATTTTTAATTCTCTCTTCCCTGAGTAACATTTCCCATCCTGCTTTGACTCCCCAAACTCCTTTACTGCTTGACTTATCTGCCGGTGTCATTTCCTAAGACCCACTCTGCTAAGGGCTGAGAAGTGCGTGGCCTATGGGCTCCCTTCCACACGGTGCGTTCTGCCTCCAGAGAAGCTCTCTCGATCCCTCTCATCACAGTGCTGAAGGCAGTCACTGCCAACGTTGAGAATTGGCAGTCATTTTGAAGCCTGTCATCTGTGGCTTAGTTCAATAGAGACTCTTTGTTTGCAAATGTCAGAAAGCCAAATTAAACAAGCTTAAGCAAAAATTCAATGCCTTCGCTTTTTTAACCTGGAAGGATCGGAATGGATTCAAGGACCAAATTGATGTCATTAGGGCTTTGTTCACTCTTTTCTCTCAGTTCTGCTTCCCTCCACGTGGCTTCAGTTTCTTACGCTGTTACTGTAGACCTTGGCCTCGTTGTTGGAAAGGAAGGCATGCACAGTTCCAAGCCCATCTCAGTTCTGTTTAGGATCCTAGTAGAAAAAACTTTCCTGGTGTCAGCATATTAATTTCAGGGAAGGTTCTGCTTTTGTCACGTGCTTGTCTTTGAATAGTCACTGTGTTTAGGGTAGTGAGATTAATACTTGGTCAACATAGGTCATATGCCCAGACCACAGAGGAAATATTTTCTGAGCAGGCAAGAATAACTACTTTAGTACATTGTAAGAATCAGTGTACAAAGATACCAAACCCAAAAATATGGCTGTTTAGAACTGGAGTAGTTTGTGTATGTGTTTCATGTAGTAAAGGTTTAATCATGTTATTATTATTTGATCAGAAATATCAGGTTTTTTTTTGTTTTTGTTTTGTTTTTTGACAGGCAGAGTGGACAGTGAGAGAGAGACAGAGAGAAAGGTCTTCCTTTGCCGTTGGTTCACCCTCCAGTGGCCGCCACGGCCGGTGCACCGCGCTGATCTGATGGCAGGAGCCAGGTACTTATCCTGGTCTCCCATGGGGTGCAGGGCCCAAGCACTTGGGCCATCCTCCACTGCACTTCCGGGCCACAGCAGAGAGCTGGACTGGAAGAGGGACAACCGGGACAGAATCCGGCGCCCAGACTGGGACTAGAACCCGGTGTGCCGGCGCTACAGTAAGGTGGAGGATTAGCCTAGTGAGCCACGGCGCCGGCCTAGAAATATCAGTTTAAGAGACAAAGATTTGTGTTATAAATAGATGGAATGGGGTTTATCTTGCAATCATAGAATTTTATTTCTTAGCAGGACCTTATAAATAATTAGTCCAAACTCATCCCGTTTAACACAGATACATTCCACTAATTGAATTTAATATAGACTTGAAAGTTAATTAAAGTTTTGTTAATTCTTAGAAATTTTCTAATTCAACATAATAGGGATTGCTGAACCCTTATCTTCATCATGTCCTACCTGTATATTCATGCATTTTCTATGGCGAATCTACACATACACACAGTTCTTTTATAAAATCCTTTCCCTTGGTCAGGTATTTAGAATAATTGGATCAGAAATTCCCTTGAGGCATGGAGCCTGGTTTCTTTTAAACTCTGCACATTTCGGTGGTGTTTATTTTCTTGTCTGTGATACAAAGCTGTCATTTGTGTTTGCTGTTTGCTGGCAGTGAGTCCTGTAAGCCCTCAATTATCTCATCTGTAGAATGGGGACAATAACAGTGCCTGCCTTGTGGTGTTTGTGAGGTGTGATGAGATAATAGCATATTAATAAGTATTTTTAAAAATTAATAGAGTCCATGGCCGGCGCCAAGGCTCACTAGGCTAATCCTCCGCCTTGCGGCGCCGGCACACCGGGTTCTAGTCTCGGTCGGGGCGCCGGATTCTTTCCTGGTTGCCCCTCTTCCAGGCCAGCTCTCTGCTGTGGCCAGGGAGTGCAGTGGAGGATGGCCCAAGTGCTTGGGCCCTGCACCCCATGGGAGACCAGGATAAGTACCTGGCTCCTGCCATCAGATCAGCGCGGTGCGCCGGCCGCAGTGCGCCGGCCGCGGTGGCCATTGGAGGGTGAACCAACGGCAAAAGAAGACCTTTCTCTCTGTCTCTCTCTCTCACTGTCCACTCTGCCTGTCAAAAAAAAAAAAAAAAAAAAAAAAAAAAAAAAAGCAAAAAACAAAAAAACAAAAACGTAATGTGACTTTCAGTTGTTTTATGCTGTTGATTTCTGTTAACATTTTATTTCTCCTATTTTGTAAGCCCTCCCTCTGGTGGTGAGTTCCTGCCTAAACCAGTTTTAGTTTGATTGGATACAGATTTTAAAAAGAAAACAAAAGTCTCAGTTCTTTTTAAAATTTGTATACCTAGCAGTTAACCTACTCCTTTGGTGCTGAAAAATGACAGCTTTGATCTTTAGTCAGTCATTCATTGAAAGATATAACCTGTCATTCTGTCTTCCCAGTTCTCCTTTGTAAGCCAAACACTTACAAAGAACCTTAAAACACTTTCCCCTTTTAGTATTTTAGTACTTATATGTAGGGAATTTTATTGTCCTTTGTAAGTTTGGTACTGCCCTGGTTCCTCTGGAATTTGAGTCACTGTAAGTGGATGCTTTGAATACCAAAGCACCTGTGGTCTGAGAGAGCTATGAGTAAACAGGTGTTTTCTAATTTTGGATGTCTTTTTATATTCTAGTGACATTATCCTGTTAGTCCTAACCATTCTCATGCATAATCCATAGTTTTGATGTTTCCTGTGTTACAATCCTGCTGACTTCACTGTATGCTATTTATAATTCATAGAAGTTTAGGAAGTTTCCATTTATAAGCAACAGAAGGGTACATAACTTAAAGAAAATGGAAAGTTGATAGACCATTATGTAATATCTTTAAATAAAGAGTTCTGTTGACAAACGTCTATATCTTCATTATATGGTGATAGCTTCCATTTGGTGAGTTCCGGGAACTTTAAGTACCAATTGTTGTAATTAAAGATACAAATAGGAGACAACTTAAGAAAGCTAGGCATTAAAAACAATACCACCAACAGTCAGCTCCAAGAAAACAGTATGAAGCCGGGGTGCAGTATTTGTGATCAGACTGCATACATGAGCTTAATATGTTAGTTTGGAATAGTTGAACATCTACATTTTATTACACATTACATATAATAATGTATATGACAATAACATATATTAAGTATATTATTACAGATTGTAAGGCTAAGCAAGTAATTAAAATATATATAATCTAGTGATTATCATTCAAGACCCCTTTAAATTAAGATTTGGGCTAATAATGAAATCTATAAACGAAGCCTCTTAGCCCTACTCAGTTTTTTTTTTTTTAATGTTTTTGAAATCAGTAAAGCAAAACTCTTGTGTAGAAAAGCAAAATTAATGACTAGTAAAATTTAATCAGCAATTATCTCTCAACAAAGAAAAGACCAGAACTAAATGTCTTAGCCACTGAATTCCACAAACATTTAAAAAAGAATTAATCCAAGTTTTCTTAAATTGTTCCAGAAAAATAGAAGGAGAAATTCTAAATCCACCTACGAAGCCCAGAAAAGCAAAATTAAAAATAGCTAAGAAGGGGAGTCAGCATTGTGGCATAGTGGGTAAATCCATTGTCTGGGGTGCCATTTCCTGGTTGCTCCACTCTGAACCAGATCTGTGCTAATGGCCTGGGGAAAGCCGCAGAAGATGCCCCTAGTGTTTGGTCCTCTGCTCCCCATATGAGAGACACAGATGAAGCTCCTGGCTCTTGGCTTCAGCTTGGCATAGCACTGGCTGTTGTGGCCATCTGGTGAGTGAACCAGCAGATAGATCGATCCCTCCCTCCCTCCCTCCCTCCCTCCCTCCCTCTCCCCCTCTCCCCCTCTCCCCCTCTCCCTCTCTCCCTCTCTCCCTCTCTCCCTCTCTCCCTCTCTCTCTCTCTCTCTCTCTCTCTCCAACTTTGACTTTCAAAATAAATAAATAGGGGCTGGCATTGTGGCATAATGAGTTAAGCTGCCGCCTGCAATGCCAGCATCTCATATGGGCACTGGTTCGAGTCGTGGCTTCTCCAGTTCTGATCCAGCTCCCTGCTTATGGCCTGGGAAAGCAGCGGAAGATGGTCCAAGTCCTTGGGCCCCCGGACCCACGTGCATGGGTGCTGCTCAAGTTTCTGGCTCCTGGCTTGTCCTGGCCCAGCCCTGGCCAAGCCCTGGCCAAGCCCTGGCCATTGTGGCCTTTTAGGGAGTGAGCCAGTAGATGAAAGACCTCCTCTACTCCCAACAACTATCTCCCCCTACTCTTTTTTTTTTTATTTTTTATTTTATTTGTCAGGTAGAGTCATAGACAGTGAGAGAGAGAGACAGAGAGAACCTGGCACCCAAATGGGATGTCGGCGCCGCAGGCGGAGGATTAACCAAGTGAGCCAAGGCACCAGCTCCCCTCCCCCCACTCTTGTAACTCTACCCTTCAAATAAATTCAAATAAATATTTAAAAAAGCAGTGGAAGATGGCCCAAGTCCTTGGGCCCCTGTAGCTGCATGGGAGACCTGGAAGAAGCTCCTGGCTTCAGATGGTGCAGCCCCTGCCACTATGGCCATCTTGTGAGTGAACCAGCAGATGGAAGGTCTCTCTCTATCTCTCTCTGCCTCTGCCTCTCTCTGTGTCTAAATAATTCTCTTTAAAAAAAAAAAAGCAGCTAAGAAGAGGCAGAGACCTACTAACTATATCAAATATGCTGTCATTTGGTTTTCCTATTAGATGGCTGGGGGGGATTGCCCAGAGAAAGGGAAAGAAGAGTAGATAGTGATTTGGCAAGAGGATAGAGGTTCCTAAAAGTGGGAGAGTAAAAGAAGAGAACTCACAAGGAAAAGAGTGTGTAAAATCTCCACCTCGAAGGAGACCACCTCACCTGTGTTTCAGCTACCTGAGGCCAAGTGTAGGACTCTGCCCTGTGGCGTGTATTTACCACTTACACATAGTTGTCTGGCATGCCACCTGAGACCTGATTGTCTTTTCTTTCTTTCTGAACAGAAGTTGGCAAACTGTAGCTGTGGAGCCAGATTTAACTGCATATTTTTGTGAGACCTGCAAGCAAAGAATGGATTTTACATTTCAAAATTTTTTTAAAAATTTATTTATTTGAAAGTTTGTTGCAGTGACAGAGGGAGAGACAGAAAGAGAGCTTCCATCCACTGCTTTACTCCCCAAGTGGCCATAATGGCCAGGACTGAGCCATGTCAAAGCCAGGAGTCAGAAACTCCATCCAGGTCTCCCATGGAGTGACAGGGGCCATCCTCTGCTGCCTTTCTCAGGCCATTAGCAGAGACTTGGGTCAGAAGTGGAGCAGCCAGGACATGAACCCGTGCCCATATGGGATACTGGAGTTGCAGATGGCAGATTTACCTGCTAAGCCACAATATTGGCCCTGCATATTTTAGTGTTTTTGGGAAAATTAAGAGCAGTATTTGATGACACAGGGAAATGTTATGAAATTCAGATTTTAGTGTCCATAGATAAAATTTTATTTGACCATAATCCCACTTATTGTTTATGTATTGTCTGTGGCTGCTCTTGTACTAAAACAGGGACGTTGAGTAGTTGTACCAGATGGTATGACCACAAAATCTGAAATATTTGTTGTCCATCCCTTGATAAGAAATGGGCGTCCGCCCCTGTGGTGTGCATCCATTTCTTGTGCAGTCCTGCCACCTGGAATTAGGTAGCTCATGACAATACATAAGCTTTTCAGAAAAGTAGATTCTGCTATTCTTGGGTTCAAATATCTTTTTTTTTCCTTTTTCTATTTTTATGATTTATTTTATTTGAAAGAGAGAGAGAAAAAAAGAGACAGAACTTCTATTCTCTAGTGTACTTCACAGATGGCTGCAACAGCCAGAGCTTGTCCAGGCTGAAGCCAGGAGATTGGAACTTCATCCAGGTCTCCCATGTGAGTGGCAGAGGCCCGAGGACTTGGCTTATCCTCTGTGGCCTTCCCAGGCACATTAATAGGAACTGGATCAGAAGCAGAGCAGCTGGGCCTATTGTAGGGTGCTGGCATCACAAACAGCAGCTTAACGCACCGTACCACAACTCTGTTCCCAGAAATAGTATGTTATATCATAGCAAGTAGCTGAGCCTCATGATAACCCTAAATTATGAAATGAAGATTAAAGTATTAATGAGCAGGTCTGTTCAGGGGTAGCCATTAAAAATGTTAATGTATAAACATTCTGTCAACAATGTAAAATAATGAAATACTGTGCTAGTAACAAGGACAGGGTTTTACTTTTATTTTTTAAAATATTTTATTTATTTATTTGAGAGGTAGAGTTACAGACAATGAGATGGAAAGACAGAGAGAAAGGTCTTCCGTCCGTTGGTTCACTCCCCAGTTGGACGCAACGGCCAGATCTGCACCGATCTGAAGCCAGGAGCTTCTTCCGGGTCTCCCATGTGGATGCAGGGGCCCAAGGACTTGGGCTATCTTCTACTGCTTTCCCAGACCACAGCAGAGAGCTAGATTGGAAGAGGAGCATCAAGGACTAGGACCAGCGCCCATATGGGATGCCGACACCGCGCCAGCCTCCTCTTTCTTATTTTTTAAAATACATTTATTTATTTTTTAAAGATGTAATTTTTTATTTGAAAGTCAGTTAACCTGAGAGACAGGAGAGACAGAGAGAAAGAGAGAGAGAGGTCTTCCATCTGCTGGTTCACTCCCAAATTGGCCGCAACGGCTGGAGTTGTGTTGATCCAAAGCCAGAATCCAGGAACTCCTTCTGGGTCTCCCATGCGGGTGCAGGGGCCCAAAGACCTGGGCCATCTTCCACTGCTTTCCCAGGCCATAGCAGACAGCTGGGACTCAAACTGGTACCCATGTGGGATACCAGCACTGTGGGCTGGGCTTTAACCCTCTGTGCCACAGCACTGGCCCTGTGTTTAAGTTCTTTAAAACACTTTTTTTAAAGATTTATTTATTTATTTATTTTAATTTATTTTATTTATTTGAAAGAGTTAGAGAGGAAGAGACAGAGAGAGAGAGGTCTTCTATCTGCTAGTTCATTCCCCAGATGGCTGCAATGGCCGGATCTGCGCCTATCCTAAGCCAGGAGCAGGAGCTTCTTCTGGGTCTTCCTGTGGGTGCAGAGGCCCAAGAACTTGGTCCATCTCCTCCTGCTTTCCCAGGCCATAGCAGAGAGCTGGATCAGAAGTGGAGCAGCAGGGACTAGAACCGGCACCCACATGGGATGCCGGCACTTCAGGCCAGGGCTTTATCCTGCTGTGCCACAGCGCCAGCCCCAAGATTTATTTATTTATTTGAAATTTAGGATGGGGGCTGGGGAGAGATCTGTGTCTGCTGATTAACTCCCCAGATGGCCATAATGGATAGGTCTGGGTCAGGCTTAAGCCAGGAATTCCATCTGGGTTTCCCGTGTGGGTGGCAGGGGCCTACAATGTGGGCTGTCTTCTACACTTGGCCATGCGCATTAGAGGAGAGCTGGATTGGAAGTAGAAGAGCTGGGACTCAAATTAGCACTCGTACGGCATGCAAGCATTGTGGGCAGTGGCTTAACCTACTGTGCCATAGTGCTGGCCTCAGGATCTTAGTTCTTTTTGCAGTACTTGAGAGATGCTAACCTAAGCCAGTTTGAACTTAAAAAGAAATTTATTGGGGATGGTGGAGGGAAGAAGATATCCCAAGCAACAGAAATCAGGAATAGAGTCAGATATCTGAAGGAAACTAAAACCAGTAGGAAGGCAAAATATCTTTCCTTCATTCTCTCCTTCTGCTGCTTTGTTATCTGCAAAATGGCCTTTTTTGCTTCTGCATGCACATGGTATAAGGTGATCCCCTGCTAAATTCCAGATTTTTTAACCTATTCTTTAATTTCAGCTCAGAATTAATTCAAGTTTTTATACCTTTCCATGTTTCTCTCTCTGTCCCCTTTCTTTTTTTAAAGATTTATTTATTATGAAAGAGTTATATTCTCTCCACTGGTTTAGTCCCCAGATGCCTGCAATGGCGAAGGATGGGCCAGGCTGAAGCCAGGAGCTTCATTTGGGTTTCCCATGTGGGTGGCAGAGGCCCAAAGACGTGGACCATCTTCCATTGCTTTCCCCAGGCCATTAGCAGGGAGCTGGATCAGAAGTGGAGCAGCTGGGATATGAACTGGCATCCTTATGGCATGCTGGTGTCACAGGCTACCAGTGGCTTTACTCACTGTGGTACAACTCTGGCCCCCTAAGTTTCTGGGAGAAAGATTTTCATTGATCTGACTTGGATCAGGCAATCTTAATACAGTCCATTGGGCTAAGTCATGCAGTATGATCATGGCTTCTGCATCTGCCAATTGCTGAGGAGACGTTTCTCAGAGAAAAGAGAGAACAGCTCAGAGAAATCCCCCCCCCCCCGCCCCGAGTAACTTGAAGTCAACTTGACTAGGATATATATTAAAATTTCTTGAGGTAGGCTTCAGTGCAGAACAGGGATATAGTGTGAAAATGCATATCCAATATAACTTTTTACTCAAAAATCTTGTTATGAAAGGTTTCAAATATATAGAACAAGAAAGTATGTTGTGGGGCTGGCGCTTTGGTGTAGTAGGTTAAGCCTCTGCCTGCAGTGCCAATATCCCATATGGGCACAGTTCAAGTCCTGGCTCTCCACTTCTGATCCAGCTCCCTGCTAATGCGCCTGGGAAAGCGGTGGAAGATGACCCAAGTCCTTTGGCTCCTGCACTCACGTGGGAGACCTGGAGGAGGCTCTTGGCTCATAAAATCAGATTAGCCCAGCTCTGGCTGTTTTGGCCATCTGGGGAGTGAACCAGCAGATGGAAGATCTCTCTTTCTCCCTCTTGCTGTCTGTAACTCTGCCTCTTAAATAAATAAAAGATAAATCTTTTTAAAAAAAGTATTTTGTATGAAAAACCATATACCTATCCCCTAGATTCTACCATACTTGTGTTAGCACATCTATCAACCTATCCTTTTATTTGTCCACCAATCTTTAAAAAAAAAAAAGTATTTTAGAGCAAGATGCAGAATTCAGTACATGGCCTCCAAGTATTTCACCATGTTTATCCATTTTTTGTCATAAATTATAGCAGAATTCTCCATTTCAAAGTATTTAGATCAGTGGCCTTTAGTTTGCTCACAGTGTTGTGTAACTATAACCACTATTTAGTTCTAAAACTTTTTATTATTATTATTTGAAAGGCAGAATTAGAGAGAGGGAAAGACATAGAGATTTCTATCTACTGCTTCACTCCCCAAATGACTGCAAGAGTTGGGGCTGGGCTAGGCTGAAGCCAGGAGTCTGAAACTCCATGCAGTTCTCCCATGTGAATATCAGGGGCCAAGTAATTGATCTGTCTTCTGTTTTCCCAGGTGCATTAGCAGGGAGCTGGATTAAAAGTAGAACAGATGGGAATAAAACTGGAGCCCATGTTGTATGCAGGAATTGTAGGTGGCAGCTTAAGATGCTGTGTCATACTGCAGGCCCAGTGTTCTAGAACATTCTAATCATCCCCAAAAGAAACTTCATACCTATTAAGGAGTCATTCCCTTTGGCCTCCGGCCCCAGCCTGGCAAAAAGTAATGTAGTTTGTTTGACTTATCCTGTTCTAGATACTTCATATAAATGGAATTGTGCAATGTTACCTTTTGTGCCTGACTGCTTTCATTTAAAGTAGTGTTTCCTGGTTCATCCATGCTGCAGTGTGTATTAGTACTTTATTTTTTTATATACCTAAATAATACTCCTCTGAATGGATATGCCACATATTGTTTGTTCTCTATTGATGGACATTTTGGGTATTTCCAAACCTTTTGGCTATTATGAATAGTGCTACTATCAATTACTGTGTGCAAATTTTTGTTGGACTGTTTCCGTTCTTTTGGGTATATACCTAGGAGTGGAATTAGTTGTGTTTTAATGCTAATTCTATATTTGAGCTTTTTTTTTTTTTAATAAAAAGTTAATTTGAGAGAGTGGTAGCAAGAACCCAGGTACTTGAACCATCACCTCTGCCTCCCAGGGTCTTCATAAATAGGAAGCTGGAGTCAGGAGCCAGACCAGAAACAACCCAGACACTCGGACGGGATGTGGGCATCTCACTGGTATCTTGAGCACCAGGCCAAATCCCCACCCCTATGTTGAGTTTTTGAGGCACTCCCAAGCTGTTTTCCATGGCAGCTGTACCACTTTACTTTTTTGTTTGCTTGTTTTAAGATTTATGTATTTGAAAGGCAGAGTTACAGAGAGAAAGGGGAGAGACAGAGATCTTCTATCTGCTGATTCATTCCCCAGATGGCCGCAATGGCCAAGGCTGGGCCAGGCTGAAACCAGGACCAAGGAGTTTCTTCCAGGTCTCTCACATCAGTAAAAGGGCCCAAGGACTTGGACCATGTTGTACTGCTTTCCCAGGCGCATTAGCTGGATTGGAAATAGAGCAGCTGGGACTCGAACTGGCACCTATTTGGGATGCCAGCATCACAGGCGGTGGTTTTACCCACTATGCCATAGTGCCGTCCTTACCGTACATTTTTATCAGCAATGTTGTGAGTTCCAGTTTGCCCACATCCTTGCCAGCATTTTAGATTTTAGTTTCTTTCTTCCTAATCCTTCCTTCCTCCTTCCCTTCCCCTGTCCCACCCCCTCCCTTCCCTTTTTTCTAAGATTAATGTATTTATTTATTTGAGAGGCAGAGTTACAGACAGAGAGAGGGAGAGACAGAAAGAAAGGCCTTCCATCTGCTGGGTCACTCCTCAAATGACTCCAAAGTGCCTGGGCCCCTACACCCACGTAGGAGAGCCAGAAGAATCTCCTGGCTCTTGGCTTTGGATCCACACAGCAGCCCCCAAATACTTGTTTTGTGAACATTTCTTCATGATTGCAGCTTGTTGTCTCTTAAAGGCATTTTAGATTTTGATGAAATCCAGCTGTGTTTTGTATATTAAGCTTTTGGTGTCACATTTAAGAAATCTTTGCCTAACTCAAGGTAAAAAAAGATTTTTTTTTCTAATTTTCTGTGCTTTTCATAGAAGCTTTAAAGTTTCAGAATGACATAGTGACAACCTGAAAAGAACCCCCAGTTGCCAAGCTTGAGCAAGTAATAAGTAACGGATATATTGGATTAAAACACAAAGAATAAAATAAGTATTTATGCATGTGTACAGATAGAAATAAATGACTGGGTTAAGAAATTAAGAGGGTAGGCATTTGGTGTGGCAGTTGAAACACCACTTGGTATGTACACATCCCAGAGTGCCTGAGTTCAAGTTCTGGCTCTTTGGATTCTACTTCCCTGCTAATGGGAGGACCTGGATAGAGACCTGGGTTCCTGGCTTCAGCCTGGCCCAGCTGTGGCTGTTGTGGGCACTTGGAGAATGAACCAGTAGATGGGAGATGGATGTCTGTCTGCTTCTCTACCTTTCAAATAGACAAAATTTTAAAAAGAAAGAACTTAAAATTTATTTAAAAATGCATAAGTTTAATGAAAAAAATGGCCAGAAGATTTTAGGCACTTCGCCAGAGGAAATAAATGAATGGCAGATAGGCACATGGAAATATGCTTGACTTTATCTGCTAGTAGTGACATGCAAGTTAAAAACCACAGTGCACGTTCGTTAGAATGATTAAAATTATGATTAAGATTGAAAAGACCGACCCTCCTGGGTGCTGATGAGGATATGGAGGTACTGGGGTTCCCATATGCTGCTTGTGGAAATAGAAAATAGTGCATCCACTCTGGAAAACAGCTTGACAGTTTTCTTAGAAATCTAAATATGCACGTAACAACATATGATTTAGCCATTCTACTTCTGGGTATTTACCCAAGAGAGAGGGATTATATGTTTGCGCAGAGACTAGTACATGATTGTTCATAGCAGTTTTATTTGTAATAGCCCCAAACTGAAAACAGCTGAAATGTCCATTAACAGATGAATGGCTAAGCAAATAGTGGTATGTCTGTAACTATGCAGCAGTAAATATGAATGAACTAACTGATAGTGCAACCAAATCAATCAATCTCAGAATGATTATGCTGAGTGAAGAAAGTCAGATAAAAATACATACTGTAAAGTTCTGTTTATGTAACATTGTAGAACATGTAAATTATAATGAGAGAGGCAGATCAGTGGTTGCCTTGTGATGGGTGGAGTACGTTACATGGAGCATGAGGTGATGAGTGTGCGTTACCTTACTTGTGGAGACGATATGGCAAAATTCACCAAATTGCATAACTTCAATATGTGTAGTTGATTTTGTGTTTTACCTCAGCAAAGCTGTATGAAAGGGGAATGGGAGAATCACTTGAAGAGTTTGGGCTTGATTAACAGAAAGGATGAGGTGCCATTAACTGAGATGGGGAAGGCTGACAGATGAAAGTGCTATAAGTAAAAGAAGCAGGCTTTTTGTTAAGACCACAGAAGATGAAAACAAGACTCAGTTTGGGAGTGTGGGAGCAGTGTCACAGTTTGGATGTAGGAGGAGATCATATGTCTAAGATCCTGTATTTGAAGAACTAGATGAAAATTGGGAAGGTTTTGCAGTGACTAAAATCCATGATTAAAAACATATTCTTTAGATTTAAGACTATAATTTTAAAATTTGCCTTATCACTGATTTTCCAGTCTTTCTCTTTCTTTTTAAAGATTTATTTATATATTTGAAAGGCAGGGTTGCAGAGCAGGAGAGGCAGAGGCAGAGAGAGGTCTTTTATCTGCTGGTTCACTCCAGAGATGAGCTTTGTCCATCTGAAGCCAGGGGCCAGGAGCTTCTTCCATGTCTCCCACGCGGGTGCTTTATCCGCTACGCCACAGTGCTGGGCCTCTCACTCCCCATTTTTTTTTTTAAGCTTTGTTTTTATTTATTTGAAAGAGTTACAGAGAAAGGTAGAGCCAGAGAGAGAAAAAGATCTTGCATCCACTGGTTCACTCCCCGAATGACCACAACGGTCAGAGCTGAGCTGATCCAAAGCCAGGAGCCAAGAGCTTCTTCCAGGTCTCCCACGCAGGTGTAGGGGTCCAAGGACTTGGGCCATCTTCTACTCATTTCCTAGGCCATAGCAGAAAGCTGGATTGGAAGTGCAGTAGCTAGGACTCAAACCAGCACTCATGTGGGATGCTGGTACTGCAGGCTGGGGCTTTAACCCACTGCCCCACAAATTGGTCCCTGGTTTTCCATTCTTGGGTGCACATAAGAAGCATTTGTGGAGATTTTTTCCTCTTTCCGTTTTCATTTCTCCTTCCCTTTTCTTCTTCTCCTTTTTGAAATGTGCAGACTTCCTGCTACTCCAGAAATTCTGATTCCATCAGTCCAGGGTGGGTATCACTGTATTTTGAAATTCTGGAAGTGATTTAATTTGTAGCCATTATGGAGAGCCTATAGAATTACATCACCTGGAAGCTGGTTGTAGTTGCAGAATCTCAAACTCTATCCCATACCTACTGAAGCAGACTACATATTTCAAGAAGAACTCCAGGTGATTTGTAGGCACATATAATTGAGAACCACTGGTAAACTTACTGAGTGTGTCTCCATGACTGTTGTTATCAAATTCTGGTTTCAGGACCGTCAGCATCACCTGGAAATTTGCTAAAGTACAAATTTCTGAGCACCTGAATAGGAAGCTCTGGGGGTGGGACCAAGTGGTCTGTGGTTTCACAGGTCCTCCAGGTTGTTTTTTGTTTACTATTTTTATTTTTTTATTTATTTATTTGGAAAGCACAGTGGCAGAGGGAGAGATTTTCCATCTGCTGGTTGACTTTTTGAATGGCTTCAACAGCCAAGAGGTGAGCTGGTCTGAAGCCAGGAGCTCCAGCCTGGTCTCCCACATGGCGGGTCCTCATCTGCTGTCTTTCCAGGTCCGTGAGCAGGAAGTTGGATCCGAACCGGAGTAGTCGGAGCTCCAGCCAACACTTAGATACAAGTGGCTGCTGGACCTACTGCTACACAATGGCAGCCAGCTCTCATGACAGAGTTTGAGAAGTGTGCTAGACATTTCTGATGACTATAAATTATTTCTACAAGCCCATTAGTACAATAGATATTTCTGAAGTGAAGTGTCACTGATGTCTGCAACTTAAGCACACTTTGCAACTGCTTAATAAAACAGAAAAGAAAAAAATTGTATAATATATACATATACATATATATATACACATACATATATATATGTGCATACATATATATATGAGAGAGGGAGAGAGAAAGCAAATGTAGCAAGTCACTACTATAACCCCCCTTTTATAAATGATGCAACCTTGGTTCAAAAAGGAGCAAGTAACTAGTCCACGTAATCAGCCAGCCAGGAAGTGACAAAACTAGAACTTGAGCCTCCGTGCTCTTTGAGTTTGAGGCTCTTTTTTTGTTGTTAGCTGGCCAGGTTCATCATCCCAGGCTTCTGGGAACATGACTGTATTGCATTCCACAGGCTGAGGAGCAAGCTTGGAAATGTTGTCATTGTTGTCCATTGTTACGAGTCACACCCTTCTCTACAGTCATGTGCATCTTTATTGTCATCATTCCTTTTATGGATTTTGGATATATGTCTGAGTGTGTTTGTATGTCTTACCTGGGCTCAGGAGGAATCGAGTGTTCTTTGGATTATGCAGAAATATATTTGATTTGCATAGCCCACACTTATTTGAGTTTTGAGGACAGTTTTTAGCTAGACAGAGTGGCAAATTTGTCCTTTTGGTGGCTTGAGATTTAGAATTGATTCCAAAGCATGAGGGACTATCGATTAAATATTTCACATATTTTATGCTTAACCTCGTTTCAAAAAAAGTTTGTGGTGATTAAATATTAATGTTAAGTAGGTTGCTTTTCTTTCTGTAGCGTTTCATAAAAGTTTTGCTCCAAATTAGGTGTGGGTGAATACTTGGGTAGCTGGTTTTTTTTGATAGCAGTAATTTACTCCTGTTGTATGATTAAGGCATCATATGCATATTTAAGAATTGTTTTGCTTTGAATCATTGACCTCTTGGAGTTGTTCCTCTGTTTATCCATTTAATTGAACTTGTAGTGGCATTTTTAGGTAATGTATAAAAGAGCATCAGGAGACAGAGCCAAAATGATTTTGCTTTTATAAAAACTAAATTGCCCTTGTGACCCAGCATAAAATCTTAGTGCTAAGTGCAGTTATTTATTTCGACAACAGTTAAGTGAGTCTGAAACAGTTGAAATTCTGGTTGTAGCAAACTGTTCATTAAGATTCTCAATCTGGCTTTGGTACTGTCAAAAAAATAACTTGGTCTTATGATTACATAGCAGAATGATGGGCAGTGGGCTGTGTTTGAGGGAGGTGCTGAATAAACTCTCCACTTGTGCACAGTTCAGAAGTGACATGCTGCCAGGGGGTCAGCATGGGCATCAGCACCCTGCTGAGCTGGCAGCTGGCCCCGAGCCAGGCACGCAAGCCTTGCCTTGGGAAGCAGCATGTGGAGCATGTGCCATTTGAAAAAGATGATCTTGTTCATGCATGATTTAATTTTAAGGGTATATTTGGTTGATATTTCTGCCTTGAAAAGTTTTTGCGGATGGTACTTGAATGAAAACTTTAAGTATTATTGGAAAGGATTTGGCATTTTATATTTCAAAAATGTTTTTTATTTTGAATATTTCATTGAACATTTTCCTATTTTGAGTGGTTTTTAAGACAGTGTTTAGAAAAGATAAAAAGGAAAAGAATTCGAGATATGAGTAGCATAAAAAAAGGTTTTGTGAGGAAAAATAAGTAAGATTTTCTTCGAATGGACTGAGTTTCTGCAGCAGAGATGCCTTTACTGTTTTTGCATATATGAAGTGGTCCAAAGCTGGTAAAAATTTTTCTAATTACATCATTTGCTAAGAAGTTGTTGTAAAGACTCATTTAAAAAAAAGATATATTTTATTTGAAAGGTAGAGTTAGAGAGAGGAAGAGACTGAGAGGGATATTCTATCAGCTGGTTCACTCCCCAGATGGCCACAACAACTCAATGCTGGGCCAGGTTTCAGGCAGGAGCCAGGAGCTCCATCTGTGTTTCCCATGTGGGTGCAGGGGGGCAAGGACTTGGACCACCTTCTGCTACGTTTTCAGGCACATCAGCATGGAGATGGATTAGAAGTGGAACAGCTGGGACTTGAATCAGCACTCATATGGGATGATGTGTTGTTGGCAGCCCCTTAACTCACTGCACCAGCACAGTGCTGGCCCATACAGCTCATTCTAAACTAATTTTTAGTAATTTCTTTGGCATTTGTATTTTGTCTTCTTTTTGCCTCCTCTGTAGAGGAAGCCATTCCCTGACTGTACATGGTCATAGATACAGACTGTGCTGTGTAGCTATCAGAGAATTTTTGAGAAATCACATTTCTTAGTGCCTCTGTGTGTGTGTGTGTGTGTGTGTGTTAGATTTATTTAACAGATGATTATATTTTCTCAAGCTTTTTTTTAGTCCTTAGAAAAAGGCAATACTATATAATAAGCTGCTAGTGGTTTATGTAGACATTTGTCATTCTTCATAATTTTTATACCATATGAGAAGTTGCTAACTATGAGGTGCAAGTGATGCAAGTGCTTATATTTTCTTTTTAAAAGATTTTTGAGAGGGAGAGGCAGAGAGAGAGAGAGAGACATCTTCCATTTGCTGCTTCACTCCCCAAATAGCCATAATGAGCAAAGCTGGGCCAGACTGAAACTAGGAGCCAAAAGTTTCAATCTGGGTCTCCCACATGGGTACGGGGGCCCAAGGACTTGGGCCTTCTGCTGCTGCTTTCCTAGGCACATCAGCAGGGAACTGGATCAGAAATGGAGCAGCTGGGTCTTGAACTGGTGCCCGAGTGGGATGCCAGTGCTGAAGGTGGCAGCTTTACCCACTACATAGCATTAGCCCCACATGCTTAAATTTTTTAAAAAGTTGGGGCTGGCACTGTGGCATAGTAGGTTAGACCTCTGACTGCGGCTCTGGGTCCCCTTTTGTTAAATACTTTCTCAGCTTCCAGATAACAGTGGGCTTGAATAAAGTCCTTCACTTCTTTTTTTTTTTTTTTTTTTTTTTTTTTTTTTTAAACAGAAACAGAGCTTCATTCATTGGTTAACTCCCCAAATGCGTGCAAGGACCAGTGACCCAAAGCCAGGTCTCCCACATGAGTGTCAGGGACTCACTTACATGAGCCATCACCTGCTGCCTCCCAGGATCAGCTTTAGCAGGAAGCTGGAATTGGGAACCAGAGCCAGGAATAGAACTGAGGTGGTTTGATGTGGGATATGAGCATCTTAAGTAGCTTCTACTGCTAGGCCAAATGCCCACCTCCTTTGCTTTAATTTGGCCATTTTTTTGACTCTTCGTGGCTTTTTTGGGGTGGAAACAATAAATGTATTTTTTCTTAGTTATATATATATATACATATATATATACACACACAGAAGAATGCTCTTATTAGGAAGTTGTTAATTTATTAGAACCTTGTTCATTAACTCACTTTTGTGACTGTTTTAATGAATTTGCTTACCTCTTAAATGTTAATCTGTTTATCTGAATGGAAACTAGGATAGCATAGAAATAAATCTTGGGGCCGGTGCTGTGGTGCAATGGGTAAAGCCGCTACCTGCAGTGCTAGCATCCGGTATGGGCACTGGTTGAGTCCCAGCTGCTCCACTTCCGATCCAGCTCTCTGTTATGGCCTGGGAAGGCAGTATAAGATGGCCCAAGTCTTTGGGCCCCTGCACTCACATGGAAGACCCGGAAGAAGCTCCTGGCTCCTGGCTTCAGATCAGCTCAGCTCTGGCTATTGCAGTCATTTGGGGAGTGAACCAGTGGATAGAAGACCTCTCTGTCTGTCTCTCTCTGTGACTCTTTCAAATAAATAAATAAATAATCTTAAAAAAAGTAGTAAATCTCAGATTTATGGATAAGAAAAGGGAGATTTAGCCAGAACTTCTAGATCCTCCTACGTGTAGAGTGATCTTTCTTGTTAACTGGTAATTTTCTTTTATGATGGAATGATCAGTAAGAACTCTGTACACAGATTTGTACATGCTTGTAGTTAAGACTAACATCTCAGAAGAATCAGTAATGAATCCTCTGTCATCCACTCTTCACTTGAATTTCTATTTTTAAATTTCTTGGTAATGTAGATTCTACTAATTAAAACATTTATAAGAAAAATTTCAAAAAATTCTAGAATCTCATAAGTGTATGTATTATAAAAAGTTAAAAGACAATTTAGTGGGTGATAATTCTCTAATCTGATTCTTAGCTTTTGGGGTATTTATACCTTCTGTACTACTTAAATAATTTTGTATTTTACATATACAAAATAAACTATATTTCATGGCATTTAGGCTGGTCTCAACAGTTCTGTCATTTCAGGGCTATTTAAATGGTTTCGCTGATGCCCACTCTGTCGTCTACTCTGCTCTCTACAGTCTACCCTTATACTGGTGCTGAATTAACTTCTGTAAGACCTCTTTGCACATGTGTGTGTATATGTGTGTGTGTGTGTGTCCATGACCTTCTCACATGAAAACTCTTCCCACAGCCTACAAATTACGGTTTACATTCCTCAACCTGAGAGATCTGAGTTTTCATCCCAAGGCCATCACTTACCTAAATGTTGGTAATTCATTTACTTGTCAGGCCTTATTGGTCAGGCATTATTCTATGACATGGTGTTGAACAGAACAGATGAGTTCTCCAGCTTATATTCTAATCGAATATACCATTTTGGGATCCCTGTTTTTCTAATGAGCACAGCCTAAGTTTCAGCAGCTGCCTCTTACTTTCTTATGTTTATTTTGTCTCATCAAGTGTACTGCAGAATCTTGAACACAGAAACTGATAGTTCCAGAACTAGAACTAGAAACACTAGTTCCTTGTGCCTGCAGTTCTGTGGTGTCACAAATGAAGAGTTTTCAGGAACCTGTTGTCATTAATAGGCTAGTTTCATTTTTTTTTTACTGTTATGTTTTAAAATTATTGCTGGTATTTCAATAGACTAAATCATACTGGAACACATTTTAGAAAATCAAGTTGTACTTCCCAGTTAAAGATAAAAATATTAAAACGTTGCATTATAATGAGATTTATTTGATAATTATTTTTCATCCTGTTTGTTTTCTATTAGAAGTCATTCTTTTGTTTTTTTATTCAGGTCTTATTGAATTTGAAGAATGTGACCCTGCTAGTGCAGTTGAAGGTGAGTTGCCTGGTTGTTAATATGTTAGCCCATATGACAACTAGCTCATATCCTATGTTCATTGAAAAGAGAAGGGCGGCTGCTTGCCACAGTGGCACAGTACCTGTGGAGTGATGGGAAAATCTGAATGTGGTTTGAAGGCTTGCAGATGCAAATAATAAATAAACAGTATATTTGCCTAAAATAATATGTTTTTAAAAGATTTATTTATTTGAAAGAGTTATAGAGAGAGGGAAAGACAGAGCCAGATTCTCCATCTGTTGGTTTACTCCCTGGATAGCCACAGTGGTGGGGCTGGGCCAGGCCAAAGCCAAGAGCCAGGAGCTTCATCCAGATCTCCCACATGGATAACAGGGGCCCACATACTTGGACCATCCTCTGCTGCCTTTCCCGGGCCATTATCAGGGAGTTGGATCAGAAGAGGAGTTGCTGGGACACAAAGCAGTGCCCATATGGGATGCTGGTGTGGTAAGCAGTGGCTTTAGCTGCTACACCACAATGCTTTCCACCACTAAAGGAATATTATTAGCATGTTAGAATACATATTTTAAAAGATTGGATATAGCCTGCTCTTACTTGCTTTCAGATACGCACTATTGTTTCTCCATTGACGTCCATCTTTAACCCTTGTAATGCCATGAATATGAAACTCATCACTACTCATTGACACATAGTGCAGTTCTACCCTATTTGTTGATAGGGTTACACATTAATGTTAACATTAGCCATTATTCAAAATGAGTGATGATTTGACTTTGAGGAGGAGTTCACAGCCAGTCCTGATTCCTCTTTAAACAGGTGCTTTTCATAGAATGAAACCCAAGAGATGCCTGCTATTTTTGTTTACGTTTTATGCATCTCATTGTGGGAACTTTCAGAGATAATTTAAAAGCATTCTTCAGTTTTTTGCAATCCCTATGTAATAACCTGGAGAAGGTGTTTGCTGTAGTATGTAAGTGCATTATCAGAGTAGTTGGTAGTCCTGGAACTCAGACTTCCTAGCTAGCTGTTTTAGAGTAATAATTATTTAATTTTTCTGAACTTTAGCTTTCTTGTAAAGTGAGGGTAATAAGTAACACCTACATTGTGAGAATAAAAATGTAATTGATTTTTGAAATATCATAACATGCTGTGGGAATGTGTGGTTTAGGGAGTTAAACTTTGCATAATAGCAAGTACATTATGACTTTGTTCTAGGTGAGCTAAAAAAGGAAAAACAAGGGGGCAGGTGTGGTTCAGGGATGAAGATGCTTGCATCCCCTATTGGAGTGCCTGGGTTCCAGTTCCTATTCTGCTTCTAATCTACTAACTTCCTGCTGATACACACCCTGGCAGGCAGCAGGTGATGATGACCCAAGTACTTGGATCCCTGCCACCCATATGGGAGACTGGGATGGAGGTCCAGGCTCTTGGCTTTGGCCTGGTCCAGCCCTGCTGTTGCAAGCATTTGGGGAGTGAACTAACAGACGGAAGAGCTCTGTTTCCCTGAGAAGTCCTTATTTTCCTCATCCTATGGTCTCTTATTGCTCTCTTCTCTAGGAGTAAGCAGCTAAGCTTGCTTTCTTCCTTTGTTCCCCCCACCCCTTAAGTTTATGAGGCAGAAAGAGACATACAGGGAGAGAGAGAAAGCTCTCATTCCCTGCTTCTCTCACCAAACACCTGCAATTCGTGGTTGGGCTATGACTGTAGCTCGAAGCAGAGATACAATCCATGTCTCCTACATGGGTGGCAGAGACTCAGTTGTTTGAGCCATCAGTGCTACCTCTCAGGGTCTGTCTGTGTTGAATGGAAGCTGGAATTAGGAGCTGGAGCTGGGAGTGGTGCTTGGGCACTCTGATGTGAGGTGCGGGCGTCTTAACTACTAGGTCAAATGCCTGCTTCCAGCCGCTGAGCTTTCAGTGCTGAATTCTAGCAACAATTAATGTAATGATTGACCCTTAAAAATAATTTGTCACACAAGAAGAAGATTGAGAACTGTTAAATGAGGAAAAACAAAGATGATTTTTCCTCCTCAGTTATGGTAGAGTCCTCTTGTAATGTTGATTATAGTAGAGATAACATGGATACAAGAACATCATGTTACAGACTTTCCATGTTTCCTTCTAATAGGTATGCAGTGTCACTTTTTTCTTTACAACATATTTGTATTTTGTTACCCTCTAGACTTCCCTGTCTCGATTAGACCTACAGTTATAACAAAATTCATATGACAAATAATTTACTCTCTTTGAAGTATTAAGATATCTCCATTAGCTTATTTTGCCCGAGGTGACTTTGGGGAGACTCAGGAGAAGAAAAGAGAATTTCACTGAGCGTATCAATGTTGTGTAATCTTTTGGCAAATAGTAGGCTGGATTAACATAAGAAAAGTCTGAACAGACTCTGACTATGATTTAAATACTCAGGTTTAATGATAATTTTATTTCCTTATTTTAAATTTACCTTGAACAGTTATGAAGATATTATGTGTCAAAATACAAGATGCATTTGTAACGTTAATGTATTTATCAGAAATAGCTGTGTTTCTATAACAACACTCATTTATCTTAAAGGTGTAAAACCAAGGAAAAGAAAGACTTTTGCTTTGCCAGGAATAATTAAAAAGGAAAAGGATGCAGAATCCGTGTAAGTACATTAAATGTCACATCCTCTTCATTTTTGTAAATGGTTAAGAATATGACTGTTTTGAATTTGTGAAGAAAAAAGTCTTGGGAAATAACCTGAAGTATATGTCTAAGGTGTAAAAAATTACAAACTTTTCTAAAAATATATGCATTTTCCACTTTTTCTGGTATTTAATTTAAAGTATTAACTTATTAAAATTTTAAGACCTAGATGGAAGCTTTGATGTACTGAAATTGAAACTTTTAAAAATGCTTTTATTTTTGTAAAATGATACATGAGTATTTTTAAAAAAGAAGCAGCAGAGAAAACCTAAAAATTTGTCAATCTTAATGCTTAAGAGAAAACCTCTGATCAACTATTTGATTGATGAAAAGCCATCTACCATAAACGATATATGTATGCCTAAATGGAGAATGTTAAATAGGGAGAAAATACCCTAATATGTTTTACCATTTATGCATGAATCTCAGTTTTAGATGGAATATTTGGTTCAGTTACAAATCTGATATAACAAATTCATATACAATGTAGAATATATAATTAGCACTTAAGAAATTGAGTATGCGTGGTGTTGTGATGTAGCTGGTAAAGCCACTGTGTCTGGCTGCTCCACTTCCAATCCAGCTCCTGATGGCCTGGGAAAAGCACTAGAGATTGGCTCAAGTGTTTGTGCCCCTGCCACCCATGAGGGAGACCTGGATGAAGCTCCTGCTTACTGACTTCAGCCTGGCCCAATGCTGGCTGTTGTAGACACCTAGTAGAGTGAAGTAGCAGATGGAAGATCTCTCTCTCTCTCTCTCTCTCTCTGTGTTTCTCACTCTTTCTGTAAATCTGACTTTCAAATCAAAAAATCTTAAAAAAATAAAAGGAATTAGTGTGGTTAGTTAGTTAAATAAAATTTTCTACCTTGGCTACACATTAGAATGGATTAAAATAAATATATGTATGCCAGCCATACCTCAGACTGATTAAACTATATTCTCTGGGTGTGAGGCCCCAGGATAGTTTTTGTTCTAATGTATTTTTGTGGTCATGTGACTCCTAATATATACTTGGGATTGAGAATCATTGAGCAATAATTAACTAGGACAAGCTAGAATTAAAAGGATCTTTCCATAATTATACTATCTGTTGAGACTAGAGAGATACTAATCAGAAATTTTACATGGTTTGGTGACTCAGCAACATTGGGCAAAAATTAGTTGAAATCCCTACTTCTTAGTATAATCAGTGGAACTCTGAGAAGACTTAACACTGTGATGGGCACTCATATTTTCAACAAAGGGAATTTGTACTTTGAGTATATTTGCCTTCTGGTTTACATTTCAGTTATCTAATTTCTCAGTTTCTCCTCATTCTAAAGGTCTGTCTCTCCCCTTTCTCCCAAGTGCTATTTGGTTGATAACTAAAGACCAGTTGCAAAATGATTTATTTCTGTAGTTACCATCTTTTCTGCAGATGTCTTTTTTGAGCATTTATGAAGGGGATATTTTGCTAAAGGGATGGAACCAACAATATTGGAAATACGTACTGATGTCTAAATGACTGATTTATAAGTAATTTTTCAAAATGTATGTAGTTCATCTGTTAGTAAACAATGATTTGTTAGAATGTATAGTTTGTACTACTGTTCATTTAGGAGCTTATGGTATTTTTAAAAGATTTATTTACTTATTTGAATGCTAAGATGACAGAGAGAGACAGAGAGTTCTTTCACCCACTAGTTCACTCTTCAAATGACCACATCAAGCAAGTCCAGACCAGGTGGAAGCCAGGAGCCAGGAACTGCATCCTGGTCTCCCTCATGGGTGGACAGGGGTCCAGCTTCTTGGGCCATCCATTGCCTTCCCAGATGCTAATGTGCAAAGCTGGATTGGAAGTAAAACAGCAGGATTTGAACCTGGGCTCTAATATAGGAGGCATCACAGGCAGTGGCCTGTATGCCATTCTTTTGAACCAGTTTTTCTTGATCAATAATTTTCCAGTGATCATTAAGCCACTTGGTTGATTCTTGTTTTGTTTTGTCTTTACCCATGAGAACATTAGAAAAGAATACCACTGTCTTTCAAACTTCTTGTCAGGAACAGTGTTAGAGTCCACTGTGCACTGTCAGAGGTTCTTGTGTTCCTCCTCTTCCTCTCCTGGAGGAGAGGCACCAACTCCACCCTCATAAAAGAGGCCAGAGATGGGGGAGAGTCCTCTTTTTGCCATGGACCACTCTTGGATTTGTTACCCAGGTCTTCTCTGCTGTCTTCCGACAATCCTCTGGCCCACTCAAAGCAGGTATTTTCCCATGTGGAACAACCCACACTAACACAACTCACACATGAATGTGTGTTCATTTTCACACCTTTCAAATCAGTCATCTCTGTGCACCTTATACATGTCTCAAACTATAAATCTTATTGTGTGAGACAAGGATCTGGAATAGAGATTAAAATATACCCTTGCCTACAACACCATGACCTTAGTGTTCTTAATTTTATATATTTATATCTATTTTAGTTTTAGGCTTAAAATAATAGTTTTCACTTTATATTATTATTTTAAAGATTTATTAATTTATTTGAAAGGCAGAGCTAGTTCACTCCCCAAATAGCTGCAATGGCCAAGACTGGGCCAACCCAAAGCCAGGAGCTTAATCCAGGTCTCCAAATGGATAATAGAGGCCCAGGCACTTGGGTCATCTTTTGCTGCACTCCCAGGCACATTAGCAGGGAGCTGGACTGGAAGCGGAGTAGCCAGGACTTGAACCCAGCACCCATATGGGATGCCAGCACTGCAGGTAGCAGCTTAACCTGCTACACCACAGTACTGGCCCCTGGTTTTCACTTTATATACAAATGCATTTTTGTTCATCACTTAAATGATAGAATACTACTTCCCAACTACATATTACATTAGACTTAGAAGGTTACTCCAACTGAAAGTCTACTCATTTAACATATTTGGAGAAATATGGTCTTCTGTGTCTATGAAGTTATGGAAAGTGTTTAATGAAACTGTAGTGTTGGGGCCAGCATTGTGGTACAGCAAATTAAGCCGCCGCTTGGGACATCAGTGTCTCATGTTGGAGTGCTGCTATCTAGCTCCCTGCTAATATACCTAGGGAGGCAGTGGAGGATGGTCCAAGTACCTGGACCCCTGCCACCCATATGGGAGACCTAAATGGAGCTTCAGGCTCCTGGCTTCAGCCTGGCCTACCCCCAGCTATTATGGCCATTCGGGGAGTAAACCAACAGATAGAAGATCTATCTTTGTCTCTCTGTTTTTCTATCTTTCAAATAAAAATCTTAAAAAAAACCTGGAACATTAAAAATTTTTATTTTAAAAATGTCATTTACCAGTAAATATGTAACCACCATTGTTAAGTTTTAGACTACTTGCCACTTAATGTAGACTTTTTTTTAAAGCCTAGCTTTTTTTTAAAAAAGGGTATTTAAAAAGAAAAAAACAAAATCTTTCTCTACCTAAGTGAAAAGCCACAAGAAAGCCTTATAATACTGACAATTTTCTTGATGAGTAGACTTTCAGTTGGAGTAACCTTCTAAGTCTAATGTAATATGTAGTTGGGAAGTAGTATTCTATCATTTAAGTGATGAACATATTGAGTATATTCACAGAAAAGAAATACTTTTTTATTTTTTGACAGGCAGAGTTAGACAGTGAGAGAGAGAGAGAGAGACAGAGAGAAAAGACTTTTTTCCATTGGTTCACCCCTCAAATGGCTGCTGTGGTTGGCACACTGCGCTGATCCAAAGCCAGGAGCCAGGTGCTTCTTCCTGGTCTCCCATCGGGTGCAGGGCCCAAGCACTTGGGCCATCCTCCACTGCCTTCCCGGGCTACAGCAGAGAGCTGGACTGGAAGAGGAGCAACCGGGACAGAATCCGGCCCCCCAGCTGGGACTAGAACCCGGATTGCCGGCGCTGCAGGCGGAGGATTAGCCAGTTGAGCCCCGGCGCCAGCCAAGAAATACTTTTGAAAATAGTTTTTAGAATACTTTAAACTATATTGTATCTTGTCAGGTGTTTCAGATATAGGGAAGGCTTATTTTGAATTTAAAATAATGATATGTTTTAATCTTCATGATTTGATTTCTCTAAATGTTTATGTAGAGTTTAAATAAGAGAAATGTGTATACAACAAGGCAGACATGTTAGAAATAATTGCTAATTATATCATTTTTAACAGTTGAATATTTCTCATATTTTGTTTTAATAGGGAATGTCCTGATGCAGATTCACTTGTAAGTAGATTTAACTTTGTTATATAAACAGTTTAAATGAGCTTATTTTCCTTAGGAAAATCTTAACATATTTGAGTTGAATTGTTTACCCATCTTGCAAAGAAAAATGCTAACTATGTTATTATAAATTCTCTGTTGAAATTATTTTACAGATACACTTTTGGCTTTGTATTGCTAGATGATTTCCTAATAAGTACAAATTATTTCTAACTACTTTCGAAGAGTGGATATTTTACTTTTAAAATTGGGGTTGTCTTGTGTCATATTACATTTTCTTGCCAGATATAAAATCCGTATACTTTATTTTTAAATGTAATGCTCCTACTAATTTATTCTTAAGTCTCTATTAAAATACAACCTTGATTGTTCATGCATGCATTTGAGTTTCAAGATTATCATTTTAGAAATAACACAAGCAACCATAGCCAGTACTTTTCTGTGTTCCTGCACTGTTTTAAAAGAAGGTTTGTTCATATGTCTTGGTTAAAAGTATTCCTTTATATGTAATTAAAAAAAAAACATCAAATGGAGCTCTTTATGTTTACAGTGGGCGAGTAGATTTACCAAAAACTGTAAGTAATGTCTTGAAGGACTTCGTTAATTAGCCACTGACCATGTTGATAAGTGTGGGAGTTGTAACCTGTCTCCCTTGCTTATTGTTCCTACTCTGCTAACTGTTGTTTCCTTTGCCTCAAAGATTTTGATCTTTAATGGCATAATATACCAAAATAAATGCATAAAAAGAATCTGTGACATACTGTGTTTTATGTTACTTAACTAAGATAAAATAGTATTTAAAAATTTTTTTTAAATATTTAGTTTATTTATTTGAAAGTCAGAGTTACACAGAGAGGTAGAGACAGAGAGGTCTTCTATCTGCTGGTTCACTCCCTAGATGGCTGCAATGGCCAGAGCTGTGCTGATCCGAAACCAGGAGCTTCTTCTGGGTCTCCCTCATGGGTACAGGGGCCCAAGGACTTGGGCCATCTTATACTGCCTTCCCAGGCCATAACAGAGAGCTGGATCGGAAGAGGAACAGCCAGAACTAGAACCGGCGCCCATATGGGATGCCGGCACTTCAGGCCAGAGCTTTAACCCACTATGCCACAGTGCCGGCCCCAAAACTAGTATTTTTTATTTCATATTTCAGCTTTAAAGTGAGAAAATTATAATTTGTTAATGAATTTATTAAAAATTAAGAACAAATTCTAATGTTCTGGGGTTAAAATCATCACAGTGTTTTTGGAGTTAGAACAGTTACCTTAGTTGCCTGTTTGATACCCTTGGTTAAGCAGTTAATGAAAAAAATCACCTGATGTGTTTGATATTTGCTGTAGCACTCATCATGCATTTCATTTCTGAATTAGTTATTTACAGCATTTACTTGATGATAACAACAGTGAATAAACTTAATTTTCTTAATAGCTAATTTGATACCATTCTATGTGATTAATACTATCCAGTTTTGAATGTTAGCTAGTGCTTATGTGGAGTTAGGAAAGGAATTTTAAAAGAGGACACAAAATTCTAATGCCATTTAAGAAGTTATTCATAAATTTGAAGAAATAAAAGACTTAACAGAATTAGAAAGAATATACCATAAGACAACTTGAATCACCCAAGATAAGCTGGCAGAACCTATTTTTAAGACGTGGGACAAAGGATTAATTACTTTGATTTATAAAGTTTTCATATAAATCAGTACAAAAGGTAAGTGAGCCCAGTAGGAAAAGGGCAGTCTCCATCCAAAGAAATGAAAGTAGGGAATAAACGTAGTCAATGTTACTCAGAACTGCTGAATGAAATTATTAGTTCCAGTCCTGTTGGCGAAAGCTTTGAGATACTTATATTATTGGTAAGATTTAAATTGGTAACATCTGTCTTGTGGTAACTTGGCTGTATCACCCCAAATAAGAAAAGCTTTTGCATGTTGACCCTGCACTCTTCCTGCCACGATTTTCCTGTTCAGGCTGTATGCATAATGCTTGATGTGTACTTGTATTTATATACACATGCACATGATCAAGATTTATGCATGTATAGAAGGTAAGGGAGAGATAGATGTTTATTTTAACCTTGTTTATATTAGCAGAAAACTGGAAGCTCCAAAGCATCTGTCAAAATGGAACTAGTTAAATTATTAAACGTTCACTCGATGGGGTAATGGTTAGATGTTATAAAGAATTAGGTTGATCTGTGTCTGCTGATATGGAAAGAACTTACTAAATAAAAGCCATATATGATCTTTTAAATGCTTACCATTTTAAAAATATAAATATATATTTTTTTAAAGAATGAGTTACAAGTCATGTCTGTAGTTGCCTTTGAGGAGAGGGAATATAGTGGTGATTAGCAGGGGAAGGAGGCTTTCATTTTTTTTTGTTGTTTGCTTTTATTGATGGTCAAATTATTTATTTATGGCCTATTCATGGCCTTGTCTTACTAATTACTTTTAAAAACGTCAATAGGCTGTTTTGTAGGAGTATTGTTGGTTTCTTGTTCGTCTTTTGAAAGGTATGTATAATTTTTAAGAATTAATTTGAAGCTTGAATCTTTTGAGAGTTGACCAATGAAATATGAGTTGTCCCTTTTTTTTTTTTTTAGTTTTGGCAAGAGTATCCAGACCAGAGAGAGACTGTTGAACTCTATCCCAATATACTGTTGTTTTTTTTTTTTTTTTAAAGATTTGTGTATTGATTTATTTATTTGTAGTGTAGCGGGACACAGAGGGACAGTGAGCGAGATGAGGGAGAGTGAGAGAGCTCATCAATCTTTTTATTCACTCACTAAATGACTGCAACAGCCAGGTCTGGGCCAGGCCCAAACCAGGAGTCTGGAACTCCATCTGGAACTCTCACATAGGTTAGAAGCTGGATTGGAAGTGGAGTTCTAACACTCAAATATGGGATGCTGGCATCATATGCCATGGCTACACTACAGTGCTGCCACACACACACACACACACACACACACACACACACCTGGTATATTTTTCTAAACATCCTCCTATAAAATTAGTGAGTGGAGTTGCCTGCTTTGCTCTTCATATTATTTTTGACCTAATGCTTTGTTTTAGCAATGTGGGCCCCACTGTGGAAACCATGGATTGAATGGTTAATGATATGTACAAGTGATGTGTAAGTTTTTGTTATTAATAGTTTCTGTGAATAGTTTTAGCATTGAAAAGTTAATATACTTAGAATCACTACTTTAGGAAAAAATGTTTCATTTTAAAATAATTGTACGTTTACAGGATATTGCAAAGATAGTCCAGGATGGTACTGTGTACCTTTCACCCCTTTCTTGTGTTAATATCTTGCAAAATTATAGTAAAGCAGTGCAACTAGGATATTGATCCTAATTCAGCTAAGACATAATATTTTCATTATTGCAAAGATCCCTCATGTTTGCCCTTTTGTAGCCACTTCTCTTCCTTCCTCCTCCCTGCCCCCACCGTAACCTCTGTAAACCACTAATATCTGTTCCATTTCTGTAACTTGCCTCCTCGAAGAGTGTTACCTGAATGGAATCATACAGTAGATACCCCTTTGAGATTGATTTGTTTCATTCAGTATAGTTCTCTACAAATTCATCAAGTTTTTTGTGGTATGAACAGTTTGTTCTTCTGTATTGCTGAGTAGTATTCTGTGTTACTGGGGTACTAAAATTTGTTTAACCAACTTTTGGCTATTGAAATAAAGCTGCTACGCAGATTGTTACATGCTTTTTGTATAGATGTTATACTCGTCTCTGGTCCTGAAAACATCTCTTTTTTTTTTTTTTTTAGATTTATTTATTATTTTACTTGAAAGAGTTACACAGAGAGAGAAGGAGAGGCAGAGAGAGAGAGGTCTTCCATCCGTTGGCTCACTCCCCAACTGGCTGCAACGGCCGGAGCTGCACACCTTTCTGAAGCCAGGAGCTTCTTCTGGGACCCAAGGGCTTGGGCCATCTTCCATTGCTTTCCCAGGCCATAGCAGAGAGCTGGACAGGAGTGGAGCAGCCGGGACTCGAACCGGTGCCCACACGGGATGTCGGCACTGCAGGTGGCAGCTTGACCCGCTACACCACAGCGCCAGCCCCGGAAACATTTCTTTTGAAATCTGCTTTATTTAATTTTAAGTTGGCCACCTTGCCTTTTTTAAAATTATTAATGATAGGATAGCATAATTTTTCCATCCTTTTTCTTTCAACCTATCAATGCCAGTGTATTTGGAGTAGCTTATAGTCATTATATGGTTGGATCATGTTTTTTAAAATCCATTCTTCCAAACTGTATCTCCTAATTGATATATTTGAACCATGTGCATTTGATGATATCAGGACTCAAGTCTGCCTGCTTAGTTTTTGTTTTAGTTTAGTTTTTGTTTATTCCTCTGTTTTTTGCTTTCATTTCTTTTCCTTGTCTTTCTGTAGATTATTTGAATCTTTTTTAGAATTCCATTTTTATTTTGATCTTTTGAATGAATCAGTTTATAATTTTCTTATTGGTTGCTGTCACTCTGTAGCATTTTGACCATCTGCACAGAAAGGTGATCCAATGCAGCTTAATCAGCCTTATAGAAAATACCTCAGCATTATTTTAAATTACTACATCATAGTAGTATATAAGTAATAATGTTGCTAACAAATTGAAAGTACTAACAGTTAACAATCTTAGAACTTCCAGGAAACTAAATACTTTGTATATTCAAGATTACTTGAAATGTGGATAAAGTATTTTGAAAAAGCTTTTTATTCTGATTCCTAATGAATTCACAGTAGGCATATTTTCTGTATTTTTAAAGTATTTTAAGGTAATATTAGCATAGTAAGAAATAGTATGTACAGTTCAAGGAAAGTGCTCTACTTCTAGTGTCAAGATTACGAACCTTGTCATTAGATTTGTCCTTTCTAGTCTTTATTTCCATCAGTTAACTCAGTGCTGGCCACATTAGACTGTGTGAAACTATGATCACGTAGTTGCTGCTCTCAGTTCTCCACGACCCTGTGTTGTGCCTGCTTGCTGAGCTTTAGGGGATGTTTGGAGGAGAATGGCATGCCTAACCATCAAAGTAGGTTTGCTGCAATACCCTGGCATTCCTTGGCAGCCTTTTTAAATTTGTTTGGTACATTTCATTTTCATTTTTAAAACTTGGAAATAATTCCTAGCGTACGAATAATAAAATAATACTTGCTTGTCTTTTTTTTTTTTACTTTTTTTTTTTTAAGATTTATTTATTTGAGAGGTAGAGTTACAGAGAGAGAGAGGGAGACACAGAGAAAGGTCTTTCATCAGCTGGTCCACTCCTCAAATGGCCGCAGTGACTGGAGTGGGCCAATCAGGAGCCAGGAGCTTCTTTCGGGTCTCCCACATGGATGCAGAGGACCAAGCACTTGGGCCATCTTCCACTGCTTTCCCAGGCCATCAGCAGGAAGCTGGATTGGAAGTAGAGCAGTCAGGTCATGAACCAGCACCCATATGGGATGCTAGTGCCACAGGCAGAGGCTTAACCTATTATGCCACAGGGCTGGCCCCTTAAGATTTGCTTTAAAAACATTGTACTTTGTATTATGTGCATGTGTTCATGATCTATTTATGCATAAATTAAGTATATTATGGCCCTTTATCCCTAACTACTTAATTATGTATTTCCATAAAATAGAAATATTCTCTTACTTGAATTGTGCTTACTGAAAATAACCAATTTTATTGTATTCTGATTTTCATTCTGATGTTTCTATTTCCATAAAGATAAGGAGATAATACATACATATGTATATGTATGTATGTATATATGTATGTATGTATTATTTTCCCCCTCATATGTAAAAGATAGGTAGATATAGATATTTTCTTTTATCCTTGACTTTTTTCAGTTAGCATTGTTTCCCTGGAAATCACTCCATGTTAGGTCATAGAAATTGTTGTCTTTTTTTTTTATAGACGCATAGTATTCCATTTTGTCTTTGTGCTGTAATTTATTCAAATATGTTTGACCCTTTAGGTAATTTGTAGTAATTCAGATTTTATAAGTAGTTTATAATAATTCTGAGTTTATAAATAATGTTTGATGAATAACTGTGTATATGTACTTGTAAATTGTTTGAGGTATGTCTTTGGAGTGATTCTTAGCCCTAGAAGTGAGTTTTGGGGTGAAAGGGTAAATGTGTATATAGTTTTCTTAAGTATTGCCAAATTTCTGTCTATAGGTGTTGCACCATTCTACATTTACACCAGCAGTGTATGAGTTAATGTGTTTCCCCACTACTTCACCACCACAGTGCATTTTCAAACTTTGGAATTTGTAGTCTTTGTGTGTAATTTTACTTTTCTTGGTTGTCTTTTACCTCTGTTTATTGGCTTGTGGTCTGTATTTCCATTTGCTTGACTATCATTCCTCTTACCTTACTGTACCCTGCCTCCCCTCCCCCCTAACACCCAGCAGTCTTACCTGTTTATTCACTTTGAAGATTTCTGTGGTGTTTCAACCCAAATGCTTGTTCCTTTCATTTTTTTCCTTCTCCCTGAGGAACTAAGACCTCATTGTTTTATCTTATTTCTTGTAGACCCTCCCACCTTTTTTTTTTTTTTTAATATTTATTTAATTGAAAGACAGACTTACAGAGAGGCAGAGAGAGAGGTCTTCCATCTGCTGGTTCACTCCCCAGATGGCCACAACAACTGGAGCTGAGCCGATCTGAAGCCCGGAGCCAGGAGCTTCTTCCAGGTTTCCCATGCAGGTGCAGGGGCCCAAGGACTTGGGCCATCTTCCACTGCTTTCCCAGGCCACAGCAGAGAGCTGGATCAGAAGTGGAGCCAAGACTCAAACCGGTGCCCATATGGAATTCTGGCATAGCAGGTGGCAGCTTTACCTGCTATGCCACAGCACTGGTCCCATCTTATTGACCCTTAAAGGACCTTGTTTCCTTTCCTTTCCATTGGTTTCTGCAATATCCATTGTGTTTGATGGCTCCTCTTCTGCTTTCTGGTATGATCAATTTCTTTAACTTGAAAAAAACTTTTCCTGAACATCCAAACTGAATGTTGACCGTTCTGTCTTTATGATATTTCTCTTCCTTATTTTTAGTACCCTTTCATCATCTTTTCACCTATGGGATTTTGTAATGTGAACAGAAATTGCTTTCTTAAAGCTGTTTTAAAAGATTTTTTTATTTGAAAGATGGAGTTTACAGAGAGAGAAGAGAGAGATCTTCTATTCACTGGTTCACTTCCCAAATGGCCTCAACAGCCAAAGCTGGGTCAATTGGAAACCAGGAGCCAGGAGATTCCTTGAGGTCTCCCACGTGGGTGCAGGGATCCAAGGACTTGAGCCATTTTCTGCTGCTTTCCCAGGTGCATTAGCAAGGGGCTGGATTGGAAGTGGAACATCCAGGTCTCAAACTGATGCCCATATGGAATGCTGGTATTGCAGGTGGCAGCTTTACCCACTACATCACAAGGCCAGCCCTTGTTGAAATACTTTGAAACTAATTTCCATCTGAACAGTATTATTTACCACCTTCTGTGGGTTTTTTTACTCTCAACTAGAATTTTTTTTAATGATTTATTTATTTATTTGAAAGAGTTACACAGAGAGAGAAGGAGAGGCAGAGAGATTGAGGTTTTCTGTCTGCTGGTTCACTCCCCAATTGGCCACAACTGCCGGAGCTACACCGATCCGAAGCCAGGAGCCAGGAGCCAGGAGCCAGGAGCTCCTTCTGGGTTTCCCACCCAGAAGGTTCACTGGTTCACTTCCCAAATGGCCTCAACAGCCAGAGCTGGGCCAATTGGAAACCAGGACTCAGGAGCTTCCTTGAGGTCTCCCATGTGGGTACAGGGCCCAAGGACTTGGACCATCCTTCTGTTGCTTTCCCAGGCCATGGCAGAGAGCTGGATCGGAAGTGGCACAGCCAGTACTCAAACTGGCGCCCTTATGGAATGCTGGCACTGCAGGCAATGGCTTTACCCTCTATGCCGTAGCACTGGCCCCTCAACTAGAATATTTTTAACTTCTTACTATGATTAACTTTAAACAAGTACAAAAAATATATAATAGTACCATGGTCTCATGTATCTATTAGCCTCAAAAACTTTTGATAGCCAAAAGTCTGCTGTAAAGCAGAATGCCATGTCATGGTGGCAGCAGCCTTGAGCTTCATGCTGGATATGTGTCTTGCACCATTTTTTTTTTTTTTTTTTTTTTTTTTGGACAGGCAGAGTGGACAGTGAGAGAGAGAGACAGAGAGAGAAAGGTCTTCCTTTTGCCGTTGGATCACCCTCCAATGGCTGCCGCTGCAGCCGGCGCACCGCGCTGATCCGATGGCAGGAGCCAGGAGCCAGGTGCTTTTTTTCCTGGTCTCCCATGGGGTGCAGGGCCCAAGCACCTGGGCCATCCTCCACTGCACTCCCTGGCCATAGCAGAGAGCTGGCCTGGAAGAGGGGCAACCGGGACAGAATCCGGCGCCCCAACCGGGACTAGAACCCGGTGTGCCGGCGCCGCAAGGTGGAGGATTAGCCTATTGAGCCATGGCGCCGGCTGTCTTGCACCATTTTTGGCTGGGCTTGATTTAATCTCCTGGTGTTTTGGTTATCATGGGCTAAGAGTAGTAGTCTGTACCAAAAATACAACAGAGCCTGGGTGTGTAGTAGGCTGTAATGTCAAGGTTGTGCAAGTACACTCTGTTGTTTGCATGACAGTGTATTTCTCCAACATATCCTTGTCGTTAGCTCCATCATAGTTTCATTAGCTCATTTCTATTTTAAGCTGCTTAAATGCCCACTGGGTCTTATATTGCTGTAGGATTTTTAATAAAATTGAGATAATTTAACCTTGATAGTACTTCTTAAATATCACTTATTCCACCTGAGTTATAATAGAAACTATAGATTTTAAACAATCTGAATTGATCTTCATCTTGGTGATTTCTTGCCTTGAAATTATGGGTCATTTGACTTTTCAGTTTTTTCCCCTTTCATATACCTGAGGCAGTAGAGCTAATTAACTAAATTAACTAAAAATATGTAATTTCCCCAGTGCTGTTAATTTTGTTAATGTCATTGAAATTTGATAAATGGTTTAGTTCCTCAGTAATAGTTAAGACAATCTTACTTATCTTTAAGGGTTTTGTAAATTGGAGGTGTTATTATAATATTTCTTTTTTTTCTTTTCCCATAGAACATTCCTGATGTAGATGAAGAAGGCTATAGTATTAAACCAGAAGCAAATCAAAATGATATCCTTTCATTTTCTGGGTATTCTTACATTTTGTATCAGCATGTACCAAAATAATGTATGACTTAAAGCTTCTTTGGGTTGTAAACATAATATGACTCCTTTTTATAAATGTATGGAAAGCTGGTTATGCCTTAAGGTAATTTAAAAGCTTAATTCTTTAACTGAAACTCACATACCAAAGAGAACCATTTCTACTCATCTAGTGATTCTGACTCTGAAGATGAAGAACCAAAGAAGTATCGGATAGAGATTAAGCCTATGCATCCAAGTAACTCCCATCACACAATGGCTTCTTTAGATGAATTGAAAGTATCTATTGGGAATATAACACTCTCTCCAGCAGTTTCTGTAAGTAAGAACATAAGCAAGTTTATTTTATGTTTATTTTGCAGCCTTGATTTTTCTTATCTGCCTGTGTCTGGCTTGTTTTAGGAATGATAAAAAATGAACCATTACTAAGAAGTAGTTCAGCATGTTGGATGAGAAAGTATTTAGTTCATACTTTCTGTACAGGCAAATAAGCTTGTCAGTTTGGTGTAGTTTGGCTTGCTATTGAAAGTGGTTTGTAAGAAACTGAAAATGTAGATATTTTTCTGTCTGTTAGTTGCTATATTTTATAAGCAGTGCTGTATATCTCAGGAAGAATTTTGTAAACTGTGTTAATCTTTCTCTTTTCTAACTTTAAAATTTCTTTTCCATGTTTTGTGGAACTTAAATAAAAGGAAATTCCTTAAAAATTAAGAATTAAGTTTTATCTTTACTTTTTTTGTCTTTCACTGAATATTTGCTTTTGAGAGAGAAATAAAGCACTGCCATAATAAATCTGATTGCGTTTTCATATTCTAAATTCAGAAATATTGCACTGTGGGGAAAAATAAATATGTTCTTGATAATAAAGAATAAAAATAGTCAGCATTTCAGACTGTTATCTATATATTTAAAGTAGTCTGTATATTAGAAAAACAAAAGTTTTCCCCCAGTTATGCATGTCAGTATTTCCTTTTAAGGCTACTTTTTCCACCAAAAAAGATTTCTTAAGTGAAGTCTTATTGTATTTTTACTATTTAACATCAAGATTAATGTTGAATTATAAAGAGAGTTGCTTAAAATATGTGCATATATGAGATTGGAGATTATGAGCTATTCAGAATTTTTATTACATAAGAATGTAACTGATTTAACATATCTGTTTATTAGTAGACCTTTATCCTTTAGTGGTTGAGACACCACATCCGCATCAGAGTGCCGGGGTTCAGTTCCCAGCTCTGGCTCCTAACTGCAGTCCCCACCCGCGCAGACCTTGAAAGGTAGCAGATGATAGCTGAAGTAACTGGGACCCTCCACCCATATGGGAGATTTGGGTTGTCTATCTGGCTCCTAGCGCTGGCCCAGGCTTGCCCCTTGTTGTTGTGGGCACTTGGGCCGTGAACCAGTGCATGAAGCTTTTCTATCTGTCTTTCCCTCTCTCTTCCTGTCTTTCTGTCTCTGCCTCTCAAATAAACTTTAAACATTTCTTTTTTTAAGATATATTTTTATTTATTTGAAAGACAGAGTTCCAGAGAGAGGTAGAGACAGAGGGCAAGGTCTTCCATCCAATGGTTCACTCCCCAGATGGCCACAATGGCTGGAGCTGCGCTGATCCGAAGCCAGGAGCCAGGAGCTTCCTCCCAGTCTTCCACGTGATGCAGGAGCCCAAAGACTTGAGCCATCTTCTACTGCTTTCCCAGGCCATAGCAGAGAGCGGGACTGGAAGAGGAGCAGCCGGGACTAGAACCAGAGCCCATATGGGATGCGGGCGCTTCAGGCCAGGGCGTTAACCCGCTGAGCCACAGCACCAGCCCCAAACATTTCTTAAAAATACATGTGTGTAAGCCGGCGCCGTGGCTCAATAGGCTAATCCTCCACCTTGCGGCGCCGGCACACCGGGTTCTAGTCCCGGTTGGGGCGCCGGATTCTGTCCCGGTTGCCCCTCTTCCAGGCCAGCTCTCTGCTATGGCCAGGGAGTGCAGTGGAGGATGGCCCAGGTGCTTGGGCCCTGCACCCCATGGGAGACCAGGAAAAGCACCTGGCTCCTGGCTCCTGCCAGGATCAGCGCGGTGCGCCGGCTGCAGCGGCGGCCATTGGAGGGTGAACCAACGGCAAAGGAAGACCTTTCTCTCTCTGTCTCTCTCTCTCACTGTCCACTCTGCCTGTCAAAAAAAAAAAAAAAAAAAAAAAAAAAAAAAAAAAAAAAACATGTGTGTATACACACAAATATTAAATGTTTGTATTTGGAGAGGGAAATCATGGATGGTTTTAAATTTTCTCTTTTGTGCTTTTCACTATTTTAAAAACAATGAACATGTATTAATTTCATACTTAGGAAAATAAGAAATCTTAATGGTTAATATTCAATTTGAAAAGACGTCTTTATGTAGATTTTGTTGCTCAGTTTGTTATTTAACAAATATGTATTTTTCCTCTGACAGTACATGTGCTTTAAGATGAATTTTAGGTATGATTCTGAAGAGAACTGCAGGTTATTAGAATAGGAAAATACTCATACTGTATTTGAAATTCTAATATGAATACTATGTCTTTCTTTTTCCTTACATGTACTACCAGAGACACAGTCCGGTAAGTGTAAGTTTTTGGATTTTTGCCTATCAGCTTAAAATATCATCATAACGTTTGAATGTTGGTTTTCAGAATATTTGTTAAATTTTTTAGATTACCAAGTCACAGTTTCTTACTATAGATATTAACATTTTGTTATTTTAAAACATTTTAATGGATGTTAAAAATATATGCCTTGTTATTTTTTGCTATAAAACAAAAACTACTGTAAGTTTTTTTTCCTGTGTCTTTTATGTAAGTACTCATACAATTTTTCAGTTGAGCAGATATACTAAAAACAACTTAAAATTAGTTTCCTAATATTTACATTTTACTGAATAATTCATTACTGAATTAAATTATTTAATGGTACTTAGTTTTTATATTTCTACCTTAGGTACAAATGAATCGGAATTCATCTAGTAAGTATCGACATTTTTTGTTAATTTCAATTCGTGGCTACAACAGTTTTCAGAAATCCGCAAAGCGAGACAGCAATTTGTGACTCAGACTGTTAGATTGTGTCACTGGCGTGCCAGTGTCTTGTGACTCAGAAGGCATTGTTAGATGAGAGACATAACTTGACCTATTTTTAAGCCATACAGTGACTGTGTCATTGTCAATGACTGTTTTTGAGTAGATTAAGTTAATTATACTAAAAATTTTCTGAGTGTTAGCATCTATTGCAGAATTATATGTTGAAAATTACGAAGGTTTTGGAAAAACAGAGTTGAGATAGCCCACTTGAAAGAAAGCATCAATCCTAATAAACTTTTAGCTTAGTTAAAAAGATCTATTCATAATAAGTACCAAAATAAATGTAAGGATTTTTACTTTTTAAAAAAGATCTATTTATTTACTTGAAAGAGAGAGAGATCGCTTTTGTATATCTACTTGTTCTCTCCCCAGATGGCCACAATGGCCAGCATTTTGCCAGGCTGAAACCAGTAGCCAGAGTGTCATCTGGGTCTCCTATGTGGGTAACAGGGGCCCAAACACTTGGGCCATCTTGTGCTGCTTTTCCCAGGCTATTGGCAGGGAGCTGGTTTGGAAGTGGAGTAGCCAGGACACAAACTGGTGCCCATATGGGATGCTGGCATCCCAGCTGGTGGGTTTACCAGGTACACCAAAATGCTTGCCCCAGAATTTTTATCTTTAAAAACAGAATGTTGTGACACAGTGGGTTAAACTGCAACTTGTGACACCTACATCTCCTATGAGATGCCTGGGAACCAGTCCTGCCTCCATTTCCATTCCAGCTTCCTGCTATTGTGCCTGAGACAAACAAATGATGCTTCAAGTGTTTGAGTTCCTGCCACTTCTGTGAGAGACCCAGATGGAGTTCCTGGCTCTTAGCTTAAGCCTGGCTCAGCCCTAGCTGTTGCAATCATTTGGGGAGTGAACCAGCAAATGGAAGATTCCTGTCTCTATTTCTCTTTCTCTTTCTCTCTCTCTTGTTCTGTCTTTCAAATGAATAAATAAATTTCAAATTTAAAAAATTTTTCAAAGTAGATCTTGAAGAGCTAATAACTACTTTTTGCCGATATAATCACTAATAGTATTTTTAGAACTTGAAAACTTCTTTCATGGTGGATAAGTTAAAATTTCATGATTGATCAGTTAAAATGTTGACTAAAATTTATGTTTAAATATGTCTATGTATTTTTTACTATTCAGATCATTTATTTATTTATAAACTATTCCTTAGCCTGCATACTACATGTTTCATAGTTCAGGAACACAGGTCCTTGACAAACTTCTATAGAATTCAATCCAAATACATTTTTTACATCCCAGATCGCTTTGCATTCTGGAAGATGCCACTGTTCTTCATCACCTCAGAGTCTGTAGAAATCTGTACATGCCTTCTTTCATGGTTCAGCCACAGGAGGCTTACGTGAGCTGCAGCGCTCCAGGAGATGGCAAAGGCTCCAACAGGATGAACCCACAGACAGTTGGCCAGAAGGCCTCACTTCTGAGGTTTTGCTCAAGTACACTGGGCCCCACGGCAATTACTGTCCTCAACACCAACATCCTTCCCTGTAGCTAGAGAAAAAATCAGATAGTTATTATTTTGGGAGCTGGCACTGTGGCTTGGAAGTTTAAGCTGCTGCTTGCAGCGCCAGCCCTCCCATATGGGTGCCACTTTGAATCCTGGCTGCTCCACTTCTGATCCAACTCTTAGCTAATGCACCTGGGAGGACAGCAGAGGATGACCCAAGTCCTTGGGAGACCCGGAAGAAGCTCCTGGCTTTGGCCTGGCTCAGCCTTGGCCATTGCAGCCATTTGGGGAGTGAACTGATGGGTGAAAGATCCCTCTCTCCTCCTTTCTCTCTCTCTCTCTCTCTCTGTATCTTCCTTTCAAATAAATAAATCTCTTAAAAATAATTAAATTAAAATATTTCTTGTTTAAGAAGTTCCAGCCCACGTTTTTCCTCTCTTAAACAGTGCTTTTATCTTAATGAAAACCATGGTTTCATTAACTGAAGCAATTTTTTTACCAAAGATGTAGAAATCAAGACTTAGCAGAATGTCAGTGTTATATTAATATGCATGATAGAAAATGTGTAAAAAATTACCTATCTTTTCTTCATAATTGTTTATGTTAACCTCAGTTCTAAAATTTAAAAACTATTCACAGCAGTTGGGATATGTATGTAGAGTTTGTCTTCACTAAAATATTTCTCAGATTATAAATTTTTTCATAATATTTAAATTTTTTAATTAGGTGAGGAGTTAACAAAATCAAAGTCATCTGCTCCACCCAATGAGTAAGTTCCACGTTTATTTTTTTTTTAAATGGGCATTTTTTAAAGCAGCTGTAGATTTAAGGCAAAAATTAGTGGAAAGTACAGAAATTTACGAAATATTTCCTGCCTATAATATGCCCATCATCTCTCACTGTCAGAATCCATCATTACAGTAGTACCTTTGTTATTGGTGAACCAACAACGTGGTCACCCACAGTCTGCAGTTTCCATTAGGGTTCCTTCTTGGCGGAGTGTGTGCTGTGGGTCTGGCCTGTATAATGCCACAGCCCCGCCCTGAGGACTACCCTGCAGTGCTGTCGTTTTCTCACTGCCCTGAGAGTTGCGCCCTGCCTCCCACCTGTTCATTCCTTCCTCCCACCACATTTACATTTCAGTTGTACTTTTTTCTAGAGAGTGTTATTACTTCTGCCTGCTCAAATTCAGTAAAATATTGTTAATGATATTGTTTAGTTCTAAATTGAAATGTCCATGTTGGAATTTATAGATGCTTTAAATTATTTCTCACATGATAATAGTTCCTTTTACAGCAATTAAAAAATTATTCAATTGTAATTGTACTTGCTGTCCCCACTGCTTCTAAATAAATGCTGATATCCTCAGTTCATAAATGTCTATATTTCAGCTAGCTGTTCTCATGAGGGTTTTCTCATTTCTTCCTTCAGTTTTGACTGTGATCTTGTAAAATAGACTGTACATCCTGCACTTCAAAATGAAGTGCCTCTATTAAGTTGAAAAGGGAGAGGGCTGGAAGGCGTATTGCCTGTTCTTCCTAAAAAGAATAAAAAATGTTAAGGCCATGCTGCATGGGTCCATTTTCAGTTCTGTATCAATAAGAATACTTTCAGGAGACATTTTTATATGAGTAAAAGTGGGCTTAATTAGATAGATAGATTAGAAATTTAATACTTTTTGAGGTGTTAATTGACTACAGTGGTAGTAGTATATATTGGAGTTATTTTAAAAGAGATGTGTAGCATTTTAAACTTTGTTTCTAGGAATCACTGATGTGGTTATAATGCTGTGCTTTATTGCACAGGGTGAAGTGTGCTTCCCTAAGTGCATGCTGAGATACTGCACATGTACTTTTAGATAAGTGCAACATTTTCATTAGAGGGGGCTTGCTTTCTATAGTTCTTAGAGTGTTTTTTTAAATAATGGCAATTTGATACATTAAAATATTTAAACTACTTTTCTATACTTAAAAAGAGCTTAAAAGAAGATCTTTTTCATCTTTGAAAATAAGTATGGACTGTCCAAGACTGGATGCTAGTGACTAAACAGACTTAAGACTGTTCTACTTACCTGTGTGTCTTTGGACAGCTCATTTAGCTTCTTTGTGCTGCTTCTCTTCATTTGTAAAGCTGAACTCATTCCAATTCCAGCAGCCCCCAAGGTGGTTAGAGTCTAACAAGGTACAGTTAATGAGAATTAGCCTTCCCCTCTCTCCTTACCAACTCCACACTAATGTTATTGAAGATTCTGCTTGTAGCAGTTAATAACTGTTGGTTTATTAATTCTGTCAATTAGATTTCTTCACATATAGCATTGGCAGAGCACCCAACTTTTCAGTTATGTGCATTGAGCTCTTAGAATTCTTTATGTGAAATAAAAAGAAGTGGCTGCATTTTATACTGATAAAACACTCTTTCATTAAAATCCTTACTTTTTGAATGTTATGGTAGGAGAGGGACCAATGATTTGCTTGCTTGGGACCCCCTGTTTGGACCATCTCTTGACTCGTCGTCTTCAACCTCGCTACCCTCATCAGCAACAGGTAAGTCTGTGTGTGTGTGTCTGTGTATGTTTTAACTGAGGACTACCAGAACATGGCAGTTACTTTTAAAAGTTGATTTATTCACCACTTGTGTATTGAATTTAATGATCAATAAAATGTTTAACTTTTCCTCTGATCATATTTCCAGACAAAGGTGATTTTTGTACTTTTTTTGTTAGCTTAAAGACCTGAACACTTACACAATAAATACCAATGGCTTTAAAAAATCAATATATTTATTTCTAGGTATCATTCCATTATTACCCAAATAGTAATTCTTACAATTCAGATACATAGATATGAATTAATGTGTCCAGTCCATTCTTCATAGACATTCCAGTTGCATCTAATTTTCTAGTATTTTGGAAATCATTTTTTGCGCAGTATCCTAATAATAATAAATCAATCGAAGTTTGTGGGTCACAGGATGTGCCCGTTGATACTTACCTACCACACTGCTTTCCAGAGGGACTTTAATGCTTCCAGGGCAGTTTATGAAAGAACCTGATGAGTGCTCTTTAGTTGTTTTGTCAAGAATATGTCAGATTTCTCTTTTCTTCAACACAGCCAAAAATGAGGAAATGAATATAAAAATGCATGTTTAATAAAATTGCTTATTCAGACAGGGAAATAAAATCACTTGAAGTTGATCTTCTCCCCTTTTGTCTAAGGCTTCAGAATTGCCATGCCATATTTGGGGTTTAGGGAATGTGGAACCCTTGGGAGAGAACCCAAGTCTGTAGAGTACTGCCAGGAGCTACACACATTGTATTTAATTTCACTGCCCTGACAGCTGTGCAATGTCCTTTTTGTTGCCCCTCCCCCCCCGCCATTTTTTAGAGACATTTATTTGAGAGGCAGAGTTAGAGAGAGGGAGAGCCAGAGAGAGAGAGAGGTCTTTCATCTGCTGGCTCAGTCCCCAAATGGCCACCATGGCTGGAGCTGGGCTGATTTGAAACCAGGAGCCAAAAGCTTCTGGATCTCCTACATGGGCACAAGGGCTCAAGCACTTGGGCCATCTTCCATTGCTTTCCCAGGCCATCAGCAGATATGCTGAATTGAAAGAGGAACAGCTGGGACATGAACTGTTGCCCATATGGGGTGCCAGCGCCACAGGCAGAGGCTTAACCCACCACACTACAGCGCTGCCTCCAAGTATCCTTTTCTTTAGGGCTCTTTTCATCACCTGCCTACCCCTTCGTTTCATGCCTTCATTCCTCCATTGATGCCCATGGGCTTCAGCTACACCATTTGTTTCCCATGTATATGCTTAGGCCTATTTGGTGTTTTTTAAAGATTTATTTTATTTATTTGAAAGAGTAACAGAGAGAGACAGAGACACAGAGAGAGGTCTTCCATCTGCTGGTTCACTCCTCAGATGGCCGCAACAGCTGGAGCTGTGCTGATCCGAAGCCAGGAGCCAACAGCTTCCTCCAGGTCTCCCACGTGGGTGCAGGGGCCCAAGGACTTGGGCCATCCTCCACTGCTTTCCCAGGTCATAGCAGAGAGCTGGATTGGAAGAGGAGCAGCCAGGATTAGATCTGGCACCCAAATGGGGTGCTGGCACTTCAGGCCAGGGCTTTAACCCTCTGCACCATAGCGCCGGCCCCAGCCTATTTGTTTTTAATTTTGCACATCCATAAACTTAAACGGCTTGCTGACTATATTTTTCCCCATCCATTATATTTTTGCATCTCTGAATTTTAGCCCATATTTTGAAGTGGATCAAAGAGTTTTGAAACTCATCTTAATTAATTTATTTAAAGATTATGTAAACATATTGGCTTTCATTTTTCACTTCTGCTTTGATTATGCTAATATATTTGTACTTTTGAGGATGTGCACTTGAATTTCATTCAATAGTTTCTATCATGATCAAATGTATTTTTAATTGGGAATACTGATAACTATGATTTGCAGCGTTTGCTGCATTGAAAAGAAGTGAAGGTGGGGCTGGTGTTGTGGTGTAGCAGGTAAAACCACTGCCTGTCATGCCAGCATCCCATGTGGGCCCTAGTTTGAGTCGGGCTGCTCCACTTATTATCCAGTTCCCTGCTTATGTACCTGGGAATACAGTGGAAGATGGCCCCAGTGTTGGGCCCCTACACCCACGTGGGAGACCTAGATGGAGTTCCAGACTCCTGACTTCAGTCTACCCCAGCCCTGGCTGTTGCAGCCATTTGGGGAGTGAACCAGCAGATGGAAGATCTCTCTGTGTCTCTCCCTCTCCTTCTCTCTCCAACTCTGCCTTTCAAATAAATAGATAAATCTTTAAAAAAAAAAAAAAAAAAACCTCAGTGCTAAATTTATATAGATTGAGGACAAGTTAAGATTATTTTGAACACTTAGCTGTAGTGATTTAGGGGAATTTCCTTAGAAAACTACTGGGATATTTTTAACACTTTAATTATGTCAGAAAGTGTCAGAATGTGGTGGTAGTTAAAGTTCAAATTAGAAAGTTTAATTTGTTTTATTTGGGGTTCACATGATTGACTGTTCTAAAGGCACAGCATCAAAGAGGCATGATCCTGCATGACTGTCTATAATATAGATGTGTTAGTGATAAACTCAACATACTTGGCCTTAAATTATTTTATTTTCATCAATAATTTATTACCTTAGACTTTTTGTATGTGTAAATAAGTGGAACAAGAATAAATTTTATATAATTATGTCAGCTTTATTGGAAAGCTAATGTTTTTTATGGAAATGTTATTGGTAGTTTTGAAAAAAGGGTAATTGATAGATCCCAGTATTTCAACAAATACCCATAATTATGTTTTAAAAGTGCTCCTGAGCAATGAGTGTTGAATCCTAGCAGTTCACTTATGATGAATGTCTTCATGTAATTTGTTACACACTAATGAGTTTCTTCAAATTCTGTTTTTCCCCACCAGCCAGGCCCACAACTCCCCTTTCTGTAGGCACCATTGTCCCACCTCCAAGGCCTGCTTCCAGACCAAAGCTCACCTCAGGCAAACTCAGTGGAATTAATGAAATAGTATGTACTCATATGTTGTTTCTTTTTTTTTTTTTAACTATAATTATTTGGATTTAAGATGCAAGTGATATTTTTCTGTATTCCCCTTTATGGTTAAATGGTTGAACTTTTCTGCTCAGATTCTCAAAGTATAGAGAAAATTTCCACTGAGTGCTTCCTTCATGCTTGCTTATTATCTCAGTGGTCACACCTGTGGAGCAAGATGTTGTCCAGTGGAAAGGAGGTTTCTGAGAATGTTGACACATTATAGAAATAGCATTTGGTACCCATTTTCTCACAATAAAGAAGCAGTTTTTCTGTAATTCTGGGTATAGTCAAATATTAAGGAAGAAATGGTGGCCTCTTCCTAAGCCTTAGCAGTGTATTGCCTGCAGGGCCCTGGAAGGTATCTAGGTCAGCTTTCTTTGTGCATAGAGAAGTGAGAGTCCACATCAGATCAGTGGTTTATAAAGGTACATTGAGGGGTAGGGGAAGTGTTGGTCTTAAGAAGTCATCAGATAATGAGAGAGAAGTTTGTGACTCTGTGCAGAGTGAGGCTGTCAGACCAGTCATCTGCCTCTACTCTCTTCTGCTTTGCTTCTTCTATGCTGATTACTAGTTTAATTGCAGGAATTAGAATTCTGAAGTCAAGTGTAATCTTTTTTTCCTTTTCTCCAGTTGATCCCCATAATCGACCTGGCTAGGTGTTTTAGCTGAAGGAAGGTACAAGACTTCATAAAGTTGCCTTAACAATCTGCATCACCAGACCAGCTGCTCACCTTTCTCCTTTCCCAGCCTGGATTCTAGCCACTGGGTGCTTGCCAGTGTTGAGTGTTTCCCAGACTCATTGTACTCTTGCCATCCATGTCTTTACTCTGCTCCCTTTGCTTGTCATGCAAAGGAGCACGCTGATTGCTTTAAGACCTGGCTAAGTTCACCACCTGGGTAAAGCCCTCTGATCATTCCATCACTCCTTCTCCAGTGGATTTAATCCATGGGCTCTGCTCATATTGCTTGCACATACTCCTTTGTTTAGGTTGAGTATCCCTTATCCCAAGTGCATAGGACCAGAAGTGTCTTGGGAATGGGACCCAATTCTAAACACAAAATATATTTATGTTTCATATACATGTAGCCTGAAGGTAATTTTATACATTATTTTTAATGTGCTCATTTTGCCTATGACCTGTCAGGAGGTCAGGTGTGGAATTTTCCACTTGTGATGTGTTGGTATGGAGAACATTTCAGATTCTGGAGCATTTTGAAGTTTTGAATTAGGAATCCTCTACCTGTATGTACTTTGTGTTCACTAGACTATGCTTTGGCAAATTTCATTTCCTCAAAACTTTGCATATTGCTTGTCACATGTTACGTAGTCAGGAAATAGTTAATGGAAAGTGAAAAAACTTGAGCACCATGTTTTTATTTTTTTTTTTTTTTTTTTTGTGACAGGCAGAGTGGACAGTGAGAGAGAGAGAGACAGAGAGAAAGGTCTTCCTTTTGCCGTTGGTTCACCCTCCAATGGCCGCCGCTGCAGCCGGCGCACCGCGCTGATCCTGGCAGGAGCCAGGAGCCAGGTGCTTTTCCTGGTCTCCCATGGGGTGCAGGGCCCAAGCACCTGGGCCATCCTCCACTGCACTCCCTGGCCATAGCAGAGAGCTGGCCTGGAAGAGGGGCGACCGGGACAGAATCCGGCGCCCCAACCGGGACTAGAACCCGGTGTGCCGGCGCCGCAAGGGAGCACCATGTTTTTAAATGGTGACATTTTCTTTTACCCCCTGTTGCAATGGACAGAGTCAGTGGAAATGAAAAGAATAATTTGTGCTTTGTTTTTTCCTGATTACAAAAGCAGTGCATGATCATGTTGTGAAATTTGGAAAATATAGGAAGCCCACATAACTACAGCTAACATTTTTATATATAAATCCTTTCACTGTTTTTGAATGTGTGTTTGTTTTATGGAGGCATAAAAGTACAGTTGTTAAAAAGTACTAGCTTATTAGCCATGTGTTAGCTTAGGCAAGTTGTTTATTTAGAATTTCAGTTTTCTCATGGGTAAATTTGGCATAATGGTTCTATGTTGTTTTGAGGCTTAAAGGGATTATATGTGTACAACACTGACAATGTTGTTGAGTACAAGTGATTGCCTGAATGAAATTACCTTGAATGCTGTGTGTGGATTTTTAAATTAAAAATTGATACTTTATGTATTTATAATGTGTTTTTCACCTGAAAATATTGTGGAAATATCTTTCTATATCATGAATTCTTCAGTAGTTTCCCATGTTTTTTTTAAAGTGGTAGAATATTTTGCCAAAGAATTTTAAATTGTCAGTATATTAAAATAAATAAAAATGGGACTCATAGTTGAATGATGCCTATCGCCCTCCCTTCCCCCCTTCACTTCTCTAGCCTTGAGAGCCTTCTGGAAATCAACCTCAGAGTTCTGGTAGCATATGTGATCCTGCAGAATATTTCAGTGCTAAAGTGCTCTTGTGTTCTACACTGTTGTCAGAATCAAATATACAGACATTTTTAGAAATGTATTTCATATTTCCTTTATTTCCAGGTTTTCATTGTTAGAAACAATATAATAATGAAATATCTTTATGTTTACTTCCTTGGAAAAGTTCATTATTTCTTTTGTAAAAAATGTTTAAAGGTGAGATTCATGAACCAGTGTGCACATGGTAGAGACTGTTGTTGATTACTGCTCGGTTGCCCACCAGAGGTTAGGTTGACTTGAGTTGTCTCCAACTATACATCAGAGTGCCTTTTTCCTTACATTTCCCTGGAGAGAGGGTTCATAGCTTCCTAAGTATGCTCAAATGGTCCCCACACGCTGAGAGAACCCTTCATGGTTCTAGAACAGTAGTGCTCAGAGTGAGGTTCCAGACCAGCAAGCATTAACATCACCTGGGAACATGGTGGTACTACAGTCTTTCTGACTCCATCCCAGACACATCAGAAATTCAGGAGAGATGCCTGGCACCTCTGTATTAATAAGCCCTCTAAATGATTTTGATACACGCTAACTTTTGAAAACCAGTTTTAAAACAGTGCTGTCCACAAGAAATACAATATAAGTAACATGTAATTTGGATTTTTTAAATAATTATATCAAAAAAGTAGAAATAGGAACTGGTATTGTAGCACAGCAGGTTAAGCTGCAGCATGTGATGCATCCTGTATCAGAGTGCCAGTTTGAGTCCTGGCTGTTCTGCTTCCAATGCAGCTCTCTGGTAAATGTGCCTGGGAAAGCAGTGGAAGATGGCCCAAGTACTTGGGCCCACGAGTTCTGTGCTCCTGGCTCTGGCCTGGCCCAGCTTGGCTGTTGTGGCCATTTGGGAAGTGAACCAGTAGATGGAAGGTTTCTCTGTTTCATCGTCTCTCTTACTCTGCCTTTCAAATTAAATAAGTAAGTAAATTTTAAAAACAAAAAGTAGAAACAGTGAAATTTACTTTAAAAGTCTGCTCATCATTTTACACTTAGAGCATATCTCAATTTGGACGAGCCACGTTTCAGGTGTTAGTGGCCACTGTCCTGGTTATTGGAATTCTAAAATAAGAAAAAGCCATTTGAGGAAACAGTTGTTTTTGCCTTTTCCTAAAAAACTGCAGTCACATAGGAGAAACGTCACTGACAGTAGTTGATTTCAAGACATTTTCCAAGCTCAAAAGTTTCAGCTCAGCTATTAAATTCAGTATCTGTTCAGCCCATGTCCTCCACCGTCTTCAGCTCTATTTGTATGTATACACAGCTGCATTTCTACCACCTGCCTGTAATTTTTCCATTCTGTTGTCCATAATATTGAGTCATCAAAATGCTATACTCTGGAAAAAATAGTTGCAAAGTAGTTAAATTTTACGTCGTGCAGTGAAATCTAATTTTTATAGAAATATTTATCTGTAACTGTTTATTCATACAAGAGTTTACTAATTTAGTGTCTGAATACTTACAGAGTTTTGCTTTTTGCCTTTTGTTGTTCATGTCCCTCAAGTAACTGAATAAGCAGGAAACGGTTATTTTTAATGGTTAAATATGCCTTGTTTTTAAAGAAGTGGAATACCTCAGGAAGTGTTGTCAGTATATTAAAGGAACAATTAGGAATTCACAACAAAAAAAATCTGTTTACCAAACTAAGATAAATGAATGGAGTTATATTTTTCATATTTGCTCTTATATTTGACTGGGGAGGTGGGAGAACAACAGAAATAAAATTTTCCACACTTCTGTATGAAATGCAGTTTCTCAGTGAGGACACAGTACAGGGAGTCGTAAGGGAACATGTGGACAGGTTTATGAACAGCAAAAGTAAAGGGTGATTCCCCCCAGTATTGAGGGAGGAAAGTATTTGTAGGAAATGACGCAAAAGTTAGCAAAAGATTTGGACCTCCGTAAACCACAGCGCATTGTTGATGAAAGTAAAAATGCAGATTTGTTTTTATCTATCAAATTAGCTACATAAATTTTAAGCATTTTTATTTTTCTTCCTCTGTCTGATTCATTCATTGCTGGCAAGAGTGCTGAGAAATATTCTCATATTTATAGATAGTAGGGTAAGTTAATGATTTAATTTTTGAGAGTCTATCTTTTTAAGTTTGTTTTATTTATTTATTTGAAAAGCAGAGTGACATAGAGGGAGAGGCAGAGATTATCTATCTGCTGTTTCACTCACCAAATGGCCCCAACAGCCAGGGCTAAGCTAAGCCAGAGCCAGGATCCAGGAACTCCATCCATGTTTCCTGCATGGGCGGCAGGAACACAAGTGGTTGTGGACCGTCATCTGCTGCCTCCCAAGCACTTTAGCAGAAAGCTGGATCAGATGTAGACATGGGACCAAATCCCTGACACTCCAGTGTGGGATGCTGGAGTCTGAGTCCTAAGGGGCATCTTAACCTGCTGCAACACTGCACCTGCCCCTGAGAGTCTGACAGGCAGAGTGGACAGTGAGAGAGAGAGAGAGAGACAGAGAGAAAGGTCTTCCTTTGCCATTGGTTCACCCTCCAATGGCCGCCGCGGCTGGCGCGTTGCAGCCCGCGCACCGCGCTGATCCGATGGCAAGAGCCAGGTACAATATATCCTGGTCTCCCATGGGGTGCAGGGCCCAAGCACTTGGGCCATCCTCCACTGCACTCCTGGCCACAGCAGAGAGCTGGCCTGGAAGAGGGGCAACCGGGACAGAATCCGGCACCCCGACCGGGACTAGAACCCCGTGTGCCGGCGCCTCAAGGCGGAGGATTAGCCTAGTGAGCCGCGGCGCCGGCCGAGAGTCTGTCTTAAGCACTCTTCTTCTTCTCCTTCTTACTCTTCCTCTTCCTCGATTTATTTGTTTGAAAGGCAGAGTTACAAAGAGGGAGGAAGGGAAGGAGGGAGGGGGAGACAGACAGAGAAATCTCTTCCATCCACTGGTTCGTACCTCAATTGGCCACAGTCCACAGAGCTGGGCCAGGCTGAAATCAGAAGCCAGGAGCTTCCTCTAGGTCTTCTACAAGGGTACATGGGCACTGTAGGCAGCAGCTTACCTGCTAGGCCACAGCACCAAAGCCTTGAAATACAGACAATTGAGCTGGCACTGTAGTGTCATAGGCTAAACCTCTGCCTGCAGTGCCGGCATCCCATATGGGCGCCGGTTCTAGTCCCGTCTGCTCCTCTTCCAATTCAGCTCTCTGCTATGGCCTGGGAAAGCAGAAGAAGATGACTCAAGTATTTGGGCCCCTGTACCCACGTGGGAGACCCAAAAGAAGCTCTCCTGGCTCCTGGCTTTGGATCTGTCCAGCTTCAGCAATTGCAGCTGTCTATCTGTCTGTCTCTCTCTCTCTCTCTAACTCTGCCTCTCGAATAAATAAATCTAAATTTAAAAAAATACCAAAAATATTTTATGCACAAAGATCCTCTTGACAGCATTATTTTAAAAGTTTTTTAGCTTTTAATATATTTTTGAAAACTGATTTGTGATATCTAATTTTAAGTTGTAAGAAACTCATACAGTTTGGTTTATAATAAAATCTGTGAAAAGGGTGAGGAATTGTTTTAGCATTTTGATAAGTAACTTTTTGTTTTTAAGCCCAGGCCATTCAGCCCACCTGTAACTTCCAACACCAGCCCACCTCCTGCTGCCCCCTTAGCCCGGGCAGAAAGTTCGTCCTCTATCTCATCGTCTGCTTCATTGAGTGCCGCCAATACTCCAACAGTAGGTAGGTGATTACTGTCCATTAGATGTGACATGTAGCATACAGAGTATGATCAGTATGATCAGACATATATATATATATATATATATAATTATATATGTATGTATATATGTGTATGTGTATATATATATATTACATATATATCTATAATTTGTTTATTTAAATAGGCTGGTGAAGTTTCAATGTTACAAATTTTGTTGTAATGTTGAAATCTACCATTATCAGACTGCCCACATTTTTCTTCTCTATTTTATGGTATGTATTATCTGAATAGGAGAATTTTAACCATGATTAGCACTGTCAAGAATGAATCCAGGGGCCAGCATTGTGATATAGCAGGTAAAGTTGCCACCTGTGATGCTAGCATCGTATACAGGCGCCAGTTCAAGTCCTGGCTGCTCTACTTACCATCTAGCTCCCTGCTAATGTTTCTGGGAAAGCTGTGGAAGATGGCCCTTGCACCCACATGGGAAACCAGAAGAAGGTCCTGGCTCCTGGCTTTGGTCTGGCCCAGCCCTGGCTGTTGCGGTCATTGGAGAGTCAACCAGCGGATGGGAGATCTCTCTCTCTCTGTAACTCTATCTTTCAAATAATTAAAATAAATCTTTAAAGAAAAAAAAGTCCTATTTATAAGTTACTCGTCCATATAAAAAGTAGTCCTGAGAAGTGGTGATTGCATTTGTAAGGAAGTTTATGTTTTAAAAACAATCATTTTTTTTAAAAAAGAAAGCATTTTGTGTTTCCAATGAATTATACTCTTAATCTCTTTCACAAGAATTTATTTCATAAAGATTTAAAACTTTATTTGAGAGACAGAAAGAGACACAGAGAGAACAAATTCTTACTGCCGGTTCACTCTGCAAATGTTGGCAAAGGGAAAGGCTGGGCTAGGCTGGGCTACACTGGGCTATATGTGGGAGCCAGAAACAGAATACAGGTCTCCCACGTGACGGCAGGAGCCCAGTTACTTAGGCCATCACCATTTCCCTGCAACGTGTTCATTAGCAGGAAGCTGGGGTTTGGAGCTGGACTGGGGTGAAATTTGAGCCCAGGTCCCCAGGATGTCCTACTGCTAAGTCAGATGCCTGCTCCCTAAATTAATTTTGATTGATTTGAGACGTATTTGTTTATGGTTTGAGCTGTTGCTGGCATTAGGAGAACTCAAAAAGATGGCTGTTAATTCAGACAAGGCAATTAATGTAGATTTTGCACAACAAAGATTCCTTAAATCTACCTAAAAATTTATCTTTGTTTATCTTGATGTTTATTCATCTCGCTATTTATATTTAAATTTTGATTCTTGTTTCTTGAAAATATTTTCTTTTTCTGCAATATTTTGTTGTATTTAAATATGATAGAAGATGATAATTTGATTGGGACACTCTCTGAAATTGAAAAACACTGTGAGACGTCGCCAGGTATTGTATCAGAAGCAAATGTATTTGTTCACTAATGATCCTAAAATGTATATAAAATACTTTGTTTCCTAACTTTTCCTTTTCCAGCAATGTATGGTGTCTCAGAAATCAAGAATAACATTAACTATCTCAATTCTGTGCTAATTATGTCATTACTGTACCAGATCCAATGACAACAAATCTCCAATTATAAAACCATATATTTTTGCTTTTTCTTCCATCTCCTGGCTCTCCTTGCCTCAGCATTAAGAACTATTAATCAGTCTCAACTCTAAAGCTGTCAGGATCAGAGAAAAAAGCAAAAAGAATATGTCAGTTTACAGCAAAGGTTGTCACAGGAATACCAGATCGTGAGGTGAAGTTAGAAGCATGTGGCTGAAGTAGGTGGATGTGATTAAGCCTCTGCGTTTTATTCCTTTACTGAAAGCAATTCTACCTAAATACCCATTGTTTGTGACAGGAAGGTACCCTGTACCGCTTATGTTCCTCACCTTGATAAGCTTTCTCCATTTTCAAAAGTCTTAAGTGTACAACAATTTAAACTGGAAACCAAAAAAGTCTGTCCTAATTATGAATAGAAAATTTTTATGTCAAATTTATTTGGAATAATACATTATAAATTTAGACTTTTTTTTGGAATGTAAGCACATATTTTTTGTTTAAAGACTTTTTTTTTTTTGAGGTATACTTATTCAGTACGTTCTTGAAAGGAGAACGGGAAGAGAAACCCAGAAGGGAGTGTGCTGTGAGCAGTTTGTGATTTCGTCCAGGCTTCCACACTTTACTGGCCAGCACTCAGCATGTGCAGTGGCAGTTCACAGGGAAACTGTTTCAAGGAGTCAGATCTGATCATTAAGAAGAATACCTAATGCTTAAAATTTTTGTAATTGTTACTTTTAGTATTAAAACAGTAGTGGATATTGTTATCTTTGGCTGTGTATGGATATCCATTTGTATAGATCACACTCTTAATTTCCCATTTAGGAAGTTATACTTTTCTTCAATGAAATGATTATTATAGTAACAGACATTAATGAGGATATGGAGAATTTGGAATCTTTCTGCACTGTGGGAGGGAATGAGAAATAGTGCAGCTGCTATGGAAAACATTGTGACCATTCCTTAAAAATAAAAATGATCATATCCTGCAGTTCCACTTGCAGGTATGTAACCCAAAGAATTGAAAGCAGGGTCTCAAGGAGATGTCTGTACGTCCGTGTTCACAGCAGCACCTTTCATAGTACCCAAAGGTAGAAGCAAGCCTGGTGCTCAAGCAAAATGTGGTACAGTTGTAACAGCATTTCTGTCAGTGACAAACCACGTATCTGATGGTGGTCTTGTAAGATTATAGAGGAACTGACAAGTTCCTGAAGCCTGGTAGCATTGTGGCATCCTAGCACAAACACCTTACTCATGTGTTTGTGATAATGCTGATGTAAACAGACTTACTGTACTGCCAGTTTTATAAAAGTATAGCATATAGAATTATGTACAGTAAATAAGACTTGACAATAGAATACTGCAGTTTCAATATTTTTTTTACTATTAAGCTTTATGCACCTCATGTTGCGTCTCTTGCATGTACTACATATGCCATATAGCCTAGATGTGTAGTAGGCTGTACCATCTAGGTTTATATAACTACACATCTCTGATATTTGCTCAATGACAAAATTGTCTAATGATGCATTTTCCAAAACCCATTCTCATGATTCAGCTGTAAGTGACTTTATACATACAATAGAATATTTTTGAGTCTTAAGGAAGAAAATGCTTTAAAATTATTTATTTGAAAGGCAGAGTTAGAGAGAGGGAGAGAGAATGATGTCTTCCATCCACTGGCTCACTCCCCAAATGGCCGCAACGGCAGGAGCTGGGCCAATCCAAACCCAGGAGCCAGGAGCTTTTTCCGGGTCTCCCATGTGGTGCAGGGGCCCAAGCATTTGGACTGTCTTCTACTGCTTTCCCAGTCTATTAGCATGGAGCTGGATTAGAAATGAAGCACACAGGGTTCAGGCTAGTGCCCATATGGGATGCCAGCACTGCAGGCGGAGGCTTAACCTATTATACACCACAGCGCTGGCCCTGAATAAAATTCTAGAGTATGCTACGGCTTGGATAAACCTTGACATTATACTAGGTCAAATATTGTATAATTCCTCTTGTAGAGGTATGGAGAGTAGTCAAACTCCTAGCAACAGAAAGTAGAGTGGGAGTGGTTGCTAGCACTGGGGGATGGGGGCTTTGAAGAATTACTGTTTGATGTCTGCAGAGTTTGAGTTTTACAAGATGTGAATAGTCATAGGGACGAATGGGTGATGGTTGCACAGTAATACAAATGTATTTCATTCCTCTGAACTGGACACTTAAGGTTAAGATGGTAGTGTGTGTGTGTGTTGTGTATATTTTGCCACAATAAAAAATTGGAGGAGAAGATTATTTGTTATAGCCTTCACCTTTCTCTGAGAATGTGCTTTCCTGGCTTTCCAGTGACCCTGGAGTTTAGAACCAAACATTAGAAGAGGAGTGGCTTGAATTAATTTAGATAGTGAAATTTCTAGTGCACATACAGTTGCAGTCGGTGAATTTATACTGAGTCTTCTTTTTTCATTTCATATTTTCTCTCATGCGTTCCAAACTAGTACTTCTAGTAAGACCTTTCCCTTTGACCTGATCACTCTCACCTGATTTATTTGAGTCCTTGCCAGCAGTCATTTTTCTACTGTATCCAGGATCTTACTCTGTGTTCAGAATGATTTTACTAAGCAAACAAATAAAACAGTAAAGTATTACTAAGAAATATATCTTTTAAATAATGGCGGTGGTGTTTTGTGCCAAAAGGATGAAATTAAAGATTTTCCATGCCTCGATCTGGGTCATGAACACTTCCCCAGCCTCATCTGCATGTCCTTTCATCGTTCATCCCTCACCCAGGAAGCATGCCGTTGCTTTACAAAAACCAGTACTTATGATAAAAAAGGTTCCAGGATCTTCATGTCTCCTTAGCAAAGTGCCTGGCGCATATTAGTGGGAAATAGTAGCTGTTGTGATTTTGTGCATAAAATTTTATGTTACTGAGTGTACGGCCGCCACAAAACACACTAAACACCAGAGTAAGGGAAAGGGTTTATTGGGGGAAACCTGACAGATCGGAGGGAAGGGGTGAAGAAGGCAAAGAAGGAGAAGGAGAGCGTGAGACAGAGACAGAGAAAGGGGGGTGGGGATCAGGAGATGGAAAGAAAGAGAGCCACGTGTTCAGGAACAGGTCCTCTTAAAACTTTGCTTGGTGGTGGGCAGGGAAGTAGGAGCAGCGAATCCCATTAGGATGGGGATGGAGCTGACACCGGTGGTTGGGCCATGAGGTCACCTGACTTCCTGCAGTGGCAGGGGCGTAAGGGTGCATCATGGGGTTAGAGCCTAGGATGGTGTCCTGGGTGTAGATGGTGCCATAGATAAGACCGTGCCGTTTTACTAACACTGAGTTCTTCCTTTCACATGAAATCTAAAAGTTGTCTAATTCTGGGGTTTTTACTTTTCCAGATCTTTTCTCTGTGTAGTTTTGATCGCCAACCTATTTTTCTAACTATGAAGAACCTTCTAACTAAAAATTCCTGTAAAATTTAGAACACCATCCTGTCTTCCTAGCAAAATATATTTTCTCCGTATTTGTAGGGCCTCAGGTTTAGTTGTGAAGCAGAAAAAGCTAGCGCTGATTTGTATTGGAATTCATACTCTGGTATCTCAAAGGTAACTCAGACTTTCACTATTGGATATCACATCTAAAATAAAAATATCTGATCACTGTTAACGTTGTAACATTTATATGAGAAGAGCATACATTCAAATTTCAGAGATATATGTTGATGTAGGTAGTCTTTAATGAATAATTATAACAAACTTGTAACTTATTTTCACAATTTGTATCACAATTTGTATTCACCTTTTTTTAAGTGGTGAGGCATACACAGGAGAAGTGCATTTGTGAAGAAAAAAACCTGCACTATTTTGAAGGGATACTTTGTTTAGGCTAAAAAACAAAAACCTGAACACATGCTGAGGTTAAATTTATTTATATTTTATTATGCTTTAAATAAAACCACTGATCTTCATATGATTTGCCTCTAAGGATATCTCCTCTGAGTGAATTTTATATTAGGTGTTTCTTTAAAAAGTAACCTCACTAGTTGTATTTATTGAGGCACTGTAATGTGGGAATATACATAAGTGTCAGATGAAGAGGGGGTTCAAGAGAATAGTAATAATGAGTAGAGTATGGAGCATCATTACTTAGGTGGAAATAAATATAAGCATCTTATGTAGAACCCTGAAGCATGTGACTGATAGAATCTGAAGAATTTGGTATTTGAAGGCAATGTGTAGCCATATTTTAGTGATTTTAGATCTTCAAGTGAAGGGCTTTTTCCTTCGGATATTCCTTAACGATTCTGTGTCTTTCCATTTAAAAGAAAAGTCTTCCTAATTCTTTTTGTTCTTTGTATTATGTTCTAATTTGTTTGTTTTGCTTATTTCTTAACCTCCAGATTTGTACTTGGGCATCACTGAAATCGTAATGGGGTCATTTGTGACAACCTAACATTGTGAGTCTGTCTTGGTATTTAATATATATCCTTCTGAAGGATTTAACAGACAAATTGTATGTATTCTAGGAGTGTCACGGGGTCCCAGCCCTGTCAGCCTCGGAAGTCAGGACACCTTACCTGTGGCAGTCGCCCTGACAGAATCTGTTAATGCCTACTTTAAAGGAGCAGATCCTACCAAGTAAGTTTTTAAAATATACGTGTGTGTGTGTGAGGAAAGGAGGGAGGGGAAGAGGGTGGGAGGGTTGGTCGTAAATTTTAAGTTACATTTTGATTATGTGTAGGTTAGGATCTTCTCTTACTTACTTTTTGCTCTCTAATATAGTCATGTGAGGATAGTCTATCAAATAAAAAATTGCTGTGTTTAGTAGTGACGGCTTTTCCTCCAGTCTATTTGCATTCTTGACCAAGCTTTATGACTGTTAGGACACATTGGTTGCTTGATATTTCTGTGGAACAGATGGCATCTGACCTGGATAGGGGTGGAACTCTGCGTCTTGGCCTCAAGTCTATCTTTGGTGAAAGTGGGACATTTCCAAGAAAGACTCAGAGTGCCTGTTTAATACAAGACTCTTGCAGAATCGGTTTAGGCCACTTCTTTAAGAAAACAATGTCTGGGTGAATGACTGCCTCTGCCTCTGCTACAGATTGCTCATTGATCTTATGTTCATTCATGAACTATTTGAGCACTCACCATGTATAGTGCTCCATTGATGTGCTGAGGACACTTTAGTAACTAAAACAGTTCTCTCCTGAGCTGACATGGTACTGAGAGCAAACTATAGATACCAAAAATCAGCCAGGGTAAGACGATGGAGAAAGACAACACAGGGCTGCTAGTTGAGGTTAATCTAAGCAGATATCTGAAAGGATAAGCAAGCCACATACATATCCATATCCTAGGGAAGAATATTCCAGGAAGCGAGAGCTTGCTAGTATAAGGGATTGAGGTAAAAGCATGCTTGGTGTATTCAAACAGCAAACTGAACCATGGCATTGAAGTAAACAAGGGGAAGAGTATCAGAAATGAGTCTGCGCAGTGCATGCCCTGATGAGGAGATTGCAATTTCTCTTGAGTGTGGTGGGGAGTCAGTAGAGGCTTTGAGAGGAGTGATGAGGTTACTTAGGGTTTAAAGGAGTACTCCAGCTGTTCTAGAGGGAATAAACCAGAGGGAACCAGAGTAGATGGAGAGAGTTAGAGGGTTTAACTACAGAAATCCAGCTGAGAGATGAGCATGTCTCCTGTAAGGGTAAAGCAGAAGGCCAGTGCCGCGGCTCACTAGGCTAATCCTCCGCCTTGCGGCGCCGGCACACGGGGTTCTAGTCCCAGTCGGGGCGCCGGATTCTGTCCCAGTTGCCCCTCTTCCAGGCCAGCTCTCTGCTGTGGCCAGGGAGTGCAGTGGAGGATGGCCCAAGTACTTGGGCCCTGCACCCCATGGGAGACCAGGATATATTGTACCTGGCTCTTGCCATCGGATCAGCGTGGTGCGCCGGCCGCAGGGCTCTGGCCGCGGCGGCCATTGGAGGGTGAACCAATGGCAAAAGGAAGACCTTTCTCTCTGTCTCTCTCTCACCGTCCACTCTGCCTGTCAAAAATAAATAAATAAATAAATATTAAGGGTAAAGCAGAAGGGGTGGTGAGAAGTCATGAGATTCTAAGAATACAGCCACGCATTGCTTAATGATGCCGATATATTCTGGGAGATCCATTGTTAGCTGACTTTGTGCGTACATCATAGATTGTACTTACACAAACTAAGACAGCTACAACATCTTTACGCAATGTAATCTTACAGGACCACCACTGTATAAGTAGTACTTTGTTGGCCTAACTTTCCTTATGCAGTGTATTACTCTTTAGAAAATTTGTCAAGATTTGCCAAGTGAGTAGAATTCTGAGTTTGTGGAGGTGTTGCATTGATAGTTGGGTACATGATTCTGGAGTTCAGGGGCTCAATGTAGGTTAGAGATAAAATATATGGTAGTCATTCTATATGATACTTTTAAGCCAGGGACCTTAAGGAATAGATTGAAAAGACAGCTGAGAATAAGTCCTGGTCCCCCTAGTGTGTAGAAAACAGGAAGAGAAGAGTGATCCAGCAAGGAGTTTGAGACAGAAAATAGCCAAGAGGTGAAGAGAGAGCAAATAGAGTAGTGTCCACAAACTAGGTGAATAAATCATTTTATGAAGGAAGCACCGAAGCTTATCTGATACTGACATCGGCTCAAGAAAAGGTGGCCATTGGCAATCTGGAGGTCATTGGTGACCTTCACAGCATGGGAAGGGTGAAAGTACTTGGAGGAAGTTCAGGAACATCAGGTAATGCAAAGCTGGACAGCTATGTTTGGAAAGAGCAACTGTAAACAGCTCTTTCTGGATGTTTTGTTCTAAGTGGAAGCAGAGAAATGGAATGGTAACAGGAGTGAGATGGTAGAATCAAAAGGATTTTTTCTTTCTTTCTTTCTTTCTTTTTTTTTTTTTTTTTTTTTGAGATTTTATTTATTTGAGAGACAGAGTTAGAAAGAAGGAGAGACAAAGGTCTTCTATTCACTGGTTGATTCCCTATGTGGCCGAAATAGCCGGAACTGGGCCGATCCAAAACCAGGAGCCAGAAGCTTCTTCCGGGTCTCCCACGTAGGTGCAGGGGCCCAAGGAATTGGGCCATCCTCCACCACTTTCTCAGGCTGTAGCAGAGATCTGGATCAGAAGAGGAGCAGCCAGGACTCAAGCCAGCACTCATATGGGATTCCAATGCCACAGACAGAGGCTTAGCTCACTATGCCACAGTGCCAGCCCATATGTTTGTGTTTTTTAAAAGATATATATTTTAGCATGTCTGTGTGCTGATGGGAAGATGAAGTATTTGTGGGAAAAATTAAGCATGGTGGAAAATTGTATACAGTTGCATGAATGATTGCCCTTCAGAATATAAAAGGGAATGAGCTCCAGGGCTGAATTGGTGAGACTGGCCTTCGGTGCAAACTAGTCATGTATTCACATAGGAGGGAGTGCAGAAGATACGGATATTAGGTTGATTTGGAGTTGAGTAGTGAGACTGTTATTTTCTGATTTTACTTGTTCAGTAAAATTAAAAGTAAAACCATCAGCAGAGAGTAGGCAGAGAGACTACTGCAAGTTAGGGGAGAAAAGAAAGGATATGAAAAGGACAGAAGAGTGAGTAGACTAGTGTGTGATAGGATTACCAGGTTACCTCAGGGGGCCACTGGAGAGTTGTGGCTGTGCTTCTGTTTCTCTCTAGTCAAACTCAGCTCTTTAGATGGGAGTAGGGAGCTGGATGTAGCCCAGATTCTGTATGGCCAAGCAAGTGGTAAAAGAAGGCCAAGGGAGGGTTCATGAAGGATGAACTGATGGACCAGGGAGTCAGCGATAGGTGGAAGTGAGGATGTGAAGGAGTGAGTGAAGATTATGAAAAAATGGTAATCACATGGATTATAGAGATGGTGATAGGTTTGGAGAACTGTGGGAGATGCAACAGAATGAGTGAAAACAATAGGATGTGTGAGTAGATGAGTGGGGAGACTCTAGAGGAGCTGTGGTGGCTGAGGTGGGCTGAAAGACGAGCTCAGTGGCTGTAATGGGCTGAGGAACTAAGTGGCCATCTCCAGGGATGTTGAAATCACCAAAAATTGTGACGGGGGTAGTGGCACAGACACATACTGTCAGTGAGCTGCAACTTTCAGGAAGTGAAAAGGAGTGTGAAAGATGACTTGAAAGGAGTCTGAGTAGTGAATAATGTTGTCATCTGATGCGTGAATTTCAGAGGAGGAAGGGAGGGAGGGAGGAGCCAAGGGGTATCTACCACCACCATCAGCCCTGGGCTTTGTGGGCTTTGAGAGGGAAAATAGCTACAGCTATTTATAGTTGAATGGTGTTACCAGGAAAGTTAGCTAGAGGGGAGTTAACCACAGAAAGTAGAGGAACAATATCCATATGCTTACATCTGTGTTTGGAGTTTAGTTCCCAGAACAGACGATGTTGAATGGGTGTGCCCTTTCATGTAGAATCATTGTTTATAATTAAACTGAAGAAATAACTCATCCATAATTATGAAAAAGGACATACACATACACCCTTTGTAAGCCAAAAAATGGAGACTAAAGCATCTTACTTGAACACTTTCCCAAATCCCGAATTTCAGGTGTATTGTGAAGATCACTGGTGATGTGACAATATCATTTCCAAGTGGAATCATTAAAGTCTTCACTGGCAATCCATCTCCAGCTGTGCTGTGCTTCAGGATGAAAAACATCAGCAGACTTGAGCAAATTCTTCCAAATGCACAGCTTGTGTTCAGGTCTGTATATTTTTGTTTTGAAGGTTTTGATGTGTTTTTTTTGTTTGTTTGTTTTTTAAAGATTTATTTATTTTTATTTGAAAGGCAGAGTTACAGAGAGGCAGAGGAATAGAGAGAGGGAGGGAGGAAGGGAGGTGTCTTCCATCTACTGGTTCACTCTACAGATGGCCGCAACAGCTAGAGCTGTGTCAGGAACTTCCTCTGGGTCTCCCACTTGGGTGCAGGGGCCTAAGAACTTGCGCCATCTTCTATTGCTTTCCCAGACCATAGCAGAGAACTGCATTGGAAGTGGAGTAGCCAGGACTTGAACTGGTGCCCATATGGGATGCTGGCACTGCAGGCGGTGACTTTACCTGCTGCGCCACAGTGCTGGCCCTGATGTTTCTTTTTAAGAAATGTTTCCTTCTTGTTTGTAACAGTAATATTCCATTTGAAGAAAATACCAAAATTATTTATTATTATTAAGTAGCTTTTGCTGGCCTTTCATTTTGTGTTTGGTGGTCTGACGGTGGTTGGGTTTTTTTAACCTTTTCTATCTCTCCGTGTTCTCATCTTTGAGGCAGGCTTCTTCTGTGTTCCATTCTTTATCTCCTAATCCTCATTTTTCCCTCATCCCACATTTTAGTTCATTTCTACACATCTTTCCTAGGTCACAAAATTATCACATAGAGGCAAAGAATAAAGATGCATAGAAAAAAATAACACAATGTTTCTTACATGTATAGTGATCCGTCACAATGTGATTCCAATGCAAAAGATTTTTGGATGAACATGCAAGCTGTTACTCTCTACCTCAAGAAGCTGTCTGAGCAAAATCCAGCTGCTGCTTATTACAATGTGGATGTGTTGAAGTATCAGGTGAGTGTCATGTCATTGTAACAGTCCTCAAAGGAAGCATTAACAGATGGAAGCCAACATACCACTCACTGCGTATGTTACAGTCAAATGAGGTTCGTTCCAGGAATGCAAAGATGCAGCAGTGTTAGTCTGTTAATCAACCAGTGGAGATTTTCCTCGCTTAAAGTTCCCCATTTATTGATGGCTGTGATAACTGAGTAAACACAGACACTTGAGTTTGTCCTGAAGTTGGAAAGACCAGCAGCAGCAGTCTTAATGTTGAAACACTCGAAGCAGGTAAGGCCAGGAGTGGCAAAGACACCCATCATTCCTATTGACAGACAGTGTTTTTCTAGATATTTTAGCCAGCAGTTAGAGAAGAAAATAAACTTTTCCTCTGGAAAAGAGGAACCAAAATTATTATTAGTTACCGGTAATATATTCCTGGAAAATTAACAGAATCAGTTGAAAAACTAACTGATACACTACGGTGATCAGTTTAAAAATTAACTTTCAAAACAAGCACACATAATAGTGAAGAAAAAGATTCAAGATGAAAAAGCAGGAAGAAACATAAGTCTCTGTTTAATATAGTTATATAAATTTTACTCATTTCAAGAAAGATTCGTGTTGTAAAAAGTTTATCTGTTTCCAAATTAATGTATAAATTTATTGTAATCCTGATCAGAAACACAGCAGAAGTACGTCTCTGTGTTTGGAGAGTTGACAGTCATTTCCAAGTTCTCTGGGAGAATTAAGCTTGGAAAATTAAGGAGATATTTTTTGGTTTTGGGTTTTTTTTTTTGTTTTTTTTTTTTTGTCACTAAGTTACTAAGTCTTTGTGTTTTTTTGACAGGCAGAGTTAGTGAGAGAGAGAGAGAGAAAGGTCTTCCTTCCGTTGGTTCACCCCCCAAATGGCCGCTACAACCCGTGCTGCGCTGATCCCAAGCCAGGAGCCAGGTGCTTCCTCCTGGTCTCCCATGCAGGTGCAGGGCCCAAGCACTTGGGCCATCCTCCACTGCCTTCCTGGGCCACACCAGAGAGCTGGACAGGAAGAGGAGCAACCGGGACAGAATTGGCGCCCCAACCGGGACTAGAACCCGGGGTGCCAGTGCCGCAGGCAGAGGATTAGCCTAGTGAGCCGCTGCGCCGGTCGATTACTAAGGCTTAAATGTTTTAATTCTGACATAATTGTAGATTGACATACAATTTTAAAAAAGAATTGGGTTAGTGCTGCGTCATAGTGGATTAAGCCTCTGCCTGCAGCTCTGGCATCCCATACGGATGCTAGTTCAAATCCCAGCTGCTCCATTTCTGATCTGGCTCCCCGCTCGTGGCAGTGGAAGACTGCCCAAGTACTTGGGTCTTTGCACCCACATGGGAGACCTGGAAGAAGCTCCTGACTCCTGGCTTCAGATTAGCCCACCTCCTGCTGTTGCAGCCATCTGGGGAGTGAACCAGCAGGTGGATGCGGTCTCCCTCTCTCTACCAATCCTGCCCTCAAATAAATAAATCTTTAAAAAAAAAAAAAAAAGAATAGAGCCGGTGTGATCTTCACTTGGATCTCCATCATGCTGAATACAGCACAGTGTCAGAGCCAGGCAGATGCTAACTGCAAGGACAGATCGTTTCCCTCAGTAGCCTTGCCCCCGCCCCCCCATCCCCCTTTTAATGCTGATAGGATTTATCCAGGATGTAAGACTACCAGCTTGGAACAAATCATAGGATGTGGGTCAGGCACCAGCAGGGTGACTACAGATGGAGGGGCAGTGCCTCCAACTCTAGCTGTGTTGGGGGGATGGCTCAAGAAATGTTTTAGGGGCCAGCGCTGTGGCATACTGGGTAAAACTACCGCCTGTGACACTGACATCCTTTATTGGTGCCAGTCATGTCCCAGTTGCTCCGCTTCCAATCTGGCTCTCTGCTAATGTGCCTGGAAATGCAGTAGAAGATAGCCTAAGTGCTTGTGCCCCTGCTACCAATGTGGGAAACCTGAATGAAGCTCTTGGCTTTGACCTGATCCAGCCTGGCCACTGGGGCCATTTGGAGAGTGAACCAGCAGATAGAGCTCTCAATCTTGCTCTCATTTTGTCTTCCTCTTTCTTTGCAACTCTGCCTTTCAGATAAATAAATGAATCTTAGGGGGGAAAAGACTTTTAAATACTGAAGTGGAGTAATGTTTTAGCTGTAATCGGAAAACATAAGACCACAGTATTTAAATTAGTTTGGAACTGACACAGCAATAGATAACCAAATAAATGGAACAAATTAGAGTATCCCAAAATAGATATAAGAATAAATGGAAAATTGTTTATATGACAAGGTAGCATTTTAAGGAAATACAGAAGTAATGAAATTTTTAATAAATGGTATTGGAGCAGCAAGCTAGACCTTTGGAGGACAAAAAGCTGAATCTCTAACTTATACTTTAACCAAAATAAAATCCACATGCATCAAAATATTAATAATAAATGAAACTATAAAGGGACTAAAATAAGTCATGAGTGGATATATATGATCTCTCTGTATGTACTTGCCATATATTTATCAGATGTTAATTTTGAAGTATAGAAGATCTTTCTAGATTTAATACAAAACTCAGAAGATGTAAGGAGAAATATATGTGATCCAAAAGTAAGTATGTATGTATAAAAGATTTGGTTAATTTTGTCAATATTTTTAATCTAAAGAAAAATATTTGCAGCACTTAAGATAGATCAAAGGTTCCATGAGTAAGTAAAGACTGAGCAACTCCATAGGTAACTTGGTGAGAGATGCTCCATGCAGTATAACAGTAAGACAATGAGATGCCAGTGTGACCCCAGCTGATCCCCATAAAAGAAAGAAAGATTGCTCTATCCAGTATTAGGAGGAGTGTGACCACTTGTTAATAGGAGCACAAATTAATGGAACCTCTGATGCGGCAGTTCTGTTAAGGTTTTTGAATAGATGTAACTTTCAGTTCAGTAATTCTACTTTCATAAGTTATTTAGAAGTTAGAGGAATGTACAAGATAAGGTACAAGGGATATTCCTTGTAGCATTTTTTGGAACCCTAAGTACATGTGAGCAGAGGAAGATTGATTAAATGGATTATTATAACCATGAGATGGACTCATGCTTACGTTTGCCTGAAGAGCCAGTAAGGAAGGTAACAATGGGGAGTAAGAATGCCAAGAGATGAATTTCTTATTCTGTAGTCTTTTGTGGTATTTGAATTTTTTTCTTAAGATTTATTTATTTGAGAGGTAGAGTTTCAGACAGAGAGAGGGAATGACAGAAAGAAAGGTCTGCCATCCACTGGTTCACCCCCAAAGGGCCACAATGGCTGGAATTGAGCTGATCCGAAGCCAGGAGCCAGGAGCTTCTTCCTGGTCTCCAACGTGGGTGCAAGGGCCCAAGCACTTGGGCCATTTTACACTGCTTTCCCAGGCCGTAGCAGGGAGCTGGATCAGAAGAGACAGCCGGGACTCAAACCAGCGTCCATATGGAATACCAACGCCGCAGATGGAGGCTTAACCTACATGCCACAGCGCTGGCCCCAGTGTTTGGATTTTTTAATAGGGCAATTGTATTAAAATTACTCCTATTTCTAGAAAATACTTAAAGAATAAAAAGGTGCTGCCACTGCAGTTGACTTAAAGTTAATTACAACTATTCAGTTATTCCTTCATTCAAGAAACTTGGTAGTGCTGGGAAGAGAATAGTGAGACAGTAAACATAATAGTGTTGTATGTTAGAAAATAAGTGGTATGGAGAAAAGAAAAAGTATAGGGTCAGGGGAGGTATAGCGGATAAAGCCACTGCCTGTGGCGCCAGCATCTCATGTGGGCACCGGTTTGAGTCCCAGAAGCACCACTTCCTATCTAGCTCTCTGCTATGGCCTGGGAAAGCAGAAGATGGTCCAAGTCCTTGGGCCCCTGAACCCACATGGGAGACCCAGAAGAAGCTCCAGACTCTTGGCTTCAGATTGGCACAGCTCTGGCCATTGCAGCTAATTGGGGAGTGAACCATCGGATGGGAGAACTCTTGCTCTACCTTTGCCTGTGCCTCTCTGTAACTCTGCCTTTCAAAAAGTAAATTTTTTTTAAAAAAAGAGTGAAGATGGAAAATGCAGTTCTCAGTGTAAATTTAAGCAGGGTTATGGGGTGAGTGTTCTTGAAAAGCAGCCATTTGAGCAAGAACTTGAAGAATTGGAAGGAATTGTACCATTTAGTGTGGGTCACATGATTAAAGGTAAACATTTAAGGTGGAATCTCTTTACTCTGCTTAGCAACAGATAGTAGTCTCCTTAGATAGCTTTGATTCTCTAAATTCTTACATTCACATATCTGTGTTATTAACATGACTTGTTTACTTTTCAGACCAGTTGTTTATTTGTTTTCCTCTTTTTATAGGTGTCATCAAATGGCATTCAATCTACTCCTTTGAATCTTGCAACCTACTGGAAATGTAGTGCTAGCACCACGGATCTCAGAGTGGACTATAAATACAATCCCGAGGCTATGGCTGCACCCAGTGTGCTGTCCAGCATACAGGTGGTGGTTCCAGTGGATGGAGGAGTCACAAATATGCAATCCCTTCCCCCTGCAGTATGGTAAATTAATTGTATTTCTGAATTCTTGCTGATTTGCTGTTGTATTCTTGAGAACCAAAGTTGGTCTTGGAAAGTTTAAAAGCTGTAGTGTGTTTTCCAATACAAACCATGCCATGACTTTCATTTTATTAAGTCAAGCCACAGTAGCCTCAGTCCAAAGTAAACAAAATAGTTTTTCTGTGAGTACTATTTGAATGATTCTGTGCTAACTTTAGGCAATTTGCTAACTTTTCTAAACTTCATTTTTTATTTGCTTTAAAAATGAGGGTAATAATTATTTACCAAGGCTAAGGGCTCATGAGTGGTGTAGTGGTTAAGAAACTGCTTAGGGTGCCTACAGTTCATATCGGCGTGCCTGGGTTTGAGTCCTGGCTCCACATCTGAATCTAGCTTCCTGCCAGTTCATGTCCTGGGAGGCAGTGAGGTGATGGCCCGAGTTCTAGGGTCCCTGCTACCCACATGGGAGACCCAGCTTGAGTTTCTGGCTCCAGGCTTTTGGCCTGGCCCAGCCTTGGCTGTTGTGGCCATTTGAGGAAGATTCTCTCTGTCTCTAATAAATAAAAAATTTTTAAAATAAGTTATTCTCTTAATTACCTCTCTTGTCTCCTCTGTTAATATTAATAAAGACTCTAACCAATCCTTATATTTGCTTCACTGTTCAATAATATGTTTTTTTTTTTAAAAAAGATTTATTTATTTTATTTGAAAGGCAGAGTTACAGAAATGCAGAGGCAGGGAGAGAGAGAGAGAGTGTGTGAGTGAGTGAGTCAGTCTTCCATCCACTGGTTCACTCCCCAAATGGCCACAATGGCCAGAGCTGGGCTGATCCGAAGCCAGGGATGTGGAGCTTCTTTTGGGTCTCCCAAGAAGGTGCAGGGACCCAAGGACTTGGGTCATCTTCCATTGCTTTCCCAGGCTATAGCAGAGAGCTGGATCGGAAGTAGAGCAGCCGGGACTCGAACTGGCGCCCACATGGGATGCCGGCACTGCAGGTGCTAGCTTCGCCACAGCGCCTGTCCCAAATGTGTTTTCCTTGAAGGTAGTCAACCTTTTCGTTTCCCTGACCAGTAGAAATGAGAAAACAGCATTATCTTTGTTGTACTGAAAAATATTTAAAATGCATTTATTTACTGAGTGCCTATTTGTGTATAAAGTACCGTGCCTAGATACTTGAGCTGGAGATACTGCTTCTTTTACAGGAATGCTGAGCAAATGAAGGCCTTATGGAAATTGTCAGGCATTTCAGAAAAATCAGAAAATGGAGGTAAGTAGGCATGCTTTTTTATCTGTAGTAGGATGTCACTGAAAATGAATTTTTTTTTTTTTAAGGCTGGGGTTATGTAGTTTCCTCCTGGAATTTCATGTCTTTCAGTTCCGGAACTGACCACTAGATGGAAGTTAATGCCTTAAATAAGGATGGGCCAGCTGAGATTCAGAACAGTTTTTCCCCTGTAGACTGAGTATGCATGCGTTCTCTCCAAGGTTTTCTGTTTTCAGTGGCTGCCCTAGCTGTATGGCTTTGGGAGAGTCAAACTGAAATTCTTGGAAGTAATAAACTGGAAGTAAGGCAGAAATTCTACTTGCATTGAGGACTTTATAACCAGTTAGCAAGGAAGAAAGGATGTATTTTCCCCCAGCTAACAAATACTTACTAGGAAAGGAATTTGTTCTCTTAAAAAAAAGACCCAAGTAGATTATTTTAATAGCTTCCTTTTGCTATTCAGGTATCAGAGTGTCCCTGTGAGGAAGTAGAAAATCTTATAAATGTGGTACTAACGTTGTTAGTCAAAGCTTTAAAAATATTCAAAATGCCGTAAAACAGAAATCTGTTCTCTGTTGCTGGCTTTATACCCAGAAGAGGGACAGGAAGTGAAGTTTAAGGATTTCTAAGGTGGCCTCTCTTGGCCTGGTAGAGCATTCACAGAACAGAATTGCTGTGGTGCAGCGGGTAAGCCTCTGCTCAGGATGCCCCAGCCCCTATCAGAGCTTGATTCGAGTCCTGGCTGTTCTGCTTGCAGTCCAGCCCCTTGCTAATGAGCACCCTGTGAGGCAGTAGGTGATGCCTCAAGTACTTGGGTCTCTGCCGCCCATGTGGGTGGGGTCCTGGGCTTCTGGCTTCAGCCCAGCCTTGACTCTTGCAGGCATTTGGGGAGTGACTAGTGGATAGAAGACATCACCTTGTGTCTTTCTCTTTCTTTCTGTCATTCTCTGTCACTTTGTCTCTCAAATGAATAAAAGTAATTTTTAAAGGTTCTAAAAGTTTAGGGAGGGCTTGGACAGTAGTTAAAAACCAGGCAACAGTGCATCTCCGTTACTGACCTGCTGCAGGAGGCACAGTCGTTTAAAGTGGGCCAGTGTTTGACATCTTGGTCCGAAGCCATTAGCAAGTTCTGTCCACTTGCCCTAACTGTAACCTGGAACCCCACCTCCCCTCTCCTCATGCCTAGCTCCTAATTATCTTCCAAATGCACTCACTTATTTTCATTAGCCCAAGTGCAGATCCCCCTTTCCTCTCGCCTGGAGTCCTAAACTTTTATTCACTTGCAGTTGGCTTTCCTACTTCGCATCTTGCACCTCCTTCTCCTTGTAAGACACTAATCTGAAATATTCTTGCCTTCTTTATCTTTGATGACTCCCCACAATTATGTAATAAATTTCTTACTATGGCTGGGTCCTTGCTCTCACTCCAGTCTTCTGCTTGCATCCAGTTTGCCAACTCTTCTGGTGTAAATGCATTTCCTTTAAATGCATCCCACTCCCTAAGGTCTCCTGGCTCTGTGCCTGTGGTTCTTTCTTCCATCATCATCATCTCCATCATTTATAACTTCAAGCAGAGGCACATGCCTATGTGTCTGTAGCTCCTGAGAGCTCTTGCACAGCATTTGTTCGTTATGATGATCACTTTACTATTTCTGCTGTGCTGGTAGATTGAGGTGTGTTGAATAATTTATTCTATCAGAAAGAAAGTACCTCAGAAATATCTGTTTGGCAAGATGTTAAAAGAAAAGTGAGTGGAAATAGTAATTTTTATATAACTCTTCTCGGCCATAGCCACCTCTCCCACCCATGATCTGGTACTGGGTAGTCCTTTCTTCTTTACCTGATACTGCCTTGTCCCTCCTAGAGTTTCCCTCCGGCTTCCCCAAGTTACCACCACCTTCTCTTTGGATCCACTTCAATATGTGAATTAGGAGTCTCACCAGTGAGCCTCTCTGAAGGTTAATATTAAGTCAAAGAGAACCATGGATGAAGATGATTTACCTAAGGAAAATTCAGATTCATTGAGTACAGTCTGAGTTAGAAGTAGGACAGTAATTTGCGCATCTCATGAATGTATCACAAGACCACTAGAGTTCAGCTCATGCACTCATTTGATTTTATTTGGTATGAAACATTTTGTACCCTGTGTAAGTTCCATATTCTTTCCTTTGTAGGTTCTGGGTCGCTCAGAGCAAAATTTGATCTTTCAGATGGTCCCAGTAAACCCACAACACTTGCAGTACAATTTCTCAGTGAAGGAAGTACCCTCTCTGGAGTAGATATTGAACTTGTAGGCACTGGCTATAGGCTTTCCTTAGTTAAGAAGCGGTTTGCCACTGGTAAGTTGGGAGATTTCAAACTTTCTAATGTTCATGGAAAACATATATTCTTGCAATCATTAGCAAATTAGCAAATTAGCAAAAAGTTTACAACTTAAAGGCATGGATATTTTTCCTTTGATCCTTGATACAAGGTGCCAGGTCGAGAGAGAGAACCCATGATTAGTTTAGCTGAACACCTGTGATCTGATTCTAATGTATTATAAACAACAGATGGGAACTAGGGTTCTGTATCTGTAATGACAATGAGAAAAGTCCTCCTTTGATGCATTTGAAATTGTCATTACAAAGGGTGCTTGGTGTTTTTCAGGACGCTATCTGGCCGATTGTTGATGGACCTGGGAAAATCATGGGCTCACGGGAGTAGCACGCACCTGCCATTCTGCATTATCTGTTCTTTCTAAACACTATTCTGACTTGTATGATGTCTTTCAAACTTGGACACATTTGAGAGCTGATTACAGACATTAAATCGCACTTTCAAAGTGAGTCGTTGAGAGAAATAGCACTGAAATGATTTTCTACGCTTATAACTGTTCAGCTGCAATATCCAGGAAGCACCTGCATTCAGAGTTTCAGTAAAAACGAAGTTTTCATAGGCTGAAGTTGTAAATTATCTTCAGAGTCTCTATTGAAAGGGGAGTTATAGTGTAGTATCAGGCCAAAAATTTCAGGAGAGCAAGCACAAAATAACTTAGCTTTCCATAAATTTTTAGAGTCAGAGAGCTTGAAATTTTTCCAAGTTTGGTATTGAATAGATATGAACAGAATAAAAATTCTAAGTTTTAGGTAATGTTAACCCAGAACACTCAATCAAATTGAGTTATGTGCCATAAGGTAATCAGACCAGAAGAGTTGTATGCAAAAAAAACTATAATTTGATTCTCATAAACATATTAATAAAGCGTTGTAAATGGTGTTTTATATGATTTTTAAAAATTCTTAAGTGCAATGTGTTTTAAAATAAGCTTGCAAAAGACAGCAGAGAAATTTACTTCTGCAGTTAATTAACTTTATAGAAGTTGTGATTGTTTTGATGAATTAATGTTGTAGATTTAATTTATTTTTATATGGATTGCATAATGTGTGCCTTTTAAAACAATAACAACCAGGAACGTGCCTATCCAGTTTGTGTTCATTAATGTGCCTCAGTTTTTTCCTCACAAGTCTGGATCTTCTATTCAGAATCTTAGAGTGGTCAAGCATTTTTATGAGATCTTTGCAATTTTGGTAAATACCTTTGGCCTGCAGTTGGGAAGGGAATTCAGAGTAACTAAAGGATACCTTATACTTTAAGATCCCTGGCTCTCTTCTGTAGTGACACTCTGGTCACTGGAGAGAGAAGTCAGCCTGATGGAGTATGTTTACAGGAGACAGAGGACCTTCCGCTCTTCAGCATTCGGCATTAACCTCATCAGAAGTATGTGTTTTTCAAAAGAGAGGAAGTGCAGAAAAGTGTAATGGTGAATTGGTAACTGGTATTTTAACTCTCAGTCCAGCAATCCCTTGACTTTGTTTATCACTGAAAATTCCTCTGTTATTTACTGATTGTATTGTGAACATGAATTTTGTAGCATTTTGTGAAGAATATGTTTTTAAAAGGTTAATTTTGGCAGCAGAGGTGGAAGTACTGCCATTTGTTTTCATTCCAACTATTGAAAAAATTACCAATTACATGTTTTTATTATTTAATTCTTGCCTGGTGAAAATAGGGTAATGAGTAATGGATTGGGTTAAGCATTTGTTAAACAACTAATACTAACTAGTAAGAAATCTAGCTTTATAGCAAATCCTGATTAATTGAAGAAAGGAAATATTTTAGACAAAATTCCATGATTTACAAATGGGAATTTTATTTATAATGATAAATACCAATGTCTTTTATTTTGCATAACAAATTGTGTTATGATAATTTATATAAAACCACTAATTATTCTGTTAAGCCTTACAGAAGACCTCTGTTACTAGACATTTATGTAACATCTTGCTATACTAAATACAGCAGGAACTCTACTTGTTAGCAATATATAACACAGTGTGTGCTTTTTTATATATTCAATGCTAGCCCAATTCTAAATTTAGATTTGGCTAAAGCAACACATAAGACAATTTGCTAAAATGTTAATGTTTACTAAATAGTGAGCAGAATTAGATTTTCTAACTCTTAATATTTGTTCTTTTAATTGCCAATTACAGTCCCTTACTGGAATTTTAACTGTAAATCTACTTTGCAATCAAACTGCTTTTGTTGGGCAGTTAATGTTTTATTATTGGAGTTCAGACACTATTTACCATGTTTATTTTAAATCAAGTATTACATAAAAATGCACAAATTAGTGAAATGGTTAAACTTCTGCACTTTGTCAGTTACCACAAGTCTTCATACCTAGTGTTCATACACACAGATTTGTATTGAGTACAAGTTACAAGTTTGAAGCCATATGAATTTATATTGATTTTTTTCCACTTAAAAATCCACTAATAGTGTAAAAAAGACCAGGAGATTTTCAGTGGGAAATGTGTAGAGCAAGCTGGTTCTTGCTTCTGTGTAGTGATAAACTTTGTAGCTGCCTCTTTAACCAAGACTTTGTAAACAGAACTCTAACAATGTGAGTTTTTAAGAATTGTTATTTACTACTTTGGGTTGTAATTAGAACAATGCACATATCTTCCAAAATTTTGTAAATATTTTTGATTTTTTTCATAAATGTAAATTTTACATAAAAGTGTACCCTTAATAAACATGTAATATATAATTTATCAGTCGCTGTGTTTATCCTCCTGTTGTTAGGTTCTGGGTGTTAGCACAGTGCAGATTGGCCAGGAGCTGGTTTTGAACTATGTACCACCGTCAGAACAGGCGTACACAGTGAGCCGGGTTTAGTTTTCATTGACTGTATGGAACGCTTTGTGTTATTTCCCTCACAATTGTCTTGTCTTTTTTTTTTTGGTAAATTTAAAACTTCTGAAATAAAATCTTTAAAAAACTTCATGTAGAGGGTAACTAAAAATATCAAAATTATTTAATTAGGATTTAGTTCTAATATACTTCTAAATATACCTACAATGATGTTAAGTTTTAGTAAAGGCTTTCCTCCTGATGAGATGCTCAAGAACACAGTCTTCCCCAGTTTGAAAGTCATGTTCCTAGGGCATGCATTTCTGCAGTGCTTATGTTGCTGCTTGGGATGCCGGCATCCCATATTTGAGTGCCAGGTTTAAGTCCCACCTCCTCCACTTCTTATTCCAGCTTCCCACTATTGTGCACCGTGGGAAGAGCAGATGACGGCTTGAATATCTGGGTCCCTGACACCCACGTGGGAGACCTAAATGGAGGTCTGGGCTTCCAGCTTCAGCCTGGCCCAACCCTGGCATTTATGGAATAAAGCAACAGATGGAACATGCCTCTCACTCTCTCCTTCTGTCTTTCAGCCCCATGCTCCCTCTGTCTTTCGAAGAAAAAGTAAATTTAAAAAGCTGTTGGCTGGGCTGGTGTTGTGGCACATGGGGTTAACCACCACCTGCAACACTGGCTCCCATTGTCAGAGCACCAGTTCAAGTCTCAGCTGCTCCACTTCTGGTGCAGCTCCCTGCTATTGCACCTGGGAAAGCAGCTGAAGATGGCCCAAGTGCTTGGGCCCCTGCACCCGCGTACAGGACCCCAGTGGAATTCCTGGCTCCTGTCTTTGGCCTGACCCAGCCCTGGCTTTTACAGCTATTTGGGGAGTGAGCCAACAGATGGAAGATCTCTTTTTCTCTGCCTCTTTCTGTCACTCTGCCTTTCAAATAAATAAAACAGAACAAAAAACCATCACTGACAAAAACTTTAATATATATAAAATGTTCCAAGCAGGTAATCGGGAACATCAAGCCTCACAAAAAAAACTGTAGATTTAGAAAGGAACAAACGAAGAAATGAGAAAAAGAAACACTCATTGTGAGTATTGAAAATTTTGCCAAATCTGTGTCTCACACACACACACACATGAAATGAAGTGTTTTGTTGTGTGCTTGGGGCCAGGTGTCTGGCTAGCCTCGACAGTACCACGCACCGGTTGCCCATTGGGTTTTCTCCTTCAACATGGTCTCTCTTCCCCCACCTCCCCTCTGTTGCACTAGTGGTGCTGGCTGCTTTCACACAATGCTGTGTTGCTCACTTCACAGTCTGAAGTGGGCTTGAGGAGGAAATCTCCATGCAGTACCTCAGGGGACACAGGCCCCTTCCGCCTTGTGGTTCTCAAAATCTCCAGTTACAGCAGATGGGGAAAGAGCAGATTACATGGGAGTGTTTGTGGGCCAAGGCCAGAATTTGCATCATCACTTTTGCCAACTTCCATGAGCCAGGACTTGACCTTGTGACTCCACCCAACTGCAAGCAAAGATGGGAAATGGAGTTTGTGTGCCCAGGAGGAAAAGGAAACAAGATTTTGGAAACAGTGGCCTCTGTTACATACTGTGCCGCCTCATCATGCTGTTATTTCAGCCTATACCTTCCTGTGTGCAGGGTTTTTTTCCCTGTGTTGTACTGTATGTAGGTATTTTATCCCTATTTAAAAATGTATCTGATTTTTTTTTCCTACTCCTCTAATGATTGCTTGTAATAACTCAAAAGCCATTGCTTATCTTTGGTATATAGTGGTTTAGTCTGTCAGAAATGTTTTCATTTCGAATAACAGAAAACTAAGAATGCTGTAAGCCAACAGAGGCAGATCTTTTCATGTCACAGGTCCGCAGTTCTCTGTGGCCAGCACTGGCCAAAACAAGGAAGCCTTGGTCTTTCCATTACAGGTGCCGAGCTCCAGGCTCATGCTACTGCGAGAAGGGGTGGTTCCGCTGTGTCTGGCTTTTTTGTCAGGAGAGCAAAAGCTTTTCCAGAACCTTCCAGCATATTTCTGCTTATGTCCTGTTGGCCAGAATTAGGTAAGAGGAGGGCTGAGAAGACAAGTGACTTAGAAGGAAGCTGAGTAAAGGAGAAGGGGCTGGGAATGGCTGAGGGTGAGCCAGCCAGCAGCTGCCCCAGAGTCTGGTGCAGGCGCGATGCCAACCAAGCCGTTGCACCCAGCCCAGCCAACTTTTTAGTCTGTCTTTTAACAGCACAAACTCAGGGATGAGTAGGATGAACTTGAAGGTAGCATCATTAGGAATAATAAACCACTTTTCCAGAGAACAATCTGAGTACAGTCTTATTTATTTATTTTTTTAGTTTACGTATCATGTAAGCTAACAGTAGATAACTTGGGGGACATCATACTAAGACAGTGAGGTAAGTGAGGGAAGAGCCATGTACAGAGCTGTCTCATGTACCGTTGTGGGTGTGGCCAAGTTGAGAAGGGCTGACCGACTCAGCCGATAGCTCCGTCTGGTGAAGTACTGCGTAGCTATTAGAAGTGAGCGTGAAGGTCCAGTCTCAGATACTGCCACTGTCACGGTCAAAGAGAATGTTTTTTAAGGTGTAGAGTAGAAGGGCAAAACTACACAGCAAGCTGTTCTGAGTAGTGGGACTTTAATTTTCTCCAAAATGGTGGTGTCTAAATTTCACTTTTAAAATAATGGGTACATGATACATTTACAGTAAAAAACAATGCGTGTTGACACAGTGTACAAAGACATCATCACGTCAGAGCTTCCCTACTTGGATCATTGTCTTAGCCTTCCATTTGGTCCTACCAGTAGAGCTGCCGTTTCATTTGTCACTGCATAGAAGTAGAGCCTGTTTACCTGTGTGAGTGTGTGTGTGTAAGTGGAATTCCATGATTTATTTTGTCTGAATGAATACATGAGAATTCTTTTTTTCTGGGACTACATTTTGCCCAGATTATTCACTTAAGTATGAGAGTAGGGACGGGGGCAGCTTTGGGCAGAACTAAAAGCCTTCTAAAGTTAGGAACCTTGAAACTGCACCTCAGTGAACAGTGACTAACTTGTACCTTCGTGAAGACTCGGAGTGCCCCAAGCCCATAATGAAGAAGAGGTTATTTGGTTTTCCACTTTGTTAATGAGATATACCCATTGGTTAGAACATTTATTGAGTGAATTTCAGATTTCTCATGAGTGTGAAAGGTGTATTTTTTATGTTTTTTTTTTAAATTTTTTTCTAGTTACAGAGGGATATATATATATATATAGAGAGAGAGAGAGAGAGAGAGAATTTATTTGAAAGGCAGAGTTACAGAGAGGCACAGGCAGAGAGAGGTCTTCCATCTGCTGGTTCACTCCCCAATTGGCCACAACGGCTGGAGCTGTGCCGATCCGAAGCCAGGAGCTTCTTCCGGGTCTCCCATGTGGGTGCAGGGGCCCAAGCACTTGGGCCATCTTCCACTGCGTTCCCAGGCCACAGCAGAGAGCTGGGTTGGAAATGGAGCAGCTGGGTCTCGAACCAGCACCCATATGGTACGCCGGCACTGCAGGCGGCAGCCCTGAAAGGCATATTGTGAAAGCATCTTCGTACTAAGCTGCATGGCTTGTGGAAGCGAGTTTCCCATTGACACTGGGTCAGAGCACCCAAGCTGGCTGCTGGTGAGGGTAGGTGGATTTAAGCTTCTTGGTGATTGACCATTCTCAGAATCAGAATCCTGCTGGTTTACGTTAGTGGCCCTGGAGTCTTTGACGTGACACAGTTCCCCAGGGTGGGGTAGGCAGAATTCCCTCCAGATGCCAACTCCTTACTGCGGAAGTCGGTGAAGATTTCAAAACTCACAACTGCACACAGAAGTGACCTTTTCCCAGCCCTGTCTTGAAGAAATTGGAAGCCAAACATGGAAGCCCAGCTTGATCCTCTTTTAAACTCAATTACAGTCTGACTCCTGGGTATGTGCAGATTTTTTTTCCCCAGAAAGAAAAGTCACTGTATGAAAAACACAAAATGGGCCGGCGCCGTGGCTCACTAGGCTAATCCTCCACCTGTGACGCTGGTACCCTGGGTTCTAGTCCCAGTTGGGGCGCCAGATTCTGTCCAGGTTGTTCCTCTTCCAGTCCAGTTCTCTGCTGTGGCCCGGAAGTGCAGTGGAGGATGGCCCAAGTCCTTGGGCCCTGCACCCACATGGGAGACCAGGAGAAGCTCCTGGCCTCAGATTGGCGCAGCACGCCAGCCATGGCAGCCATTTGGGGAGCGAACCAATGGAAGGAAGACCTTTCTCTTTCTCTCTTTCTCTCACTGTCTAACTCTACCTGTCAGAAAAGAAAAGAAAAACACAAAATGTAGAGGATGGCTCATCCCCACTACAAACCGGGAGCTGTGGGCAAACTGTGAGAAAGGGAAATAAGACATCGCTTCCTGAAATCTTGGGCAAGAAATATGTGGGAATATTTAAATATTTTCAAGTTCAGTAATTAACCACAAGGAATACTGTAGCCTATCAAACATTCCAAAGCATACGTATTTTATACGGCTTTAAGTATTATCTACTTTGTTGTAGAAGTCCTGGAAATGTCAATTTCTGTTGGTTTATGTGAAAAATCGTAAAACCTCTGTGTCACCTAGAATTGCTTAGAGCAGTCAAGGGAAAATACATAGATACTGGCTGCATATACCTGTATATATGCTGTATCTACAAGTCCCCAAGGTCAGCTTCCCAAAGTACGCCCTTGAGAATATCTGTTCTCCCCGATGAAGGGCCAGCCTGTGGTCAGGTGGCAGGACTGACTTCCACAGATAAACACCTACCCCTTAAGCACCAAGGCTTTGTGGGTGAAGGGATCACAGCAGTGCCTGTAGAGATTTTTAACTGGAAATACATATGCCCAACTATTACTGCAAGCCTTCACGGTGAAGTTCGTTTTTACCATGCTCTCTTAATTTCCAGCTGGAAACCCACCACTCACTGTGATTCCTTCCCATTGCAAAAATGCCACTTCCTTGCCCAGGAGCTCCGGTGACATGAGCGCTGCTATTTGGCCATGCTCTTGCGGTTCTAAAATGTGACCTTGGCGGCAGTCGTCTGGAAGCAGAGGCCTCCACAGCCCCTGTCACTGGGTGTGACTGGAGGGCATCTGACTGCGCAGAGTGGCTGTTGGAAGAAGAAACATGGCAGAACTGGCCTTCGGTCACGCCAGCTGTGGCCGGGAAGAGTGGCAGCAGCCGTAAGGACCATTCTCAGTTTGCACATGTGGGTACTGTGGCTTTCCTTGCGTGTTTAATTGGAAATACGATCGTGGTGCTGAAGTGACACAGAGGCCCCTCTGTGACCCTCCCTATCCTAATGTCGGGAAGGAAACAGCCTCACGGGTTGGCAGAGGCATGGCCAGCCACCGATTCTGACCTTGACCCGACGAAGGACCCACCGAGAGATCAGGCAGAATCATTCCGACACGTGCTCTCTGGCTGTGTCTTACGATTAATTCATTTTAGTTTGTGTTTTAGACTCGAGCTTTTTCTCAGTTACCTTTGAGTTCTTGCATGTTGACAAGAATGAGTGTGATTACAAAGAGTGTAGGGAAACGGGGATAAAGCTTTCTGTTAAGTGATAGTCCAAGATGTGATAAAAAGAAAACATTTCCGCTTGGGTTTGGAACAGGGAGTCAGATTTGCTAAGGATCTGGGAAGCCGGGCAGCTATTTCCAAGGTTCTTTTCTGCATCTTTCAGCCCTGGTCGGACTCCCAAACTGCACCATTGGCTGGGCAGAAGCATCGGAAACTTGAGCGGGTATTGCTTTTCTATTTCCAGACCACTGGGATAGCAGCATTTGAGAGAGACGCACCCAGCCTATCAGCAGAGGGTGTTCTTAGCTGAAACCATGTATTTTCTACCTGGCCAAGCCTCCTAGCCGAGCCAGCAGAAGCTGATCAGAGGTGCTGGATACCCCAGAGGCAACAGCGAGCTGTGAACGCAGCCCGTGAGCATCCAGAGACTCCGTGTGCAGAGAAGTCAGCAGAGCTCAAGCCTGGGGGCCTGCAGGGGCTGGCCCTGGCATTTCCCTCAGTTTCCCTGGGCTGCAGAAACATGCAGTCTCCCGGAGTTCCACCCCACCAACCTCTCAACTCCTGTGGCAACTGGCGACCAGCGCTACATGGCTTGGAACAGAATACACAGCTTCCTGTGCGCTGTGCAGGAGCTGGAGCTGGCCACCGGGCTCGCGCCTTCTTTCCCACACTCATACGTAGGCGTCCTTGGATAAGGGAGGATAAAGACACACAACACCCATTCTTGCAAAGAGCTCAAGATTCCGTAGGGGCGATAGCAGGATGGTATTTGGTATCTGCTTTACGTAGTTGAAGTGCATGTATTCTGCAAACCAGCTCAAGTCTTTATTTGAACTATACATAGGTGTGCGTACACACATTGGAGGGTGTGGGCTAAGACTAACTCCTCTCCTCTCTTCTGAATGTCAGCAAAAGCCTCCTCGCTGCTCTTTCTGCTGCTGGATGCGCCTTGCCAATTCCCTGCCCCCAAAATGGCCACAATTGGGGCCGGTACTGTGGTAGTAGTGGTAAAGCTGCCACCATATAGGTGCCACTTCATGTCCTGGCTGCTCCACTTTCAGTCCAGCTCCCTGCTAATGGCCTGGGAAAGCAGTGGAAGATGACCCAAGTGCTTGGGCCCCTGCACCAATGTGGGAGACCCGGAAGAAGCTCCTGGCTTCTGGCTTCGGCCTGGTCCAGCCCTGGCTGTTGTGGCCATCTGGGGATTGAACCAGCAGATGGAAGCTCTCACTTGCTCTCTAACTCTGATTTTCAAATAAATAAATAAATAAATCTTTAGGAAAAAAAAAAAAGTCCACAATCTCTTTGGCCTATGGAATCCAGTAAAACCCCACCATCTGGCGTGAAAGGATTTCTGAAGTATCATCTTTTTGACTTATCCAGGTAAAATTCTCATACTGCACCTGGCTGCCTCCAATCATTAGGCTGGCCTAGTCTGATCATGGATTCCAAAGCACTCTTCCAGAGCTCCAGGCTCTGGCCATCATGGTTTCCTGATGCACCTGGAGTTCTGCCTTTCTCCCTCCCCTCCATCACCAGCACGCAGAGCCTATGCATGGGGATGTATCCAAGTAAAAATAGGTGTCCCATTAAAAATGTTCCCAACAGGGCTGATGTTGGGGCACAGAGGGTTAAGCTGCCACTTGGGAATGCCGGGACCCACACTGGAGCGCTGGCTCAAGTCCTGATGCTTGCTTTCCAATCCAACAGCCTGCTGTACACCTGGGAAGGCAGCAGATGATGGCCCAAGTGCTTGGGTCCCTGTCATCCATGTGGGAGACCATGTGGAACTCCTGGTCCCTGGCTCCCGGCTTCAGCCTGGTTATTAAAGGCATTTGAGAGAGTGAACCAACAGATGGGGACCTACCTCTCTCTCCCTTTCAAATAGATGAAAATAAATTTAAAAAAAAAATGCCAAACAGTGACAAAAATAAGAGACAGAAATGCAGATTGACAAGGCCGGAGGCCATTTGTGACTCAAATCTCAGCACATGGTACAGGGCTATGGGTGCTATGAGAGCCTCTCCCGGGGAAGGTCCCCCCTTCAAGAGGCAGGTGCCTGGGGGACCTGGGGCAAGTCCCCAGCTGAGAAGCAATCCCGAGGGCAAGCGGTGAGTGCCCGCCAGCTGAGCTTCTGCCGCCCATGCCCCAGGGCACGCAGGGGCAAGGGTCACGCACAGAAGCAGCCTTTGCGGGAGCCCGGTGGAGAGGCGAAGCCTACGCAGCAAAGCCAGGGTCACAGAACCGCGCGGCCTGCCACCGGGCGTTTGCTTGCCCCCGCGTCACTCCTCATACTTTGCCCTTGAAGTTCTCCCATCCTGCCAGGACGAAGAATGACGTAGGATGTCTTACAGGCCTCAGTGGCAATCGCTCAAAAGCAGAGGGACAGTAGCCTGGGAAACACGGAGGCAGCACGTGCGGCGGGGAGTGTCCTGGCCGGAAATGTGCTGCTAAGGAGCAGGTGAATAATGGGACCAGTGGAAAATCAGGAAATGAGAATCTAATGAAGCCATAGGCTACAAACAGGAGCACAACGAAAACGGGCAAGAGCTCACAGGGAGCACACAAAGTAGGAAGCAGAAGATGAGCAGGCACGGGGAAACCCTGACCACACAGGCGCCCCCTCCCCTCGCTTAACCGCCGGTTTCCCGCAGCTGCCCCGCACACCAGCAGCCCATGATAGGCACTTGCAAGCCTGTTGCTCAGGACCTTGCTATCCCATGGTAGCTGTCTTTGCTAAAGGGCTAATAAAGCCGGACAGGACTGGCTTCAGCCAACTTTGTACCTGGCGCCTGCGCAGATGGACGCAGCGTGACCGTAGAGTTGCCTTACAGTGTTAACTGTGGCGCCTGCGATGTGTCAGCGGCCCACTTTGAACGTGCAGTGAAGTCACGTGATTTGCCAGGGCGCATGCTCAGAGGATTTTCCCTCTTGGGGTTGACGCTGTGGTGCAGAGGGTTGACGCCCTGGCCTGCAGCGCCAGCATCCCATATGGGTGCCGGTTCAAGACCTGGCTGCTCCACTTCCAATCCAGTTCTCTGTTATGGCCTGGGAAGACAGTGGAGGATGGCCCAAGTCCTTGGGCCCCTGCACCTGCATGAGAGACCTGGAAAAAGCTCCTGGCTCCTGGCTTCAGATCAGTGCAGCTCTGGCTGTTGTGGCCATCTGGGGAGTGAATCAGTGGATGGAAGACCTTTGTCTGTGTCTCTGTCTCTGTCTCTCTCACCTCTGCCTCTTGGCTGTGCCGATCCAAAGCCAGGAGCCAGGAGCTTCTTCCAGGTCTCCCACGTGGGTGCAGGGGCCCAAGGACTTGGGCCATCTTCTACTGCCTTCCCACCACAGCAGAGCCAAGCCCATTTCTAAACAGGCGACGCTATTTGCAGGCCTTCATTCAGAACTTGCTCTTTCTCAGGCGATGAACTCACCATTCATGCATGCGAGCCCGTGGATCTGTTGTAACAGGGAGAGGAGTGGCAGGTTCCTGCCGGAGCAGCTGCACCAAGAGCCCGGGATCACGGATCAGAGCGGCTGCCCCTGTGTCTGGGCTCTGAGGCTCAGCCTTGTGAATTCCCGGCGCCCCTGACTTCCTCCACTTTCACCCTGGCCGGGCTGGGCTATGCCTTCTGTATCCGTCTGTATCCAGTTCCATCGGGGTTATTGATGGTCGACCACTGGCCTAGCTTCTCTTGCATTTTTGGCCGTGACACTTGGGGTCTCCTGGTTCTGTTTAGTTTTCCCCCTCTCATCTCATCTCAGTGCCAGCATCTCACCTCATCCCTCACCCAGCAAATATTCATGAAGTGCCTGCCTAGATCAGCCCGGTCCTCAGCTAAGGCACAGGGCAGGTGGAGGTGCATGGCTGAGGGACACACGGAACCCTGGAGAAGCAAGCAGGGCTAACTTGGGAATGGAAGCCCAGAGCCTCAGAGCCAGGAAGCCAATGAGGAAGTCCTCAGACCAAGGCTGGGGGTGCCCAGGAGTCTCTGCAGGCCACTCAGGCAAGTGCCCGAGGCCAGAGGCATCTGTGCAATGGCAGCAGCCAAGGGAAAAGGTACCCGGCTCAGGAAGGAGGGACGGGAGAGGGTTTTCCCTTCTGCCTGTTTCACCGGGGCCCCTGCCCATGGCGGGGGGGCTGCCCATGGAGGTGGGGAGGAGGACCCTCCCCACTCAGCTCACCAACCCACATGCCAGCCTCATCCAGGAGCAGCCTCGCAGAGACACGGGAGGTGTACTGACCGGTTCTCCAAGCAGCTATGCAGCTGGTCAGGTTAACCCCCAAGGCCATCCATCGTGGGTATAAACAAATCCGATGCACCTCTGCTCTCCTGGTTGCTTATAATAAGGCAAACCTATTTTTAGCAGACTTAAACCATTGACACTTTTTTTATTTGATTAATTAATTTATTTGAGAGGCAGAGACACAGAGAAAGAGAGACAGACAGAGGACACCCATCCACTGGGTCACTTTCTAAATGCCCACAACAGCTGGGGCTGGCTAGGCTCAGGTCTCCTGTCTGGGTAGCAGGGACCCAACTGCTTGAGCCATCCCCTGCTGCCTCCCGGGTGCATGCTGGCAGGAAGCCAGGGTCAGGAGCAGGGCCAGGACTCCAGCCCAGGCACTCCCATATGCGGTGAGGGCATCCCAAGTAGCATTAACTGCAAGGCCAAAGGCCCTGTCGTTGTAAATCTTTGAAAACACACATAGAATTGTGTTGTGTGTTAAGGTAAAACTTCATTTAAAAAAAATCCACTATTTAGGCTCCCCTTGCTTCTCAGTTGAAGTGGAGCAATCTGGTCACCCCGGAGCAGATCTTCCATCTGGAAGGATCTCCGGAGAAGCCCTCCCTGGCTATGCACTGCCTGGCAGGCCTATCAGGCCCACTCCAGCGAGCACGGGGTGTCTCAGGAACGCGGCTGGCTGGGAAAGCCTGCTCCCCCAACCCCAGGACACCGGGGATCAGCTGGAAGATTTGGGCGCCCTGGTGCGTGGGTGCTGGTGATTTGTAGAGATGTCCGCAAGCTGGGAAATGCAGCCGTGCGGCCTCTAGGCAAGTCAGCTCCGGCGGAGGGCAGCTGGACAAACAGCTTTGCGCCTGCTCACTGTTGAACGTGGAGGCGCAGCAGAGGAGGATCTGCGCCCTTGGGGTGGTAGTCAGTTTCGGTGGCCGCCAGGCGTCTTCACTGAAAATCACTGGAGGGGTGCAGGCGATTCAGTTGGTACAGCTCGGTGCATGAGGTATTGACCCAGCCAAGACGGGTCTGTCTGCCTGTGCACATCAGAAAGCCAAGTGCCAAAGCCGCGATGTCCTGCCTAGAGGGGGTGTATTAGCCCGGGACCCAGCAGGAGTCAACAGTCACCAGGGGTTGTGGGTTGTGGGGAGGGAGCCGGTCTGCAGGAAGCCAGCGGCGCCTTGCTCTCATTGGACCGGCAGGAACCAGGCTCGCAGTGAAAGAGGATATGATGAGGCTCATTGTTAACACACAGGGCAAGGGGACCCGCAGGAAAAGAATGGGCAAGTGGGCCACTGCTGTGGCATAGCGGGTTAAGCCGCCGCGCTGTATGGGATGCTGGCACCAGTTCAAGTCCCGGCTGCTCCACTTCCTATCCAGCTCCCTGCTAATGCACCTGGGCAAGCAGTGGAAGATGACCCAAGTGCCTGGGCCCTTGCACCCACGTGGGAGACCTTAAGAAGTTCCTGGATCCTGGCTTTGACTTGGCCCAGCTCCAGCCATTGTTGTCATCTGGGGAATGAACTAGCAGATGGAAGACCTCTCCTTCTCTCTCTCTTTCTCTCTCTCTCTCTGTCTCTCCCTCTTTCTCTGTAACTCTGCCTTTCAGATAAAATAAATCTTTTTTTTTTTTTTGACAGGCAGAGTGGACAGTGAGAGAGAGAGAGAGACAGAGAGAAAGGTCTTCCTTTGCCGTTGGTTCACCCTCCAATGGCCGCCGCAGCTGGCGCGCTGCAGCCGGCGCACCACGCTGATCTGATGGCAGGAGCCAGGTACTTCTCCTGGTCTCCCATGGGGTGCGGGGCCCAAGCACTTGGGCTATCCTCCACTGCACTCCCTGGCCACAGCAGAGGGCTGGCCTGGAAGAGGGGCAACCGGGACAGAATCCGGCGCCCCGACCGGGACTAGAACCCGGTGTGCCGGCGCCGCAAGGCGGAGGATTAGCCTAGTGAGCCGTGGCACCGGCCAAAATAAATAAATCTTAAAAAAAAATGGGGAAAGATGAGAAGAGGCGTCTGAGCTTGAGGGGTCAGGGAGGAAGCACTGGTGGACACTCCACTGCCAAAGTTAGCCACAAATGATTGTTAACAAATCAGTCACCTTCCAACAGAAGCCTGTACTTTCCTCTGCTCTGTTCAGAACACTTTCCTGTCTTTTTTTCTTTAGAATTTTCTTACGGTGATGGGAATGGCAGAGAGACAAACAGAGATCTCCTGTCCATTGGTTCATTCCCCAAATGCCCGCAACTACCAGGATTAGGCCAGACTGAAGCAGGAGCCCAGAACTCAATCTGGGTGTCCCGCATGGCGGGGCATGGGCCCAGCACTGGAAACCTCACCTGCCGCCTGTCTGGGGTGCATCCACAGGAAGTTGGAATGGGAAGCAGAGCCTGACCTTGAACCCAGGCACTTCCCCATGGGATGGGGGCATCCCCGGCAGGGTCTTAAGAGCGGCTGCACCAGTCACCTGCCTCAGCTTTGTTTGTTTGTTTGTTTTTAAGAATTATTTATTTATTTGAAAGGCAGAGCTTAGAGAGAGGGAGAGACAGAGATCTCCTACACTCTGGGTCTACCTATACACCTGTATAACTGTTTTCCTTCCCTGGTATGGTAGATTCTAAGTATTGAAACAGTTTTGAGTTGAATTGTCAGCACAATCCGTATTGGCACTAAAGGACGCAACATAAGAGTGAAGACAGGAGGTCATGAAACAAAAAGGAACCTTTTCTTTACACACTGCCTATCAATGAAGTGGATGGGGCCAGCGCTGTGGTGTAGCGGGTAAAGCCGCCGCCTGCAGTGCTGGCATCCCATATGGGCGCCCATTCGAGTCCCGGCTGCTCCACTTCCGATCCAGCTCTCTGCTATGGCCTGGGAAAGCAATAGAAGATGACCCAAGTCCTCTCTCTCTTTCCCTCTCTCTCCCTCTCTCTCTCTCTCCTCTCTGTGTAACTCTTTCAAATGAATAAGTAAATCTTTTTAAAAAATGGAGTGGATGCAGTTTGTCAGTGGATAACTGTTAGTGCTGGCTCAGAGGACACAGTTCTGGCCTTGCTCTTCACAGGTAGGGATGGAAGTCCTCATAAACAATTAGACAGAATTGGAGTCTCATCAATAGTGAGGTCATTCCCAGGGTTTTTTTTTTTTTTTCCAGTAATAATGATTTTTTTGATACAGAAATTATTTCTGGTGATCTGTCCACTGAGCGCGTGGCCTTCATGGGTTTTGGTGGAAGCAGCCACTGGAGACCAGTTGGCACCCAGAAGGCTGGCTGCCCCCAGCCCTGGGAGCGGGTGCAGGGCTCCAGGACACCACTCAGAGCGCTCCTTTCTTTGAGATCTTTTCCTCTGAAAGGGGAACCAAGTGGAGTCAATGGGAGAAGGAGATGCACCCCAGGTGGTACCTGAGGGCAACTCTGTTTCGGGAAAGGGCTCACAGAGGGCGGGAGGGAGGTGGACATTGACCCTGTGATGCTACCTGTGTCCACGGCTCCAGGGAGCTCCTCAGTCTCCCTGGGATCTGCTCGCTGGCTGCAAGGCTGCGTTGTGGGCGAGGGCTTGTGCTGCAGATCGGCGGGGAGAGGAGTCAGGGCCGCGGCGAGGGTCCACGCCTCACACAAGTGCACTTAGAAAGTTTGTGGAAAGCTGCAGCTAAAGAACTAAGTTTATTTTGCTACAAAAGAGATGAAATCCTTGCATACCTTATTCACAAGGTAAATTTTCCACTATTTTTGTTTTTAAAATATTTATTTATTTGAAAGGCAGAGTTACAGAGAAAGAGGGAGAGACAGAGAGAATCTTCCATCTGCTGGTTCACTCCCCAATGGTTGCAATGGTCAAGGATGGGCCAGGTGAAGCCAAGAGCTTGGAATTCCATCCAGGTCTCCCATGTGGATATAGGAGCCCAAGCACTTGGGCCACCCTCTGCTGCTTTCCTAGGTGCATTAGCAGGGAGCTGGATTGGAAGTGGAGCAGCCGGGTCTTAAACCAGTGCCCACATGGGATGGCAGCAGCTTAACTCACTGTGCCACAACACCAGCCCTTCCATGAATTTGTTGAAGTTCCTTTGTACAACAAGGCCCTGTGATGGCCTCAGAAAGACTGTGGAATGCAGAGTCGGCAGCTCCTCTTCTAGGGTAAGATGGTGCAAGTGCAGAGCCAGCCAGAGAGCCTCCTGCTGTGGTTCTTCTTGGCTCTGTCTTGCCCAGGATGGCCAGGCACACTGCAATCAACAACTCCACTCCCTTCCCTTTCTGTTTCATTTTTTTTTAAAAAAAGATTTATTTACTTAGTTGAAAGGCAGAGTTACAGAGAAGCAGAGGCAGAGAGAGAGAGAGAGAGAGAGAGAGAGAGAGAGAGAGAGAGGTCTTCCATCCTCTGGCTCACTCCCCAAATGGCCACAATGGCTGGAGCTGGGCCAATGCAAAGCCAGGAGCCAGGAGCTTCTTCTGGGTCTCCCACCTGGGTGTAGGGCCCCAAGCACTTGGGCCATCTTCTACTGCTTTCCCAGGACATAGCAGAGAGCTGGATCAGAAGTAGAGCAGCCAGTGGTTACCACTCAACTCTCTGTCTCTATGAGGTTGGCTACTCTAAGTACCTCCTCTAAGTAGAATCTTACAGTATTCGACTTAGCTCAATGCCCTCAAGATGCACTCATGCTATAGCCTGTGGGAGCAGCTCCTTCCTTTTTAATGTTGAGTAATATTCCCTTGCATGGATAAGTCACATTTTATTTACCCATCTGTCAGCAGACTTTTGGGTAGCTTTCACATTTTAGTTACTGGGAATGTGCTGCCATGTATATAGATGGACAAACATGTCTTTGAGAGCCTGTTTTCAGTTCTTTGAAGTATGTACCGAAAGTGGAATTGTTGGATTGTGTGGGAAATACATGGTTCCTTAGCCTCTTCTGTTCATTTTACATTCCCACCTACAGTGCACAGAGGGTTCCAATTTCTCCACAGTCTCCCCACTACTAGATATTTTCAGTTTTTGATTTTGGGGTCTTTGTTGTTGTTTGTGTGTGAGTCGCCATCCTGAGTGATTGTAGTTTTGATTGGCATTTCTTTAGTGATTGGTGATATTGAGCTTTTCGTGTGTTTATTGACCACTTTAGATAAACGTCTATTCAAGTGTTTTGCCCATTTTTGAATTGGATTGTTTTGTTGTTGAGTTTCAGAACTTTTTTCTTTAGGATTTATTTATTTGAAAAGCATAGTTTCAGTGAGAGAGGGAGAGACAGAGAGAAGCAAAGAGATCTTCCATTCACTGGCTCAATTCTCCAAGTGGCTGCCAGCTGGGCCTGTCCAAAGCCAGGAGCCTGGAATTTCATCTGGTTCTCCCACATGGGTGCAGTGGCCCATGCACTTGAGCTGTCTTCTGCTGCTTTCCCAGGCACATTAACAGGAAGCTAGATCAGAAGTGGAGCAGCTGGGGCTCAAACAAGCTCCCATAAGGGATGACAGTGTCACAGGCAGCAGCATCATTGGCTGCACCACAGCGCTGCTCCCAGAGTTTCAGGGTTCTTTATGTGTTCTAGATATCAATTCCTTATCTGATATATGACTCGGCAATATTCTATGGGCCACCTTTTTACTCTGTTAATAGTGTCCTCTTTAGGCATCAATTTTTAATTATCATGAAGCCAAATTTATCTATTTTTTTAAATTTGTTTTCTATGCCATTGACGTCATATCCAAGAAATCATTGCCAAATCCAATGTTGTGAAGCTGTTGCCTTATGTTTTCGTCTAAGAGTTTTGTAGTTTTAGGTCTTCCCCGTAGGTCTTTGATTCATGTTGAGTTCATATTTGTATATGGCATTAGATAAGATTCAAATCATTCTTCTGCTTATGGATATCCAATTTTCCCAGCACCATTTGCTGAAAAGACTGTCCTTTACCCATTGAATGGTCACAGTATCCTTGTCAGAAACCACGTGTGCATATACGCAAGGCCTTATTCCTGGGTTCTCGATTTTATTCCATCACATCATGTATCTGTCTTCATGCCAGTGTGTATTAGTCAATTAGTCAGCTGGTTTCTGCTTTTTCATTTTCACTAAAATATCTGAGAGGGGCTTATTAGGAAAGAAAGGCTTTTTAAAAAAAATCTATTTACTTACTTGAAAGTAGGGAGATTACTGATGCCATAAACAGGAGTGTCAATTTGTAAAGTCAACAACAGGAGTCACTGTGCACTTACTCCTCATGTAGGATCTCTGTCCTAAATGTGCTGTACATTGAGGCTTAATGCTATAACGAGTACTCAAACAGTATATTTCACTTTGTGTTTCTATAGGGGTGCAAACTGTTGAAATCTTTACTTAATGTATACTAAACTGATCTTCTGTTAAAAAAAAAAAAGAAGAAATTAGCAATTCCCAACTTGACTCTCACTGGGATTAAACATGACAATAGGTCTGATCTGATTTCATCATCATTTAAAAAATCATCTATTATTTTTCACTTTATGTTTCTTGTGGGAGCAAACTATTGAAATCTTTACTTAATATATGCTTAACTGATCTTCTGTATATAAAGAGAATTGAAAATGAATCCTCATGTGAATGGAAGGGGAGAGGGAATGGGAAAGGGGAGGGTTGCGGGTGGGAGGGACGTTATGGGGGGGAAGCCATTGTAATCCATAAGTCGTACTTTGGAAATTTATATTCATTAAATAAAAGTTAAAAAAAATTATTTACTTACTTGAAAGTTACACAGAGAGAGAAGGAGAGGCAGAGAGAGAGAGAGAGAGAGAGAGAGAGAGAGAGATCTTCCATCCTCTGGTTCATTCTCCGAATGGCCATAATGAATTAAGCCAGACCTATCCGAAGCCAGGAGCCAGGAGTTTCTTCCGGGTCTCCCACAAGGGTGCAGGGGTCCAAGGACTTGAGCCATCTTCTGCTTTCCCAGGCCACAGCAGAGAGCTGGATCAGAAGTAGAGCAGCCGGGACTTGGGATGCCAGCACTGCAGGCAGTGGCTTTACCCGCTCTGCCACAGCGCCGGCCCAGGTTTATTTTTGACTTACAGTTTGGACATTCACAGTTCAAGATGCCATCAATCTGGCATCTGATAGAGGCTGACGATGGTGGTGCATATGTAGAGGAATAAACACAAGGAAAGCCAACAAGACAGATGAGAGAGAGAGAGAGAGAAACGGGAAAAATGCTTAGTTTACATAACCAGCTCTCTTGCAAGAACTGCCTTCCAGGAGCAAGCCTCCAGCAACCTAAATACCTCCCAGAGACAGAGACAGAGACAGAGAGAGACAGAGAGAGATCTTCTATCCACTAGTTCAATCCCCAAATGGCTACAATGTTGGGGCTGGGCCAGACCAAAGCCAGAAATCAGGGACTCCCTCTAGGTCTCCCACATGGGTGCAGGGACCCAAGTACCTGAGCCATCCTTTGCAGCCTTCCCAGGCACATTAGCAGGGAGCTGGATTGGAAACAGAGCAGCTGAGACCAAACTGATACTCTGATATGGGATGCTGGTGTCACAGGCGGCTGCCTCGCCCACTGCACCACAATGCCAGACCCTCATACTCTTTTGATTACTGCAGCTTTGTATGAAGTTTTGAGTTCAGGAAATGTGAACCCCTCTACTTTGGTCTTCTTTTTAAAGATTATTTTGGCTATTTGGGATACTTTGATTCCATATGAATTCTAGGATTAGTTTTTCTATCTCTGCAAAAAACATCACTGGGATTTGCATCAAATCTATAGATTTCCAATCTATGTATTCACTCCCCAAATTACAGCATCTACTCACTGGGGCTGGGCCAGGAGCCTGGAACTCAAATCAGATCTCTGACATGGTAGTAGTAATTCAAGTAATTCAAGTTCACCCCCCAAATGGCCACTACGGCCGACGCACTGCGCCGGAGCCAGGTGCTTCTCCTGGTCTCCCATGCGGGTGCAGGGCCCAAGCACTTGGGCCATCCTCCACTGCACTCCCTGGCCATAGCAGAGAGCTGGCCTGGAAGAGGAGCAACCAGGACAGAGTCCGGCACCCCAACCGGGACTAGAACCCAGGGTGCTGGTGCCACAGGCGGAGGATTAGCTAAGTGAGCCGTGTCGCTGGCCCAGCCCACATGGTTTTCTACATAACATCACGTGTAGGGAGAAATTTTCCTTTCCAGTTTGCTTGCCTTTTCTTTCTTTCTGTTGCCTAAATGCTCTGGCTAGAACTTCCAGGGCTCTGCTGAATGGAGTTGATGACATCCGGCATCATTGCCTTGTTTCTGATTTTGGAGGAAAGATTTTCAGAGTCTCAGCAAGGCACGTGGTGTGTGCTGTGGGTTTTCATATATGGCCTTTATCATTGAGGTAATTTCCTTCTACTCTTGGTTTGTTGAGTGAGTTCCTCACTGAACAATGCTGAATTTTTTTCTGCCTCAATTGCGATGATCAGGAGATATTTTTCCCCATTCATTCTGATGATGTGGAACATGATGTTGATTGACTTTTGTATATTGCACCGTTTTTGCATTCCAGGAATAAATTTCACTTGGTCACGGTGCATAATTCTGTTAATATGCTGCTAAACTGAGTTTGATGTATTTTGTTAAGAATCTCTGCTTCAATGCTCATGAGGGATATTGGCAGAGACAGAGAGAGAGAGAGAGAGAGAGAGAGAGAGGAGGGGGGCCAAAGAGATCTTCCATCTCTTGGTTCACTGCCCCACTAGCTGCAATGGCCAGGGTTAGACCAGGCTGAAGCCAAGAGCCAGAAGCTTCCTCTGGGTCTCCTACGTGGCTGGCAGGGGCTTCTGCTGCCTTCCTAGGTGCATTAGTGAGGAGCTAGATTGGAAGTGGAGCAGCCAGGACTCATAATGGGATGCCAATGTTGCAGGCGGTAGCTTAACCTGCTATGCCACAGCAATGGCCCCTTCTTCTTCTATTCCCTCACTTTGTAAAGCAGGTTGTTGAATTAAGAGCTTTCTTGGTTTGTAATGTACACATTTATAGCTATTTACTTTAGGATTCCTTTTTTTATCCATTGGCTGTTTAATAGTATGTTATTAATTTTCAGTTTCTTTTCTGTTAATGATTTTTAACTTTACCTCTATGTGGTTGGAGAAGATACTTTGAATGATAGCTGATAAACATCTACTGAGACTCAGGTTGTGGCGTAACATAAGATCTTTCTGGAACATGCCCCAGGGGCGGGTGAGAAGAAAATACATTCTTTTGTTGCTGGACAGTGTTCTGTATATGTCTGCTGGGTGTTGTTGGTTTTTTGTGGTAAGTCCTGGACTTCCTTAGCCATCTAACAGGTCTGGCTTTTTACTCATTATTTATGGTAAGGTATTGAGGTTTATAACTATTACTGTAGAACTTTTTATTGCTCCTTATGATTGTGTCAGTTTTTGCTTTCTGTATTTTGATGATCTGTTAGGTGCATAAATGTTTATAATTGTTATATCTTCTTTTTGTATTGAAACCTTTATTAACATATATTATCTATCTTTGTCTTGTATAACCTTTTTGATTTAAAGTCTATTTTATTTGCTATTACTATAGCCAACCCTGCTGTCTTTTGTATGGAATATATTTTTTCATGCTTTTACTTTCAACCTATTTCTTTCTTTGGATCTAAAGTAAGTATCTTATTATTAGAAAGATTATGCCAGATCATTAAAAAAACCCGTTCTTCCAATACCTGTCTTTTGACTGGAGAATTTAACCCATTTACATTTAAAGTAATGACTGATAAAGAGGGACTCACTTCTGTCATTTTGCTATTTGTTTTCTTTATGCCTTATGGGGGTTTTTGCCCCTTATTTCCTGAACTATCTTCTTTTGAGTTTAATTGATTTTTTTTTTTTTTTAGTAATGAAACATTTGAATTCCTAGCTCATTTCCTTTTGTGTATATTCTATATCTATTTTCTTTGTGGTACCACGGGAGATCAAACCAGGAGCCTGGAACTCCATCTGGGTCTCCCATGTGGGTTCAGGGGCCCAAGCACTTTTACTACCTTCCACTGCTTTCCTAAGCACATTAGCAGGAAGGTGATCAGACAGAAGTGGAGCAGCCAAGACTCAGACCTGCACTCACAGGAGACGCCAGTGTTGCAAGTGGTGGCTTAACCTGCTGGGCCACAAGGCCAGTCCATAGGCCTTAGAGTTACTGTGTAGCGTTCTTTCATTTCACCTTGCAGGATTCCTTTGTTTCTTGCAAGGTGAGTCCATTGTAACAAACTCCCTCAGTTTTTGTTTATCTGGGAACATCTTAATTTCCCCTTCATGTTTGAAGGACAGTATTGGCAGATATAGGATTCTTAACTGCCATTTTTTACTTTTTTAGCACTTTGAATGCATCAACTCATTGAGTTTTGATCTCCAGTTTGTTTTTCTTAATAATTTTTAAAAATTTTATTTTTTTTAAAAGCAGAGGGAAAGACACTCAGAGTGAGACAGGCACAGAGGGATTTCCCATCTGCTGGTTTACATCCTGAATACCTGCAACAGCTGGGGCCAGACCAGGCTGAAACCAGGAGCAGGGAACTCAATCCAGGTCTCCTACATGGATGTTAAAAACCCAAGTACTTGAGCCCTCACCTGCTGCCTCCCAAGGCAGGAAGCCGAAACGGAGAACAGAAAACCCAGGTTCTCTGCCATGGTATGTGGGTGTCCCCAAGTGACATTTTAACCATCGGACCAAGTGCCCACTGTGGCCCCCCAGTACCTGACCAGAGACCTCCTGGTGATCTTGTGGAACATCCCCAGAATGTGCTGAGTCACGGCTTTTGCAGATTTTAAGATTTTCTCTTTGTCTTTTGAAAGTTTGGTTACAATGTGTCTCATTGTGAGCCAAGTTTGATGTGCTTTTTGGATGTTTATATTCATACCTGTCATCAATCAAATTTGGACAGTTTCAGCCTCTGTGCCTTTAAATCAGAGTGTAGTCTCTGCCCCTTTTCCTCTGAGACTCTGACAGCGTGTAGCTGGGTCTGCTCGATGCTGTCCCTCAGATCCCTTGGACCTGTTCACTTCCCTTCAGCCTTTTTAGTTTCTGTTTCTTACACTTAATTCCCATTGTCTTATCTTCAGGTTCACAGATTCTTTTGGTTGGTGAAATCTAGCTTTGAACCCTTCTATTAATTTTTCCTATCAGTTACTGTACTTTTAAGCTCCACCATTTCTTGTTGCTTTCCTTTTAAGTTTTCTCTCTCAACCGGTATTTCTGTTGTTAGACATTTTTTTCTTGACTCTCTCTATGCCTTCTTTTGATTCTTGGAGCATCTTTACAAAATCTGTTTTTTGTGTGTGCACTGCACAGGTCATTTTCAGGGGCAGTTTCTGTTGATCTATTATTTTCCTTTGAATTGCCATAGTTTCTTATTTCTTTATGCTTTGTGATTTTTTTTGTTGAAAACTATACATTAGAATCTAACAATGTGATAACTCAGATTGTCCCCATTCCCTAAAATTTGCTGTTTTCTTTTTCTTTTAAAGATTTTTTATTTTTATTTAATTGAAAGAGTTACACAGAGAGAGGAGAGGCAGAGGGAGAGAGAGAGCTTTTCCCTCTGCTGGTTCAATCCCCAATTGGCTGCAACAACCGGAGCTGCGCCAATCTGAAGCCAGAAGCCAGGAGCTTCTCCTGCATCTCCCACATGGGTGCAGGGGCCCAAGGAGTTGGGCCATCTTCTACTACTATCCCAGGCCATAGCAGAGAGCTGGATAGGAAGTGGAGCAGCCAGGACTCCAACCAGCACCCATATGGGATTCCAACGCTTCAGGCCAGGCCATTAACCTGCTGCGCCACAGCGCCGGCCCCTGCTGTTTTCTTAATTTATTATTATTTATCCCTCTGCCAAGGGTAAGACTGAGATTTGAACTTAGCATCTTCTCAGGTCTTTTCTGAGACTTTCTCTAGGAATGTACAATCACTTTCTAGTTTTGCCCACATATATGTTCAAAATTAATATCTCAGTCCCCAAACAGGAACATATGACAGATGAAGAGGGGACAAAGGGCATTGGCTCTTCAGGATCACAACACTCAGTATTTGGAGGACAGAGAATTTTTTTCCTTTTTGCCTATCCTGGCTTCCACAAGCTATGTGCAGGTTGCTCCAGGAACAGGTGCACAGCCACCTGCCATGGACTTGAGCAGTTGGGGATAAGTAGCTACAACTATGCTGGAAGCTGAAATTGTCCAAAAGTGACTGCAAGTAACTGCCCAAGGCTTCCACTGGAAGTTTTAAGCCTTTGATTGACCGCAGAGTTCCAAAATAGTTGCGTCAGACACCAGTGCCAAGTGCTGGTTAGGTGGGAGGACAGGTTCCTGGTGCCGCCCACCTGGTCATCTTTCCAGACCCGCCCCTTTCCCTTTTAAACTTCAGCAGATTAGTGAAAGAGTGAGCAAACAACGGCCAGGGGCCAAATCTTGCTGCCTCTTGTCTGTGTGTGGCAAGTGACCTGAGAACAACTTTTCACTTTAATGGATAAAAAAAATTGAAAGAAGAGTTTGTGAAATGAAAACTCCATGAAATTCAAATTTCAGGACCCACAGTAAAATTGTATTGGCCCATATTCATAACTTGTGTTGATATGTTGTCTATATCTACAGTGGCTTTCTTGCTAGGACAGCGGAGTTGAGCAGTTGTGATAGAGACCAAACGGCCCAAATGTGCTGCAGAGCCTAACATAGTTACTGTCTACTGTGACTCATTGCATGCAGTGTTCCCCGACCTGTGTTTTAAGCCTGCTGATGGTTGGAGGTGATTCTGACTTAGGCCTCTAGCAGAAATATGTAGGTCTCTCGAAGAAGAATGCATCACGAGGGAGGCAGACTAGAATGTTGAGCTGAGCAAAGTCACCATTCAAGGAGAACCAGACTTAGCATAGCAGGAGGCTAAGAGGTGATGGCCCCTGGCCCTGTGCTTTGGGAACTAAGAAGCACTAAGAGAGCAAACCAAAGAGCTGTAAACCCAGGACTCCAAGCCAGGGGCCTTCAGGTGGAGCATGCGCAGCCACATTTCATTCTTGCTTCTTGTCCGCCCTGTAGGTCCAAGGGTCTGGTCCGTCAGGGCAGAGGACTGGACTTTGGAACCGCCTGCTGAAAGAGTGGTGCAGAAGGTGACTTTAGGAGGTGGGCTTGTGTCGCCAGGTGTTGTTGCATGTGGCCAACTTCAGTTTAACAAAAGCTGATTTCTCCAGGCGGCAGCTGAGCCTCGAGGTAGGTCTTTGCCCAGCAGCACTCAGCTACTGCGGCTCAGGCTCAGCAACACGGGGGAAGACAGCACTGCTGGACGGGCATGATGAAAAGACTCAGGCTTGGAAATATAGGGAATTAGAAAGGGTACACCTGGATTGCTCGGTTAGAGAGTCTAGCATGCACAAGAAAAGAGTGAGGAAAGGCCCTGGGCGTGAAGCCCCTCTCCCAGGTGGGCCTGTGGGCCGAGTGCATCAAGTGCAGGGTCCAGGTGGGAGTGACGGGCAGGTGTGGCAGCACGGGTGGATGAGCAGGATGGAAGGCGATGCTGCATTTCGTGTTCCTGCAGGGGGCGCTGTTTCAGGCGATCACCGGCCCAAGGCGAGCTAGTGGGAGGGGTCAGCCACGGTGGACCGCAGAGGCCGAGCGAGGGTCTGGAGATGGGCAGGGTGGGTTCCTGCGGGCCGCGTGTAGGATCTGCATTGAGCTGAATGATGAGAGTGACAGGAAGGGCAGAGGGTGACAGACACATGGTTTATACAACAAAGGGAAAGGGGGAAGTGATGAAAAAGGGCTAAGAAACAACAGGAAGTGCCCTGGATGAGGGCACTCCTTCACTCCTCTGAAAATGACAAGGGGCACGGGCCAGCGGAGGCCTCCCTGGGGAAATGGCATTTAACTGGCGATGTAAAGACCCATGGGAGTTTATTAACTTGCCCTTGAACAACCGGAAATTGACACTGAATGGTAGCCTTGCCAGCTCCCAGGTGGGGCCAAGGAAGGTGCAGGGCGGAGCCCGCAGGCCCACCTGGGAGAGGGGCTTCACGCCCAGCGCCACCCAAGGGAAGGAGGAGCCGCTGCCCTCACTGTGCACCTGTCCAGGGGGCCTGCGCTTAGGAAGCCCACGGAGAGAATGCGATTTAACTCCCTACAAATGCACGGTGGCCTTTATGCAGGGGTTAGCTGTTATACTTATTCAGGAGTAACTGCTTCTCCTGGAGTTAGGCAGGGGCACAAAGATACAGCAGGCCTTTCTCTCCGTGCCTGCCTAATCCCTTCGGCATCCCTAGGAGGCAGGTAAAAAAAAAAAAAAAAAAAAAAAAAGCCCTGCAGAGCAGTTTTCAGTTTTCTTTTCTTTCTTTTGGAATCAACACAGCTCGAAGCTTCACCTGCACTCTGCGGCTTCCACAAAGGCCCTTTTGTTAAAATCTGGGGCATTCAGGACGTGGCTTCAGGCCAACCTGCCATTGAAGTTATCAAAGACTGCAGGCCTCAGGTGTTCAGATTCTGATTGCTTAATTTTTTAGGTCAGAAGTTGCTAGGGGAGAAGGCCAAGGGTCCAGTGTGGGGCTGGGAGGAGCCACCCAGCTGCACCTGGGAGACTCTGCTCGCTGCACCCCGAGTTGAGCATGTGTACCCCATGTGCAGGTACCCCAGGACACTTGGGCAGCCCCGCCTTGGGGCTCTGGGTCAGCCCACACTGTGAGCCATCTCCAAGTATCTCCAACAGGTTTCCACCTCCCTGAGGGAGGAGAGCTGCCCCCATGGATAACATCACCAGCACTCGGTCCTGGTTTGTACATTTCCAACCAGCTGTTCCAGTAAACCCGTTCTTCCTCCTTATCACTGATTTCCATATTCATTTCCCCCAGCTCTAATTTTGGAGCAGTGCGAGATTATTCAACCAGGAAATGAGACGCCAGAACCGAGGGCTTAACGATGGAGTCGGGAGATGTGGCAGAACCCTGGAGCTGGACCCGGACCTGCACCGCCCACTGGCTGGGAGATTGTCCTTAGCCGGCCACCACAGGTCCTTCCAGGGGCAGCAGTAACAGCAGCAGCAGGGCAGCTTCCAGAAACTGTGGAGGCTGCAGGCAGTGGCGGCACAAAGGTAGAATAACAGGGCAGGTCGCACGGGGCAGGCATGCAGACGGGCGGGTTTATGAGCTCAGGTAGGGCACACCTTCAAGAGCTCCTAGAAATAACTGGGAACTTTGTTGCTGCAAGGGCCATAGCTGAGCTGGTGGGAACGCAGGCTGCAAGTTGGGCGTCAGAAGTCCATGCAGATTTTCTGTTCTTGGTACCATCTGGAGTCCTGCGATCCCACCTCAGGCAGTCCCTTGGCTATCTGCAAGGATTCCTGGGGTCAGCATTCCTGGGAGTAGGGGGAGAAGATGAGAGGAGTAGCTAGAGAGGTCAGAGAGAAATGTATTTATTGATAAGCGGCTGTCCTCGCAGTCGGCAGTGAAGAGCCCCCTCCCCTCACCCGCCCCGTGTGCCATGGGTACCCAGGCAAATTCTCACCCTCACTGAAACGAGGGCTGGCATCATGCCGCCCCCCCTGGCTCAGGCTAGCAGCACGCAGGCTGAACTGTTATCAGCTGAACAAAGTCAAGCCTGAACCATCCCAGGCCATAAAATGACTCTGCAAAAGACTAGCCTTTGCACTAGGGGCTAATTAAGGGGCTCAGTCTAAACCTTCATCTTGAACTTGGCAAAGGCAGTCAGCTCCCACCCTCACCCCAGCCGTGTCTGTCTGTCCCTGGGTCTAAGTCCAACCTAGAGGCTGGAGAAGACAAAAATACCCAAGAGCCTTTGCAGGAGGCACCCTTTGTGGGGCTGTGCAGCTCATAGGAGCCAGGCAGGGTCAGAGGAGTCGCTGGGAACCCTGGGAGTGTCTATTAAAACACAGACTGAGAGGCAGCCCTGGAGAGCAAATTCCTATGGGTTCTCGGGAATCCAAAGGGGAGAATGCATGCTCCAGCTCTGGGTGCTGAGGTCAGTTTTGGACAGGGCAAGGCAGAGAAAGAGGGAGGGAGAGAGAGAGAGAGAGAGAGAGAGAGAGAGAGAGAGAGTTTTAAAAAGAGAACTAGAGGGTGGCAGCCTTCATCGATCGTTTTTCTGCAATCTCGTGAATTCTAAATAAACAGTGGCACTGAGCTCTGCCAGGCAATCCACACTGCTTGCACTGACTTTCTCCTCGGGGCTGGCCGTGCTCTGGGGAGAGACACGCAGCCTGCCATGTGCAAGTGAAGACTATGGGTAGCTTGGGGCACCACTCTGGGAATGGGGCGCTGACGTCCCTGCCCGGGGCGGGGGAGGCTCATTCAATCTGCACAGTGCTTGGCCCCACTGTGCCCCTCAGCGGGACTGAGCTTCCCGACAGCTTTAGTTGCGCATGCGCACACACACACACACACACACACACACGTCAACTCTTTCAGATCAGGGCTCTGGCTTCTGGGTTTTGTAATCCACATCGCTGAGTGAGCATGGGGAAGCAGGAATTCGGGAGCTCCAGACCAGCATAGTCCATGGCCTACTCGATGTCTCCACTCAGCCTCATCAAGGACCAAGCTTGCTTGCGCCCCCCAGAGTGCTGCATTGCCCATCTCCTACGGGACCTGCCCCCGGTCTTTCTCCTGAAGCTCAGTGCCAGGACCCTCCTGCCACTTGCTCAGGACGCCGACCTTGGCATCAAGGCCCACGTCTGACCACGGAGCATGCTGCGACTCTGTCTTCCAGCTACACCCAGAATCCTCTCATCACCTGCAGGCAGAGCTCCCAGACACCTGCCTCCTGGTGTCAGCTTCCTCGCAGGTCTGCTCCCCTCTGCCCTCCCTCCCCCAGGGTTCTTGTCACAGCCACCACCAACTGCATTGTGGCAGAATTGGTAAAGCCACCACCTGAGACACCAGCATCCCATATGGGCACTGGTTCGAGTCCTGACTGTTCCACTTTGATCCTGCTAATGTGCCTGGGGAAGATGGTCCATGTCCTTGGGCCCCTGCACCCTCATGGGTGATCCAGAAGAAGCTCCTGGCTCCTGGCTTCAGCCTGGCCCAGCCCTGGCTATTGCAGCCATTTGGAGAGTGAACCAGTAGATAGGAGATTTCTCTCTCTCTCTCTCTCTTTTTTTTTTTTTTTTTTTTTGACAGGCAGAGTGGACAGTGAGAGAGAGAGACAGAGAGAAAGGTCTTCCTTTGCCGTTGGTTCACCCTCCAATGGCCGCCGCAGCCGGCGCGCTGCGGCCGGCGCACCGCGCTGATCCGATGGCAGGAGCCAGGAGCCAGGTGCTTTTCCTGGTCTCCCATGGGGTGCAGGGCCCAAGCACCTGGGCCATCCTCCACTGCACTCCCTGGCCACAGCAGAGAGCTGGCCTGGAAGAGGGGCAACCGGGACAGAATCCGGCGCCCCAACCGGGACTAGAACCTGGTGTGCCGGCGCCGCTAGGCGGAGGATTAGCCTGGTGAGCCGCGGCGCCAGCTGAGATTTCTCTCTTTCTTTCTGCCTCTTTCTCTGTAACTCTGACTTTCCAATAAATAAAATAAATCTTTTTAAAGAATCAGATCACATGCCATTCATCTCCAAAGCTATCCAAGAGCATCCCATCTACTGAAAGTACTGACAAGTGCCCAACCTGGTGCACTGGTCACACACAGGCTCTGCTGTAACCCCTCTCCTACTCCTCCACTCCTTGCTCACCTGCCACAGCCACCCTGGCCTCTAGCTCCTCTTTGAGTATGCAAATACACAGGCTCCTGCCTCAGGGCCTTTGCATATGCTGTTACCACTGCCTGAAGTACTATTCCCTTCTTCTCCAAAGTATCTGGAAATATGCCCATAAATTCTTTGGTACTCCTTGCTCCGTGAGTGGGCCCCCCAATGTCCCTCTCCTTGGCTTAGAGACTCAGTACTAAGGAATGGAATAAAGCAGAGGGGCTGGTGTGGGGGTGTCAGGCTCTGGCATTTCTGCGAGTTTGCCACAGACCACCACATCCCCAGGACATTCAGGCAGCTCTGTGGAGCGCTCCACCTGGAGAGAAGCCGGGGCCTCCTGCCAGCAGCCGCCGGGATGAGCGGCCTCGGGAGTGGCTCCTCCAGCCGCCGTCATGCCTTCAGACAATTGCAGCCCCAGCCAACAGCCACTGGGTTGCCGCCTCGTGAGCTGCCCAAGCCAGAGCCACCCAGCCAAGCCCCTCCCAGATCCCTGGCCCTCAGAAACTGAGAAGTAATAAACCTTTATTGTGTTAAGCCTCTAAGTTTGGGGTAATTTGTTATGCAATAGAGACGATCCACTCACTTCCTCATTCCCTTATTTTGCACACAGAGAAGCCTTGTTTTCCACCCTATTTTGTTGCAATGTCCCCATCCCAGCCTTCCCTGTCCCAGCTGTTCCCATAGCACTCGGCCCCTGCTAATGCTCCCTGCAATGTACCCGTTTTATTGTCTTCATCCTTTTGAAACACCGCAATCCGCAGGGGTGAAGGATTTTCCTGTTTTCCCGTGTGGCACCCATCGCATGTTTGCTGAGTGAATAACAAGCGGGCGCATACCTCTGATTTAGCCCTCGGTAGCCACTCACCCAATCCAAGGGTCAGTCAGTACTAAAACTTGTTCTGGGGTTGGTGTGCAAGGATTCGGTCTGGGCTTACTATTTTGCACTACCAGATGGGCTGGGTGAAAGCGCTTGGTTTTAGACAGCGGCCAGGCCATCCAGCTCCCCACCCCCATCACGTGCTTGCAAGCAGCACACTGCAGGCTGCTGGGTGTCTTTCATACTTGACTGGTGATCGAGTCCAAGGAGTTTAATTGACTCAAATGGGCTCGGAAAGACACAAACAATGCAAGCAACAGCTATCCCAAGTGGAGGCTAATCTGATTGTCCTTGGGGCCAGGACATTCAAATCTGTCACGGGTGGTGAGCCCGCAGTCATGTGGCACCAGGGGGCAGCTGTATCAACAGGCCTCTTGCAGGTCTGCACATGATGTGGCCAGAGACTGAGTTTCAAATAAAGGGGACAGAAAGCGAGAATAGGGCAAGGGAATGGAAGCCCTCCTGTGCAGCCAGGAGCTGTTAGCAGGTCGGGGCCAGGAGGGGCCTGTCCTGTAGGGGGGCCTGGGTCCTTAGGCAGGCAGGTGCCTGCTGTCACACAGCGTCGCAGCTCTTGGCACCTGCCCAGCCACTGGGCATAGCGTGGTGCCCTTCCAGGCAGTGCGGTCACTTGACACTCTGACCACGCTGTCTCCACCCCAGTCACAGCTCTCTGGGAACACAGATGATACTGTCATAACGCTCTATCCCCATGCCTTGTGTGGCATCACGAGGCCGTGCAATAAACAGATGTTTCCAAGTTCACAGCACTGCGCGTTCCCGTGGTGCCAGGTGTCTTCCGGGACGAACACGGAACAGTCAGGATGGCGGCTTTGGCCCCAGCCCATGTCACAGGACCTTTGTGGGTCTCCACTTCCTGCTAGGGGTCAGGGTTTCTAGGTCTCCTGGCCCCTGTGGTGCCAGCCTTGTCTGAGCTGCTGGAGACACAAATAAAGAACCCCAGGGGTTTGTGGGTAAAGTGCAAAACCTGGGGCAGAGCAAGGGGGCGCAAACATTCACACTGTGTGTGTCAAGAACAGCCAGCTGCGGTCATTTAGCTAGGACTGGGCATCCCGGGGGCCAGGGCACCTTGGTTCCTGCAGAGCCCACATTTGGCCCCTGCCTCTGCCCCAGGCAAGTGCTCCCATCAAACCCCAAAGTCCAGAATGTGTCCTCAGTGCGCGTCTTGGTGAAGCCCAGGTCTCCCACCCGACCCCTCCAGTCCTAGGGCCCAGGTAATGGCCCTCCACTCCTGTGAGCCTCATCATCCCGGGGAGGCACTGGCAGTGACTCACTCTATCAGGTGGGTCCCGCAGGGCACGCTCACCACGTGGATTCCATAGGCCTTGGGGTCAGGCGGACAGGAAGTGAGCGGAGGCCGTGCAGGTGGGGAAGTCCCAAGGGCTCCCAGGACGACTGTCCTGACCCCTGAAATGGAAACTAGCACAGCTGGCTCAGTGTCACGTGTCCCGGGGCAGGTTACAAATCGCTCAGGGGATTGGCAAAGCCATCCAGAAACTCTCGGTTCAAGGGCAGCAGAGAAAGTTGCCCCGGGGAATTCCAGCAGATCATCAGGGGACCAGCACCAGGAAGCAGGAATCCATGGCAAAGGAGGGTCGTGTGCCTACGTGTGAGTGCCCGAGGGACAGTGGAGACCCCACAGGGACTCCCGCGCCTCTCTTTGTAAGGGGGCCCTGGTTCGCTCCTGGTCTCGCTCATCCTGGAGCGCGCAATTAGGCACCTGCTCCAGGCGCCCCAGCGAGGTCTCCGGAGCAGCAAGGGGTTTGGGGGAGGCACACGGGCACTGTGTGTGTCCACTCCAGATCACACGGTGCCCATGACCCCGGGGGCAGAGACGCAGGGACCCTGCCGGCCACGCATGCACCGACTGTCCCCTCCCGCCGCTTTCTCGCGCCTCCCCGGAGTGCTGGACCCTAGGATTTTAAGGGGAGCGACTCCCCTGCCCGCTGCGCGCGCCCAAGTGGAGCAGCGAGCGGAGAATCTCAGCTCGCCAGTCCCCACTAGCCGGCCTGCGGGCCGGAGAGACCCTGAGGGTTCCCTTATCCTCGGACTTCCCGAGTACCGGGTCACAGGCACCGAAGTGGCCAGGTGCGCCAGCCCACAGCCTCTGCGCCGCTCCCACGCGGGGCGCGCTCCCGCCCCTGAAGGGCAGCACCCGGTGGCGGCCAGCTCCCGCCGGTCTGCCCGGTCCGGCCCGGCCCTGCCTGGGCCACGGCGCCCGCTCGGCACCGCCTCCTTTTCTAAACACAGCGGCGGCCCGCCCTCGGCGCCCGGCCGCGCAGTGGCCGTGTAGGCGGCAGGCGCAGCGGAGGCCGGTGCCCAGAGCAGCGCTGCCGGCTCCGAGCGCAGCCAGGACCCAGCCTCAGGTAAGCGGTTCCCGGCCCGCGGCGCCTTCGCTCGAAGGCAGCGCACGGAGCGCTGCGCTGTGGCGGCCTGGCTGGGTGCGAGGAGCTGAGGCAGCCGAGACATGCGGGACCGAGCGCTAAAGCTGCGCGCCTGGGCACCGCGCGCCGCGGTGTGTGCGCCCGCGGTGTGTGCGCCCGCGGTGTGTGCGCCCTGGGCTGCCGCGTGCTCTCGGGCTCCCGGAGCCCGTTTCCCATGAAAGACCCGTGCCTTTCTTTGCCTCGCTCCGCTCCCCAGACTCACCAGGGCTTGGGACTGGACAGAGGTTGCTGATTTGGGAAGTCTTTCGGAAAATCACAGGGAGTGTTGGGCATGGGAATTTGGCATTGGGACGGCGACTTTGGCTTGGAGGAAGTTGAGTTTAGGTTGCTGTTTGGAGCCAGTGTGATTTTCTGTGAGTGGGGTTGTCTGTGTGTCGGTTTGTGGGCGCCCTGCGGGGGCAGGAGTCTGAGACTATTCAACAGTACTCTGGATCGGGTGCTGGGTAGGGGGAGGAGGGGTCAAGAAGTTGCACATCCAGTTTGGGGCTGCTTCTATGCAGTTTTGATGCTGCTTTGGAATTTTCCTTAAGACAATTGGCGACTGCAAAACTGATGATACCAGGAATACAAGGAATTCCTCGTGGTTCTTTGTCGCCAGGAGTCACCCTTATCTCGCAATGAGCAGCAGCGATGAGATGATCCAGAAACAGAATTGCTTTTAAGTTAGTACAATGCCTTCCTTAAGGCTTCCTCGCCGCTGAATTGCATCTTGGTCAAGCTTGGTTTTTCTAAGCTTGGCACGAAATCTTCTTTCCTGTATTTCCTCCTCTCTCCCATTTCCTTCTTATGCTGTTCCGTGTTTTTTTTTTTTTTTTTTTTTTTCCTGGAAAAGGACTTCCTAGTGGATCAGCATTTTGCTTTCTCTACCAAAACTGACCCTCCTTCACCATGATTTGGGTGGTCTTTGGCTTAGGGTCTTCACGTGACCAGAACAGAACATATAGCATTTTCTTTCCCGAAGCAGGTGAAAATAGTTGGCTTGACTTTGCCAAGGTCTTCGTGGTGAAAGAGCCCCTGCACTGGGGTGAGCCCGATCAGGGTGATAAGGCCAGCCCTGCACGCATGGGACGGCTCTCCAGCAATTGCTCGCTGGAGTAAATAGATAGTACTCTGGGAGTGTAGGGCCTCGATGATTTTCTGGAAGGTGCTCTCCACCTCGATTCTAGGCACAGCCTTCTTTCAAAGTCAAGCTCTGTCGGCACTGAGTGCTTTGTAACTGGCCATTTGATTGGCTGCTTCTTTTCCCCTGAGTCTAAACCTCATTGTAGAAGTGAATGGGGGCCCCAGAGGCAGGCGGTGCCAAGCCCCCCTGCCTCTGCGTGCTGCCCACCCAAAGACAGGGTTGCCCCTGACCTGGTCTCCCAGACTCTCAGGGCTCACCTGAGGTCCACGCAGCTGGACCATGGGTGGGTGCCGCGGGAGAACCGAGTACCATCTGACCGGTCCCCGAACCACTTTCCCATCCTGCTGAAACTGTTGAACTTGAACTTCTGTGCCATGGCATCCTTAAAAAAGCACATGAAATGCAGAGCTGCCCAAGCTTAACACAGGAAATGGAAAATTAGTTATTGAGCAGAAATATGCAGAGTTGGGAGTGCTCAGTGCAGCTGGGATGAAGTGGGAGGCAGCTGGAGATCGGCGAGAGCCCTGCGGTCCTGCCTTGGCTTGCCCTTGCCCTTGGTTTGCGTCTTCACCTGGGGGAGTGAAGGTGTAAGGCCTAGAACAGGAAGTGCCACATCCAGTTATTTTATTGTTTTTAAAGATACTCTCCTCTCTGATGCATGGTCCCTCCTCTTTTCCGAATCTCTGCATAAAATTACACATTCAGGAGTTCCTGATAGCCACTTCTTCTGAGTCACAGCCCAGTTTGTTTTTCTGTAGGGCATCGGCTGCACAAAACGCTACCACATATGATTTCCTCCTGGCGTGGTTTCCGACAGGCAGCAAAAGAGCGGCCCGGGGCCGGCGCACCTGTGCCCACTCTAATTCAGTGTCTGGTCGTGTTTGCAGAGCTGCTGATCTGGCCCAGAGAAGGAAGCTCAGCACGCCCGGCGCGGGGGCCTCTCCTGGCCATGTCTCCAGAGGCCGCCACCGAGCAGGACAGGGAGCGGGGCAGGCGTGTCAGCAGGATCATCTTCTTCCTCTTTGTCTTCGGCGCCGTCCTCCTGTGCGTGGGAGTCCTGCTCTCCATCTTCGGGTTCCAGGCGTGCCAATACGAGACCGTCTCAGACTGCAGCTTGGTACTGAAGATCGCCGGCCCCTCGTGCGCCGTCATGGGCCTTGGAGCTGTGATCCTGGCCCGCTCCCGGGCCCGACTTCAGCTGCTGGAGGGGCAGCGGCGAGGCAGCCAGGCCGATCCGGACCAAGCGTTCATCTGCGGAGAGAGCCGCCAGTTTGCCCAGTGCCTCATCTTCGGGTTTCTCTTCTTGACGAGCGGCATGCTCATCAGTGTGCTGGGCATTTGGGTGCCTGGGTGCGGCATGAACTGGGTGCAGGACTCGCTGAATGAGACAGACTCAGCGGGCGCGGGGCCCCCGATCTGCGGATTTCTTTCCCTGCAGATCATGGGGCCCTTGATTGTGCTCGTGGGACTGTGTTTCTTTGTCATCGCCCACGTTAAGAAGAGGAACAACCTGAATGTGAGCCAAGAGGCCCCTGAAAGTGAAGAGGGACAGGCCCAGAGCATGGAGCCTGTCCCGGTCACAGTAGGTGAGTGGCTGTCATTCGCAGCCCTGCTTGTATCACCTGGTCGCAGCCGCTTCCCTCTCGCACACATGCGCATGCGTGCCAGTGCACCCGTGCGCCTTGCCGCTGTTGTAGCAGGCCCCACAAAGAATTCGCACGCATGCCATTTGCTCGTAGTGACTGTACTATTTAGCAGAAGCATTGGAATATTTAGTGTGACTTTGGCTGAGGTCACAAAGTGAACTAAGAGGAAAGGGAGCAGAGCCGTGAGGACAGCCTTGGGTCTTCTTTTTTATTTTTAGATGTATTTATTTATTTGAAAGGCAGAGCAACAGAGAGGGAGAAACACACGCATACAGAGATCTTCCATTAGCTGTTTCACTTCCCAGATGGCCACACCAGTGGGGTCTCGGCCAGGGTGAAGGCAGGAGCCAGGAAAGCAATCCCATGTGGGTGCAGGGACCCAAGCACCTGGGCCATCCTCCGCTACTTTCCCCGGGTGCATTAGCAGGGAGCTGGATGGGAAGTGGAGCCACAGAGCATGAATCAGTGCTCCCATGGGAGACACTGGGTTGTAACCCGCTGCACCATGATGCCGGCCCCAGCCTCGGAGCCTTCTGTCACCTTGGGGACCCTGTGCCCCCCATTATACTCCCAGGCAAGCCACTGAGCACTTAGCTGTGGGCCACTAGGGCTGTCCTTCCCAGCCGGCACAGCCTGGCTGTCCTTGGTCAGTCCTTAACTTCTCCTGCCTTAGCATTGCATTTCTTTTTTTTTTTTTGAAAGATTATATATATATATATATTTTTTTTTACAGGCAGAGTGGACAGTGAGAGAGAGACAGAGAGAAAGGTCTTCCTTTGCTGTTGGTTCACCCTTCAATGGCCGCTGCGGCTGGCGCGTTGCGGCCGGCGCACCGCGCTGATCTGAAGCCAGGAGCCAGGTGCTTCTCCTGGTCTCCCATGGGGTGCAGGGCCCAAGCACTTGGGCCATCCTCCACTGCACTGCTGGCCCACAGCAGAGAGCTGGCCTGGAAGAGGGGCAACCGGGACAGAATCCGGCGCCCCGACTGGGACTAGAACCCGGTGTGCCGGCGCTGCTAGGCGGAGGATTAACCTATTGAGCCGCAGCGCCGGCCTTGAAAGATACATTTCTTTTATTTGAAAGGCAGAGTTACAGAGAGGCAGAGGCAGGGAGAGAGAGAGAGAAAGAGAGAGAGAGAGAGAGATCTTCCATCCACTGGTTCACTCCTCAAATGGCTGCAGTGGTCAGAACTGAGCCTATCTGAAGCCAGGAGCCAGGAGCCTCCTCCAGGTCTCCCACGCTGGTGCAGGGGCCAAGGACTTGGGCCATCCTCCACTGCTTTCCCAGGCCATAGCAGAGAGCTGGATCAGAAGTGGAGCAGGCAGGACTTGAACTGGTGTCCATATGGGATGTGGACACTGCAGGCGGTAGCTTTACCCGCTATGCCACAGTGCCAGCTCTGGAGCATTGCATTTCTAAGAGTCCCTCCAGCCCGCATGTTCTAGAATTCTCTATCCCACACCTCTTGGGCTGCAGACATTGTTTGTGGGGGAGGGGATCTGGGCAGTGTTTTCTGCCCTGTTCTTCATTTTGTGTAACTTCATCCTTGGCTGCAGGGCTGGGTAAGGTCTGGGAGCAGTGGCGCAGACTGAGATGAAATGTGACACCGCCTGTCACCCCGGTCTCCCAGGGAATGCCTCTGCAGGACAGCAAGGATACCATTTCCCAGGGTCACTCCTGCAGAGCCCCAACGCCAGCTTTTCCCAAGGGAAAGTCCCCACTGGCTGCTGGTTGGCAAGTCAGGGCAGAGAGCGTGCAGGGGCCAGCAGAGGAGTGGGACAGTGCTGGGTTTCTCGTGTCCCGGGCTGCAGGCCTCGCGGGTCGCCCGCCGTGTGCCGAGCTGGCGTTGATGCTCCCGGTTTAGGTGTGGAGGCACTCATGTATTTCTGTGTGAATGACGAGTAATAGCTAACGCTTAGGTGGCAGCTATGCAGGTGTTTCCACACGCGCTGTGAAGAGGCCCACGTGAGACATTCACTCAGGAAGGCAGATACACTCACTGTCTCCATGTCACATATGAAGAAACCGAAGCACAGAAATACCCAGGAACGTGCCCACGGTGACAAACGGGCAAGCAGCAGGCAGAGCAGAGCCCGATCCTGGTGGGTGGGAATACTCGGAGGCCGGCCCTTGCGTGGCGCCTCCCCAGGGCGCATGGCGTCATTGCGTTTCATCCCTGGCCGAGTGTTGTTCTGCCAGCAAAGGGCTCCTGAAGCTTACAGGTGCTCTCAGCCCTCTTGGCACACACAGCGGGGTCCTCGCAAATGCATGCATTGGCTGCTCCCGACCTTCCACCTGGTTGGGAGCATTTGCAGGTGTGCTCTTTGGGTTTATCAGCAGGGGAGTTCTGGAATCGGGGTGGAGGCAGGGAGCCCAGTGCTGCTGCTCCTGGGCACTGCACAGTTGACAAAGTCTTCCACTTCACTCTCGCGGCCTCGTAACCTGGGAAACGCTAGCATCTAAACTCTTTGAGTTCCTCTCTTTTGACCCTTGGTCTGTTTTTAGAGGCCAGGAGTGGGCATAGGTGCAGTGTTGGGTCCTGGATGCGAGCAGGTGCAAGAGGCAGCCCTCCCTGCCTCCAGAAAGGTACCTGTCAGCTCCCAGAGGACTGCAGGTGCTGGAGGCAGTCCCTAGGGGAGAGGCCGGGGTGGGGGGCAGGGAGCAGGTGGCAAGGCGTGGGAGGCCCAGCAGATTGGGCAGAGGGGTGGACGCCCTTGGAGATAACAGGGTCACTCTGAGCATTTCCGTGTTTGCTTGTGACAGGTGATGGCCTGCCCTGTGGCTTGCTTTGCAGCGCCTTGACTCCATGTGTAATTAGGGCTGCACTCAACCTCAATTCCTCCAGCTTACCCAGACCTTCTAAAAAAATTCAGTGAGAATCCCCAAACAACCCTTAACGCTTGGCCAAGTTGAGATTTGCAAGATACATGTTAAGCCCTAGCTGCCTTCTTGCAGAGAGAGAGAGAGAGAGATGGAGTGAAGGCCTGTTCTGGAAGAGGAAGTGATTGAGGTGTCAGGGGCAGAGAGGACCCCTGGCCAGGCTGCCAGCTGGGAGTGTTTCTCCATCATGCACCTTCATGCCCTGGCTGGTACGGTGTGCGGGGAACACCTTCGCTTTTGTGTGCCCGCGGTGGGTGTGCACTGGACTCTGTGATGCCAAAACTGTTGGGCACGGGTCATCTGCCCAGGCCTCCTATCTGAGGCCGAGGGGATGGTCAGAGAACTTGTCCAGGGCTATGCCGGGTTGGCGATAGGCAAATGGAAGCCCTGTAGCTATAAAGAAGCCTGTGCCAGCCTAGGCAAGCATCAGATCTGGTGTCCCAGCGAATGTCTCCTCCCTGCAGGGATGTGGAGTCCTGCGCCCTCCTGTGTCTTTCCTGGGCTGTAGTTTGGTGTTGCCACTTTAACACAGGGCTTGCTGAGACCCACAGTAGTGGTGCACTGCTTTTCCAGAATGTTCCAGGAAACCTGTGTGGTACAATGCATGGGAATTCCTGTGGGTTACAACCAGAGAGCAAATTGGTGCTTGTATCTGCTCACTTAGCTTCTCCTCCTCAAAGCATGGGGCTGTGTTCTGCAGTGAACAGTAGCCATAGAAGTTCAAAATCAAGCTCTTCTTTTTACTAATGCATCTTTTTTTTAATATTGTAATATATTTTCGTTTCATTTGAAAGGCAGAGAGAGAGAGAGAGACTGTGGTTCACTCCCCAAATGCCTGCAACAACTGAGCTTGGCCAGGCCAAAATCAGAAGCCAGAACTCAGCCTGGGTCTTCCACATGGGTGGTGGGAGACCAAACACTTGCACCATCGCCTGGTGCTTCCCAGGGTGCATTGGCAGGAAGCTGGATTGGAAGCAGAGACTGGACTCTAAGGAAACACTCCAGTGTGGAGTGTCCCAAGGGCACTGCACCCAATACGTACCCCCACCCCCCCCCAAAAAAAAACCAAACTTCTTGGAGTCTGACCTTCATCTCCACAGGCTGTGTGACTTTTTGATAGATTAACAGTAACAGGCTGTTCCATGGCTCAAATGACATTTGACTTTCCCCAACAGCTGACTTTTTCTGAAAGTTGATTTAGTTATCTGAAAGGCAAGGTGACAGTGAGAGACGGAGAGGGAGTGGCAGAGAGAGAGAAATCTTTCATTCACTTCTGTTCCCTAAATGGCCAACACCAGTAGCCAGGAACTCTATCTGCGTCTCCTATGTGGGTGGCAGGGGCCCAAATACTTGGGCCATCCTCTGCTGCTCTCCCAGGTGCACCAGCAGAGAGCTGGACTGGAAGTGGCGCAGCCGGGACTCGAACTGGCGCTCATGTGGGATGTGCTGCAGCTTAACCGGCTAAGCCACCACGCTGGCCTCTAGGCCCACGTTTCCATTCTGGGGCTTGTAGCAGGCATCTGACTCAAACATAGAGCTTGTTTCTTTTGCTCCTCTTAACTTGCACCTGTGTGTCGCCCATCAGTCTCCAAGCGCGCTGCTTTGTGTCCGCAGGTGATTCGGTGATAATATTCCCGCCGCCGCCGCCGCCTTACTTCCCCGGCTCCTCCACAGCAGCAGACACGCCAGCTCCTGGTGCCGGCGCTGTGCTTCCGGGGGAGAACCCGCCTCCGTACTACAGTATTTTCAACCCTGGGTAAGCTTCTGCGTTTGCGCTTCCGGCCTGTGCATGGTTCCAGGCCACGGTAGGAGGGCCGGCCTCAATGCCCTAGTGGGGTGAGGTGATGGAAGTGTGAGGCCGGGCACCTTGGTAGAATCCTAGTGGGGTGTGGCGCCCTCTGCAACCCCAGGTGTACCCTGGTGCCTCTCTGCTTTGCACTGGGAGGCCGTGGGCGTGGCCCTGGGGCTCCCTAGAGGATCTGGAAGGATTCCCCAGTTCTGGTGGCCATGCCTGGGGGACATAGGCTGTGCCCTGTCCTGACCCGGACCAGCCCTTGGCACCCTCTCGGTGGGACTGACTCAGAGAGGAAGGCACTGGTAGCAGCCCCATTCGACAGATGAGGCCACTGAGGCACAGACAGCTTAAATAACTTGCCCAAGATCCCCCAGCTGAAAAACAGTAGCGTGGAGTGCAGATGTCGGTCAGTGGTTGGAGCTCACTCTGCTGACCAGTATGACTTCCCTCTTCCCTTCCATGTTGGGGGTTAGTGTTTAATTTTCTTTCTTTTTTCAAAAAAGAGGAGTATTATTGTAAAGGCAGAGTGCCAGAGAGAGAGAGAGAGAGAGAGAGAGCAAGAGAAAGAAAGGGAGATCTTCCATCCTCTGGTTCACTCCCCAAGTGGCCGCAATGGCAGGGACTGGGCCAGTCCAAAGCCAGGAGCCAGGAACTCTATCCGGGTCTCAGGCCCCAAATACTGGAACCAGCATCTGCTGCCTCCAGGGTGCTTTAGCGGGGAGCTGCATTTGAAGCGGAGTAGCTGGGACTCAAACCCGTGGTGGACCAACCCAGGGTACCAGTGTCCAAGCAGCAGTTCAACCCGCTCCATCACAACATCCAGCCCTCCGGCTTTCAGTTTCTATTTGCATAAGTTTGTCTACCTCATGTTAGCTGCCTCAGAAGGAGAAATCACAGAGATTGTAACTCTGTCTCTGTGTGTGTGGCTTCTGTGCAGAAGTATCCGATGTCTTCAATGACAAGGGAATGACAATGAAAGTGACGTTGTCACTGTTCCAGTCTGCTCTAAGAAAAGTAAAGGAAAGGCATCCAAACAGGTGTATGAAGGTAGAATGTGAAGACCTTACTCCTGAGATGCATGCATTGAGCATCTTTTCTCTCTTTTTTTGCAGGACCCCAGCACCTGAGAGCCAGGGGGAGCCCTCGGACAGAGACTGTGGATTCGTGTATACTATTTCTGGGACTGATTCGTCCCCGGAGGTCTCACATACTCCATACCTTCCATATGAATTACCTCCTAGATATGAAGAAAAAGACAGCAGTGCCCCTGCCTCTGAGTCTACCCCACCATGAGCTGTGGACCCCAGTTCCGTTTTATATATACTGTGCCATTATTTTATTTAATTTGTTTTTTAATAAAAAATGCAATAGCATTGACTATGCTCTGATTTTTATGGTACAGCATCAAGCATAAGCAAATCTTCCCTGTTAGCTGCCGGCTGCTAGTGCTTCAGCCCATGGGAGAGGCACGGTGCGCATGGCCAGGCACGCAACAAGGTTCCTCAATGATACCTGCAACCCTGGGACGTAGGAGGGATTGTGTTTATTGCTGGCTAAACAAAGGCTCAGAGAGGCTAATTAACTTCATCCAGCTCACGTGGCTGCTATGGTGAGGTTGGGTTTTGAACCTATGTGGCCGGCTTCGGAAAGCGCCCCCTATCTGTACCCTGTGGGGTCAGCTTGGCCAGAAGCGCCCATTGGTGCTCAACATGGTTCTCTCTGCCCCTGCTGTTAGTTGCTTCTGGAATTGAGAAATGAGATTGCTCCCCTAACTTTTATAGGATTTCTCCTCTCTTCCCTCCCTACTTCCCACCTCCTTCCTCTTCTTCCCATTCCTCCTTTTCCTTCGTCCCTGTTGATAGCACAGAGTCTCCTTTGGATGGAAGCTTCTTGGGGTTTTTGGGCCAGGAGAGCCCTCCCGAGGGCCAGGAGAGACTTGACTCTGTGCAGTAACATGCTGGTGAGCGTGGTCTGAGTCACTGGCTTTTAGTCATGTGAACAACACTGCTAAGTGAAAGTTTATATAGCTGGGTACAGTAACATGTGTTTATTTAATTCCAGATATAAACCTTAAGCAATAATAACTATTAAAATTTCTCTAGGAATTTTTATGATTTTTTATTTTAAAGTTTGCTTGCTTTCTTTTTGCAAAACTCAAGAGTGGCAAAGAGAGAGAGAGAGAGAGATCGATCTTCCATCTGCTGGTCCATTCCCCCAAATATCTGCAGCAGCCAGGATCCAGGAACTCCCTCGGGGTCTCCCTCGTAGGTGGCAGGGACTCAAGCACGTGAGCCCTCATCTGCTGCCTCCCAGGGTGCGCATTAGCGGGGAGCTGGATCAGAAGCAGGGGCAGGCCTCCATCCCAGGCGCTCTGATACGAATGCAGGTTTAAGCCTCTATGCCTCTCAGGAACTGAGTTTTACAATATGAAACCTGAAGTCATGTCTTTTTTTTTTTTAAAAGATTGATTTATTTATTTGAAAATCAGAGTTACACACACACACACACACACAGCTCTTCCATCCACTGGTTCACTCCCCAGCTAGCCACAATGGCCGGAACTGCTCTGATCCAAAGCCAGGAGCCAGGAGCTTCTTCCGGGTCACCCATGTGTGTGCAGGGGCCCAAGGACTTGGACCATCTTCTACTACTTTCTCAGGCCATAGCAGAGAGCTGGATCAGAAGTGGGACAGTTGGGACTCGAACTGGTGCCCATATGGGATGCTGACACTACAGGTGGCAGCTTTACCTGCTGCTCCACAGAGCCGGTTCCCCGCTTTTTTTTGGTAACAAACTTGGATGTAGCTAAGATGTGAACTTTTTTGTGACCGTTGCACAAGCCACACTCCCTGTAACGATCCGCACTGCCCAGTATTGACGGGCCTGGAAGCAGAAGCAAAGGGCACGCCTGCTGTGCCAGGTCAGCTGCTGCTGTGGCTTCCAGGAGCAGCCACTACGGTGACTCAGGGCAGGCGGGCTGCACGGATCTGCTTCTAAATTGGACACTCACTGGACTGTGCTGCTCTGAGACTTCTTCTTTTCTCCCCCAGGAAGGTTAATTATTCACATTTGAAAATCAGAGCAAAGGGTAGGTTTCACCACTTCCTTCTCCTGTTACTTATTTAAAGTGATTAAGCTGGAACTTCTAGGTAGGATTTTTTTTTTAGATTTATTTTATGTATATGAAAGGCAAAGTGGCAGAGAGGGAGGGACAGAGAGAGAATCTTCCATGTTCTTGTTCACTCTGCCACACGGATGGGGCAGGCTAAAGCCAGGAGTTTCAGCCGGGTCTCCCACATGGGTGGCAGGGGCCCACGTACTTGGGCCATCGTTGCTGCTTTCCAGGCGTGTTAGCAGGGAGCTGGATGGGAAGCGGAGCAGCCAGGACTCGAACTGGAGCTCCAATATGGGATGCTGCTGTTCCAAGTGGCTGTTCAACCTGCTGTGCTACAGTGCCAGGCCCTGGAAGTCGTTTAAACACTGGTTCTCACGAGTGGAAGCTGGGGTTAGTCTCTGGGAATCCCGTCTGCCTATGTTGATAAATGTCACCAGGCAGTTAGAAGTACTTCTAACCTCCTAGCGGGGGAAGTCTCTTCCACCTCCACAGCCCTTTGTGGGAGTGAGCAAACGGGGCAGAAGTCAGAGGCCTTGTGGTGCCGAAATCGCCAGCACCTGAGCTGGGGCGAGGTCCTGAACCCACCAGCTGGACGCGACTCGTGCTTTTCTTAGATGGGTTAAGCTTCTATTTTTTTTTTTTTTGACAGGCAGAGTGGACAGTGAGAGAGAGAGACAGAGAAAAAGGTCTTCCTTTGCCATTGGTTCACCCTCCAATGGCCGCTGTGGCCGGCGCGCTGCGGCCGGCGCACCGCGCTGATCCGATGGCAGGAGCCAGGAGCCAGGTGCTTTTCCTGATCTCCCATGGGGTGCAGGGCCCAAGCACTTGGGCCATCCTCCACTGCACTCCCTGGCCACAGCAGAGAGCTGGCCTGGAAGAGGGGCAACCGGGACAGAATCCAGCGCCCCGACCGGGACTAGAACCTGGTGTGCCGGCGCCGCTAGGCGGAGGATTAGCCTAGTGAGCCGCGGCGCTGGCCCTAGCTTCTATTTTAATTGAAGTGACTGCTAATTTTTCCTTCTCTCCAAAGTAAAATCTCATGAGCAGTACTGCTCGCTCGTCTCACCGCCCCTGCAGTCGCCAGTGTGCCTTCTGTCTCTGTGGGTTCACCTGTTCTGGGTCTTCCACCTAAGTGACATCATACCACCTGTGACCCTCGGTGTCTGGCTTCCTTCAAACTGTGTGTTGTAGCCCAGATCCCTTTTCATGGCCAAGCGGTTCTCCATGGCCCGCACAGGCCACGGCTTGTGTTTGCGTTCATCCACTGGAGGACCTCTGAGTCGTGGCCACCTTTGGGGATTTGCTATCCTATTCGTTATCATCTATTTGGGGAATATGAAGACACTTCAAAAAGTGCATGGGAAAATGCAATGAGAATGTTTCTTTTGGTACAAAAGTTTTGCTAGCCAAGTGAAGTTTCTTCATGGTATGCGTTTTCTATGACCTTTGGAAGGTGCCTTCTCTCCTCAATGATAAGACGCTGGTTTCCATGCCGACCTTATACTGAAGCTGTTGAGGAACCCGTCTGTTGTGGAGCACCGCTTCTCATTCCTACCAGCATGTCCTGTGAGCTCCGATTTTTAGTTTCTATATTTTGAAGAATTGACTATAGCTATCCCAGTTGGTATAAAGTAGTATTTTTCTGTGGGTTTGGTTTACCTTTCCCTAATAACTTATGGTGGTGAGTCTCTTACAAAGGTGAGTGTGCTACTTGTTACTGAGCACCGACGCATCAGCACACACAATCCTACAGATCTTATATCAGTCTTTCTCTAGTGGCTCCCACCTTACGTAGAATGCAACGAGGACTACCCATGGTGCCTCTGAACAAGGTGAAAACCCTTCTTGTGGAGGGCTGGTGCCGTGGTGTAGTGGGTTAAGCCACCATCTGCAGCGCCAGCACATCGTATGGGTGCTGGTTTGAAGCCCTGCTGCTCCTCTTCTGATCCAGCTCTCTGCTAATGCACTTGGGGAAGCACTGGAAGAGGGCCCAAGTCCTTGGGCTGCTGCATCCTCATGGGAGTCCCAGAAGAAGCTCCGGGCTCCTGGCTTTGGCCTGGCCCAGCTCTGGCCATTACAGCCATCTGGGGAGTGAACCAGAAGAGAAGAAGAGCTCGCTCTCTCCCTCTCTCTGCAGCTCTGCCTTTCAAATAAGTTAATAAAATAATTTTTAAGAATCCTCCTTGTGAATTCTTTTTGTCCTCCCTGGAATCTGTTAAGTGGAAAACCCAACTAACCACCTCTGCTGCGGAAAGCAGTTACTGAGGAGTACGGGTCACTGGATTTCCTCATCGCAGAGGAGCAGAGGGGAAACGCAGGTGTTCAGAGGATGGGCGCTGGGGCGAAGGCAAGTGTATGGGCGCCGATTTCTACCTAAGAGGCGGGAGGAGCCATGGTGTGGGTGTGACTGAGGCCCTGTGGGTGCTGGAAGACTGAGGCCCTGTGGGTGCTGGAAGACTGAGGTCCTGTAGGTGCTGGAGGAAAAAGGCACTGTGTGTACTGGAGGACTGAGGTTCTGTGGGTGCTGGAAGACCGAGGCCCTGTGGATGCTGGAGGACTGAGCCCTGTGGGTGCTGGAAGATCGAGGCCCTGTGGGTGCTGGAGGACCGAGGCCCTGTGGGTGCTGGGTCTCTCCTCAAGGGCAGCAGCAGGAAAGCAGTTGGGTCCAGGGACAGGAGCAGGGCATCAGACCATGGTCCCTGGCTGGTGGAGGAGGAAACTGGCATTTGGCTGCCGGTGCCAGGCTCCACCCTTGGGTGCTCACTGCCCTCCATGCTCCGCTGAGGCCTTTGTCGGGTGGGGCGGCCCCTGCACTTCCCAGAGGGTCAGGACTGCGTGGGAGAGTTGGTGATGATGTTTGGCTCTCCAGGGAGGCGAAGTTCCTTATCCTGGCATCCGGGGATGCCAGTGCCCCTGGGACGGCACTGGGGGAGGGGAACAGGGCAGTGGCGTAGGGCGGAGTGCCCGGGCACCCCACTCCCTGTGGCCACGGCCTTCTGCACAGTACCATCCTTGGTTTCAGCCTGTGCTGGGGGTCAGGAGAGACAGCTGTGGGCTCACCCTCAGAAGATGGCCTGCCAGACCCCGGGCAGCTCTGTCGGTGAGAGCTGAGAGGGCCCCGGGGAGCCGGGAGCCAGGGGCAGGGGTCGCTTTCCCAGGCGGGCGGTCCCCTCTGTGTCAGGCTGGGGGGATCTGGGCGTCCCCCCTCAGGAAGGTGGGCTTCTGGCTGTCTCTGCATCGCCAGAGGCCGTGACTGCCTGGTGGGCGATTGGCGGTGTACAAGGGCACGGATGCCGGATCTCGCTGGCTGCCTGGCTCGGAATGGACACACCTGAAATTGTGCAAGTGGAGAATGTTCTGGAAGCAGCCCCCCCACCCCGGGCGCCTGCCAGGCACGGGGAGTCAGGACGCGGTGATTTTCTCCGGCCACCGCGCTGCACCGTGCACCCAGGAAGTCCTCCTCTGTGGCCTCTGGTGTAGACATTTCTCCAAAGGGGAGAGAGACCAGGAGGCACCGCGAGGAGGCCGTGGGCCCTAGGGGACCGACGCCTCTCAGGCAAGGGAGCCACGCCTGGCTGCTCGGCCCTCCCGGGCTCCTGCATGCCTGGGATTCCCGGAGTACTGTGCAGGCTGCCGCCGGGCCAAGCACCCCGGAGGAACACAGGAACTCAGTGCCGCTGCAGCGTCTCCCTGGGCGGCGTGCTTTGTGGGAGAGATTCCTGCAGGCCGGGTGGAGCATGTGACTGCTGAAAAATGCTGCGGGTCCCTGCGCAGTGACCTCACCCAGGGCGGGGCGCTGGCCCGCCTGGGAGTTTGTAACGCTGCTGAGCCCCGCCCGCCGCGGGGGCTGGAGAGCAGGCTGCGGGCAGGGCTGCTCCTTGGTGACCTTTGAACCTGCGAGTGAAGCCACCTGCTGCGACCAGGTGGGCCCAGTGGCTTAGTTATTAGGGTTGTTGCACTGGAGGGTCTGGCTCTTTTCCTGGGAAAACCACTGAAGGCCCCGGGAGCCAGCCGGGTGGAGAGGCTTGGGGAGACCTGGGCCAGGCCCTGCAGTGGCTCAGGTCTTCCTCTCCCCCAGCCCCCACCCAGGAAGCAGCCATTTCCCGCCTGCATAGCCTCCTCCACCCCCTCCCCGGGTGCTCCAGGCACGCAAGGTAATGCAGGGGCTAGGGCCCTTCCCTGCTGCCACCCCAGCCTTCTCTGCCCAGCTGCAGGCTGGGGGCCGAAGCTCAGCTCTCCCAGGTGCCAGCCCTCCCACCCCACAGGCAGCTTCCTGGTGGCATCTTGTGGGTGCCCCTATGCTGCTCTGGGAAAGGTGAGCACTTATGATAGGCCTAGCAGAGCCAGACTGCGCCAGGTCTGCCTGCCTGCAAGGCCTGTGGATTCCCATCTGTGCACTGGAAGGGACTTCGGCACTCAGGCGGGTATATGACACTGCAGGCAGGCACCTTCCCGGTCCTGGCCCATTTCTGGGGTGTGCCCTTTGGCTCTGGAAAGGCACTAAGATTGTGGCTCAGCTCCTGTAAGAGTGTCCCCTACCCTTAATCACAGTCAGCTGCTGGCTCTGGAATCCTGCCAGGAGCGAGGGTCAAGGTATCTAAGGGAGACTTCAAGTTCAATCCAAAGCCCTGGCATGAAGCAAGCAGTGTTAGGTTCCTGGGCTGGGAGAAGCTTAGCACCGGCTGCTGGGGAGAGCAGAGAGGGAGAACCGAGGCCGTCGGTGGCTGCGACATGGGCTCCTCACTGTGGGGCAGTGGCCTGGGCACGATGGCCTGGGGCTGGAGGGGCTTTGCCAGTGAGGAAGACGCCCCTGTGGAATGATGCTGCCGGGCGCCCCTGTGGTCAGATGCACAGTGGAGCAGAGACCATGTGAAGGGCCTAGGCAGGGCTGCACATCAGCCTGGCGATAGCAGGGGAGGGGCTGGGTGGGCAGCGTGGCGTCCTGGCCAGGAGCACCCTCTTCCCCTGCTGGTCAGTGCTGGGCTTTGTGGGAGTGACTGCCCCCAGAATCAGTACTCTGGAAATGCCATCCAACTAAGCACATTGCTTCTCAAAATGACGCTCAAATTTAAGAACTCACACTTATGTGTAATAACCAATAACTTATTTAGCCACTCTCCCTTTTATGAACGTTGAAGTCGTTCCCAAGAAACCAACGGCAAAGGGAGAGGAGAGATACTGCGGGCCTCCACAGCCGCCTGCACAGCCGATCTGCTGCCTCCTTCGGCTACCGGAAGTCAACCCGCCTATGCCTTCGCTCCTGACCTTGTACCTGCTCTTGCTGTTGCATGTTAGAAAACGTGTTGTAGCATGAAGACAAAGAGCTCAGCAGAGCTCACACGAGGATTCAGGAAGATCCACAAGGAGCACGCAGAAGACACCAGCACCGTGACCATCAGGGTGGGACGTCCTCAGAGGAGGCTGCCCAGAAACGAGGCACCTGCTGGCACAAGTCGGCACACCTGTCCCTGAACCCAGGTTCTACTGTACACAGTTACTTAGTTATTTGAAAGGCAGGATTATGGAGAGACAGGGAGCAGGAAGGAGGGGAAAGAGAAAAGGAGGGAGGGAGAGAGAGAGAGAGATGGAAGGAGGGAGGGAGGGATGGAGGGAGAGATATGGCCCATCCACTGGTTCAGTCCCCAAAGGCCTGCCGCAGCAACCAGTCCTGGGTTGGGCCAAAGCCAGGAGCCTGGAACTCCATCTGGGTCTCCCTTTGGTGGCAGAGGCCCAAGCACTTGGCCATCTTCCGCTGCTTTCCCGGTCACATTAGCAGGAAGCTGGCTCAGAAGAGGAGCAGCCAAGACTTGAACCCGCGTCCATATGGGATGCTGGGGGCGGCTTCTCCCACGGAGCCACCACACCAGCCCCTCTACTGTCAGATATTTGGGTTGTTTCCAATTTTTTGCTTTAAGGTGGGTGAAAATGCTAAAATTAATGTTTGTGCCTTTGTCTGAAAGCTTTTATTTTCTCAACTATTTATCATGAATGTATATACGCAGGTGCAGATATAATATATGGCGAGGGTCATGCCCGCACACCGGGCCTTCAGGGTCCAGCATTGCCCGGGGGCCCCTCCCCCCTCCAGGGTGCACAGGCTCAGACTCAGCTTGAGCGATGCCCGCGTGCTCCTGGGTCTCAGCCTGCAGCAGCAGATACCGGGACTTCACAGCCTCTGCAACTGCCCGAGTCAATGCTCATAGACATCTGTCTCTGTGTCTGTCTCTATTTATTTACAAGGAGAGAGCTTTTGTAAGCCCAAAACCCAATTTTCTAAATGCTGCAAAATCCAGAACTTTTTGAGCACTGACATGATGCCACAGGCAGGAAATTCCATGCTTGACTTCACGTGGTAGGTTGTAGTCAGGTGCACTACAAATATTACATAAACTTACGCTCTGGAGCCAGCACCATGGCTGTGTCAGTTGTTATGAGCGCCAGCGTTAAGTCCCAGCTGCTTCATTGCCTATCCAGTTCCCTACTAATGAACCTGGGAAAGCAGCAGAAGGTGGCCCAAGAGCTTGGGCCCCTGCAACCCACATGGGAGACCTGGATGGAGTTCCAGGGTCTTGGCTTCAGTCTGGCTCAGCTCCGGCCATTGCAGCCATTTGAGGAGTGAATCAGCAGACGGAAAACTGCTCTCTTTTCTCTCTCTCTCTCTCTCTCTCTCTCTCTCTCTCTCTCTGTAATTCTGCCTTTCAAATAAAGCCTATTTTTTTTTTTTTTGACAGGCAGAGTGGACAGTGAGAGAGAGAGACAGGGAGAAAGGTCTTCCTTTGCCGTTGGTTCACCCTCCAATGGCCTCTGTGGCCGGCGCGCTGCGGCCGGCGCTGCTTCTCCTGGTCTCCCATGGGGTGCAGGGCCCAAGCACTTGGGCCATCCTCCACTGCACTCCCTGGCCACAGCAGAGAGCTGGCCTGGAAGAGGGGCAACCGGGACAGAATCCGGCGCCCCGACCGGGACTAGAACCCGGTGTGCCGGCGCCGCAAGGTGGAGGATTAGCCAAGTGAGCCGCGGCGCCAGCCAAAACCTAATATTTTTAAAAATTACTTTCAGGCTTGGATAAGGGAGATAGGAAACATAAATAAATTTCATGCTACAGTTGAGTGCCATCCTTAAGATGGCATCATGCATACACGAGTCAATCTTTAAAAAATCCAGAACACTTCTGGTCCCACTGTTTTGGATGAAGGATGCTCAACCTGTGTATGTTCTGCCTGTTGGTTCTGTTTCTCAGAGCACTGACGAATTCAATCTTATTGTTTGAATGTTGACCCATTTGAGAATAAACTGCTGGCACCACAATTCTCTCCATGAGGCAGCATTCAGCTCTTAAAAATAAAGACATTCTCGTAAAAAGCCAATATACAGGGGCCAGTGCTGTGGTACAGTGCATTAACGTCCCGGCCAGCAGCACTGGCAACCCATATGGGCGCCGGTTTGAGTCCCGGCTGTTCTACTTCCGATCCAGCTCTCTGCTATGGCCTGGGAAAGCAGTAGAAGATGGCCCAAGTCCTTGGGCCCCTGCACCCGCATGGGAGACCCGGAAGAAGCTCCTGGCTCCTGGCTTCAGATCAGCTCAGCTGTGGCTGTTGCAGTCATCTGGGGAGTGAACCAGCAGATAGAAGACCTCTCTCTCTGCGTAACTCTGACTTTCAAATAAATAAAATAAATCCTAAAAAAAAAAGGAACCAATGTACAATTGTATAATTACCAAGTTCAAGGAACCGAACATTGATACAATAGTATCTCATATGCAGTCCATGCTCAAAGCATTTTTTTTTTGTAAATGCCAGTTGCGTTTCATTAGTACAGACTACTGCTGCACCTCAAAGCTCGCATGGATCATAAACGTTTTGGCCAAGAACACTTTCGTGGTGTCTTAGTCCATTTTCTGTTGCTCTAGCTGAATACCACAAGCTGGGTAATTTATTTATTTAAAATTTATTTTATTTATTGGAAAGACAGTGCTGGGGCCGGCGCTGTGGCTCACTTGGTTAATCCTCCGCCTGCGGCACCAGTATCCCATATGGGCGCTAGGTTCTAGTTCCGGTTGCTCCTCTTCCAGTCCAGCTCTCTGCTGTGGCCTGGGAAGGCAATGGAGGACAGCCCAAGTCTCCCAAGCACCCATGTGGAAGACCAGGAGGAAGCACCTGGCTCCTGGCTTCAGATCGGCGCAGTTCTGACTGTAGCGGCCATTTGGGGGGGTGAACCAATGGAAGGAAGACCTTTCTCTCTCTCTCTCTCTCTCTCACTGTCTAACTCTATCTGTCAAATTAAAAAAGAAAAGACAAGACAGGGTTATGGAGAGGCAAAGGCAGAGAGAGGGAGAGAGGTCTTCCATCTGCTGGTTTACTCCCCAAATGACTGGAGCTAGGCCAGGCAAAAACCAGCAGCTAGGAACCCCCTTGGGGTCTCCCACGTGGGTGCAGGGGTCAAGCATTTGGGCCATCTTCTACTGCTTTTCCAGGCCATAGCAGAGAGCTGTATTGGAAGTGGAGCAGCTGGGACTGGAACCGGTGCCCGCATTGGATGCCGGCACTGCAGGCTGTAGCTTTACCCCCTACCCCACAGCGCCGGCGCCCAGGGCTTGGTAATTAATAAGAAGTAGAGGCTGGTGGAGCTCCTGGTTCTGGAGCTTGGGAAACCCGTGAGTACAGAGCCAGCGTCTGCTCAGCGGGTGAGACAGGGCAAGCAGACAAGCCCCAGTCTCTCTACCATCAACCCCACCTTGGGGCCCCACCCCGTGACCTCATGTTATCCCAGTGCAACCCAGAGGCTCCACCCCCAAACATGGTCACCACGCGACTTTGGGGCTGAGTTTCCATGCGTGGACCTTGGGGGACACGCTGACACCATAGTGGAGGGAGCCTGCTTGATCTGCTGTCAGTTGGGAGGCTGCATTTAGGGATGCTCGGCTCGCACCCCTGCGTGGTGGCCGCCACGTCGTGGAGCAAAGTTGTGGCTCAGTGGGAATCTCTCTGTGTTCCTCAGCAAGGCTTTTCCTCCTGGCTCTGGCATCCACCGATGATCCTGCTTGCCTGACTCCACGGCCTCCCTCTGCAGAGACAAACAAGCTTTCTCTCCTCACCCAGGGCTGCGCTGCAGCTGCTCCGAGAAAGGCAGAACAGGGGACTGCGATTTTCCCTTTTGTTATGGGTTTCCCAGGTGCATTGGTGTGCGAAGGCTGCCATGACTGACCACCAGACACTGGGTGGACACAACAGAATTGCGTGTCTCACCATGCTGGAGGCAGGAAGTGCAAGGTCAAGGTGCTGGCAGGGCCAATTTCTGGGGAAGCCGGTCTTGGGCTTGCAGCCAGCTGTGCCCTCACTGGGTGCCTGCAAGGCCTCGCCTCTCTGTGCACAATCCTGCTGTCTCTTTCCGTTTAGGGAGGATGCCAGCTTTGCTGCATTAGGGCCTCTCCCCTCACCCCTACCATCTCATCTCATTGCCTTCCTGAAGGCGCTGTCTCCAGGGCCGGCGTTGTGGCCCAGTGGCTTGAGCCCCTACCTGGGACACCAGCACCCATTAGAGTTCTTGGCTCTTGGCTTCAGCCTGGCTGGGGCCCTGGTTGTTGTGGCCATTTAGGGAATGAACCAGGGGATAGAAGATTATTTTTCTCTCTCTCTCCTTCTCTCTCTTTTTCTGTTGCGCTCTCTGCCTTCCAAACAAACAAACAAACAAACAAATTTGGAAAAGGCCCTGTCTCCAAACACAGCCACAGGGGGTTAGGACTTCTACCTGTGGTCTTGTGAGGCAGGGCATAATTCAGTCCACAGCACAGGAGCAGGGGCTGTGTGAAAATCTTCTAGCAAGGGCAGACGAGACTTTCATGCCCCCTCTCCCAGCATCATGATCAACTCATGGATATTGATGGGCTCAATGCTTTATTTTTATGTTTGAATATTTTCAGATCTGCCTAATCCTTTGAACCGTTTGCTCTGTCCTTTGGACATGTCTCCAAGAGAATCTGTGAAACTGTGTTTTCTGGGCAAGCTACCCCGGACTCTGCGCTTCCTCCACCTGGGGTAGTCTGAGCTCCAGCCCTGGGTTCTTCTTTGGAAAACAGATGTAGAAACCAACATCTGGAGGCTCAAGTCTGCTTATGACTCCTGGAGGGACACTGCTTCTAGTTCTTTCAATGCAGCCCAGAGGGTTTTTTTTTTTTTTTTTTTTTGATTTTTGTTTTATTTGAAACGCAGAGTTACAAGGAGGCAGAGGCAGAGAGAGAGAGAGAGAGAGAGGGAGGGAGGGAGGGAGGGAGAAGAGAGTTGTCTTTCATGTGAGAGAGAGGGAGAAAGTCTTCCATCTCCTGGTTCACTCCCCAGATGGCCACAATGGCCAGAGCTGTGTCAATCAAAGGCAGGAGCCAAGAGCTTCCTCTGAGTCTCCTATGCAGGTTGCAGGGGCCCAAGGACTTGGACCATCTTCTACTGCTTTCCCAGGCCCTAGCAAAAAGCTGGATTGGCAAGTGGAGCAGCCGGGACTCGAACCAGCACTCATATGAGGTGCTGGCACTGCGGACGACAGTTTTACCCGCTATGCCACAGCATCGGCCCCACATCCATTTCTCATCTATTCTGTCGCACCCATCCTGACAGGTCCCCATTATTTGAAGGTTGTCCTCCAGTGTTTCTCTCTCTCTCTCTCTCTCTCTCTCTCACACACACACACACACACACACACACACTATGTGTGATCTGCTCTAATGATACCTCCTAGGAATCACCCCATTGCTTTGTGTAGCTGGGTAGTACCCTACCATGTGAACGGACAGTAGTTCATTCAACCAGTACCTCAAGGAGCACTGAGGCTCTTTCTAACCTTTAAACGCTACAGGTGATGTCAGAATGAATAGCTTCACATTGCGTTTGATTCGTGCGGGTGTGGCTCCAGTGCAGGTTCCAGGATGTGTCATTGCTGCTGTAAAAGGCACGCGCTCTGGTGATTTCTTAGGTGTTGCCAGTTCTCCTCCCTAAGTGCCATTTTACCTCCCATATCAAAGGGCTCCTTTCTTTACAGCTCCACCAAGAGAGTGTGGCATCCAGATGCAGCGTTTGGACTCTTGCCAATCTGATAGGTGAGAGGTTGGATTTCAGGGCAGTCTTTTTTTTCTTTTTAAAGAAAGCTTTTATTTAATGAATACAGATTTCATAGGTACAGCTTTAGGAATATAGCAGTTCTTCCCCCCGTACCAGCTGCCCTACCCCCATTCCTTTTTTTTTATTTAATAAATGTAAATTTACAAAGTGCAACGTTTGCATTGTTGTGGCTTTTTCCCCCATAACCTCCCTCCCACCCGCACCCATCCCATCTCCCACTCTCTCTCCCATCCCACTCTTCATCAAGATTCATTTTCAATTATCTTTATATACAGAAGATCAACTTAGTATATACTGAGCCAAGATTTCAACAGACTGTTGAAATAGATTACTGATCAACTAGTATTTTTACCATTAATTCTCATAGTACAACACATTAAGGACAGAGATCCTACATGGGGAGCAGGTGCACAGTGACTCCCGTTGTTGATTTAACAATTGACACTCTTATTTATGACGTCAGTAATCACCCGAGGCTCTTGCCATGAGCTGTCGAGGCTATGGAAACCTCTTGAGTTCACCAACTCTGAACTATTTAGTCAAGGCCACATCACAGTGGAGGTTCCTTCCTCCCTTCAGAGAAAGGTGCCTCCTTCTTTGATAGCCCGTTCTTTCTGCTGGGATCTCATTCATCGAGATCTTTTATTCAGGTTGTTTTTGCCACAGTGTCTTGGCTTTCCATGCCTGCAAGACTCTCATGGGCCTTTAAGCCAGATCCGAATGCCCCAAGGGTTGCTTCTGAGGCCGGAGTGCTGTTCAGGACCTTTCTATTCTATGAGTCTGCTGTGTATCCTGCTTCCCCTGCAGGATCATTCTTTCCCTTTTAATTCTATCCTTCATTATTTGCAGACACTGGTCTTATTTGTGAAATCTCTTCAACACTTAACCTATCTTGTTGATCAATTATGTACTTAAACTGATCACTTTACCAAGTGAGCTGGCACTGGCACATGCCTCCTTGATGAGATTGAGTTGGAATCCCCCGGCATATTTCTAGCTCTACCATTGGAGGTAAGTCTGACTGAGCATGTGCCGAACTGTACATCTCCTCCCTCCATTATTCCCACCCTTATATTTAACAAAGATCACTTTTCAGTTAATTTTAAATGCCTAAGAATAATTGTGTATTAATCACAGAGTTCAACCAACCCACCCCCCTTCCTGTCCCACCTCCTACCCCCTCTCCCATCCCATTCTTCATTAAGATTCATTTTAATTAACTTTATATACAGAAGACCAACTCTATACTAAGTAAAGATTTCCACACTTTGCACCCACACAGACACACAAAGTATAAAGTACTGTTTGAAGATTAGTTTTACCATTAATTCTCATAGTACAACTCATTAAGGACAGAGGTCCTACATGAGGAACAAGTGCACAGTGACTCCCGTTGTTGATTTAAGAGCTGACACTCTTATGTATGACATCAGTGATCACCCCAGGCTCTTATCATGAGCTGCCAAGGCTATGGAAGCCTCTTGAGTACACAAACTCTGTCAGCATTTAGACAAGGTCATAATCAACATGGAGGTAACCCGTGGTACCTCCTTCTGTGATGGCCCCCTCTTTCCACTGGGGTCTCACTCACAGAGAACCTTCATGTAGATCATTTTTTGCCACAGTGTCTTGGCTTTCCATACCTGAAATGTCACAGCTCTCTGACTGTGAATGAGATGCAGCACCTTTTAAAGCCCTTTTGAATCGTCTCATCTGTTCTTTGCCCATGATTTACCGGATTCTAGTCTAATTTTTTTTAAATGTAATGCAACTCTTTCTTGATACAAGCAGTCGCTTTTTACTTGCGTCTACCAGAGAGATGTAAAATAAAAGATCAAACCAACAAGGACACATGGCAACACCGCGATGGCTCCCTTACCTCTCAACTTGCCTGTGACCAGGGCTGAAGGGCATCTGGCCCACAGGGCCTGCGTCTGGCTGGCCCTGTTGGGGAACTGCAGGCGGAGCTCGAGACCCAGTCAATCTACAGCAAGCTAATTTTTAAGTTGGTGCTTGTGTATGGCCCACAGATGCTGCTGTAAATATCCCAGTGACCCCCGGCAGAAGGGAGGTCCCCTGGCCCTTTGCATTCTAAGCTTCCTTCAAAGGGCCTCCGGAGCCTACCGGAACATTTTGGCACCAGTCCATCAACTCATCCTTTTTTTTTTTTTTTTTCCCCAAAATCTTGGCCAATTCTGCCAGTTTTGTCAGGACGTGGTGTTTATGAAACAGAGGTTGCAGTCTTGATACCCGTACGTGCCTGCCAGCTCTGCACTGAGAAAGCTGTCCCCCAGGCAGCAGTGGGGGCTGCCTAGCTGCCTCACACCGAGACACACGTCAGGACGGACAGGCAATGCGTCATCTGCAAAGGCAGTTCACCAGGGCGGACGCCCCTGCTCTGGGCTCTTTGGGGCCTGCAATTTCACTGGGAGGTCAGCAGCCGGGGGAGGAGACTCACGGGCCGAGCGGGAGCCTGCGGCGCTCTGCACTGCATTGCCCTCAAGCTGGCTGCCTGCAGTGCGTGTGTGTGGCAGGGGCGAGGGAGCTGAGGCTCGCCAATACGATCCCAAGAGCAGCCTTAAAACCACGTGTGAAGTCCCTGTATTACTCACCGACTGGGGCACAACAAATGACCCCCGAATGAAGGATTTATGCTGACAATAGACACATACAGGGGTACTTCCAAAAAGTCCATGGAGGGGCCGATGCTGTGGTGTAGTAGGTTAAACCTCCACCTGCAGTGCCGGCATCCCATATGGGCTCCACTTCCCATCCAGCTTCTTGCTAATGCACATGGGAAACCAGTGGAAAACAGCCAGAGTCCTTGGGCCCCTGCTCCCACGTGGGAGACCCAGAGGAAGCTCCTGGCTCTTGGCTTCGGATCAGCTCAGCTCTGGCTGTTGTGGCCATTTGGGGAGTGAACCAGAGGATGGAAGACCTCTCTCTCTCCCTCTTTCTGTAACTGTGTCTTTCAGATAAATAAAATAAATCTTTTTTAAAAAAATTGAAAATATAGGTGATAAAGTAACATGTTAAGAGACCTTAGAAAACACTTAGATGATTCCAGAATGTGGGGCAATCAGTGACTGGGCTGGAGTCCCGACAAAGTCAATGTCAAAGGACTGGTGACCCGGGGTCTTCAGGTCAGTTGCCTGCTTTTGTAAATAGAGTTTGTTTGAACATAGTCGTGCTTATTAGCTTGGGTGTTGCCTGGGACAGCTGTTGTGCTATTATGACACAGTTGAGTGATTGCAATGGAAACAAGTTTTCTTCTGCAAACCAAAAACATTTGCTCTCTGCCCCCTAAAAGGAAGTTTGCTGACCTCGATCTAGATGGAAAGAGATGACTAACTCTTCTGCTTCCAGCCATGATAGGGTAGCTAGTGCTGGCAAGCCATCCTGCTGTACCCAACTGAAAAAATAAATAAAGGAAATAACTGGTTTCGGACATGAGAAAACTGACAGCACAGGGTTGCACTACAATGGAGAAAGGAGACAAATCATGCAGGCTTTTCTGGCAGAGCCATTTGCTGGATCCCTACCCCAGGAAAGGGGAACCCAAGCAAAATGCAGAGGTCTCGCTGAACAGCAGACACACAGATGCTGGAGCTGGGGGGTGGAGACACGACGGCTACAGCCGAGGAGACCACATAAAGAGTTCCAGGCTGCAGGGTTCCCCTGGAGACTCTTGGCTAAATGCCACCCCCTGCACGTGCAGGGGAGAAGCTGTATGTGGTTCACAATGTAACCACCAAGCAAAGTTAGGCTTCCTGCTGCTACCCGGCTGCTGGAGCTCATGCAGAGCTGGGAGGGACACGATTTTTCCCACCAGCCACCACGCAAAGGCCTTAGTGGGCCACGGGTTACAGTTAAGGACCCGGAAGCTCACGCCTCAGTTTTAGGACTCAACTAGTCTGAAATAACAGCTACTATGGATCTGCCGAACAGGGAATAATTCAACCCACAGATCCATTAACTGCCTGCCAAAGCCAAACTCAGCGGTCTTTAAAGGAAAATGTAGATGCCGCCAACATCTGATCCCACGTGGATTTTTCATTTTATCAGTTGCTTTTTCTGGACCTACTAACCTTTATCAAGCACCACACTTTTTGGTGAAAGACTAAATGTTTTTCCCAGGGACTGGGGACAGGGGAAAGGAGCCTTGTACCAGTGCTTCTATTCAGTGTATGTCTGTGGTCTTAGCCAGGGCAAAAGTCAAGGAAAAGAAAAGAAAGTGCACGTACCGGAGAGGCAGAAGTAAAACATCACCTTGACAATGGAAAATCTCAAGGATTCTGTAAAAAGAGCTACTAAAACCAAACCCAAAAAGCGACCCTAGCAAGGACACAGAACTCCTGTCAAAATACACAATCAGTTGTATTTCTGTACAATTAGAAAATGAAATCAAAACGGAACTACTTACAATGTCAAGGATGAATGTTTTAGGATAAAACAGATACACACACAATACTCAGGGATATTTTTAGAATTTTGTTGAGGGTTCCATCCATAGGCATGAGTGCAGAGAGGTCCCTGAGCAGCCACTGCCCCGCCGGCCTGGGTACCCTCAAGCCCAGGGTTGCCCCAGAGCCCCTGCAACAAGCACAGCTCCAGGCAGCGGTGGCCAGGTGTCCTCGCTGCAGCGTGGGGGGACAAGGTCAGGGCACCGAAGGTGTTGGGAACAGTAAAATGGTGCAGTGTAAGAAACGGATGTGGTGGCCGGCGCCGCGGCTCACTAGGCTAATCCTCTGCCTTGCCTCCGCGACGGCACACCGGGTTCTAGTCCCGGTCGGGCGCCGGGTTCTGTCCCGGTTGCCCCTCTTCCAGGCCAGCTCTCTGCTGTGGCCAGGGAGTACAGTGGAGGGTGGCCCAGGTGCTTGGGCCCTGCACCCCATGGGAGACCAGGAGAAGTACCTGGCTCCTGCCATCGGATCAGCGCGGTGCGCGGCCGCAGCGTGCTGGCCGCGGCGGCCATTGGAGGGTGAACCAACGGCAAAGAAAAAAAAAAAAAAAAACCTTTCTCTCTGTCTCTCTCTCTCACTGTCCACTCTGCCTGTCAAAAAAAAAAAAAAAAAAAAAAAAAAGGAAACGGATGTGGCTTCTTCAACGGGAAGGACTCCAGGGAAGAGGTATTTGTACAGCAGACTGCCCCAAAGAGCGAGAATGGGGGAAAGAAGGCCAAGCCCAGCCTCCCACCTTGTCGCAAGGGGAGACCCCAAGGGCGTGGACCTCAACATCCAGCCCACCTGCGCAGGGCGCAGAGCTGGGGCGCTGGCCGCAGGGGTGCAGGGGTGCAGGGGAATGCTGCGGGCCAGCGACACAGAGCATTTCCTAGGTTTACAGGCCTCACTCCCCCAGCGGTCCTCCTCCCCAATACAGGGCAAGGACAACCAAGGAGGTGAGACCCCAGGCCAGCCGCAGCCGATCCGCCTGCTGAGAATCCTTGAGCAGGGCGCCACTGAGGAAATGCCTGTAGCCACCTCTGCCGTCACCCGGATCAGTCACCCAACAAGAAGACGTGAACGACACACAGCAATAGGAGATGAGTGAAAGATCGGTGCTGAGGACCAGCAGTGCTTGCTTTCTGCTGGTTGACCAGATCACCAGAACGATCTGCCTTACCTGTGCAGCATGTCAGGCCGGCACTGTGGCATAGCGCATAAAATCACCACCTGCAGTGTCAGAATCTCATGTGGCTGCTGGTTCGAGTCCTGGCCACTCCACTTCCAATCCAGCTCCCTGCTAATGCGCCTGGGATAATAGTGGAAGATGACCCAAGTGCTTGGGCCTCTGCACCAATGTGGGAGACTGGGAAGAAGCTCCTGGCTCCTGGCTTCAGATTAGCCCAGATCCAACCATTGAGGCCATCTGGGGAGTGAACCAGCAGATGGAAGACCTCTCTCTCTTTCTCTCTGCCTCTGCCTCTCTGCCTTTCAAATAAATAAGTAAATCTTAAAAAAGAAAATGAAAACTCAAGGTGCTGACTTCAAGAAAATATTGGTAATATACAAACCTGGCAAAGGACTCATATGTATGTGCTAATGATAAAAAGTCAACCCACTTTTTGAAAAGGCAAAACACTTGAAAAGACAGCCGACTGAAAGAATGAGCAGATGATAAGCACATGAACCATCTCTAGGTATCTGGGAAAGGCAGATTAAAACTTCATACATATACCACTGCTCACCCACAAAAAATGGCGAAAAGTAAAGGATGGATGACGGCAAGCATCAGTGAGGATGTGGAGAAACGGAAACTCTGCATTGCTGTTGGGAGTTGAAAACGTTATCAACACTGTGGAGACAACTTGGCAGCTTCTGATAAAGTTCAATGCACACGTACGTGTTCCAGATTTTTACACCAGAGAAATGAAAGCATATGGCTGCAAAAAAGAATTGTGCAAGAATTTCATTGATGTTTTAATCACAATAGCCTAAAACTGGAAATGATCCAAATGTTCATCAATGGATGGATGGATACGCAAGCTGTGGTCTAGTCACATAATAGAACACTGCTCAGCCATAAAGAGGATCAGATGCTCACATGTGCAGCGACATGGATGAATTGCGAAAACGTACTAAAGGGAACCAGCTTGAATTAGAAAGCATTTGGCCAGACAAAACTCTCTACAGTAATGGAAATCAGGTCAGCGGTAGTCTGGGGTGGGGTGGGGATGCCTCCCAGCGTAATACGTTGCGAATGGGGAGTGAGCAAGCTTTTTCTGTGTTTTGATTGAGATGCTCCTTATAAGGGTTATAAATTTTTTTGAAAACTCATCAGACTGTATACTTACAATGCATGCATTGCATTAAATGTTAATTAAATTTTACTTCAGCAAAGATTTTTTCAAAAATAGACTACAGGGAAATAATAACCAAATGTAACGCGTGATTCCCAAATGTATGCTGATTTGGCAAAAACAAAACCATAAAAGATATTTTTAGTATGACTGGGAAATGTTGAACATGGCTTGCCTAGTGGATGGTGAGTGGCTTCTACTCTTAGGCATGATGTGGCTAGACAGAAGCAGCTCACTTCTAAAGCTTAGGAGATTCATGCTGCAGTGTTTTCATGCCTGCCACTGAAGCAAATCTGGCAAATGTTAAGATTGTTAAGGAAGATGGGGGTGATGGAGATTTTCATTGTACTTTCAACTTTTCTGACTTCTCAACATTTCGAGACCACGTTCCAGAAAAGAATAGTAATAACTGGAGGAAGTAGCTCATGTTGGGGTGTTATGGGTTGCCCAGAAGTCTGCACATTCTTCCTTAGAGGATGACACTTAGGAAGTCGTGGCTGGGGCCATATGTCCTCTAGGTTCTGCTCTGTGCTTGTTTTTGAACAGAATCCTAGGAGCAAACACATTATAGAAGTCTGGTGGAAAGCCGTGCGTGTGCAGTGGGAGGCTGGCCCTTCTGTGCCGAACAGCACTGTGGTTGGCCAGCTCTGGTCATCTGTTGACTCTACCTTGCTAGGCTTGCTGTGGGCTAGGCACTTGCCTTATCGCTGTACCTAATCCTTGACACAACTCTTGGGGAAATATTATTATTTAAAAAATTTTTTTTTGATACGCAGAGTTAGACAGTGATAGAGAGAGAGACAGAGAGAAAGGTCTTCCTTTTCCATTGGTTCACCCCCCAAAATGGCTGCTGCGGCCGGCATGCTGCGCTGATCCGAAGCCAGGAGCCAGGTGCTTCCTCCTGGTCTCCCATGCGGGTGCAGGGCCCAAGCACTTGGGCCATCCTCCACTGTACTCCCGGGCCACAGCAGAGAGCTGGATTGGAAGAGGAGCAACTGGGACAGAATCCAGCGCCCCGACCAGGACTAGAACCTGGAGTGCCGGTGCCGCAGGTGGAGGATTAGCCAAGTGAGCCGCGGCGCCGGCAATGCATAAAACTTCTATGAGTCTCTGACTTTTTCTTAAAATGAGGAGCATAGGCAAGATGGTATAGAAGTCCTCTGTACTACAATGTGGTCCCTCACTGCCTGTGGTTATGGACTATTTGATGTAGTGGCTGAGTGGAGAAATGTTGTTAGCATACAATCACATTGAATTTCAAAGCCTCATAGACAGAAAGTGAAATATCTCAATGGCATTTTTGATATTGATTACTTTTTTAATGGTAATATTTTGTATATATCAGAGGGAGTTAAATAAACTATAATATCAAAAAAAAAGTTCTGTGGAAAGGCGGGCTGCTGTGGGACACCCTTGCTGGAGCGTGGCTGACCCCGCAGCTTCCTAGGCTGCTCTCTAGGGCAGGCAAAGTCTCCACAGGTTGAGTCAGGACCACAGGGCTGTGGGCAATGGCTGGCTCCGCTTTTCCCCTGTCCTTTGTGGGAGGGAGATGAATGGTTAACCAGTCACCCACCCCTGGCATTCTTCAGCCCGTCTCTGCATCTGCACAGAGCACTCCCCAGCTGAGTTCTGTAAGTCAGGCTGAAAGTCTCATAGCCAAGTCATGGGACAAAGAAGGCCCAAGTGACCCGGATTGCTTAACAGTGAAAACCAAGTCCACACAGGCTCCTGGGTATGTACACATATGCCACCAGAGACACACGGCCCAGAGCCTCGGGCTGGTGAGGTCTTGGAGATGATGAAAGAAAGGTAAGAAACCTGGCAGAGTTTCCTTAGGCAGGTGCACCTCTAGCAAGTAGGGAGGTGGAGCCGGCAAAGGGGCGGGAGCTAGAATCTGGCAGGGGGAGGAGCAGGAGAGGCAGACAGATCTGCACCTGGATAGGGGAGGAGCTGAGCCCAAGCAGAACACGAGGCAGATGCTGCAGCTGTTACAGAGATGTCTGGACGCTAAGGGCAGGAAGACGTTCTCCAGCTCTGGCTGCTTCGTGGGCCTTGGGGCTTGGGGCCAGAACAGCCTCCTGGGGGGCGGGGGGCAGAGGTGAGAGATCGCACAGGAAGGTAGGCGGAGGCAGAGGTGCGGAGTGTTGTGGAGAAGGCTGGGGCGGTGCTGTGCCGGCTGCAGGAGGCTTCCAGGTGCGGGGATTGGAGGAGACGCTTGGCGTTGCAGTGTCTGGAGACATAAACGTGCTTGAGGCAGAGCGGAGAGGTGGCGGCAGAGGGGGCAGTGAAGAGATGGAGGCCGAGGGGGCGAGATCATAACCCAAGAAGAGACTCCCGAGCTGTGAGGGGAGGGCCGGGGAGTGGCGGCCACACGGAGGTGTTTTGAGACCCCCAGGGAGGAATCCAGTGCCACAGGGAGGGCTTCTCCAATGGACTTTCTGCGCATACACCCCGGGAGATGCGAACCCAAAGCACAAGCCTCGGTTTACGTGTGGGTGTAAGTCTAGGCCGACTTCTAGTTACAGTTCATTCGGGGAGAGAACCAGAGGGAGGGAAGGGAAGACGTGAGAGCGGAGCCACGGAGTGATCGAGAGATGTGGCAAAAGTCACAAGGCAGAGAAAGACACAGAGAACACGGGAGAACCTTCCAAGAGATGGGCAAGAGTCCCTCTTCTCATTTCATTATCTACTTACTTGGAACACTCACATAACCCCGAATTCATCATTGTAATTGTTTTTAGTGGGCAGCTCGATGCCATCAAAGGCACCCACACGACTGCGCTGCCACCACCACCAGCCATGGCCAGAACTTTACTCAGGTCACTGCCACTCATCCCCCACTGACCGGTGATTAGTCACTTGGCCACACCTAGCCGGAAGGGATATGGAGATGAAATCTGTTTTCTTATGGGAGGCGTTTAGCCTGGTGGCTCAGCTACTAGTTAGAAAGCCCATAGCCCACGCTGGAGTGCCTGGGTTCAATGCCCACTTGCAGCCTGGCTCGACTCCAGCTTCCTGCTTAAGGCAGACCCTGGGAGGCCACAGTGATGGCTCTAGTAATTGTGTCCCTGGCGCCTATGTGGGTGAGTTCCTGGCTCCTGGGTTCAGCCCTCCAGCTGTTATGGGCATTTAGGGAGTAAACCAGGGATAGACACTGTCTTTCTCTGGGTCTCTCTCTGCTCCTCAAATAAAAACAATTAAGAAAAATGCATTCTCTACTCAATTACATACCCAGCTAAAATGTGAAGCTTCTTCCCTTGTCAAGGAAAAAAAAGGTGTCCCCAACACCCCTCTCCTCACTCTGTCCAGAAGCCGCTCTGCTCCGTTGCGCATTTGCACAACCTTTCATTTGTTCTCTTGTCACTGTGCCCTTTCTGCACCTGCCAGCTGTTCCAGGTGCCTGGAAGACACACAGCACACAGCCCTTTAAATTGCCAAGGATGTGGGACTGCACTGTGGTTCAGCTGCCGCCTGCAACACTGGCATCCCATAGGCGAGTGCTGGTTCCAGTTCTAGCTGCTCCACTTCTAATCCAACTCCCCAGGAAGGCAGCAGAAGATGGCCCAAGGGCTTGAGCCCCTGCCACCAGCGTGGGAGACCTGGATGGAGTTGCTGGCTCCTGCCTTCAGCCTGGTCCAACCCTGGCTGTTGGGGCCATTTAGGGAGTGAACCAGAAGATGGAAGATCTCTCTGTCTACATATATATCTCCCTCTCTCTCTGTCACTCTTTCAAATAAATCTTTAAAAAACAAGAAACAAATAAATTGCTGAGCATGGGTCAGGTGTGAGATCTTAGCACATGAGGATACGTTCTGGGAAGATGGAGTATGGATCAATTTCTATAAACAAAAAATAATTTTCTTTACTTCATTAGAAACACCTGCATATATAAAGGAATATTTTTATGAATATTTTGGTGAAATAATTATTTTCAAGACATTGGCTACTCCTCAATCTGTCTTTCACGCGATCATGGACTCACTCTCTCAGCTTGGCATGGGGCTGGCTGTCAGGGACATTTAACCGGGTATCTCTGTTCTTACTGCTGTAGCCACAGTTCTAAGGAGGGGCCAGGCCAGAGTTCTGATTGCGTCTCCCAGGCTGGCTCTTCCTGATTCTATTACTATATATAATATAGAAATCACCTCCAAAGTCAGCAGCTTGCAGCAACCTAATTATTCTATTATCTCTCATAAATGATGGCTTTGGGGGTCAGGAGTGAAGAGAGGCCTTGGCTGGTCCCCTGCAGGGAAGGCTCTGAAATGCCCGTGTGATTCCGTGCTGGCTGGAGCTAGAGCAGGGTCCAGCCGCTGGCTCTTCCATGTGGCCCTCGGCCCTCGCCGTGTGGCGTCCCCACAGAAGCTACTTTGGGCTTCCTCACAGCGTGGCAGGCAGCTGGCTCACCTGGCTACCAAAGGCCTCTAGAATGAGTGACCCAGAGAACAGTGTGCAAGCTGCGCTGTGTGACGTAGGCTCGCCTGGGGTTTCCAGGCTGCTCTAAGAGGCAGTCACAAAAGCCCACCAGGTTCAAGGGCAGGGAACTCACTCCTGCCTCCCCACCTCTTTGTGAGAGCTGTGTCAAAGCAACAATGCCAGCAGAGGCTGTGGACCGGACAGTGCTCTGTCACAGCTGTCTTGGGGACAGTTCGTCTACACCAGCTTTGACCCAGTGGGAGCCTCATAGGCTCCAGAAAACATGAGGGGCAACCCATAAGATAACTTAAAGTTTCTAAGCGTGCTAGCTATTGCTCATCTCTCTCTCTCTCTCTGTTTTTTTTTTTTTTTTTTTTTGGACAGGCAGAGTGGACAGTGAGAGAGAGAGAGAGAGACAGAGAGAAAGGTCTTCCTTTGCTGTTGGTTCACCCCCCAATGGCTGCTGCGGCCGGCGTGCTGCGACTGGCAGCACTGCGCCAATCCGAAGCCAGGAGTCAGGTGCTTCTCCTGGTCTCACATGCAGGCGCAGGGCCCAAGCACTTGGGCCATTCTCCACTGCACTCTTGGGCCACAGCAGAGAGCTGGCCTGGAAGAGGGACAACCGGGACAGAATTGGGCACCCCAACCGGGACTAGAACCCAGGGTGCCAGTGCCACAGACAGAGGATTAGCCTATTGAGCCATGGCACCGGTCTCTCTCTCTCTCTCTCTCTTTAAGATTTATTTATTTGAGAGAGGCAAAGTTACAGAGAGAGAGAGAGGGAGAAACAGAGAGAGAGATCTTCCATCTGCTGGCTCCCTCCCCAAATGGCCAGAGCTGGGCTGATCCGAAGCCAGGAGCCAGGAGCTTCCTCCAGGTCTCCCACGTGGGTGCAGGGGCCCAAGCACTCAGGCCATCTCCTACTGCTTTCCCACGCCATAGCAGAGAGCTGGATCGGAAGTGGAGCAGCCAGGTCACGAACCGGTGCCCATATGGGATGCCGGCACTGCAGGTGTGAGCTTAACCTGCTACACCACAGTGGGGGCCCCTACTCACCTCTTTTTAATTTGGAAATGAAGAGGCCGTGGTCTGGAGAGAACTGGCTTCATTATGGGAGAGGAGAAGTCTTGGGCTGTGACCTTCTCCTCGGAAGTGAAAGCGAGGCGAGGCATCTGGAAGCAGTCTCTGCAGGCTCCGAAATCGGCCACGGTGGTTTGTAAGGAGGAAGCTACCAAGAGCTGGTTTTCCTAAAATACGATCATGCCGGTCAGACTCATTTCTGGTCACAAGGAACGGAAAGCCAGCGAGGGTCGTTCCAGGGAGAGGGGGCTGGGGTGGGGTGTAGGTTACTGTGTGTGCAGCCATCGAGGAAGGCGACAGGCACAGCTCAGGGAGACTGAGCGGTTTATCCTGTCAGCTGCGCGCCATTCTCTTGGGGACAGAACTGTGTTTTCCTTCCTCTGTCACCAGTGTCTTCCACTTCCGCAGTTTCTGCTCTGGGTTTTGTGAAGGTGACCCACGCAGCCCCTTCACGCTCCTGTCTTCCTCTCATCATGGCCCTCCTATGCCAGCCAAAAGCCTCAAGGTGCGTCTCCCTCTGCTGCTGACAATCGGTTGCTCATGCAGCAATTTTAGCAATTTTGAACCTGACCACACAGGATAAGAGCTCTCATTCATCCCAGCTGGCTCGAGACCGGTCCGGTTTCGTTGCTGCAAGTCTTACCTCCAAGGAACCCCCTCGGTTCCAAGAAAAGCCAGGATGCTTGGCCACCCCACGCCTTGCCAGGAGCCAGGCAGCCGGGAGAGGGAGGGTGAGCCGGTCAGCCAGCGTCCGGCAAGGCCATGGTCCTCCAGCAGGGTAGGGAGCTGCTCTGAGGAGGGGTGGAGTGGGGCCGGCAGGGATCCACCCCTCCACTTCAAGCTGTGGCAAACAGCTGCTCCTTCTGAGCCTCAGTTTCTTCATCCATGAAATGGGAGGATTACACCAGGGCTTGTTTTCCTGTTCTAAAAACTTTTGTTATAGAACTTTAGGTCCAGGGAGCCATCATGTTCTTCAAGTCGGAATCTGCTGTTGTCATTAGCAGAGTGAATTGGTTCCTCCCCTCCCTTCTCTCCCCCCCTTTCTTCCCCCTCCCTCTTCCCCTTCTCCTCGCCCTCTCACCCCCTCCTCACTCCCAGCACACACCCCTGTCTCTCCGACATCAATGTGGAAGATATTTATCCTTGAGCATATCTGCAGTTTTATAAGATTTATTGTGTGTGTGTGTTTTACATTTACATACATTATATTCGCTACAGCCCTTGCTGGGTTCCCAGCATTTTATTTGCAAACATCTCCAGGCTGCTGGTTGTGGTCTCCAAGGCTGCTTCCCCAGGACCCTTTGTGAACCTTGTTTACGACTGCAGAGTGCTCTGTAACTCAGTTCCTGCCTACTTTAATCAAATTATCCCCGAGTTTGCTAGAGTTACCGAGGGGACGAGAAGGGATTGCCCCTAAGCTGTGTGCCTTCGGATTCCCCCAGAATCACCCCAGAGAGGGCATCCGAGGGGCCTTCCCCGAGGGTGGGACAGCAGGGCGCCGGTGCGTGCACCTGCGGGGGCTCTTCCCGGGATGGCGTTCTCAAGCGAGGGCGCCCAGGCTCGGGCTCAGTCATCCTCTGGGACCCGGGCCGGAGGTGCCCTGGGACGGTGCGTGCGTGCGCGCGCGCGCAGGCGTCGGCCTTCTCCTCCTGGCGGCTCAGGCAAGGCCCGCGGGCCGGCCCGCCCAGAGAGCTCCTGCGGTGGTTCGCGGAGCAGGGCCTCTGCTGAGCGGCTCCCTTGGTGGCATTGAGGCTGTAGGAACCGTGTGGGGCCTGAGACCGCGCGCGGGTGGGGCGCAGCTGTGGGAGCAGCCCCTGGTGTCACCGCCTGCTGACAGCCACCGCCGGGAGGAGGATTCCGGTCCCGCAGCCGCGCCGCGCGCTGGGTGGCCTGCGCCTCCCCTCCAAGGCGGGAGGCCCCGCAGTCGGGACGCTCCCCCGCGCTGGTCCAGCGAGCCCCGGCAAGCCCTCAGCAGCTCCCCTGCAAAGCCTGGGGAATGGCGCGGGGGTGCAGGGCTTGCGGTTCCTCCAAGCACAACGCCTCACCACGACTTGGCACCGGCGCCCCTGACGCTGTGGCTATGCCCCGCGTCGAAACCCTCAAGCAAGGGCCCCGTCCCAGCAGAGGCGCCCTCCTGACCTTGCGGCTGACTCGGGTGCACAGGCCTGGTGGTTTCAGCCTTGTGCGGTGTGGGGAGTGCTCCGGTGTGGACCGCGCACGCAGTTTTCTGAAAAGTCTCTGAACCCAAGAATCAGAGTGGCTCACCTCTGCTTCAGGCCCAGGAGTGGGCTGCCCCCACACTCTCGCAGGGCCACCATCAGGGTCTCCTGCCAAGGGCCTGGGTGTTCCCGGGCTGAAGGACCCAGGAGAAGGATCCTTGACGCCGAGCAGATGAAACAATCGAAGCTAGTGGGCAGAGGCTGGCGCTGTGGCGTAGAGGGTCAAGCTGCCTCTGCGGTGCTGCCATCCCGTATGGGCGCTGGTTCGAATCCCAGCTGCTCCACTTCCTATACTGCTCCCTGCTAATGCTCCTGGAAAAGCAGTGGATGATGGCCCAAGTGCTTGGCCCCTGCACCCACGTGGGAGACTTGGAGGAAGCTCCTGGCTCCTGGCTCCTGGCTTTGGATCGGCTCAGTTCTAGCTGATGCAACCATCTCGGAATGAACCAGTGGCTGGAAGACCTTTCTCTCTCCCACTCTCGCTCCGCCTCTTCTCTGCCTGTCAAATAAATTAACTTTTTTTAAAAAAGAAAACAGATGACACAGCAGGATGATGACCTGAGCAGTTAGATGATTGAAACATGAATTTGTCGCTTTACCAAACTTTTCTTAAAGGCATTCAAAGCACACACACACATGCATGCACACACACACAGCTTCCACAAGGCAATTTACTTCACACCACAATATATCCAATCAAATATTTTGCTCAGAAATACATGACCATACTAAGTTTCACTTTTCACTGTAGCTCTCCGATAACCCCTGGAAAGCCTGTTTTTATGGTTTTACTGTCATCCCTTATTCATCTCTTTGAAGTATAATCATTGCAAAATTACAGTTTTGCAACCAGGAATGCGGATTGGTGGTTAAAAACAGGAAGCTTAATGTGTAAGGCTGAGAAGCAGCGAAAATATGCAAGAAACTCGGGAAAACTGAGAACCTGACATTGCTGATCGTGACTGAGTGTTCTCTCCTGGGACCACAGAGAGCTTGCCACTAAAGGAGAGTGAGGTGACGAGCCAACCGCAAGTGAATGAGTTGCACAAACATGGTCATTCCAGCATCTTGGGATGTACTTGGATGTCTACATAGAGAAAATCAGCCAGTATCCGAATAGAGCGAGAAGTCAATGTCCCTCTGTAGGAAACTGGCATTTCCAAAGAGAGAGGTGCTAACCCCTGCCGGCCCCTGTGTTCACCTGCCATAGGACCTTGCCTTTCCTCCACAGAGAGGAACTCATTCCCTCCCCTTTGTATCCAGCCTGGGTTAGTGACTTGCTTGGGTGGTAGAATGGAATGAAAGTGATATTCTGGGACTTTCCAAGAAGAGGTATTGCAGTTTCCTGGAGCACTTGCTCTAAGATGTGCCTTCTTGAAACCCGGTCTCCATGCTGGGGGAAGCCACCTGCAAAGATGCCAGGGCTGAGCTGCCGGCCGTAGGCGTCAGCTGCGTGAGTGAGGCCATCTTGGGTGGCCAGCTCCATTGAGCGTGCCGTAAATTCAGCCCTGGCTGTCTGTCTGGTCAATCCCAGTCATGGAACCAGTGTTTGAGCCATGTCGTCTTAGGCAGTTTGGCCGATGGGAATAGATACCTGGGGCGCCCTCCTAGCTCTCTTTCCTAATATATTGTGTCTTCTCTCAGTGATATTAGGCACAGAATTGAATAGGTATAATTTTCTTCCTGACAAATGGCACGGTACTAAGCCCTCAACTCACTTGGCTTATTTTTCATCCAACAACACATCTCACAGATTAGTCCATGCCTGTTTATATAGAGATGGGTTTCTCTGTAACGGTGGCAGGGGACTCATTGTTCATTGTCATCATTGATTCAACCAATCCACTAGTGACCAAAGTTCAGAGTTTTCCAGCACCCCTCTCCCCATACTTTGGTCCCACAGACTGTGATTTGTTATCTCGTCTGCTAAAATTATCTTGTGCAGGGCCAGCGCCATGGCTCACTTGGTTAATCCTCTGCCTGTGGCACTGGCATCCCATATGGGTGCTGGGTTCTAGTCCCAGTTGCTCCTCTTCCAGTCCAGCTCTGTGCTGTGGCCCAGGAAGGCAGTGGAGGATGGCCCAGGTGCTTGGGCCCCTGTACCCGCATGGGAGACCAGGAGGAAGCACCTGGCTCCTGGCTTCGGATCAGCACAGCTCTGGCCCTTGTGACCATTTGGGAGGTGAACCAACAGAAGGAAGATCTTTCTCTCTCTCTCACTGTCTAACTCTATCTGTCAAATAAATAAATAAATAAATTATCTTGTGCAAGTATCTGGCATGAGTTACACACACAACACACACACACACACACACACAAGGGGATTTCAAAAGATCATGGAAAATGGAATTGGAAGATAAAAATACAAGAAACGGGCATTGAGACACAGTGGGTTAAGCCATTGCTTGGGACTCTGGCATCCCACATTGGAGTGCCTGTTTCCTTCCCTCCATGCTTCTGATCTGGCTTCCTGCTAATGCACTTAATAGGCAGAGATGATGGTTCAAGTACTTGAGCCTTTGCCATTCACATGGGATACCTGACTAGATTTCTGCCTCCTGGCTTCATCCTAGCTCAGCCCTGGCTGTTGTGGGCATTTGGAAGATCTCTGTCTCTCTGTCTCTCTCTGTCACTCTGCCTTTCAAATCAATCAATCAATCAATCAATCAATTTAAAATAAATAAAAGAATTAAAAACTTAATTTATCACCGTAAGCTTCATCAAAGTCGAGTCACTTTTTAAAAATTTTTAATTTATTTGATAGATAGAGTTAGACAGTGAGAGAGAGAGATAAAGAGAAAGGTCTTCCTTCCGTTGGCTCACCCCCCATCCCTTGGTTCACCCGGATCGCACTGCGTCAATCTGAAGCCAGGAGCCAGGAGCTTCCTCCTGGTCTCCCATGCAGGTGCAGGGCCCCAACACTTGGGCCATCCTCCACTGCCTTCCTGGGCCACAGCAGAGAGCTGGACTGGAAGAGGCCGGTCCCTCAAGTCACTTTTTTAAGATGTGACACTAGCCATTTGGTCCATCCCTAATGGGACTTTTTTTTTTAAAGATTTATTTATTTATTTGAAAGTCAGAGTTATACAGAGAGAGAAGGAGAGGCAGAGAGGGAGAGAGAGGTCTTCCATCAGCTGGTTCACTCCCTAATTGGCCACAAGGGCTGGAGCTGCACCGATCCAAAGGCAGGAGCCAGGAGCTTCCTCTGGGTCTCCCATGCAGGTGCAGGGGCCCAAGGACTTGGGCCATCCTCCACTGCTTTCCCAGGCCATAGCAGAGAGCTGGGTCAGAAGTGGAACAACCAGGACTCGAACCTACGTCCATATGGGATGCTGGCCCAGCAGGTGGTGGCTTTACCTGCTATGTCACAGTGCCGGCCCCGCAATGGGACTTTAACTATGCCCATGCAGCCTCTTTTGCATTAGTAACTGAAGAAAAATGGGTGTCTTAAAACATTTAAGATTAGGGAACAAAAAGAAGTCAGAAGGGGCCAAGTGAGGCCTGGAAGGTGGATGCCTAGTGCCCTCCCGTCAGGACTCGGACAAGGTCGCCCTTGCTTGAGACAGGGAATGAGCGGGAGCCGTGCTGTGGTGGGGAAGGAGGTGTTCCTGGCTGTTTTTCTGCTACGGCTTTGGCTATTTCCTCCAAACACTCTCCTCAGAAGCAGAGGAGGTGACCATTCTTTGGTCTTCCAGAAAGACAACAGGCAAGATGCTTCAAGTATGTCTACAAGCTGTCCCATGACCTTGCTGTTGACCGGTCTGCTCTGGCTTTGAATGGACCACTTCCACTGCTTGGTACCTGCAGCTTTGACTGCTTGTCGGCAGGGTCATGCTCGTAAAGCCACGTTTCATGTTCTGTTCCAATTCTTTAAAAAAATGCTTTAGGATCTTGATTCCACTTATTTAAAATTTCCGTTTGAAGCTCTGTTCTCGTCGACTGATCCGAGTGCAGCAGTTTTGACACATATTGAGCAGAAAATCTGCTCCACTGATTTTTCAATCATCATTGTGTGAGCGAAACCATTTGAGACGGTGTGATGTTTCTGCTATTAATATTGTTAAGTGTAGATAATATATTATTAATTATTGGTCCTCTTCAATTTGGCATGAACAAGATTAATTTTTCCTTGCAAATTGATGTGGCTGTTCTGCTTCTGAGCTTCGTGTTCAACGTCACGTTCATCCCTTCTTAAGATGAGTTATCCGTCTGTCAACATCTGATCTCTGTGAGGCTTTATCCTCATAAATATTTCATAGCATCAGTGATTTCCCCGTTCTTCCGCCCAAGATTCACCATAAGTTCCATGTTTGCTCTTGCTTCAGTTTTGGTAGATTGTGTGTTGCTCTGATGGGAGCTGTTTTCAAAACTGATGGCCTTTTGTCCTTGGTGCTACAAACTAGACCTTATTCATATATGTTATAATAAGTTAGTATAGTTTATTCTTGTGCAGAAAAATTTGAAATCCATGTATAGCTCTACCATGACATCTTTTTTTAAAAGATTAATTTTATTTTATTTGAAAGAGAGTTATATAGAGAGATAGAGACAGAGAGAGAGGTCTTCCATCCGCTGGTTCACTCCCCAGATGGCTGCAACGGCCGGAGCTGTGCTGATCCGAAGCCAGGAGCCAGGAGCCAGGAGCTTCTTCCAGGTCTCCCAAGCAGGTGCAGGGGCCCAAGGACTTGGGCCATCTTCCACTGCTTTCTCAGGCCACAGCAGAGAGCTGGATTGGAAGTGGAGTAGCTGGGACTCGAACCGGGGGCACCCATATGGGATGCTGCGCTATAGGCAGCAGCTTTACCTGCTATGCCACAGCGCTGGCCCCAAAAGAAGTTATATTCTCCGAGTTATATCCTCCCCCGGTGAAATTTAAGACTAGTTGCTTTCCCACACACTTGCCAAACAAGGCCTTCGAATGTTTAAAAAATTGCCTACCTTGGATGCTTATTCAAATTATGGATTTGGTCACTAGGGAAAGCGAGTGGGCTTAAGGCTGGGTATGCTTTTGGTATCTCGATATCCGAGAAATTCTGACCTATAATTGCACCAGCTTCATCGAGTGTTCTTGGTAGAATACTAAAAACTAAATTGAATGGATTTGGGTAAGATGACACAAGGTAAAAAGAGAGTTGAAGCGACGTAAAGTTCAATGCGATTCCATTTTTATGAAAGGTATAAACCGCCACAATAAAAAAAAATCTAGAAGTTGACGTCCAAAGTGTTAATAACAAACCAGGTCCATTCTGAGTTTAAACCACAGTCAATCCAGCTCAGAGGACGCTCTCTGCAGATTCCTGGGAGTCTAGCATTGTGGTTGCTTCAGAAGGAGGCGGGTCTGTTCTCCAAGACGTGGCTGGAGAAACACTTAGGTCAAAATAGGCAGCCAGGGGCCGGCGCTGTGACGTAGTGGGAAAAGCCACTGACTGCCGTGCCAGTATCCCATATGGGTGCCAGTTTAAGTCCCAGCTGCTCCACTTCTGATCCAGCTCTCTGCTATGGCCTGGGAAGGCAGTAGAAGATGGCCCAAGTCCTTGGGCCCTTGTACCACATGGGAGACCTGGAAGAAGCTCCTGGCTCCTGACTTTGGATCTGTGCAGCTCTAGCCGTTGTGGCCATCTGGGGAGTGAACCAGCAGATGGAAGAGCTCTCCTCCCTCTCTCTCTCTCTCTCTCTCTCTCTCCTTTCCTTGCTTCTCTGTAACTCTGCAAATGTCTTCCATCCACTGGCTCACTCTGCAAATGGCCTAAACAGCCAGAGCTGCACCCATCCAAAGCCAGGAGCCAGGAGCTACTTCCGGGTCTTCCCACGTGGGTGCAGGGGCCCAAGGACTTGGGCCATCTTCTATTGCTTTCCCAGGCCATAGCAGAGAGCTGGATCAGAAGTGGAGCAGCTGGGACTTAAACTGGCACCCATATGGGATACTGGCACTGCAGGCAGCGGCTTTACACGCTGTACCACAGCACCGGCTCCTGAGGTTGAGGGTAGTTTTTCGTTTTTTTTTTTTTTTTTTTTCATGCAGAGTGGACAGTGAGAGAGAGAGAGAAAGACAGAGAGAAAGGTCTTCCTTTACCGTTGGTTCACCCTCCAATGGCCGCTATGGCCGGCGTGCTATGGCCGGCGCACCACGCTGATCTGAAGCCAGGAGCCAGGCGCATCTCCTGGTCTCCCATGCAGGTGCAGGGCCCAAGCACTTGGGCCATCCTCCACTGCACTCCCGGACCACAGCAGAGAGCTGGCCTGGAAGAGGAGCAACCGGGACAGAATCCGGCTCCCCGACCGGGACTAGAACCCAGTGTGCCGGCGCTGCTAGGTGGAGGATTAGCCTATTGAGCTGTGGTGCCGGCCTAGGTTGAGTTTTACCATTTTAATAAAGGCACCGACATCAGTGATGCGACCATCTCACAGGTCTTTGTTTTATTTGTGTCAAATCGATCTAGTTTGAGCTGCTGAATGACTCATTTGTTTGGTGATCAATTTATTGGCCTTAGTTGTTTCTTTTAAGTAGTTAGCTTTAGTTGACTTGTTTTCATCTGCCCTTGTACCTACATCTTGAAGAATGTTATTTTGTCACCAATTCCGTTAGTTCCACATCTGCTGTAGCTGTAGACTGTGGAGCAGAGCAGGGCGGCCCTCAGGGAAGCAGCGTCCATTTCCAGCGCTCTTGGGTCACGCCCAGTGCTTGCTCCCGGGATAATGACACAGGCCCTTTCAAGAAGATGGGACTGCCTTCTTCAAGTCATCACCCCAGAGAGTTTGCCTCTGCATTTTCTTGTTGAGGGGAATTGAATAGCAGTAAGTTTTGTTAAAGAGGAAGTTGTGTGTTGAATGTACACACATACATTTCACCAAATGTACACTGAAAGACCATAACTTTTAAAACTTACCCTCCAGATTTTCTTGAACTTAGGGTTGAATTATTACTTTTATTGATTGACGAAGAAATACTCATTGGTACAAAGGGTCAAATTCTGGACAAAGCTAAGTGAATTCAGTAAGGTTGCAGGATACCAAGTTCTCATGCAAAAATCAGTAACTTTTTTATATACCAATAATGAAATTACTGAGACAGAAATCAAGAAAGTAATCTCATTCACCATAGCTACAAAAATATATATAAATTTAATAACCAGAGGAAGTGAATGACCTGTAAAATGAAAATTACAAGACACTGCTGAAAGAAATTGAATGACATATGGAAAAACGGAAAGACACCAGTGTTTGTGGGTTGAAAGAGTTAGTAATGTCAAAATGTCCACACTACCCCAAATCACCTACAGATTCATTGCATTTCTCATCAAGATCTGACTGTCATTTTTTCACAGAAATAGAGGTAAACACTCCTAAAATTTGAATGGAACCACAAAAGACCCCAAAAGCCAAACACTCCAAACAAAGCTAGAGCTATTACAATATCTGACTTAAAACATGCTACAAAGTTAGAGTAGCCAAAAGGGCATGGTTCTGGCATAAAAACAGACACAAAGATCAACAGGGGGCTGGCGCTGTGGCTTAGCAGGTAAAGCCACTGCCTTCAGTGTGAGCATCCAATGTGGGTGCTGGTTCTAGTCCCGGCTGCTCCACTTCTGATCTAGCTCTCTGCTGTGGCCTGGGAAAGCAGTACAGGATGGCCCAAGTCCTTGGGCCCCTGCACCCACGTGGGAGACCTGGAGGAGGCTCCTGGCTCCTGGCTTCAGATTGGTGCAGCTCCGGCCATTGCAGCCAACTGGGGAGTGAACCAGCAGATGGAGGACCTATCTCTCTCTGCCTCTCCTTCTCTCTTTGACTTTCAAATCAGTAAATAAATTTTTAAAAAAGAACGATCGGTGGAACAGAATAGAAAACCCAGAAATGAAATTTCCATCCAGTTGATTTTCAACAAAGACAGCAAGAACATGCATCGGAGAAAAGGGGAGTCTCCTCAATAAGTGGTGTTGGGAAAACCTGGTATCAACATGCAAAAGAAACTAGACCCCATTCCTTTTCATAGGCAAAAATCAGCTCAAAATCCAATTGATCAAAGACTTAAATTAAGACCTAAAGCAATGAAGTTACTAGAGTGAAACAGGGGAAATGATTGAGGACATTGATCTGGATAAAGATTTCTAAGTATCATCCCCAAAGTACAAGCAGCAAAATTAAAAAAAAAAAAGGCAAATGAGATACATCAAATTTAAAATCTCTGAACAATCAATGCAGTGCAGAGATTTTTGCGAACTATTCATCCAACAAGGGATGAATGTTGCATCCAGACTACTGCAATAACTCCAACAATGCAACAGAAAAACAAATCCAACTGGAAACTGGCAAAGGAACTGAACAGACATTTCTCACAAGAGGATACTCAAGCTGCAAACCAGTGTATGAAAACAATGTTCAGCGTCACCCTAGATAAACCATGTGACCTATGAATGCCATATAGCGAAATGAACAAGACGTTCATAAAAGGATGATGCTATGTATTATCTCTTTCTTATCTTATTTTTGCCCAAATTTAATTTAATTTATTTTTGCCCTTACATGGCAATGCCAGCCCCTTTAAAAAAATTTTTTTTAAGATGCTTTTGTCTTTTTGATAACAGCTATTCTACCTGGAGTGAAATGATATCTCACTGCAGTTTTGATTTGCATTTCCCTAATGATTGGTGATGCTGACAAACTATAGCTTCTGAGATTGGTCTTTGGCTTAGCTGGTTTAGAAACACAGTGTTGAAATAGCACATCCGTGTTCTCATTATTTCATCTTTTCCTCCTTCAAATCGAACTTCCTTCATAGAATTGTGAGGAACTGAGCACAGCTAACCTTCCTCAGTGATTTTTTTTTTATTTTTATTTTTTGACAGGCAGAGTGGACAGTGAGAGAGAGAGACAGAGAGAAAGGTCTTCCTTTGCCGTTGGTTCACCCTTCAATGGCTGCCGCGGCCGGTGCCCTGCGGCCAGCGCACTGCGCTGATCCGATGGCAGGAGCCAGGTACTTCTCCTGGTCTCCCATGGGGTGCAGGGCCCAAGTACTCGGGCCATCCTCCACTGCACTCCCTGGCCACAGCATAGAGCTGGCCTGGAAGAGGGGCAACCGGGACAGAATCCGGCGCCCCGACCCGGACTAGAACCCGGTGTGCCGGCGCCACTAGGTGGAGGATTAGCCTAGTGAGCCGAGGCGCCGGCCCTTCAGTGATTATTTTTATCTCATCACTACAATTGCCCCACCTATCAAATTCCAAGCCACTGTGTAGGATGCCTGTATCTCGTCTTGGAGTGCCCATTTGAGTCCTGGCTGCTCTGCTTCAGATCCAGCTCCCTGATAACATATCCTGGAAGGCAATGAATGATGGCCCAATTGCTTGGCCCTCTGCCACCTATGTGAGAGACCCAGATGGAGTTCAGGGCTCCTTTCTGACTTTGGCCTGGCCAAGCCCTCGCTGTTGTGGGCATTTAGGGACTGTAGCAGCAGACAGAAGATCTCGCTCTCTCTCTGTCTCACACACAAACACACACTTTCACTTTGCTTTTCAAGTAGATGAAAATAAAATGAAATAAACATTAAAATACTTTGAAAAATTACAGCTACTGTTCACAAGTTGTATTCCATCAACCCAAACTTCCCAGTGCTAATCAACTTAAGGTCTAGCTTAAGTAATCATTACTCTTGACAATCTAGAGTTTTCATCCATGGGGATATTTTACACGTTATGCTCTACAACTATCAGCATAGGTTAGGAAAAGGAAAATAAAAACAATAGCAAAAACACAGTGGAAAACTCGACTGACAACGCGATCATACATAGCCATAAGCAGCAAAGTGAACTCCCTCCAAAAACACCTAGAAAACCACACCTCTCCCTTCAATCTCTGCTTACGATGGTTGTCCATGGAGGCTTTTCAGAGTCTCCCACTGGCTTCCCTCACAGACACGCCTTCGCTTCTGCCCAGCTTCCCATCCTTGCAGTATTAGAAGTCACTCCGACTTATCTGTCCTGGTGGAAAATACACTTCCATATATCTCCCTTGCAGGTGCTTTTCCATACCAACTTTCCTGTACTATGCTGATCGATTTTTCTGTACTATATTCCCCACAAAATAATTAAATACAAATGTGTGTGTGACTATTGTCTTCTATCCAAAACAAATCCTAATTGCCTATTTCTAAACCACTTGTGGATTAATAATGTATCCCTTGTACTGTTTTTTTTTTTTTCCTAATGTGTTCAGATACATTCTGGATGCCTTCCCCCAAACAACTTATAACTTAATGTGGTCAAATGTATTCTCAACAGTAGGTAGCTGTCAACGGAGTCAGTATGTTTCAAGTAGCATATTCCTGTGATCTGAAAGAAATCTCAATAAAGTAAAAAAAAACTGGGGAAGGGATGCTGCCACTGCCGTGTAATGGGTTAAGCTTCCGCCTGCAGTGCAGCCGTCCCATAGGGCACCGGTTCAAATCCCGCTGCTCCACTTCTGATACAGCTCCCTGCTAATGGCCTGGGAAAAGCAATGGAAGATGGCCCAAGTGTTTGACCCCCGGTATCCACGTAGGAGACCCAGAGGAGGCTCCTGACTCCTGGCTTTGGCTTGGCCCAGCCCCAGCCATTGTGGTCATTTGAGGAGTGAACCAGCAGATGGAAGGTCTTTCTCTCTCTCTCTCTCTGCAACTCTGATTTTCAAATAAATAAATAAATATTTTAAAAAAGACAAAAACATCCAATGCTACCAAAGAGCTTAGCACTGTTGGTGGGAATGTGAATTAGTACAACCATTATGGCGAATGGTAGCACAGTTCCTCAAAGGCTATAAATACCTTGTGACTCAGGTGTAACTCTGATGTGTATATTCCCAAAGGAATTGAAATTAGTACACCAAAGAGATGCCTACACACCATGTTTAATGCAGCATTATCCATGATCGCCAAGATAGGGATGCACCCTCTGTGTACACTGATGGATGACTGAATGAAGAATGCGTGGTATTGCACAATGGACTATTATCCCCCCCCCAAAAAAAAGAGTGAAATTCTGTCATTTGAAGTTGCATGGATAGAAGCTGAGGATCTTATGTTAGGTGCAGTAAATCAGGCACAGAAGGACAGATACCACACACTCTCACTTATCTGTGGACACTGAAAATGTTGATCTCAAGGAATTAGAATAAAATAGGGGTCAGCAAAGCCTCATTTGGATCAACTTCGGAGCAGCAGGACTCCAGAACACGCCGGGCAGTTGGTGAGCGAGGCCTCCACTCACTGCCTCGTGGGTTACTTCTCCCTTTTCCCCGTTCTGCTGCTCTGACTGCCTTTTGCAGCAGTGCCCAGAGCATCCTCTGCGCTCGATACACCTACTCAGAGATTTCTAAGGCACCAGGACATTATCCATTCAGGGTGGTTTCTCTCTACTGGTGCTGCAGCCGAGTCTTCAAAGCAGCCATCCCACCATTCTATCAGGTCAGCTGCTTCTGGGTGACAGGGTACACCGCTAGATCTGTGAATGTTACGAACGTGGGACCGTGGCTACACTTCCTTCGCTGTGAAGTCAATTCACTGATCAAAAGTAACGTATGAACACCATCACAGTATATAAGGCATTTTTTAGGTCCAGGGATGATGTTGTTGACCAAAGCATAAATGGCAGGGAAAACAAACCATGTGCTTCTTCCAGTGAGGACCAAGTGTTGCCCCTTCTGGATGGAAGAAATCCAGTGTAACTGAGAAGTCGACAGTTATTTGGCTGCTGTCCCAAGGGACACTGTGTCCTTGCCCCACTGGTCACTTTCATGGCCGCTGGCCACAGGTGACACTACATGCCATGGGTTTCTTTTTTCTTTTGTTTTCTTTTTCTTTTTTGACAAGCAGAGTTAGACAGTGAGAGAGAGAGACAGAGAGAAAGGTCTTCCTTCCATTGGTTCACCTCCCAAGTGGCCACCATGGCCGGTGTACTGCGCCCATCCGAAGCCAGAGCCAGGTGCTTCCTCCTGGTCTCCCATGCGGGTACAGGAGCCCAAGCACTTGGGCCATCCTCCACTCTCCTCCCAGGCCACAGCAGAGAGCTGGACTGGAAGAGGAGCAACCGGGACCAGAACCCAGCGCCCATATGGGATGCCAGCGCCGCAGGCGGGAGGATTAGCCAAGTGAGCCGCAGCGCCGCCCAAGATGATCTTGAAAGAACCAGGGAATGCCATGGCCTTCTTGCTCTGAAAGTCTTCCCAGTTCGCATCCGTGGGCTGTGTACAGGAAGCTGAGCTCTCTCTCCCATTCTTTCCGTGTTCCTAGTTATTCTCTTCATTGTGAGTGGAGGCAGCTAAAGACAAATGGAAGCGTAAGCTACGTGGTTTAAAGGAACAATTCCGAGAGCCTGGCTTTTATCTCAATGTCAGGGACTGTTTGGGCCTCGGAAGAATGGGCAGCTGATGAGAATCTTATGGTTGAAGAGAAAAGCTGGTTCTCCTTGATCTCTGATCTAGTGCAGAGGGGACAAGGGCAGTTCGCTCAAGCCAGGCTACTGGAGGGTGTGTGCAGGAAGACACCTGATGGGCCCCTTGCTTGCTTTTCCTTCTGTTTGGCAGTGAAGTTGGAGACTTCAAGGTTTGTCCTGAAGCAAGGAGTGACATTTTGCTGGGAAAAACATCTGATCTCCTGGAGCACTTGGGATTAACCTTGGGTAGGGTTTCCCAAGGTTCCCTGCTGATGGTCCTTGTATATTTTGGTTCTATTGGCCTGAATTGGGAACTTGGATTTTGCCTCTAAAAAAAAAAAACAGTGACTGTGGGGTACAGTGGGTCAAGCCTCCACTTGGGGTGCCAGTGTCCCATAGTGGGGTGCCTGGCTTGAGTCCTGGCTCCCCTGCTTCCCACCCAACATCTTGCTGATGTGCACGCTGGCTGGCAGCAGATCATGGCCCAAGTACTTGTACCCTGCCACCCACATGGGAGACCCAGGTGGAGTACTGGGCTGTCGGATTTGGCACAGCCCAGACCTGGCTGTTGCAGGCATTTGGGGAGTAAGCTGGGGGATGGAAGATTTTTGTTTATCTGCCTTTCAAACAAAAATAAAATTATTAAATATAATAGAAAACTTTGATTTTGGGGGGAAAAAGTGGCCCAGGTGATATTTTTTTTAATTTTTTTAAAAGTTTTTTTATTTTTTGACAGGCAGAGTGGACAGTGAGAGAGAGAGAGACAGAGAGAAAGGTCTTCCTTTTTGCCGTTGGTTCACCCTCCAATGGCCGCCGCGGCCGGCGCGCTGCGGCCGGCGCACCGCGCTGATCTGATGGCAGGAGCCAGGTGCTTTTCCTGGTCTCCCATGGGGTGCAGGGCCCAAGCACCTGGGCCATCCTCCACTGCACTCCCTGGCCACAGCAGAGAGCTGGCCTGGAAGAGGGACAACCGGGACAGAATCCGGCGCCCCAACCGGGACTAGAACCTGGTGTGCGGGCGCTGCTAGGCGGAGGATTAGCCTAGTGAGCCGCGGCGCCGGCCTCCAGGTGATATTTATCATCAAGGGACACTTAAGAAGCCCTGCCTTGGGGCAAGAGTGCAGCTTTCTCAACTCTGCTGAAAGAAGCTGAGAGATGTCTGTGTGGACAGACAAGGAAAGGGAGCGGGCTACAGTCACCACCAGGGAGAGGAGGAAACACAGGCTCTTTGGAACTTTTGGCGTTCAACATTGTGCATTGTCATGGATCAAGCTACTTCTCTAAATCAGCTTGGGTTTGGTTGCAAAATGCAGCAGGCTCAAAGTCACAGCTGTTGGATTTGCTGCCTAAGTGGCCACCCTGACGGGAGCGTCTGCAGCACCTGTCCCTGCCACGTCACGTCCCTCCTGCTGCCGACTCAGTCTCTGCCAGGGATGTGCAGCATGGACAGGTTTCCAATGGCATCCTTCCTTTCCCAGGGCTGAAATGACTCCCCAAGTTCAGAAAAAAAAAGGCAGGTCAAGAAGGAGCAGGACCCCAGAACTGTGTGAGCATAGTTGCTAACGTTGAAGTATTGCTGCGGTTTGAGTGTGTTCCCCTAAAGGTCAAGTCCTGAACACTGTATCCCCCGATTCGTATGTTGGAGGTCATTAGGGTCAGATGAGGTCAAGAGGCAGGGCCCTGATGACCTTAGCGGCTGTCCAAGAAGAGGAAGAGACCTGAGCTGGCCCACTCAGCCTGTCTCCCCATGGCATGATCTCTGCCGCGGGGTACTGGAGTTCTCAGCCTCCAGATCGGTGAATTTATCTGCCCTAGAAATCATACAGTTAGCGGTCTTCTGTCCAGCACTGGAAACAGACGAAGACAAGTGTCATTGTCACCATCATCCTAGCTGCCTCAGGAACCCACACGCGGTCCGAGCCCACACGGCTGTCCGTCCCGACTCCTCCTGGGCTGACCAGCAGGACAAACAGAACGTGGCCGAGTTAGCTCAGGCACTCCCACAGGCCTGGTTCCGGTAGTACGGAGCCAGCGGGAGCAGTGTTTACAAGGTTGTTGGCAGGGCACCTGACCATGCATTTTTTAAAATGAGTGAGCGAATGAAGTGAATCGGAGACGTGGCTTGTCCCTGACCTGCCCATCACAGCCCTCTGCTTGTGGGCAATTTATGAGGAAACTTCAGGCTCCACTTCCCAGACCTTTATCCTTCCAAACGAAGTCCAGCCCTGGGCATGTTATACTCTGTTAACCACCACAGCCCAAAGTTCTTCCAGCCTCAGTCTGAACCTGGGACTCGCGGGCTCTCACGGCCCCGTCCCCCTAAGGAGCGGCCCTTGAGCGCAGAGTCATGGAGCCGGGTGGCGGGCGCCTGGAGGACTTCCCTCTCAACGTGTTTGCCGTCACCCCTTACACCCCCAGTACTGCCGACATCCAGGTGTCCGACGACGACAAGGCGGGGGCCACCTTGCTCTTCTCGGGCATCTTCCTGGGACTGGTGGGCATCACGTTCACCATCATGGGTTGGATCAAATACCAAGGCGTCTCGCATTTTGAATGGACCCAGCTCCTGGGGCCCATCCTGCTGTCAGTCGGGGTCACGTTCATCCTGATCGCTGTGTGCAAGTTCAAGATGCTCTCCTGCCAGCTGTGCAAAGAAAACGAGGAAAGGGCCCTGGACTCGGAGCAGACTCCAGGAGGACAATCGTTCGTCTTCACCGGCATCAACCAACCCATCACCTTCCACGGGGCCACCGTGGTGCAGTACATCCCTCCTCCTTACGCACCTCAGGAGCCCCTGGGGATGACCGCCCCGTACCTGCAGCCCGGAGCGAGCCCCTGTGGTCTCCTACCCACTGCGGGGGTAGTGGCTGCGGCGCCGAGTCCTCCCCAGTACTATAGCATCTACCCACAAGGCAATGCCGCGTTTGTGGGTGATGAAGACTGGCCGTGTGTCGTGGATGGTAGCAGTGACAGGTACAGCGTGTGGGCTGGGGATGTTCCCCTTTGCAGCTGGTGGTGACCTCTGGCTGCGTTGCTCTCGGATTGAGAGGGCTTGTGGTTGACTCTGCAGCCTGATGCCCAGGAGGGTGGCTTTGTGTTGGGCATAGGTTCGGGCTGTGATGCATCTATGCTTCCTGTTCCTGTTTCAGGTCCAGCTGTGACGCTCCGCGGCCAGAGGAGTCCCAGCTGCCCGAGGGGGACTGTGCCCGCTTCTCTCCCCCGCCCTACGAGGAGATATACTCCCTCCCACGCTAGAGACGGCTGTGCATGGGGACCGGGGTCGCACGTGGGTCCTTGCTACCTGGCAGCTGCAATGTTCTATGCAGCCTTCAGAAGTCAGATGGCAGAGCGGCCTGACAGAGGTCACAGGGCAGTAAAAATTAGGCTGGGCTGGGGAAATCCCCTTGGGTAAAAGAATCGCCCATGGAAGGCTCAGGAGCAGCTGTTCCACCTGCTTGTCCATCACCCAGTCTCTTCCCTATTTGAAGACCTCTGGGTATCCATGTAAGCTTCGACGGCCAAGGGAGAAATCGCAACCTCTGAGATCTGGGGAGTTTCCACAGCTGGGAAGGGGGAGGGGTGACAGGAGGACAGCTCAGGTTTCTGGTGCCCTTCACTGGTCCCAAGGCGGACTTGGTGGCCCAAATGACACTGCTGCCACCTGGTCTCTCCTGGAGACCCTGGGCATCTTAAAGGTTGCAAAATAAGTAAATACAACGGAATAAAATAAAATACCGTCTTCTGTAAGACAAGTATTGGACGGCTGGCTAAATCATATGAAAGGAATAATAGTAGGATATGATGGGAATAAATCCTGAAGGTGTCACTGCTCCCAGTGACTCCTGGCTGCTGCTGTTCTCTTTGGTGGAGTTGAACCTTGAAGCGTGATGTGCATGAGGGGCTCTTAGCCCACTCTGGTCAGGGGCGGGGCCGGGCATGAGCTCACCACGCCCAGGGCAGCACAGAACACATGCACCTGTCTAGGCACTCGGAGATCTCAACCGCTGGAAAATCATGAATTGTGGAAGCAACCTTTGTGGCTAAGGTCAAGCTTACTTTCTTAATAAAAAAAAATACTTGGATGTTCTTCAGCTCCTTGACTGTGAATTATGTACAGAGCAAGTAGGGGCAGGCGTTTGACCCAGCGGGCCCAGATGCCCGTGGGGAGGCTTGCATCCCATAGCAGAGTGCCCGGGTCACCGTGCCAGCTCTGTCTTGATTCCAGCTTCCCTGCCAGTGGGCACCCTGGGAGGCAGCAGGTGATGGCTCAAGTGCTTGGGTCCCTGCCACCCTCATGGGAGACCCAGACTGAGTTCTCAGGCCTCGGCTCTGGGGAGTGAACCAGCTCATAGGAGATCTCTATGTCTGTCACTCTCTTTGTCTCAGAAATAAATTTTAAAAAAGAGACAGTTTAAAACTATAGATTTTAAAAGATAATGTTTTCCTAGACATGGAAGTAAGGGACTCCAGGTAGGGGTGAATCATCCCAAAAGAAGACCCAGGATTTAGCAATTCTTCAAAGTTTTGGTACCATGTTTGTGGGCACGATGGTTTTTACTTTTATCGTATCTGTTTTCCAAGGGTTGGGGTAAAATGGACTTGCTATATTGTGTGATTTCTACCATATTGTAGGGACAAGTCCTTTTCGTACTCATTCCCATGATCGGTGATAGAAACTGGTGGAAAAAACACGATTCAGTTTACAGGCCCAGGAAACTGTTTCATTTGGTTAACAAGCACACCCATGTGGCGCCCTGGGGGCTGAGGCTGGTGGGGAGGGCCGGATGGCCCTCTGTGTTCTGATCACTTAGCCCTGAGCTCGCTGGCAAGGTCAATGTTGTGTCCTTAATTGCCTTCTGGGTGGCGCGCTATCCAGGAAGCGTCCAGAACCTGATTCGAGCTCCCTGCTCATCAAAATGATCCCTTGGCTTCCCAATCGCCCTTCAGACGGTGCCTAAAATACTCGACAAGACTGACAAGGCTGACAAGGCCCTGTGGGTTCCAGCCCAGACACTACACCCCTGCAGGCACCTGTCCAGACCCAGGGCTCCTCTCCCTGCGGGCAGCCCAGGAGCCTGCTCCAATGCAGGATCCCAGGTCCCAGGCCCCTGTGCTTTGCTGCTGATAAGAATCCAAGAGGACAAGGATCTAAGGCGACCCTATGGAGGACAAGCCAGAAATCTGGCCGGTCAGAGAGACCTGGGGGGTCTCAGTCCCTGAACTGCTCAGGGGCCTCCTGTCACGTCGGCCTCTGCAGCTCCCCAGTGAATAAATAAAGGGAGCACGATGGGATCGTCCCACAGCAGGGAGGTGGCAGGTGTGGGTGCTTGGAAGGCAGCTCTGTGTGACGCTACAGCAGCAGAGACATCAGGCTTAGATTTGAGCGAGCCTGCAAGATGCTACCAAGCCTCCGTTCGCAGCTTTCCGAGGCGCTCCCGCCTCTCTCTCTGGGGCTGGCTACTGTTCCTCCCGGTCCCAGCACTGTCTTTGCAGCGCCCCGTGGACAGTCCTCCCTGGGGTTACACAAGGCCGGGACCCTGACCTCACTGCTTTGGATGAGTCCAAATCCCTCTTGCACTGCAGGGCCTCTGGCTGGTGTCAGGGAGTAACTGGCAGGTGGCTAATACAGGTGGCTAATACAGCTAATGTGGCTCTGTGGGCCCCGTGGGCGCAGAGCCACGCTGCTCTCTGGAGATCTGACTTTCAGAGTCCGGTTCCTGGGTGACTACCCGACACGGACACATGAACGGGGGGACCAGGTCGGCAGGCCACACTCACACCCTGCCCCCCGATGTTGGAAGCCCACGTGATCGCTATGGCAGCATGTTTCCTACTTTTCCTGAGCTGCTGTGCTAAATCAGCCTGCCCAAGGCTGCTTCCCCGGGTATCCCTCAGCATCGCCAGGACGAATTGTCTGCACAGCCCTCCCAGCTGCCACTCAGGGCCCTCGCCTGTCACCTCTTTCCCTTTGGAATGTTCATCGTCACCAAACCCACTCGTATAAAATCTCAAAGTGGGAAAGGAGGGGGAGGGGGAGGAGGCAGCAGCAGGTGTGCAGGGCCCCAGGAGGCGTCGCGTACCAGTCGGCGGCTGTCTGTGATGCCCGCCTGCCCTTGTCGCCACGCTTCCTCCCCAGAAGCCACGGCCCTCAGCCAGGCATCTGAGGGATATTTTCCTGAATGTCTCCCAGGAGCCTGTTTGGGCTGGGCTTTCTGGTTGGAGAGACTGATAACAGCTAAGGATGAGGATGAGCCAGGAGAGTGACGCTCTGAGTTTGAGAAATAAGGCGCAGCCGCCAAGGGCAAGGAAATTTCACAGAGCTCTGGCCTTTTCTTTCTCCCCTGGGGCAAGCAGAGAGGGAAATCTGTGCGGTGGGGATCTGCATTTTACTGCCCTCTGGGACCTAGGGGCGACGTTCAAATTCACCGGGAGGCTTCCCAGCCGCAAACCCAGGCCTTCTGGTGCCCTCCTGCTGGTTTTGCTGGGAGCGTATAAGAAGAAGCCTCTTGTGTGTGAGGGGCTGTGGGGGCCTCCCGGGGACCTTGTTCACTGTGAGTTCAGCAGTGCTCGGGGCTCAGTGGCCTCTTCCCCCCACCAACAGAAATTCCCACACCCCCAGGGAGTGCACACCCTCTGACCCATCGAGAGGAGAAGGAGTCCTACCTACACACAGCTGAGGCTGGTCTGGTCTGGGTGTTGGTAGCATCCCTGCTGTCACAACCCACACGTCTTCTGCACATGATGCTCGCCATGAGGGCCTCACTCTGGGCCCTGCCACACCCCAGTGGAGGCACAAGGCTGTTGAGAAGCAAATGTGTCAGCCCAATGCCAGAGCAGAGGGAGTGCACGACTGCCTAGGTGGCTGCCACTCAAGTTCAACAATGATCCAGTGTCAACCATCAATGGCCAATCCTGCTTCTTGTTGTCCCCACCCATAAACCACTAACAGATTTATTTTTTTAAATATTTATTTATTTATTTGAAAGAGTTACACAGAGAGAGAAGGAGAGGCAGAGAGAGAGAGGGAGATGTCTTCCATCCATTGGTTCACTCCCCAAATGGCCACATCGGCTGGGGCTATGCTGATCTGAAGCCAGGAGCCAGGAGCTTCTTCCAAGTTTCCCATGTGGGTGCAGGGCCCCAAGGACTTGGGCCATCTACTACTGCTTTCCTAGGCCATAGTAGAGAGCTAGATCAGAAGAGGAGCAGCCAGGACCTGAACTGGCAACCATAAGGGGTGCTGGCACCGCAGGTGGTGGCTTAACCCAATACATCACAGCGCTGGCCAACTGGATTTTTAAAAAAGCAAGTCCAAATCATGAAATTAGTTCATCTTAAAAATTTTTATTTACATCTTTAAGAGATAAATCCTCAAAATATATCATTATTACATCTAAAAATTTACAATAATTCCCTAATGTCATCAAACATTCAGCGTTCAATTTTCCCAGTTTTATTTCTCTCTCTCTCTCTCTCTCTCTCTCTCTCTTTCTCTCTCTTTTTAAGATGTATTTTATTTATTTGAAAGACAGAATTACAGAGAGAGGTGGAGACGGTGGGGGGAGCGGGTGGTCTCCCCAAATGGCTGCAATGGCTGGAGCTGAGCTGATCCAAAGCCAGGAGCCAGGAGATTCTCCCAGGTCTCCCATGAGTCTAGGGGCCCCTTTCCCAGGCTCATTAGGCAGGGAGCTGGATCAGAAGTGGAGCAGCCGGAACTCGAACCAGCGCCCATATGAGATGCCAATGCTACAGGCTTTAACCAGCTGTGCCACAGTCCTTAAACCCCTGAACCCTCATGGGAGACCTGGATGAAACTCCTGGCTGCTGACTTCAGATAGGCTCAGCTCCGGCCGTTGTGGCCATCTGGGGAGTGAACCAGCAGATGGAAGGCCTCTCCCTCTCTCTACCTCTGCCTTTCTGTAGTTCTGCCTTTCAAATAATTAAGTAAATCTTTTTTAAAAAACCCCAACAAGATTAGCTTTTTGCTAAATACATCCTAAGTTTCTAGCTGTCTTACCCTACAACTGGGGCAGCATTTGGCAAACTATTTATGGTAAGAGATTCATACTAAGTTTCAGCTTCCAAAAATAAGTGTTTTTCAAGATTTTTTTTTTACCTCACAGCCCCTTTTCTGTCAGCTCCCTGAAACTCTAGGACTCCCCTAGAATTCTTACACTACTTTCCTACTCTCAGCATGTTATTGGAGATTTTTCTAAATACAGATCTAGGAAAAAAATAACACACAAAAAGAGAGATCTTTGAATGCTTAGTTGAGAATTTTCTGTTGCAGAATAGCTTCATGAGTATCAGAAGCGCTCAACAAACTTCAGCATTTTGGGCTGGGGCAATAAAGGCCTTTTTTTTTCTTTAATAAAACATTTGTGTGTGTGTTTTACCTTCAGGGAACTTAAAAAAATCCTTTGACCATTTCAAAAGCAGGAATCGGAGTCTTCATTAAGCAGTAAAGGAGCAAAGCCTCTTATTCTCCATTAAAATATTACTTGGTTCAGCTGCACTCCCCAAGGTTATTGATTGTGGGTCCGTTACCAATGGCTTCTCAATTCTTCTTGACATAAAAACAGAATACTTTCTGGCAGGCCTGGGGTCGTTCCTTGCAGGTGGATGTGGTGAGCTGGTGTGTGTGCCCACCTCCTCTCTCGTATTCTGGAAGATGATTTACAGATTTCTTGTCACTCACTACCTGTAAATCATCAAGAGTTTTAGGTCCCAAGCAGTCAGCACTTGGTTATAAAATCAACAGAGAGCCGCACTAAATCAACCGTGGCTGCACTGCTCCGAAAGAATTGATGAGAAGTCAGAAAGCAAAGACGAAAGATAACTCCGCAGCACCGATTCTCACCTACCCCAGGGGAATCTCACAGTCCCACGTAGGGAATTGTGTCTGCCTGGAGCTTTTAAGAAGATGAATTACCAGATGAACTGGTAAGGAAATCACTTTTCTAGGTTGCAGAAGTTTTCCCATCACAAAGAATTTGCCCTCTGTCACAAAACCTACCCGCATATAAATCACAGAGCCGAACCAACCCGCGTGTGTTTCTGGAGGCTGAGGACATCCAGGTTGAGAAGGTAGAGACAGACGCCCCTGTTCACACTGAGGGCTATTTGGACTTTTGTGACATTGTTTGCGAGTCACCCAAAATTATCACCTTAAAAATTATCCTGCCACAATTTCATTAACTTCACGTTCAATGTCTGTGGTTGACTCGGCAGGGGTCAGACCAGATGGTCTCAGGAGCCTTATGTGGCTGCAGGCTAAATGTTCCCCACCTCCAATTTAGAGGAATACATTTTAAGGTGCTATAGATAGATACTAGGCATGTCCATGCATATATTCATTTGTGTTAATATACAGGCACAACAAAGATTAATGACAAGATAAAAGTGCAATCACTAAGTATAATTTTAATAAGATAGCTTTCCACTTAATTTTAAAAATGGTTAAAATGTTAAGGTATAATATTTTTCATAAATGGACATCTTGTGGCTTTCGCAGGCCGCAGCAGAGAGCTGTATTGGAAGTGGAGCAGCCGAGACTCGAACCAGCGCCCATCTGGAATGCTGGCGCCACAGGTGGCTTGACCCACTATGCCACAGCGCCGGCCCCCAAGGTGAAACTTCATTGTGTTTGTTTGTTTGTTTGTTTGTTTGTTTGTTTTGACAGGCAGAGTGGACAGTGAGAGAGAGAGACAGAGAGAAAGGTCTTCCTTTTCCGTTGGTTCACCTCGCAATAGCTGCTGCGGCCAGCGCGCCGCTGGTCCGAAGGCAGGAGCCAGGTGGTTCCTCCAGGTCTCCCATGCAGGTGCAGGGCCCAAGCACTTGGGCCATCCTCCACTGCACTCCCGGGCCACAGCAGAGAGCTGGACAGGAAGAGGAGCGACTGGGACAAAATCTGGCGCCCCGACCGGGACTAGAACCTGGGGTGCTGGTGTTGCAGGCAGAGGAGTAGCCTAGTGAGCCACGGCGCCGGCCTCATTGTGGTTTTGATTTGCATTTCCCTGATGGCTAGTGATCCTGAACACTTTTTCATGTGTCTGTTGTCTGTTTGGATTTCCTCTTTTGAAAAATGTCTGTTTTGGTCCTTGGCCCATCTCTTAAGTGGATTGGAGTTTCTTGATCTCTTTGTAGATTCTGGTTATTAATTCTTTACCAGTTGCATAATTTGCAAATATTTTCTCGCATTCTGTCGGTTGCTTCTTCACTTCCCTGACTGTTTCTTTTGCAGTACAGAAACTTCTCAATTTGGTTAATTTTGGCTTTGATTGCCTGTGCCTCTGGGGTCTTTTCCAAGAAGTCTTTGCCTATGCCTATATCTTGCAGGGTTTCTCCAATGTCCTCTAATAATTTGATGGTGTCAGGTCATAGATTTAGATCTTTAATCCATGCTGAGCAGATTTTTGTGTAAGGTGTAAGGTAGGGGTCTTGCTTCATACTTCTGCATGTGGAAATCCAGTTTTCCCAGCACCATTTGTTGAATAGACTGTCCTTGCTCCAGGAATTGGTTTTAGATCCTTGATCAAATATAAGTTGGTTGTAGATGTTTGGATTGATTACTGGTGCTTCTATTCTGTTCCATTGGTCTATCCATCTGTTTCTGTACCAGTACCATGTTGTTTTGCCCTGTAGTATGTCTTGAAATCTGGTATTGTGATTCCTCCAGCTCTGTTTTTGTTGTACAAGATTGCTTTAGCTATTCGAGGTCTCCTGTGCCTCCATATGAATTTCAGCATCATTTTTTCCAGATCTGAGAAGAATGTCTTTGGTATTATGATTGGTATCACATTGAATATCTAAGTTACTTTTGAAAGAATGGACATTTTGATGATATTGATTCTTCTAATCCATGAACATGGAAGATTTTTCCATTTTTTGGTATCCTCTTCTATTTCTTTCTTTAAAGTTTTGTAATTCTCATTGTAGAGATCTTTGACATCCTTGGTTAAGTTAATTCCAAGGTATTTGATTTCTTTCTTTCTTTTTTTTTTTTTTGGTAGCTATTGTGAATGGGATTGATCTTAGAAGTTCTTCCTCAGCCATGGCATTGTCTGTGTATACAAAGGCTGTTGATTTTTGTGCATTGATTTTATATCCTGCCACTTTGCCAAACTCTTCTATGAGTTCCAATAGTCTGTTAGTGGAGTTCTTTCGATCCCCTAAATAAAGAATCATATCATCTGCAAAGAGGGATAGTTTGAGTTCTTCCTTCCCAATTTGTATCCCTTTAATTTCTTTTTCTTGCCTGATAGCTCTGGCTAAAACTTCCAGAACTATATTGAATAGCAGTGGTGAGAGTGGGCATCCCTGTCTAGTACCAGATCTCAGTGGAAATGCTTCCAACTTTTCCCCATTCAATAGGATGTTGGCTGTGGGTTTTTCATAAATTGCTTTGATTGTATTGAGGAATGTTCCTTCTATACCCAATTTGCTTAGAGTTTTCATCATGAAAGGGTGTTGTATTTTATCAAATGCTTTCTCTGCATCTATTGAGATAATCATATGGTTTTTCTTCTGCAGTGGGTTAATGTGGTGTATCACATTGATTGATTTGCTAATGTTGAACCATCCCTGCATACCAGGGATAAATCCCATTTGGTCAGGGTGGATAATCTTTCGGATATGTTGTTGGATTCTATTGGCCAGGAATTTATTGAGGATTTTTGCGTCTATGTTCATCGGGGAAATTGATCTGTAATTCTCTTTCTCTGCTGCATCTTTTTCAGGTTTAGGAATTAAACCCGGCTTCGTAGATGTAAGAGAAGTTTTGGAAAGGGGTCTCCTGAAATCCTACCTAGAGAACCAATAGCTGGGGAATCCTTTCTTAAACTTTCTGCTTCTCCACATTCCTGGCATGGGGGAGCAACTTGTACGTGATTGCAGAAGCTTCTGCAGCCGCCTTGAACCATGAGGTGGCCTTGGGGATGGAGGCTACCTGTGACCATGATGGATCACAAAGATTCAGAAAAGAAAGGGACAAGGCTAGATCCCCACTGACTGTGCCCTGAGCCCTGAGGTCCATGGAAGGACTCACCTTGCTCCAGAGCCTGGCGTCATCCTCACAGCCCTGCTGTGCTACCTTCTGGAAAGACAGACTGGTCCCAGCACGCAGAGAGAAGCAGAGAGTCACGTCATTGGTATTTCTTAACTATCTGAGTAAATCTCATTACCACACAAATTCCTTGAACCAGAATGGCCCAAGTAAACCAGGAGGCTTCTCTCTTCTGAATGTTGAAGGGTTGGCACACCTAATCTCCCGGATCAGTCAGGTCGCTTGTTGCTTGCTTGCTTATGCTGCCGTCATCAACCAGGCAGCCAGCTGAACTGGAAAGTGTTTGGGGGCTGGCACTGTGGTACGATGGGTTAAGCCGCCACTTGCGACAGTGGCGTTCCATAACAGAGGGCCAACTGGAGTCCTGGCTGCTCCACTTCTCTTTCAGCTTCCCACTAATGTGCATGGCAAGGCATTGGATGATGGCCCAATTACTTGGGCCCCTGCCACTCACACAGGAGACCTGGATGGATTTCCAGACTCCTGGCTGTGGTAGCCGTGTGGGGAGTGAACAAGCAGATGGAAGATCTCTCTTTTGGTCTTTCCCTCTCTGTCTTTCAAATAAATAAATAAAATCTTTATTTTTTTTAAGAGAAAGTATTGTTGTAGAAAGTCAACACACCAAGAAAATGCAACTGTCTGTGGAACATTAGAATCTAGTACGGCTTGCTGGGGGTGTCCTAAGGCAAGAGCCTCACTCACACAGGTCCAGAAGATTCTAGAAGGGGCAACATCTTGGAGTAGGCAGACCTGTCACCGGATCTGACCGTTACACAGCCTCAGAGGATGACACATGAAAACATGTGTTGATCAAAATCTCTGCAAACTCTGCCAGGCTGTAGTTATCAATGCACACTCTCCTGATAGCAGAAGAAGAGCCACATGGCAGTACAGGCCAAATCACAGTATTGGCTTTGCCATGAGCCAGCTGGGTGACTTTACACACATCTCCCAACCTTTCTGAGCACTAGAAAGGGTGTTTGGCACAGTCGTTAAAATGCCACTTGGGATGTCTGCATCCCACAATGGAGAGTGCTTGGGTTTGAGTCCCATCTTGGCTTCCTGCTGATATGCGCCCTGGGAGACAGCAGCAGATGGCTCCAGACTTACGCCACCCCATGCCACGTGCAGATTGAGATCTGGGTCCCTGGCCTTGGTACAACTTGGCCCAGCTGCTGTTTGGGGAAGGAACCAGCAGAGGGAAGGTCTCTCTGTCTCTGCCCTTCAAATAAAGTGAAAACAAATCCATCTTAATGTTTTTAAAAGTAATATCGGCCAGCGCCATGGCTCACTAGGCTAATCCTCCGCCTGTGGCGGCGGCACCTTGGGTTCTAGTCCCAATCGGGGAGTTGGATTCTGTCCCGGTTGCCCCTCTTCCAGGCCAGCTCTCTGCTGTGGCCAGGGAGTGCAGTGGAGGATGGCCCAAGTGCTTGGGCCCTGCACCCCATGGGAGACCAGGAGAAGCACCTGGCTCCTGGCTTCAGATCGGTGCGGTGCACCGGCCTCAGCGCGGTGCGGTGCACCGGCCTCAGCACGCTGGCCACAGCAGCCATTTGAGGGTGAACCAACGGTAAAGGAAGACCTTTCTCTCTGTCTCTCTCTCTCACTGTCCACTCTGCCTGTCAAAAAATAAAAAAAAAAAATTAAAAAAAGTTATAATCATGTGTATCTCTTCAAGTCATTCTTTCACAGTAACAGGTGAGCTGTGGTGGGCAAAATGTGCTGACAAAGTTTTTAAAATCTGCTTTAGCTCAACATAATACATAACTTAGGATTAGATTCTTTTTCATACAAACTAAAACCCAAATAACTTCAACTTCAATCAGCTGAGTTTAATTCTCTGTCACTTGTAAGTAGCCCAGAGGCAGGTGTCACAGGGCTGTCCCTTTAGTCCCGGGGAGCCCAGCTCTTGTTTCTGCTTTGCTGTTCCCATGCAGCTCCTGGCCTTTCTCTTCAAGGTCACAGCACGGTCCAAGACAGCTGCTGACAACACATTCCTTTTTTTTAAGAGTTATTTCATTTATTTGAAAGACAGAGTTACAGAGAGAGGTAGAGCGAGAGCAAGAGCAAGAGCGAGAGCGAGAAAGGTTCTCTATCTGCTGGTTCACTCCCCAAATGACCGAAACAGCCAGAGCTGAGCTGATCTGAAGTCAGGAGCCAGGAGCCAGGAGCTTCTTCCAGGTCTCCCACGCAGGTCAGGTGCAGGGGCCCAAGGACCTGGGCCATCCTCCACTGCCTTCCCAGGCCACAGCAGAGAGCTGAATTGGAAGTGGAGTAGCCAGGACTCGAACTGGTGCCCATATGGGATGCTGGCACTGTAGGTCGGGGCTTTAACCTGCTGAACCACAGCACCAGCCCTGACCCCTCACATTCTAAACAAAAGGAAGGAGAAACAGCTAAGTCCACACCAAGCAAGCCTTGCTGGGAGCCCTAGGTTGCAGAGACGGCCCTCTCTGCTGGGGGATCCACACCCATGGATCCAACCAAGCAAGATCAAAGACACTCAAAAAAAACCACATCTGTCCTGAACATGTGCAGATCTGTCCTTGTCATTCTCGTCCAATCAATACAAATGTTTACACAACACTTACCTTCAGGTATTATAAGTCACCTAGAGATAGTTTAACGTATATGGGAGGTTATATGTGAATAAGCTATATGCAAAGTTATTTTGCATAAGTTGTAGGAAAATATGACACTGTTTTCTACATGGGACCTGAGCAGCCTTGGATTTTGACAACCGCAGGGGTCCTGGAACCAACTCACTCTTGGATACTGAGGGAGAACTGTGCTTCTGCTTCCAACTCATTGACCAGAAGCTAGTCACGTGGCCATGGGAAGCTGCAAAGGCGTCTGGGGAATGTAGTCTTTTGTTACTGCTCTTACAAAGGGTAGAATAGACAATGGGCATCCAACTATTAGCTTCTTCCTTACTGATTCTCTCTCTCTCTCTCTCAACTCTTGTCTGGACTCAAATATCTGCTCAACAGTTGGAAACTTAAAAAAATGTTTGTTTTGAATCCCTTTGCTGAACCAAAAATATTAACTTGGAAATGCCAAGTATAAACACACATTAAATATACATGCCAGAGGCTAGGGTTTGGTCAAAGCAGTTTGATTTGTAATTTCAGAACGACAGGAGGGCATCGATGAGGTTCAAAGCATCTAAGTTGTAAAATAGGAGAATTTCTAACTAACCCATGACACGGAGGACTTGTTTATGTCACATATTTGCCCCACTTTGCTGGATTTTTGTGGGATTTTGGTCTCCCCCATCTTCCCATTTAAGGGACATTAGTTGTTATGGAAACAGCGACGTTGAATCCTTATGACAGGATTTGATAGTATTGGCATGAGCAGAATAAAGTAAGTTCATTCTAGAGGCTCTGATTTAATAAAAGCTGGAATTTTCCAGAATGTAACTTGCTCCCTGAGTCTGGGGGGGGGTAAGGGGAGGGGGAGCGGGAAGCCAGGCAACTCGGGGGGCTGCCGTATTTCTTCGGGGCGTTAGAGCTGTATTTGGTGCAATGAAGTTGCTAATTCAGTAAAAACCACACAGTTCCCTTGTATCCCCCAGAGAGTCCAATGCAGCTGCTACAGGTGACTGATTTACAGCCAGGGAATGACCTGGGTACCAGGGGAGCTGAGCCAGATTCTTCCGAGAGCCTAAATCACTCTCTCGGGCAGGCGGCCGAAACAGCAGGCTCGCCCCGGGCGGAGCACCAGAGCTGGGCAGCCTCCAAAGCTGGTGTTGGAAAAGCTCCCAGTCTTCAGCAGGATTAGATCCTTGCCTTCCCTCTTGCCCCCGAAAGACGCGGGAGGCGTACCAGTCCCTGCGATGAATCTGGGCTCAGTCACTGCGAAAACATGACACAAAAGGCAGGGAAGTGTGGGCTCAGTCTGTGATCTCCCCTACTGGCCAGTTCAGGTCACTGGACCTGTGTGAGGACAACTGCGGGGGGCAGGGCCAGCTGCAGGCCCACACCCACCACCCATGGGCGTGAGCCACAGCAAAGTCTGATTCAGCAGTTCCCAAACATGGCCTCATATTAGCGTCACCTGGGCAGCTTAGCCGAATTCCAAACCAGACCACAACTCAGAGCAATGACATCAGATGGTCAGATAGAAGGCCCAGGACAAGAGTGGTGTTTCAGGTCCATGCCCACCTCCCACAGGTTGTCTCCAACTGCATACAAGAACCCGTGGTCTGATCTCCAACTGCATACAAGAACCCGTGGTCTGATTTTCTGGCGTTTGATGTGAATGGCGCCCCCTGTGGTCGTGCTGGGTACAACCTGCACACACACATCGTCACAGCGCTGAATGGAGGAGCCGAGATGGTAGAGGACAGACAGTAGACTGGTGTGCCTTCTAGAAAGAAAATGAGTTAAAAAAGAATCTAGAAATTGGACTTTGAGCCAGGTTCCCATGACTAGGGTTGCCTGATGCTAAAGAGAAGAATAAAGGTGCTGGATGCCTTGAGGCTCCTGAAAAGTTCACATGATCCCAAATTCCTCTCTTCTTAATTTGCTTTAGGGGGCTGGTGCTGTGGCGTAGAAGGCTAAGTCTCCACCTGCAGTGCTGGCATCTCGTATGGGCGCCAGTTCAAGTCCCAGCTGTTCTTCTTCCAATCCAGCTCTCTGCTAATGCGCATGGGAAAGCAGTGGAAGATGGCCCAAGTGTTTGGGCCCCTGCACTCACATGGGAGACCTGGAAGAAGCTCCTGGTTTCTGGCTTCTGATCAGCCCAGCTGTGGCCATTGCGGCTATTTGGGGAGTGAACCAGCGGCCGGAAGACCTCTCCCTGTCTCTGTCTCCCCCCTCTCTGTCTGTAACTCTACCTCTCAAAAAAATAAATATTTTAAAAAATTTTGCTTCACTTGCTGATGTTTTGTAAAATGCACCTTATGGAGTTAAGGTAGCAGCACCACTGCAGAGTGTGAAAAGCACTGTTTTTCTGCTCATCGGTTGCACAATGGTAAATGCTCTCCCGCTCCGGGAAGGGAAATGCCCTTTCTCTGGCAGATCCAGGTTTGCCAGAACCTCAGGCCTGCTTCCCTCAAGTTCCTGCAGGGAGGGTTTCCATCCACGGGGTCGGCTGCAATATTTCTTCTTTGAATTTTTATTTCCTATGGCAAGACATGGAGGATGAGTTTAAGGTGGGCTCAGTGTTTGTGAAGGCGCCTCATCCCTGGGAAACTCGACCCTCTAAGTGGGGCTGCACACCCCAGACCCAGAGTTGGATGTGCGGGAGACCTTTCATGGAATAAACCCAGAGGTGAGCGAGGCACTGGCAAACCACCCTGAGAGGCCCCAGGTGGAAGGAAGGTTCTGGGGCTGAGCGGGAGACGACGGCCACACAGAACAGACGTGCTGTGCTTAGGGAGAGTTCCCTGGCTCAGCCTTGCCCACAGTAACCCTCAAAGGCGTCTCCCCAGCACCAGGCAGGAGCCCAGAGTGCAGGCTGAGATCCCGGGCACCTGTGGCCCCCAGGCAGGCAGCAGAGCAGAGAGCTTTAGCTTTTTTTTTTTTTTCTTTTTAAAGATTTATTTTATTTATTTGAAAGACAGAGTTACAGAGAGAGGCAGAGACAGAGAGAGAGAGAGAGAGAGAGGGAGAGAGAGAGAGAAGTCTTCCTCTTCCATCTGCTGGTTCACTCCCCAGATGCTGCAACAGCCAGAGCTGCACCGATCCGAAGCCAGGAGCCAGGAGCTTCTTCTGGGTCTCCCACGTGGGTGCAGGGGCCCAAGGACTTGGGCCATCTTCTACTGCTATCCCAGGCCAAAGCAGAGAGCTGGATTGGAAGAGGAGCAGCTGGAACTCGAACCGGCGCCCATATGGGATGCCAGCGCTTCAGGCCAGGGCGTTAACCCACTGCCCCACAGCGCTGGCCCCAGGCGCTGACTTCTTGTGGCCACAGAACAAGGCCCCTGTCTGGCTGAGGGTCCTGGAGCAGGTCCCTGGAAACAGCCATCTCTGCCAAGAGGGGTTAAGGGCCACAGCCTTCTAATCAATGCTCCTGTGGGCCTGGAGCCCAGGAGGAGCTTCTGTCCCCAGGGGTAACCAGCAGTCACTCTCCTGCTCCCTGGGCCCTGCTCTGCTGGGACCATGATGGCACACACTCTTAGCAGAAGACATTTGAAGTCTAAGTTTCCAGTCCACCTTCGTTCTTCAAGGGCATGGAATGGCGGAGTCAGAGGGATTCAGACTCTCGCTCTACCACGTCGTTGTGGCCTTGGACATGGTCGTTGTCTTTCTTAAGGACTCAGCTTCCAGGTCTGTGAGATGGAGTCAACACCACGCTTCATGGTCTCCATTCGGGAGAATCACCGGATGTATTCCAGCACACAACAAGCACCAGCGGATAGCACGGGGCTGCCCTGTTTACACCTCCCCCTGCGCCTAAAGACTCTCTCTCTCTCTCTCTCTCTCTCTCTCTCTCTCTCTCTCAGCCTAGGCTTCCCACGACAATCTTGGCCAACTTCAGTTCCACTCAGCTCCAAGGACCCCCAGAGAACCCCACTTTCCCAGAGTTTTCACTGCAAAGCGACCCCACTGGCCCGAAATTCCTCACCTCCAAAAGGAGTGCTCGCTTCCTAGGGTGATGGCCACTCATAAGATTACTAAAGAATTTGTGGGTCTCAGCGTGCCACTCCAAGTTCCTTCTCTTGCGTTCTCCCACTGTACCCGCATGCACATCACCTTTCCTGTGCATGACCAATATCCCTACTCCGAGGCACTTGGGCTGTGTGGAACCGATGCTGTCTCCCAAGTGCACCACCCCTCAGCCTGCCAGACAGCACCAAACACAGGGCTTGGGGGTGCTGACTTGAACAGGTTGGCGAGCCCTAAACCCAGGAAGAGCTCACACCCTCTGCGGTGAACAGTTGTGTGCTTATTCACGGCCCGAGCCCCACCCACATCAATCTGACATCCCTGTTTCCATAGCGAATAAGACTCCACAAATGGAATAAAATAAAGCAGGAGTTGCAAGCCCCACAGCATGCAGCCAAATGAGATGAATGTGCTCCTTAAACAATGGCTGCGACGGCGCGGTGCGGCCGCAAGCCTGTGGATCCGTATTCCAAATGGCTGCCATATCTCAGCCCACGGCTCTCCTCTGCTCAGGAGGAATGAGGGACACTTGCAAGCCTGAAAGCTTGACGATGCACCAGGACGTCGCGTCTCCCAGGGGAGCGGGTGTTCCCAGAGGGGGATGTGAGCCCCACGGGAGAAGTCACGCCTTCTCCCAGGCGGTCCTGCGTCCGGAGCACAGGTTCATCTCCAGCACGTCACGGTGAGCACTCGGGCTCTGGTTCTCTGCAGCCCTTACACGCGGCCCTGCACTCCTGCTGCCGCTCCTTGTCCACAGGTCTCTCTCAGGGCCCAGGATGGGCCGCCCGCGTTTGTATGCTGATGCATCACCAGCAAGTCCCTAACTATATCCAGGGGTTCGGTGTTGTAAGAAGGGCATTGCCTTCCCAGAAGCCAGCACAGAGTCTTACACACAAGTAGATGCTTCTGGTTTTTTTTTTTTTTAAAGACTTCTTTATTTGAAAGTCAAAAATTATATATAGAGAGGAAGATACAGAAAGTGAGAGAGATCTTCCATCTGCTGGTTAACTTCCCAAATGGCTGCAATGGGCAGGGCTGGGCCAGGCCAAAGCCAGCAGCCAGGAGCTTCATCTGGGTCTCCCACATGGGCTCAAGGGCCTGAGCACTTGGGCCATCCTCTGCTGCTTTCTTTCGCAGGTGCATCAGCAGGGAGCCAGATCAGAAGTGGAACAGCTGGGACTTGAACTGGTGCCCATATGGGACACACAGTGCCTGAGATGCCTGGTGGCCTTGAATCCAGATGAAAGAACTTCCTGTGGCTGCAGCATTTTCCTAAGTAGGAGCTTGGAGCTGTGCACACTGCTTGGACCCTGTTCTGAGCTGAAATACCAGGGAAATGGAAGCTACCCTGACACGCAGGCAGAGGCAGCCGCATGGGCTGGGCAATCGGGGAGGCTTCTTGGAGGAGAAAGACCTTCAGGGTTTGGTGGAAATTAAAACAAGTGTAGACAGGAGAAGATGAAGGTAAGAGAAACTTAGAAGCTTATAGGTTTTTTTTTTTTTTAATTTTTTTTTTGACAGGCAGAGTGGACAGTGAGAGAGAGAGACAGAGAGAAAGGTCTTCCTTTGCCGTTGGTTCACCCCCCAGTGGCCGCTGCGGCCAGCGCGTTGTGACCGGTAAACTGCGCTGATCCGAAGCCAGGAGCCAGGTGCTTCTCCTGGTCTCCCATGTGGGTGCAGGGCCCAAGCACTTGGGCCATCCTCCACTGCCTTCCCGGGCCACAGCAGAGAGCTGGACTGGAAGAGGAGCAACCGGGACAGAATCCGGCGGCCCTACCGGGACTAGAACCCGGTGTGCCGGCGCCACAGGCAGAGGATTAGCCTAGTGAGCTGCAGCACCGGCCTTTTTTAAATTTTTTAAAAATTTATTTGAGAAGCAAAGAGAGAGGAAGAGAGAGACAGCGCCCCCATCTGTGGTTCACTCCCCAAATGCCCACAATGGCCAGGATGAGGCCAGGTGCAGGGCCCAAGCACTTAGGACCATCTTCCACTGCTTTTCCAGGCCATAGCAGAGAGCTTTATTGGAAGAGAAGTAGCCGGGTCTCAAACCGGTGGCCATATGGGATGCTGGCATTGCAGGCAGAGCCTTAGCCCACTACGCTACGGCTCGGCCTGATTTTGAATTCTGGCTCCAATACTGGATGGCTGGAGCCAGTGTCCAGCTTCTCAGTGGTTCATCTTTTTCATCAGTTGAAAGGAGATAGCAAGAGGGCCTGCGTCCTGAGGCTGTTCTGGGGATGACGGTGAGCCAGCCAGGAGAGCAGAGCCCAGTATGCAGAAAGCACTTCAGAGAACCAGCTGCTGTTGCTGGGGAGGCCCGGGGGGGGGGGGGCTCTGGAAGCTGCCAGCGGCAGCCTCTGCTCTGTGTGCTTGGGGAGCGATGGACAGGGGACTCTGTGAATTACAAAGAATGGAGACTGCAGGGGGCTGGGGGGATGTGGATGAGGGAGGCTGTACCCCAACTCACTCCTGTGTGGGGACAACCCGTTGTCCCTGGATGCACATGCTGTGTTGGCACAGGTCTACAATCAGACACTCACAGGGTGAGCTTCAGAGCTTTGAGAATGGGATTGGTGCAGGTTAAGCCACTGCCTGCCACACATCCACCCTATAGGAGCACTGGTTCAAGTCCCAGCTGCTCTGCTTCTGATCTGGCTCCCTGCTAATGCACCTGGGAAAGCAGCCAAAGATGGCCCAAGTGCTTGGGCCCCTGCACCCATGTGGGAGACCTGGAAGAAGCTGCTGGCTTAGACTGGCCCAGCCTTGGCTATTGTGGCCATTCGGGGAGTGAACCAGCAGATAGAAGATCTCTCTCTGTCTCTATCTCTCTGTCTCTGTCTCTCTCTCTCTCTGTGTCTCTCTTTCTCTGTAACTCTGCCTTTCAAATCAATCAATCAATAAATCTTATATAAATAAAAAACCTTGGCAGAAATGGTCCACCCTCCACAAAGGAGCCTTTTTAAGCCCCAAGAACCTGGGCACATCCTGCAGAGACATCGTAAACACTAGAGTCTGACAGCTTCAGAAGCAAACTGTTCAGTGACAAAGACAAACACAGAGCCCAGACTTGATAATTGCTCTACAGAGAGCAGCTCTCCAAGCTGTCGGTGCCAGGCAGGGAGGCCGGGGATGCTGGGACACACACCCAAGCCCTCTCTGCTGAAACCCACCCGTCTCCAATCCCCCAACAGCTTCGCTTTCTATGAGCCAGTTCAGTGCTCCTACCTCATTTCAGGTTAGTACTTATTACAGGCCTGCTGGGCTTGGCTTCCCTGGAACACAATCGTAACCAGCATTCTAGAAACACAACAGCAGGGGCCGGCGATGTGGCATAGTGGGTAAAGCCATTGCCTGCAGTGCCAGCATCCCATAAACGCGCTGGTTCAAGACCTGACTGGTCCACTTCTGATCCAGCTCTCTGCTATGGCCTGGGAAAGCAGTAGAAGATGGCCTGTCGCTCCCCGTCTTCGTGGAGGAGCGGCACAGGACCCTGCGCTGTTCTTTCGTCTGCTCGGCCCTCCCCGGGTTTGCTGCTGGTTCTTCCCGGGTTGGCTACCGACCCTTCCACCTCCGTGGAAGGGCGGTTCCCCCTGCCACATTCCCCACTTCCACGGGGGAGCGGCACACCGCCGGCCGGCTCTCTTGGGGGCTGCTCAGGTGTTCCTCATAGATGTTCCTGGTGCATGTTGTCTCTCTCCTCCTTTATAGTCCTCTTCCACCAATCCCAACTCTGCTACCCACACGCCGAGTACGCTGCTCTCCTCCAATCAGGAGCAGGATCAGCTCCTGCAGGTCATCACTCAAGTTGGCGAGAGGCAGCTGCGTAGAAGTTGTTACTCCCTTCTCAGCGCCATATTGTGGGAGAGCAGATGCATAGAATAAGTCTTAATTCCAGTAACAGTCTAGTCCGAGTTGCTCCCCACAATGGCCCAAGTGCTTGGGCCCCTGCACCCACATGGGAGACTTGGAGGAAGCTCCTGGTTTTGGATCAGCCCAGCTCCAGCAGTTGTGGCCATCTAGGGAGTGGACTAGTGTGTGTGTGTGTGTGTGTGTGTGTGTGTGTGTGTGTGTGTCTGCCTCTCTGTAACTCTGCCTTTCAAATAAATAAATAAATCTTAAAAAAAAAAAAAAGAAATACAAGAGCAGGAGCAAACACTGGATTGTTTGGCGCACACATTGGCGTAGTGAGCATGGTAGTGGCCAGCAGGCTCACTGACGCTCAAGGGTTCTCAGGGAGGATTTCCCCTAAAGATCCAGGGCTCTGGAGCCTTCTGATGTGCGAGGATGCAGGAAGCATGCATTTTAGTGGGACTGGCCCAGTGCTGAAGGACAATGTGGGGCTCCCGGGGCCCAAAACAATGCAGACTTTCCCCATGGCAACAGTGAGCACGAAACCACGTGGCGGGGGCGGGGGAGGAGGGCTCTTCCAAGCACAGTGTCCTGGGCGCCGCCATGGCTCCCAACACTGCGCCGTCAATCCTGCATTTTAAGCATAACATCAAATTCAAGAAATGTCACATGTCTCCATTCCTCCAAAACAAAATCTGGCCTCCACAAGTGTAGAGTGCTCTCTCCCCACTGGGGAAGCGCAAGAATCCTGGGCTGAGGGAGGCAGATCCGGCCTGGCCACTGCTCTCTTCCCTTCTCTGCGGGAGGGAGCTGCAGGTGGCCCCAGCCCCTGTTTTGTTTGGGAGTGGCTCAGAGAGGCCCTCCTGGCTCTGCTCCCCAGTTGACTGCAGGCCTGGCATCTCCCTGCGGGCGGGGCGGCTCCCACCACTTGGGTCAGTCCCTTCCTCTTCCTCCTACCAGGTCTCCTTGTTACCAGACGTCCTTCAGAAAGGCCCCGGGGCTCTTTGAGCTGAGACAGGAGATAGGAGGACAGGATTTGTGCTGCCACTATGGGCTGCACCAAGGTTGTGGGGAGCCCAGCGAAGATGGGCAGTGGCAGGGAGGTACCCGCTGCCCAGAATATCTGGATATTTGGAGAGGTACTTGCCAAAATGTTAATGGTGGTTTTTCCCAAATGGCTAGATTTCAGGTGCCTTGTTCTTGGTACCTTTGTGAATTGTTTTAGGCTTTTTTTTCTTTACAATGAATATGTCCCTTTTTTGCATATCTTAATAATTTTTAATATTTTTCCCAATTAACATCAAGTACAGAGGTGTTTTTTATTTTTATTTTTTTTTTTATTTTTATTTTTTTTTTTTTTGACAGGCAGAGTGGACAGTGAGAGAGAGAGAGAGAGAGAGAAAGGTCTTCCTTTGCCGCTGGTCCACCCTCCAATGGCCGCCGCTGCAGCCGGCGCACCGCGCTGATCCTGGCAGGAGCCAGGAGCCAGGTGCTTTTCCTGGTCTCCCATGGGGTGCAGGGCCCAAGCACCTGGGCCATCCTCCACTGCACTCCCTGGCCATAGCAGAGAGCTGGCCTGGAAGAGGGGCAACCGGGACAGAATCCGGCGCCCCAACCGGGACTAGAACCCGGTGTGCCGGCGCCGCAAGGTGGAGGATTAGCCTATTGAGCCACGGCGCCGGCTCCAGAGGTGTTTTTTAGACTATAACTCATCTAGAAAAATGTAAATATTTAAAATGTTGGAAAATGTAATTTTCTAGGATGAATGGTCAGTTGAAATGGTGAACTGTGTAATTCTATCTGTGATGGGCCACTAGGCAAAAATGTGAGTGTGTGATGCAAGCTCTAGAAATACTTCTTGTTGGGGCCAGCGCTGTGGTGTAGCGGGTAAAGCCGTCGACTGCAATGCTGGCATCCCATATGGGCACTGGTTCAAGTTCCAGCTGCTCCACTTCTGATCCAGCTCTCTTCTATGGCCTGGGAAAGCAGTGGAAGATGGCCCAAGTCCTTGAGTCCCTGCACCCATGTGGGAGAACCGGAACAAGCTCCTGGCTCCTGACTTCGGATGGGTGTAACTCCGGCCATTGTGGCCATCTGTGGAGTGAACCAGCAGATGGAAGACCTCTCTCTCTCTCTCTCCCCATGTCTGCCTCTCTATAACTCTGCCTTTCAAATAAATAAATCTTTAAAAAGTGATAAAAATAAAAGAAATACTCGCTGCTGCTCTCAGTATAAATGGGTCTGGCCTCTTCAGGAATCAGTTGGCAGACTTAAGTAAACCTGCAAATCCATATTCGTGGGGCCCAGGGATTCCACCTCTCAGGTTCCCAGGGAAGCTCTGGTGCACGGGCTCAGGAGGTACGTGAAAGGACATCAGCCATGGCATTGAACCTGACAGCAGACACCGGAAGAATCCCCACGCCCAGCTAGAGGCACATGGATGGTAAAATGTGCTATGCTCATATGATGGCCTTCTCAAAGTGAAGTCTATTCATATATATCACTGTGGCAAATCTCAACACTCGATTCTAGGTCAATGATCAAGTCCAGGTTGCTTACCCGTATTAGAAGTACAAGCCATGGTGTATGTGTGTGTGCATGTGTGTGCATGTATGTATGACGTTAGGCAGTGTCCTCCTGCCTCAGCTTCTCCTCTCTGAGTATCATACATCCACTCAGAGCGTGCTTCGGAGGATTCAGTGAGCTCATGCCGGGTGTAGGACAGAGCCCAATAGACTCGTCAGAAATGCTCAGTGTTGGGGGCCAGCGCTGTGGTGTAGTGGGCTCAGCCATGACCTCAACACTGCATCCCATATCAGAGCACTGGTTTGAATCCTGGCTAATCCGCCTACAATTCAGTTCCCTGCTAAAAGCCTGGGAAAGCGGCAGAAGATGGCCTGAGTACTTTGGCTCCTGCCACCCCTGTGGAGACCTGGATAGAGCTGTTGGCTCCTGGCTTGACCCAGACCTGACTGTTGTGAGCATTTGAGGGGTGAACCAGCAGATGGACAATCTCTTGGTGTGTGTCTTTTGCTCTCTCTCTCTGACACTCTGCCTTTCAACTAAATAAAATTTGTTTTAAGAACTACTCAGTGTCACTGTCACAAAATGGCAGCAGAATCCAGCACATGTCTTATTTCTGAGCAAAACTTCCAACAGAGAAGTGGAGGTGACCACGTTATTTTTGTGCGCTGGTCTAAAGCAGACAGGCTGGAGCTGGGGTCTTCTCACCAGTGAACAGAAAAGCATGCTATTAAATGCCATCTTCTGTGGGTTCAGGGAGTTCCATGCAAAACAGAGAATGAAATCCAGCAGTGAAGTTTTATTTATTAAAATAACAGTGACCTTCTAAACGAGAATGCAGTTGAACATATCTCTATGCTGCAAATGTTCCTTATACGTGATCATATGCAGTTTTGTCTAAACATGAAAAATCAGACTTCTGTTTTCGGTTGCTTTTAAAATTGGGTTACAGGCACTTGTAATAATTTCAAGGTCTGGTTAGGAAGCTCTATGTTATGCAAAGACATTCCATGCGGAAGCAGCAACTACCTAGGAAGTCACCTCCCAGTCCCAGGCAGTGGCCTGGCGCTGACACCACTGAGGTCCCCGCCTGTCCGCGTTCCCGCGGGTCTTCCTGTGCTCACTTCTGCTACTGACCAGAAGGAGAGGGGCATTCCAGTAGCATATTTTCCCGACTCCTGCCCGCTGCTAACATCACGGATGCACTCCTGGCCTACCTTATTATTATTATCATTATTATATTATTATTACTAAGTTTAGCGCGTGCTGGAGTTACGGGAGCCGTCTGCACGTGTCTGCAGGGTGTCCTGCCCAGGAGTTCCCTTGCCCATTTCCAGACCCCGAGGCCCACATGGCGGTGCACCTGTGCTGCACAGGGCACAAGGCACCGCCCCGCCCTGCAGAGTTACCGCGGCCGCTTTGCGGGCCCGCCCTTCACCGCAGCCCCAAGCCTGCACCGCCACGACGGCTCCAGGACGCCCTCCCCGCGGCACGCACGGCTGAGACGCTCCGCGCCGGCTAAACCAGGGACCCCGAGGGCTGGATAATCCTCCTCCGTCGGCGTCTGCGCGTCCCCGGACCTGGTCCACACTCTCCTCGAACTGGACGAGCACCAGCCTTTGTCTGACGGTCTCCCAGCCGCTGGGGCCAGAGGGATTTCTCACATAGCTGCCGCAGCGCCCCCTACAGGGCATGGGCGGAAACGAGGGACAGCTTCCCGGCCACAGCGCGCTAATTCGGGGTCCGGGCAGGAGATGGAGGGCTGGGTCTTCACGAAGAGCTCCAAATCTAGAAAGCTGACGTCATCAGCATGCCGGTGCCGTTGAATCCGCCCAGGCCCCCTGGCAGGGTGACCCTCAGCCCTGCGCCTTGGAGCACACTGATGGTGGGGAACCAGAAACGCATATTTCCCACAAAGTCTGCCGGTTGTTTGTGTGTGTGTGTGTGTGTGTGTGTGTGTGTGAACATCGCCATTGCACAGCGCTATGTTTTGTGTTAAAGTAATGTAATTGTTCAGGGTGAAAATATTTGTAAAGAGCTACAAAGCTCATCACCCTGCTGCGGCACTGCTATGTTATTTTTCGTGGCCTTTTCTTCCTTCAAGTTTTTTTTTTCTTCTTCTTTATTTCTTAGTAGAAAGAATCTTTCACCAAAAAAGTGACCAGGCTTGTTTCCCATCTCTGTCCTGCGCTTGGCTGGCTCCGGGCTCTGAGATGTTGGCCAGTTTCCTCCCACCCAGAATCCCCTGCTTCCCAGGGAGCTCAGGAGGGGCTTCCCCAAGGCTTCACCCTCCCAGCCAAGCCCTGGGCCCTCAGCACCTCAGGCTGCAGGGCTTCCTGGTGCTGTCAGCCCCTGCTAGCTGAGACCTGGGGACTTCGCATTATCTCTGCTCTGCTTGGTTGGGTCGGTCCAGCTCATCAACTCTCACCCTCACTTGCTGCATCCATCCCACCCCTCGCGGTGTTCTGTACACAGTGGGTGTTCAACAAACCCGCTGAAGAGCAAGCTGCCTGGTTTGTGGACCCCCTGGGGCAATGTCCTTCAGGGCGGCCATTCTTTGTTCTTCTTTTTGAGAGAGAGGAGAGGAGAGGGGAGGGGAGGGGAGGGGTAAGGAAGGGGGTGAGGAAGGAATAGATCTCTCATTGCCAAGGCAGGGCCACGTGGAAGCCAGGACCTCAATTCCAAGTCTCCCGTGTGGGTGGCCAGGACCCAGGCCCTTGAGCCACCACCTGCTGCCTCCCAGGGTGCCCACTTGCAGGACACTCGAGTCAGGAGTAAGAGGGGGACGTTCGATGCAGGCACTCCGATATGGGAAGCAGGTGTCTCACAGGGCTTCTTAACTGTGAGGCCAACGCCAACCCCCAGCATCATCATTATTTTTTTTAAAAGATTTATTTATTGGGGCTGCTGCTGTGGCATATTGGGTAAAGCTGCTGCCTGAAGCCAGGAGCCAGGAACTTTACCTGGATCTCCCACATGGGTGGCGGTGGCCCAAGCACTTGCGCCATCTTCTGCTGCTTTCCCAGCTGCATTAGCAGGGAGCTGGATCAGAAGGGGAGCAGCCAGGATTCAAACCCATATGGGATGCTGGCACTGCATGTGGTTGGCTTAACTTGATACGCCCCAGCATGGTCATTTTTTTTTTTAAAGATTTATCTGTTTATTTGAAAAGCAGAATTATAGAGAGGCAGAGGCAGAGAGAGAGAGAGAGAGAGAGAAAGAGAGAGAGAGAGAGAGAGAGAGAAGTCTTCCATCTGCTGGTTCACTCCCAAAATGTCCACAATGGCCAGAGCTGGTCTGATCTGAAGCCAGGAGCCAGGAGCTTCTTCCAGGTCTCCCACATGGGTGCAAGGGCCCAAGGACTAGGGCCATCATTTACTGCTTTCCCAGGTCATAGCAGAGAGCTGGATTGGAAGTGGAGCAGCCAGGACTTGAACCCATGCCCATATGGGATGCCAGCACCACAGGTGGTGTCTTAACTCACTCTGCCACAGTGCCGGCCCCAGCATGGTCACTGTTAATTGGAGGTCCTTGGACGGGCTTCAGGGGCCTCCATGAATCCTTTGAACTTGGATAAAATCTCCCCTGCCCACGCCGGTCTGTGGTGGTGGGGTTTCTCATTTGCATTTGAGGCCTGTGACCTCAAAACCACAAACTCCTGCTCTGCATGTGGCGGAGGAGTGAAAGGGGGCGCTCAGCTATCTCCTGGGCAAAGCAGGAACAGTGACACAGGGCCCTGGAGATCCCGGGCAGGAACTGCTCTCCCCTGCCCCAACCGTAGCTGGCTAAGAAGGTCCCAAACCCGAATAACCATTGGCATCACCTGGGGAGCTTTTGGAGCCAGATGCCCGGGCTCCGTTCCAAGCGAAGCTCTGACACTGGGGGGGGTTCCCGGCGCTGTATCTCTGTCTGGGCTCTGCCCGCTGAGCAGCCAGGTCTTGGGCTGGGGTGGGGATGGGCTCCCGGGCTCCCCCTGCTGGTTCTCTGCACTCTAAGAGCCTTCTCATCCTTGCTTGCACTCCTTCTGGGAGGTGCGCAGTTGAAGGAAGCTGCCCCGGCCTTTGAGCTGCGAGAGCTTCCAGAACAGAGAATGAAGTATCTTTATAATTATATCCAGGCCTATGTGTAGGTCGCGCCTCATGTGGCCCTTGAACTTCAAATAAATGCCTGTTCTGTCCCTTGTTTAAACAGGTGTGGCCGTATCGGTGGAGACCCAGTTCTCCAGGCAGGAAGGCAGCTCCCACAGCTGTCAGAAGCACACTGCCCTTTCATTCCTCACAAGAGGGAAAGCTAATTACACCGTCCTAGAGCAAAACAAATGCACGATTCCCACCCCCGCGCTCAGGGAGCCTCTCCGGTGACCCCCCCGACCCCCCTGCCCCCCGGGGCTGCTCTCTAGCAGGTGCCTGGGCTGGCTGGGAGGCCACTGAAGTGGGGTTCGGCCTGCTGCCCCCAGAATGCCTGCAGTCTCTCACACACACTCGCACACACCACCACTCACACACATTCATAGACACCCACTCACACACACAGTCACACTCATCCACCACTCACACATACAGCCACTTACCTACCACACTCTCACACATACACTTATCCACCACTCTCACACACCTGCCACTCATATACCCACACACCCACCCCACACACACTCACACACTCACCCACTCACACTCACACACCCACCAGACTCATAGACCCACCACTCTCACACTCACTGACTCACACCCACTCACACTCACCTGCCACACACACACACTCACCCACACTCACCCACTCAACACCTTCCACACTCACACATACTCACACTTATCCACCACTCACACACACTCACCTGCCACTCACACACACACACTCACATGCACTTACACTCACACACACAACCACTCCCACCCACATGCTCACACTCACATACACTCACCTGCCACTCACATACACACACACTCACCCACTTACACTTATCCACCACACTCCCACTCATCCTCCATGCACACACACAAGCTCTCACCCACACACACCATACTCACACTTATCCACCACTGTCACACATATCTGCCACTCACATACACTCACACTCATCCACCCCTCACACACTCACCAGCCACTCACGTACACACTCACTCTCACACACACACACTCACACTCACAGTCACCCACCACTCACACACCTGCACTCACACACTCACCTGCACGCACACACATGCTCACTCTCACACACAAATGTTCCAATCTTACAAACTCACACATAAACGCTCGCATACGCTCTTGCACTCCTATCCACACCCACCACTCTCATACCTGTGCACACTCCCGCACATGAACAGCTCTCCTGGTCATTTACACAACAGTCTTAGAAACTCACACGCTCTCACACACTGTCTTATACACTATAAAAACAGTTATGTTCATCTTTACTCAAAAGAGAGACAAACACAACAGCACGCAGAGAGAGATCTTCCACCCACAAGTTCACTCCCCAAATGCCTGCAACAGCCAGAGCTGGGCCAGGCTGAAGCCGGGAGCCCAGAACTCCACCCAGGTCTCCCATGTGGACGGAAGGGATTCAACTACTTGAACTGTCACCTGCTGCTTCCCGGGTGCATTAGCTCGAGAAGCTGGACCGGAAGCCAGGGAGTAGGGCAACAAACCAGCACTGCAGTTTGGGAGGCAGGCGTCCCAGGTGGTGACCTAGCTGCTGTGCCATAACGCCTCCCATACCACTTCCACAGGTGCGCGTACGCACTGCCACGCACCAGCGCTCAACTCTCTGACACTTACATTTATGCAACACTGCACACTCGCTCTCATGCTGTCGGGCACACACACACACTTGTGCAACTTGCACATACTCCCACCCCCCCCCTCACACCCCTCCTCCAACGCCCGAGTGCTTCCCCAACCAGTTGGGTGTATCCTGGGGGTCTCAGAGCTGCTGGTGTTTGTCAGATGCCTGGTTCTTTCCTGGTTTTGGCACATGAGCCCCCATCCTGGAGACAGCCCCTCTCCCAGCAGCAGCCCTTCCCTGCGACTGAGGCTCTCCCACGCTTTCTGAAAGGGGCCCTGCTGGCCCATGCTGACAAGCCTCACCTGCCTAGGGTGTGGCTTAACTGGCTGCCGTGGTGCCTGGCCTCGACAGCTGGCCCCTGTGCAGCCAAGGCTGCAATTACCGGATCCAGGGAGGGGGAGCTCAACCACGTGCCTCCCTGTGCCTTCCTAACCCACAGGACAGCAAACAGGGCTGCAGGGTGGCAGGCACGGGGTGGCAGCCCTGCCAGGTCAGAGGCGCCCTGAGTCTCCCCACCCTGGGCTTGCACACGCACAGTTTTACCCATAAACCAACACAAGGACCTGTACCTTCACGGAACCCAAGTCCAGTTTGCAAACTGAATTTCCGATTAATCCACTGACTGGGAAGCCTGCAGCCACAAGGTGCTTTCCTGCAGCTGCTTGGACTGTGGCTGGCCCGGGCACGGGCGGGAAGCCCCTCTGCCTGCGACTCTGCTTCTCCATGGGCACTGCCCCGACATGACATGGCAGGAAGGTCGGCAGAAGTGGCACTATCTCCACCTGTCAGCACAAAGCCGTAGTGGTGAGGAAGTCTCTTAACTATTCTGAGCCTCGGTTTCCCCCCTAACGCAGAGCCTTGAGATGGTCTTGATGGAAGGCGCCCAGGGAGATGAGCGCAGGTGTCTGCCCAGTGGGGACAGTGACAGGACGAGCGACAGCTGCTAAGACCACGTTCTTGGGGACGCTGTTTTTCTCTACCTGCCCCACCAGTGCTCCCAATAAACCCCAAAGCAGAGTTCCTCGGGCAAGGCAGAGAAGCAGTGAGTTGGTGGAGGGTGCCCGTGGCCATTGCTGCTACCGCAGGAACTCCCCACACCCCTGAGGCTTAGCACGGCCCCCGCCCTCACTGCCTGGCTCCCGTGGAGCCCGCAGGCCTGACATGGTCTTTACTGGACTGAGAGCAAGATGCTGGCAGGGGTCGTGTTGCTGGAGGCCCAGGGACGCATCTGTCCCCATGACCTTTCCAGCTTCCAGAGCTGCCCGTCTTCACCTGCTGAGCTGGCAGTCTCGTCTTCCATTCTCCTCCTCCTCCTCTTCCTCCTCTTCCTCCTTCTTCTCCTCCCCTTCCTCCTCTTTCTCTGTCTTCTGTAAGATTTATCTATTTATTCATTTGAAAGGCAGAGATACAGAGAGAATGAGAGACAGTGAGAGAAATCTTCCATCCATTGGTTCACTCCCCAAGTGGCCACAATAGCTGTGACTGGGCCAGGCTAAAGCCAGGAGCCAGGAGCTTCTTCTGGGTCTCCCACATGGGTGCAGAGGCCCAAGCACTTGGGCCATCCTCCGTTGCCTCCCAGGCACACTAGCAGGGAGCTGGATGGGAAGTAGAGCAGCTGGGTCTTGAACTGGCTCCCTTATAGGATGCTGGCACTGCAGGAGGAAGCTTAACCTTCTACGCCACAGAGCCGGTCCCCCATCTTCCAATCTTTCCCTAACTCTTTGCTTCCCCTCTCTTCCACTCAGACCCCTGCGATCGCATTGGGCAGACCCAGATGGGCCCGGATAACCTCACCCTGTCAAGTATCTTCCCTCGGTGGCATCTGCAAGGCCCTCCTCCCCACATCGAGCAGGGCCTTCACGAGTTGCATGGACTGGGAGGTGGGCCTGTGGGAGAGCTCTGCCCATTCCTAACTTCTTTTTTTTTTTTTTTTAAAGATTACCTATTTATTTATTTGAAAGGTAGAGTTACAGACAGTGAGAGGGAGAGACAGAGAGAAAGGTCTTCTGTCCATTGGTTCACTCCCCAAATGGCTGGAGCTGCGCCAATCAGAAGCCAGGAGCTTCTTCCCAGCGTCCCATGTGGGTGCAGGGGCCCAAGGACTTGGGCCATCCTCCACTGATTTCCCAGGCCATAGCAGAGAGCTGGATTGGAAGAGGAGCAGTCGGGATTCAAACCGACATCCATAACTTTTGATTGTGCAGGTGGACCTCTGTAACCTTTGACACTTGCTCTCGATTGCCTGGCGGTATATGCTGGCAGAAGGCTAAAAAAAAAATATTGGACAAATTAGCGCTGCCACAACATTGAGTAACTGCCAGTCAGGGAATTCAGTAGTTTTCTTCGTGGGTGTTATGTGTGTGAGAGCCTGTTTGGTTAGGGCTGTGATTTTATAGTACATGACATAACAGGGTCACAGTTTTGGCTCGTGAAATTGTTCCTAGCACGTCTGAGGGGGAGTAACGGGCTCTGCGGCGCCCTGCAGGGATGACTTTGGCATTGCAGGTGCAGAACTCCGGTCTCTGACCAAGGACCCGCCCCCCGGGGTGGGGGAGAAGGGGTGGAGGTGGGAGTGCAGGCAGGCTAGAGCTTTAGATCACCCCCCCACCCCAGACAGGGACTGGCTAGCAGCTAGAGCCAGGAAGAAAAAGACGCGAATGTGCAGCATGTTCAACGTCTGTGACTTTTTATGTTCTTGGAATGAGTCAAGAACTCAAGTCTGGAGTTTGGACAGGAAACTGGAACTCAGTGGGAGGTCTGTGAGGCTGGGGGAGGGGGGCACTTGCAGGCTTTCACAACACAAAACAGGCGGCTTTCAGCGGTGCTGGCTGGGCAGCAGCGGGGAGGGTGGTGTCCCCGCAGCCTGGGCCCGCCGCCGCCTGGGAGCCGAGGGGCAGGTGAGGGATCCGATCCTCCCTGTGTGTGCCTGGGCTGCCCAGGGCCTGGAGCTGCCAGGGAAATGCTTTGCTTCCTGGGGGGCCCCCTTGCTCAGGCCCACAGGACATGGGGAAGGAGCCAGCCACGCCGGAAGACCCCTGAACCCCTGAAGATGACACGGCCTTCTCCACTGTAGCAGTGGGCCAGTGACCAGGGCGACCGGGAATCTGAAGCCACGAGTCCAGCCCGAGGCAGGATGAGCCGAGAGTGGGACATGCTTAATTACTTCAGGGTAAGAAATCTGTGCTTCGTGAAGCCGCCAGCTGTCTGCGCTTTTGTATATTTTAATTGTTTGTTTGTTTTACAGTTTGTTGTTGTGGGTGTTGTTATTTCAGTAAAACTGTAAGTAAGGGGAGGGTAGCGGGGTCCTCGCCCTTGCCTGCCAAGCCCAGCCCCAGGAGCAAGGGGTCCCGGTGGGGCGGAAGCATCTCCAGGGTGTGGCAAATCAGGGCCCAGAGGGGCTGCTCTTGGCTCTCCGTCTTCAACACCTTGCAGGAAGGAGGGAGATGGCACTTCCAGTGGCATTTTGGGCACTGTGGACCGACAGGGAAGCATCCTTTCTGACAAACACAAGGCCCGGGGACCGGCACTGTTGTGGGGTTTGGTGGGCGCTGCCACAGGCCTCCTGGCTCAGCCATGGCCCTCTGTGGCCCAGCCCCCTATGCCCTCTCCAGCCCTCCAACAAGAACAGAGTAACTACAAGTCCTGAGGCTCCAGAGCTGCCTGACTCCAATTAACGCTAACCCCTGGCAAGCAGTAAGCCTCAAAAAAGCTCCAAAGGAAGACCTTTCTCTCTGTCTCTCTCTCTCTCTCACTGTCCACTCTGCCTGTCAAAAAAAAAAAAAAAAAGCTCCAAGCTGTTTTCAACACGCGGATCATTTATTTATTTATTTATTTGAAAGTCAGAGTTACAGAGAGAGGGAGGGAGGGAGAGACAGAGAGAGAAAGATTTTGCATCTGCTGGTTCACTCCCCAAATGACTGCAATGGCCAAGGCTGGGCCAGGCAGGAGCCAGGAGCCAGGAGCTTCTTCTAGGTCTCCCATGTGGGTGCAGGGGCCCAAGTACTTGGGCCATCTTCTGCTGCTTTCCCAGGCACATTACATTAGCAGGAAATGGAAACAGCCCGGGACTTGAACTGGTGCCCACGGGGGATGCTGGTGCTGCAGATGGCAGATTAACCTGCTGTGCCACAGCGCCAACCCCTAGCATTCTCTGAATGTGTGTCCCACTGACCACTCTTTTGATAAGGCAAACAATGCCACAGCTGAAGCCACCCAGGGATGGAAGGTCACACCTACGACCAACGTCAAGGTCCCCAGGTCCCAAGGCCCTGCTGATTCCTTGAGACATTGACAATCTCCATGGATCACACAGCAAAGGGGTGCCAGCACGGCCACCAGGAATTCCCCAGGTTCACACTCCTAGCTATAGCCCAGAAAACATCTCCACAGAGGGGAGGGGGGAAATCTGTTCAGGAGCTGGAAGCTGAGAAACACACTTGGTAAGCAAATACTTCAAAGTCCACCAGAGAATTCCCATAAAACACAGGCCCCCGTGCAGCAACCAGAGAGTGATTTAGACCCAGCTGGAATTTCTAGGGAGGAGGAGGAAAACTCACCTACTCTGTCCAGGGCCCCCTGAGTCATCTGTCACCTGCCATGAGACCCCTGAACCAGCAGAAATCTGAATGTGCACAGCCTACTGCCCTAGCCCTGGTGCGCGAGCCTTATTCCCAGGCCGACAGCCAGCAGCGGAGACCCAGGCCAGGCAGGGCGCTCGCCAGTTTTGGACGCATTCTGTTTTGTGCTCCTGTGAGCAAGGCTGGCTGGATGGGAAATACATTTTCTGGCCGCAGAACTCTTGCTGGCTGGCTCGGTTCAGGGAGGCCACGCACCGGCGACCCGATGGGAAGTGGCAGTTTTAGCAATCCCTTTTGGGCAGGATAGCACCGGCGAAAGGGGAACTTCAAATGCAGGCGACATCGGGTTCTGCAAAGGTGGCTGACCCAGTGGTTACTCCTGGGGCCTCGAGCCCCAGCCCGCAACGGCTCCGGCCCCAGACTCCGCACAGAGCACCCGGGCTGCCTCCAGGACAACCAGGCGGCTGTGCGCACGAGGTGATGCCCGCCCTGAAAGGGTCTTGGCCGCCCTGGCTGTGCCGGGTAAACTGCCTTAGACGGGCGGTGGAGGACGGGGGACTGCTACGGAGTTGCCCGAACCTTCTCGAAGGTCTCGGAGAGTTTCGACCCCCAGAGTCAGAACTGTCCTCTAAGAAGTCCGTGCCTATAGGGCAGCAGCGCAGGATGACCCCGGCCAGGGCGCGGCCACCCTGCTGTCCCCGCCGATGGCCGCAGGGTGGCAGACGGGGTCAGAGGCGGCGAGGGCAGCCGCGGAGGCCGGGGAGAGCCCAGGCGGCGGGGACAGGGCTCCGCAGCCTTCTGGGGTGTGCGGGAGACAACGCCGACCCCTAGACTGCCCAGCTGGACGGCCGCAGCCTCTGCCCCAGCATGTGCCGCCCGCAGCGCCTGGGAGACCGGAGCCAGGACGTGGCCGCGAGGCACGCTCGGGAGTGCCTGGAGCCAAGGACCGCGGGGAGAGTCGTTTCGGCCCCGGCGGCCGACGGCGCGCCCTCCTCCTGCTCCCCGCTCTGCAGGCTCTGAGATCCGCGCGGGCCGTGAGCCCGAGGGCGACTGGGAGAATACGACCCTGAGTTGTGCGGCTGAGAAAGTTCAAATGCAGGAGCCCGTATTTTGTGCCTAGTCTATGCAGGGACACCCTCCGCTCCCTGTGCCTGTGCGGGCTTCCACCGTGCGGGTCACTCCCGCCCGGGTCTCCTCTCCCTGTCCTCCTCCCGGCACAACCGCCTGGTTGTCCTGGAGGCAGCCCGGGTGCTCTGTGCGGAGTCTGGGGCCGGAGCCGTTGCGGGCTGGGGCTCGAGGCCCCAGGAGTAACCACTGGGTCAGCCACCTTTGCAGAACCCGATGTCGCCAGCATTTGAGGTTCCCCTTTCGCCGGTGCTACCCTGCCCAGAGTTAATGCTGGCTGCATCTGAACCCATACTAGCCCAAACTTCTAGTGCGGGGCCCAGGAGGAGGAGGAGGAGGGGGAGACATCTGCCTCGCAGAAACCAAGCCACTTCTTCCGGCCGCTGCTAAGGGCTGAACACAACACTTCCCCCTGTCTGGGAAAGAAACTGCTTTAAAATGACCTTACCCCGTTTGAGATGCCAAGTAACCTTAAAGACTGCAAAATTGTTCCGTTCCTTCCAAGTGGACTTGGGGTGGAAAGGTTGTGGAAGTGCAGCCTGAAGACTGGGGCCATGGCAAAGCCAAGGCCGCTGGGGTCTTCAGTGTCCTCAGAACAAAGCCCCTGTCCTCTCTCCGCGTCCCTGTAGGACCTTATGTCTCCTATTGGAGGGGCACTGGGCACAGCCAGCCTCGGTCCTGGTTGGGGCCGGAGCCAGGGGAGGGGGCTGTGGTTATTGCTGGGTTACACTGCCTGGGTGACGGGGGCAGCAGGCAATGATCCCAGGGTGGCAGCACTGGGGAGTGGGGAGTGCCTGCTTGTAGCAGCTGCTGCCTACCCCGGGCCTGGCGCCCGCGGCTTCTCTGTCACTCAGCTGCTGCTGTTGTCCCTGGGCAGCGGCCCAGGTCCGTGGTTGCCCACTTTCTTTCTGTGGCTCCTTTGCTTCGGTGTTTGGTGATTCATTGACATCTCCAGCAGAGGGAAGGCGGCAGGATGGAAAAGCCGGGACTCTGGCTGCCTGGCTCTGTGTAGCTCTGGGTGCTCCCAGGCCTGGGCTTGGCGGGACAGGAGCTGCACTGTCGGCTAAAATGAGATTTTGGGATTATCTGTGGCTTTAATCTGGCTTCTCACATCTAGCATTTCCACAAGTAATTAGAGATTGCTAGAGACATTCAGAAACTGCATTAGCCTCAAAGAATTTGGAGAAAATCTAAGTAGGCTTAAATACCATCTTGGAGTCCAGAATGTTAATCTCTGGGCTCCAGATGACTAACATTTTTAGAGATCCCCATTTTTTCCCCTCCTGAGGCTAAAATCACTCCTGGGTAATAGAAACTTTTTTTTTTTTTTTTTTTTTTTTTTTTTTTTTTTTTTTTTTACAGGCAGAGTTAGACAGTGAGAGAGAGAGACAGAGAGAAAGGTCTTCCTTTTCCGTTGGTTCACCCCCAGATGGCTGCTACAGTCAGCACACTGCGCTGATCTGAAGCCAGGAGCCAGGTGCTTCCTCCTGGTCTCCCATGCGGGTGCAGGGCCCAAGCACTTGGGCCATCCTCCACTGCCCTCCTGGGCCACAGCAGAGAGCTGGACTGGAAGAGGAACAACCAGGACAGAATCCAGCGCCCCGACCGGGACTAGAACCCGGGAGTGCCGGTGCCGCAGGCAGAGGATTAGCCAAGTGAGCCACAGCGCTGGCCTCATTGGATACTTTTTGAGCACAATGTATTTTACAGGAAGGCATGAGCCAACAGAAGAGCTATTATGCACTGCTGTTGCCTTAAGACAGAACAGGCCGGGTATATTGGTGATTTAAAATTTTTTTCTTCTGCAAAGGTGTATTTTGAATCTAGGGTTTTTTTTTTAAATTAATGTATTTGAAAGGCAGAGTTACAGAGAGAGGATGAGACAGAGGGAGGTTTGGAGGTTCTGTTGGTTCACCCCTCAAATGGCTTCAACGGTGAGACCAGACCAGGCCAAAGCCAGGATCTTGGAACTCTGTTTGGGTCTCCCATCTAGGTGGCAGGGACCCAAGCCCTTGGACCATCTTCCATTGCCTTTCCCAAACACATTGCCAGGGAGCTGGATTGGAAGAGGAGCAGCCAGGACTCGAACCAGTGCTCGTACAGATGCTGAAGGCTCAGATGGCCGCTTGATTTGCTGAGCCTCACTGTTGGTGGACTCTGATGCTGTTGAGAAGAGACGTTGTGTTGGAATGTGTGCAGGAGGTCCACTTCAAAGCATGTGTGCTGACCCTTCCTGGAGAACATTCTGGACCCATAGTGTCCCTTTGGAGCAGTAGGTGAGGCTTAGAGAAGGAGCAGGGCCCTCCTCAGCGCCCAGGGGACTCCTTCCGGACAGCTTGAATGGAGACTCACCCTGAAGTTCCTTTGCTTCCTCTCCTCCCAGTGGGAGCCCTACCTGGCTGAGACCTGAAAATGGCACCCTACGGGTGCAGGATGGTTGAGGCTAAGATGATAACACTATTGGGTGCTTCTGTTGTGTTTTGCAATTTGTAAAACAATTTGATATTTGCTCTTACTTGATCTTCAGATGAACTGTAAGGCAGGAAAATACGACCATTTCCATTTCTTTCCTGTGAGGACACCTAGCCAGAGTAAGAGCAGAGCAGAATTAGAGCTCTAATTCAGAGTCCAAAGACTCTGCCCCCTCCACTGCAGGCCCTCAGAGTTCTGACTGTATGATCGTGCTTGCGGTGTGTTCACTCAAACATGCTCATTTTGCACTGGTTTAGTCATGCAAATTTATTTTATTCCATTTCTACACGTCCACTAAGGACTTGTATTTGCATTCCCTAATAATCAACGAAGTTTCTGGATAATTTTCCAATGCCACTTAAATCCACTTACCAAAAAAAAAAAAAAATCACCCAGCATTCCTTTTATCCTACAAATCTTCTTTTCCATTCTTAGATTCCAAGTGGCTACTGAGATATTCCCCCGAAGAAACAAGTCAAGGTCACAACTCACTCAAAACAAACAAATAACACCCCCCTCCCAAAAAAAAAAAAAAAAAAACCCAGACTGAAATAACATGTTTCCCAAACACAATCACTTCCAATTATTCTGCCCAGAGACAGTTTTTGGAAGTATTTTTTACAAAGCGCTCTGACATACCCCACATGCTGAGTCCAGTTCATGCTCCACAACCCATTTCCGCCTCTTCCATCAGCACCGTTCACATTCAGAAAACTGGCTTTGTGGGGCCTCCCCGAAGGATTTCCTCCACCTCTGCCAGCCTGTCGCTGGGGGTGGGGGATGTCGATATTACATAAATATCGGCATCGGGTTCTTGGATTGAGTTACACGATGGCCGTATTTGGTGAAAGGTGATTTTCCCCTGTGACTTTACTCTTGGAACACGTTACATTGCACATGTGTCCACTTCTGGTCCCGAGAAGCTGGTGCACAGATGTGAAGTCCTGGGGTGGGAGAAACGCGCCTGTCTACAGCTTCCATGAGGTCTACTGGGCCCGGAGAGTGTGCTCAGGGCCGGGGCCCCTACAACCTTCTTTGACGTAACTGTCTCTCTTTGGAGTCACATCTTGCAGGCAAGGATGACGATTTGCAAAGGGAATGAATTTTCTCAGCCAGACTGCTTCTTTTGCCGCTGCACTTTCTAGTAATCCTTTCAACTTAAAAAAAAAAAAAAAGTGGCTAATTACGGATTTCTCCCCGAGTCTGCTGCTGCACAGCGGCTTCCCGGCAGTGTTGCTGGTTTCTGACCCCTGTCAGGCCAATTCTGCCTGATTTCACTCATGTGCTGCTGCTTTTTCTGTTAGGAACATCATTTCCACTCAGATGTTTCCAGCTTTGCACAAAATCCAAGAGTCTGAAAAGCGGGAGGCAGGGGAAGGCTTCGTAATATTATTTGGATAATTATCACTTTGACTCGTCACGATCTTCTGCGAAGCGTATACTCCAAGAGAACATTTAAAAAACGTTAGGAATCTTCATTTAAAAGCTAATTTTTTTCTTTTACCTTTTATAAATAGAACTTGGGCAGTCTCTCGAGTCATTGAAATATGATTTCCCCTTAATTTTCCATGCTCAATAAACTCTATGACAATATATTTGGAAAGGTGGATGTTGGGTCTGGGATATTAAACCCAGAAGTTCAAAGGCTTGGAAGAGACTTTTTTAAAGATCTGGCTTCTTGGTATGTCTAAAGGAACCAGGGAAGACTCTGTGGTGTTCAGTAGGTTTGCTTCCTATCTCCTAAACGCAATCATCTCTAACCACCGCTTGATCATTAGAGATTTATATTCACTGTAATTTATGTCCACTTATAGCTGGGACTTTTCCCCCTACAACATTTGGCAGCCACTGCTGGTGGAAACTGGAATGTTTCGCATTAGTCTGCAGCCCTCTTAAATTATTTCCATGAAATAATTTATTGTGGATTACAAATTCTTATATGGCATTTAAAGTTAATGATTAGGAAGAGAGATATATCAAAAATATGATTAGTCGCATATGTATCTGGCTTGCAAAGCTCTAATTCTCACATGTGTTTTATAAAGATTATTTTTCAAAAAGATATTTGGGGACATATACACATGTTTAAAGAGAAGGAAAAGTAGATGTGCACACTCTTCTAAGCTGTCTCCTCTAATAAAAGATCCAGAAAACGTTATTTTCTATTTCATGAGAACCATTTTCGGCATCGCTACTGGTGTGTGGTCTCAAACTACAGGATTAACAATGGTGAACGTCTCTGGCCTCATCATTCAATGTTGAGCTCCAGAAATCGTAGCAAAACATGAGAACTCAGCGTCTTCCTCACAGAGAGGAGTCGGTTACGAAGTGAAGTCCTCCTAGCGGAACAAGAAAGGAAATGAAAGTCTGGGTTCCTCGGGAAAACTCAGAGCGAGCTACTCTGGAGCTGATTTTCGTTTCTCTACAGAGTGAGGAGACGTTTAGGCATTTCTCCATTCATTGTCATTGTCACCCAGGAAAGAAAGTTTCAGAAGCTTTTACTGGCCTGCGAGGGACTCCCACAGCATGGCACTCCCACAGCATGGCATTCGAGTCGCAGACAGGTACTTCTTCTTTCCCCTTTCTTCCTGTTTGACAGCAGTTTTCTTAACCCGACTATTTATGAGGCACTTCATGAAAGGGTAGGTGTTCTCCGCGGGTCCTGAGAAGTCTTTCGGTGGCTGCAGAGCCTGACAATGACAAGGGACTATTTTCCTCCGTGCTGTAAAATAAAGTCGCTGTCAGTAGTGTACAACCCGCAATAAACTAGTAAAGAAGGAATTTATGGCAGCTGCCTGTTCTCCTCCTGGACTGATGTTGTTGCGATCTGCCTTTGTCATCATTCTTGGGACACACTGAGCCCCATTGCAAACTCAGCAAGGGTCCCCATGGGGCTTACGGCAAATTATGACCTGTGTGCCGTCAGTCACCCTTACAATGCAACAAAATAACCATCCTCCGTGTGGTTTACCCTGATTGCACTGGCAGGCACCTGTGTGTGAGGTGGAGCTCCAACTGTACATTGGAGAAACGCATGTAAGGCTGGTGTCAGCCGGGGAGCAGCCAGGGGAGTGGCAGTCTTGCCCAGTGAGCGCTCTCTGCTGATGCCGGGTCTTCTAGGCAAGTCCCTGGGGATGTCCTCTTTGGGATCTGCAGGGACCAAGGGTGGGGGGAGTGTAAAAGCAACACCAGTGATGAGGGGCAGGAAGAGGACGTGGTGGAGGATTAAAGAGAAGGCAGGTGCCTGAACATATTTTGATTGTATTCCAAGAGCTGGACTGGACATGGAAACTTCCGCATGTTAAACCTTCATCATGAAAAGAAAAACCATCCTTCCCTGGAGAAAGTCATAGAGCGTCACCAGTAAAACCATGACTAGAATATTGTTTATATTGTGCTGGCAACTATGGCAGGGGGCGGTGAATGTTTCCTAATGTTAAATGCTACAGCAAAGCAAACTGGTTTTAAAATGAGAATAAAACTTCGAAGCACTTCTTGGACATTGATTTCAACAAGCCTGCTCCAAAGCACTGTGTCATTCATTACTTGTTTCAGAAAGTTATCAGAAGCATATGTGGAGGATATGTTCTGAAAGCCAACTTGCCTCGTTCTGGGAGGCAGCGTCTGGCGTTGGTGCCTCTGGAAGCCAGAGATCGAACAGACGGCTTTCATCCCATTGTTTGGGAAGCTTGGGAAGCTTTGGAATCATCTGAAATGATTGATTAACTTATTTTGTGCACTTAGACACATACAACTGAATGTAGAAAAAACGATTTTGATTTAGCAAATTGAAAATAAGAATCCAGAACTGAATTTGTCACTTAATGCAAGGCTCTGAATTGTGATTGTGACCTTGATATGTGACATGGTTTTTACCATTCGCTCACAGAGAATTGTCTTGAAGTCCTCTCTAATGGAAAATTCTATACTGTATTGTCATAGAAATTTGAAAATTAAATATAATATGAAGCATTTTGCCATTTGCAAAAATAATGCTAATTTATATTAACAACAGATTTAGCTTTCTTATACAAAATTTGAGGGCAATCACTATCCACTTAGCATTTACAGAAAGACAATCTATTCTGCAGTCCTGGGCCTCACTGAATCACCGATGTATCTAAAGCAGGAGTGTTTTCAGCAGCATCATTTCTAAATGATTAAAACTATCAGTAACAGTCTTGTAGCAGACTATTTGCTTTTGTTCAATATTGCTATAGAAGTCATTCCCCTTTGAAGTGACATGCGGTACATCTGCGATCATGTTGTCAGAAGAAAATGGATTTGGGACACAGAAGGAAGAGAATTTACTAATTAAAAGCAGCAACAAAGCACGTAAGACAACGGCCGTTCTTATACCATGGTTCTAGTCCATGGTTCCTATTAACAACCAGAACAAGGAGACTTGAATCAGTGGTCTTCTGGTCAAACAACTGAGAAGCTGATATGTTTAGCCATTGAAAGCTTATGAGAACTAGTCACCATATTAGGAAGATAAAGCCCAGTAGAAAGTATGATTTTTTTAAATATTTTTCTTATGACCATCTTAGCTCTCTATGATTCTGCAAATAATACACAGAAAGCAAAGTCCTTCATTTCTTCTCAACTTCAAACTTGGCTACAGACATTCCTAAATGAAAATCGAGTTCTCTGGAGTCCTGAGAGGTCAGGAGTGGTGAGGGACAGCAATGCAAGAAGCGGGGCCGGCACTGTGGCAGAGCAGGCAAAGCATCCATATGGGCGCCAGCTGCTCCACTTCCGATCCAGCTCCATGCTAATGTGCCTGCGAAAGCAGCAGGAAATGGCTCAAGTGCTTGGGCCCCTGCATCCATGTGGGAGATCTGGAAGAAGCTCCTGGTCCTGGCTTTGGATCCGCCAAGCTCCAGCCACTGTGGCTATTTGGGGAGTGAACCAGTGGATGGTTTGCATTTGGGGAAATGAACCAGTCAATAAGAACGGTTTCTCTCTCTCTCTCTCTTTCTCTTCCTTTCTGTAACTCTGCCTTTCAAATAAGTAAATAAATCTGTTTTTAAAAAAAGGAATACAAGGGCTCTGGGGAGTTGCAATGGATTTAGGGAGCAATTTGGGGGTGTAGGGAAGAATGCTCTTCAGTGTCAGATTGTCCACAGCTCGCCCTTACCTACTCCCAAGTGAATGCTGAAACAGGCAGTTGGAATTCTTTGGAGATCTCTTTTGGAGATTTTGTAATTAATTTATTTGAATAAGAGATGGGGGGCGGGGGAAGGAGGGAGGGAGAGAGAGAGAGAGAGGTGAGAGAGAGAGAGAGAGAGACTGCTCTTATTGACTGGTTCATTTCCCCAAATGCCTGGTCTATGGCCAAGGCCAGGAGCTGAGAACTCAATCCAGCTCTCCCACATGGATGTCAGGGACCCAGTCATTTGAGTTGTGACTGATATCTCCCAGGATCTGAATTAGCAGGAAGCTGGAAATGGGAATCGGAGACAAGAATTGAACCCATGCACTCAGATGTAGGACTTGGATCTTAACCAGCATCTTAACTCCTAGACCAAATGCACGCCACTGAAAATGTCAGGGCTGAAGGGGATATTGAAAGCCGTGTCTTTGGGTACAGTTTCCAGCTAGTGGAGTCTACTTGGAACCATAACCCTTGATTCTCAATCCCCTGCTGCTTCATAGGTGAACATCAAGGGATTGTAGATTACATGTACCATCAAGGGGTTGTTAGATTTATACCTAATACTACAAATTTGAGTCCAGATCTCTTTTGCCTTAAGAGAACAATGCTGTCCAATAGAAATAGAGCATGAGCCTGACATGAACTCCTGATTTAAAGTTTTCCAATGGTCACATTTTAAGAAGTAGAAAGAAGCAGGTGAAATTAATTTTCGTCCTAGTATGTTAGTTTTCTGTTGCTATGTAACAAGCTATCCCAGCACATAGTGTAAAACAAATATTTATTATTTCCTAGGTGCTGAGTAGCTTGGCTGGATAATTCCGGCTCAGGGCTTCTCCTGAGTTTGGGCCGAGCTATTGGCCAGTCCACATCATCTGAAGCATGAGTTGGGCAGGCCAGTCCATGTACACAATACCTCGCTGCCGTGGCTTGCAGCTGGGGCTGGCTTTTGGCCAGGGTGCCTCAGTTCTCTGCACAGGGCCTCTCTGCCCCCAGAGCCTCTCCTCTCTTCCTGCTCTTCCTTCCTGGTGCCTGGGCTTTGCGGTAAAAAGAGCCAGAGGGAGCGAGCTGATGAGTGAGAGAGGGAGCACCGAAGATTGGAGCCACAGCCTTTTTGCAACATAAGCTTGGAAGCGGCAACCCATCACTTCCGCCATTTTCTGTTTGTCAGGTGCAAGCTGCTGGGGCTAGCCTGCGTCCTGAGGGAGGGGCTTACTCACGGATGCCGTGGTAGGGGGCCGTCCTAGAGACTGCCTATGACAAACATACTTTATCTAACGCAACACATCCAAAATGCCATCAATAGGTAGCCAATGTAAGAATCACTGACGAGAGCATTTACATTCTGCTTGTGTCTCCCTCAAATGCACACCTTGAAGTCCCAGCACCTAATGTGATGGCATTAGGAAGTGAGACCTCTGGAAGCAATTAGGTTAGATGAGGTTGGAAGGACAACACTCCTATGATGGGATCATTGCCCTTGTAAGAAGAAGAAGACACAAAATCTCTCTTTCTCTGCTTGCACACGCCTAGGAAAGACCAGGAAGCGAGTCTTCACCAAGAACCCAAACATGCTACATTCTAATCTTGGATTTCCAGTCTCCATAACTATGAGAGATAGATGTGTGTTGCTGAAGCCACTCAGACGGTGGTAATTTGTTGTGGCAGCTACATTAGTCAGCTTTGTGTGACTACAGTGAAATACCTGACACCAGATTGAAAAAAGGAGTATTTAGCTCATGGCATTGGAGATTCAGGGCCTGGGGCCTGCATTGGCTCAGCCTTGGTGAGGACATCATGGTGAATGGCAGGTGGCAGAGGCAGGAGCACACGGAGAAGAGAGAAACCAGGAGAAGAGAGAGATGGGGGCTCTGCCATCCCTTTCAAGGGCCTGCCCCCAGTCAACCCAAAGATATTCCACTAGGCCTCACCCCCTGAAGGTCCACACTGTCTTTCCATATCACCAATCTAGGACCAAGTTCCATACATATGAACTTTTGGGGAGACACAAACCATATTCAAACCCCACCGCAGCCCAAATCGACTAGAATAGACTTGAACTCCAGTGTGTTTTACGGGGATGGCACACATTGATTTGGCCAGTTGGTGTCTAGTGGTGACTGAGCACAGCAGACATACATCTAAAACAGTCCGCAGCCACCAGAAGACACAAAGATCCCAACCAAGAGGTTGTTCTTCAGCAGGAACCTATGTGATTTAAGTGACTTGTGCGACATACCACATACCAGACACAAGGCTGAATCCGTCCAGTCCCAAATCAGAAATCACTGTCTGCCTGGAAAGATCTCGGACAAGTGAGAAGCTGACATTGGCTCCAGGGCAGTCATGCTGGGCCCACCTTGGAGAGCTCTAACTGGTGAGGGGTTCTGGAGAAAGGCCGAGCTCAGCCTCTCTGTGGTCCTTGGGAGGTGGGTGACCCAGATTCTGTATGGCCTAGCCAGAACCTCCGTGATGGCCACACACGTCATTCACTCCCAGGTCCAACCCAGGGCCATGTGCTCTGGCCTGAAATCTGCTTTGCCTTGGACCTGGAACAAGTTAAATATTTGCTTAACTCGGTGTGTGATACTTTGCACCATTCTCTAAAGCAGGGCCTGCAGGGGAAGGTGAGGGATACCCAACTGCTTCAGGCTTCTTGGAGCCATGGGATGGGCTCTGCGGAGGTGCGGCCATGTGTCCCGCTTCTACCAAGCTCCAATCATGTGTGACCAAATGTATGTGGGAAAAATGCCCTTGCTTATCTTACCGGCTTTGATGGATGTAGCACAAGCAAGAATTATTTTTGTCTATTTTCTGCCTTAACTCTGATCATGCAAATGGCTTTGCTTTCACAGAATGTTGACACGTATCTGCTTTGCAGCTTTTTACAGCATGTGTCCTGAACTGTGTCCCAGTAGGTCACATGATGCGGGTGTAGCTGTGTAGTGAGCAGGACCAGGGCCTAGCGGAGGAGGCACTTAAACACTGTCAGCAGCGACACACCTGACAGTCCAGTTAAAGGATCCCTGGTCTGTCTTTCTTTCTTTCTTTCTTTCTTTCTTTCTTTCTTTCTTTCTTTCTTTCTTTCTTTCTTTCTTTTTTGGAAATACAAATATAATTTCCTTTAGCAGTGTAGGAAAGCAGGATGCTGAGTCATCTTTAAGTAGCACCCATTACTGCTGCCACTTGGGACATCCGCATCCCCTAATGCTGGTTTGAGTTCCGCATCCTCAAATGCTGGTTTGAGTTCTGGCTACTGCCTCTGATATTAATATGCCTGGGAGGCGGGGCCGGTGCTGTGGCACGCAGTAAGTTAATCCTCCTCTTGTAGCGTGCCCAGAACCCCTTATGGGCGCTGGTTCAAGTCCCGGCTGCTCTTCTCCCCATCCAGTTCTCTGCTTTGGCCTGGGAAAGCAGTAGAAGATGGTCCAAGTGCTTGAGTCCCTACACCTGTATGGGAGACCTGGAAGAAGCTCCTGGCTCCTGGCTTTGGATCGGCTTAGCGCCGGCCGTTGTGGCCGTTTGGGGAGTGCACCAGAGGATGGAAGATCTTTCTCATTGTCTATAGTCTACCTCTCAAATAAATAAATAAAATATTTAAAAATATATATATATACCTGGGAGGCATCGATGATGACTCAAGTTCTTGGGTTCCTGCCACTGATTCCTGAGACTCAGCTGGAGTTCCTGGCTCCTGGCTTCAGCCTGGCCCACCCACAGCTGTTGTGGCCATCTGGGGAGTGATCCAGAGGATGTTAGCCTTCTCTCTCTCTCTCCATCTGTCTTTTAAATAAATAAATAAATGTTAAAAAATAAAATTACAAAAATCCATGCCTGTATTAAAAGGAAATAGTTTTGTTTGTATGGATTCTGGGAAAATGGCCTCAAGTACTTTATTAATTTTTGTCTCTATAAAGATATTGTTTAGGGGCTAGCATTGTGGTGTAGCCAGTAAAGCCACTTCCCGCAGTGCCAGCATCCCATATGGACACCAGTTTGACTTCCGACGGCTTCACTTCCGATCTAGCTCCCTGCTAATGTGCCTGGGAAAGCAACAGAAGATGGTTAAAGCACTTGGGCCCCTGCATCCATGTAGGAGATCTAGAAGAAGCTCCTGGCTCCTGGCTTCATCCTGTCCTAGCCCTGGCTGTTACAGCCATCTGGGGAGTGAACCAGCAGATGGAAGATTGTGTGTGTGTGTGTGTGTGTGTGTGTGTTTGTCTCTCCTTCTCTCTCTTCCCAACGCTGCCTTTCAAATAAATAAATCTTTAAAAAATATTATTAAAAAAACTAACCAAAGATTATTTCAAGTCAAGGACTACAAATAAAACAGTGTATCTTGCTGATACTAACGCATATCTTTAATTTTTTTTCTCACATAGACATGCATTGCTTCATCACTGTTATTGTAGCTGCATTTTTTTTTTTTTTTGACAGGCAGAGTGGACAGTGAGAGAGAGAGACAGAGAGAAAGGTCTTCCTTTGCCGTTGGTTCACCCTCCAATGGCCGCCGCGGCCGGCGCACCGCACCGATCCGATGGCAGAAGCCAGGAGCCAGGTGCTTTTCCTGGTCTCCCATGGGGTGCAGGGCCCAAGCACCTGGGCCATCCTCCACTGCACTCCCGGGCCACAGCAGAGGGCTGGCCTGGAAGAGGGGCAACCGGGACAGAATCCGGCGCCCTGACCGGGACTAGAACCCGGTGTGCCGGCGCCGCTAGGCGGAGGATTAGCCTAGTGAGCCGCGGCGCCGGCCATTTGTAGCTGCATTTTAAAAATAAAATCTTTGTCCCACGGTGTGCATGGGATTGAAAAAGACCTGGTGACATAGATCTCACTTCTGCTCCCGCAGTGTCATGCTTTTGGTTGAGCTGCTACACGCTGGGGCTCAACCACACAACCTGGAAAAACAGTCAGGGCGTCCGGAGTGTAGACAAGTCCCCAAAGCCGCCTGGCTGGCGTTTGAAGGCTGAAATGAAAGCTTCTGTTGGGTGTAAATCTGTCCAGGTTTAGTGTTTTACAGCATCAAGCCGTGGTATTGGTGCCAAGAGCGGGCCCTGGCTAGAGGCCCTCCAGGAAGCCAAAGCCCCATGCCCTGAAGTCAGGTTACATCAGAGAAAAGTGAATTTTAAACATTCCACGGTGAATACAATTTATGTACACCCTATTTTCACATGTAGAGTGGCCTCTTCCTCAAGATTAAGTTTGCTCCTGTCTAGGGGCTTCTAAATAGAAAACAGAGGAACACAGCCTCTCAGTTGCTCTCTTTAAAGACAATACTTGCCCAGACTTTGCATTCTTGGTTATAATACAGAAGTGCATTTTACAGTTTTAGAATGCAAATTTAAATCTGTAGTATATACTTCAGCAAATCTCTCTCTCTTTCTCTCTCTCTTGCTTTGCGGGGATGTCTATATGTGCAGATATAGGATATATCCATACATCTAAATATGTGTGTGTGTGTACATACAGATACACGCATGCACATACATTGAGCATAAGGAAACTGGTGAAAATCTCTCTACTCTGTTCTTATTATAGCTCTTATTGTCATTTACTGTAACACATTCCAAATGTCTCACTGCTGAGCCCAGCGGCAGCAGCTGGGGGTGGAGGAGGGGGGGTGTTGTGAAAATCTTTGGAGAAAGAGGGAGACAGGAGGGTGAACATCTTTTAACTATGTTTTAAAGCAGAAGCTTGGAGGTGTGGGGCAGCTTTGTGGCTTAGCAGGTAAAGCTGCAGCCTGCTATGCCAGCATCCCATAAGGGCACCAGTTCGAGTCCCGGCTCCTCCACTTCTGATCCAGCTAATGTGCCTGGGAAAACAGCAGAAGATGACCCAGGTGCTTGGGCCCTTGCACCCTGGCTTCCCATAGGCCTATCTGCCATTTGGGAGTGAACAGTGGTGGAGAACCTCTCTGTCTCTCCCTCTCTCGCTGTAACTCTGCCTTGCAAATAAATCTTGAAACAATTTTTTTTTTTAAGTAGAAGAATCTGATCAGCCAAAAACCACGCGTGGGATTTTAGACTGGAAGTCACCATTTGGCCCCTAGGTCTCCAGTTTGCGGTGGGTGTGCGGCCGCTGGAGCAGAGAGGCCAGTCCAAGAGGGCAACGCTCACGGGTCTGGGCAGTCTTCCCCGCAGGGTCCGCGGGGAGAGGGCCGTCTCCAGCCCCGAACCCTTCGGGGACATGGGCGATTACGCAGAGGAGCCTCAGAGCCCAGCGCCGCGCCCCCGCGGACCCCACGGAGCGGAGGCCCATGAGCAACCCTGGGCATTCACCGGGACAGCCAAGAAGCTTGGGGCGCCTGCAAGTGAGGAAGCTTCGTCGGGCTCAGGCCCGCACCTCTGGCGTCCGCCCCGCCGCGGCCCGCAGAGTTCTCGGCTCACAGAGGTCCCAGTCTGTGCGGCTGCCGCGGAAGGCAACCCCCGGTCACCAAGCCCACGTTAGCGGAACACCGACGTCATTCCCACCCCTACAACAGCTTAGGCAAGAATGCTGACGCTGTATAGATTCGCGGTAAGTCCTTGGACACCATTTTTTTTTCTTGGTGTCATAATGTCATCTCTTGGCCAAGGATCTGAAATTGCATGTTAAATTTCATGACTTTTATATGTTGTTGAAACAAGTGTGGCGTGCTGAAATATATGCAGTAGTAAATTTCAAAAAGTAAACAAAACCAAAACCCCAGCCGGAGCCCTGTGTTGGGGGCAGCCTGGTTTAAACAGCTGGGAAGAGAAGGGGGCATGGGGAGTCCCCGGAAAGCGGCTAGGGCCCCTCCCTGCCGCCACAGCCTGTCCCCTCCCCCAGCTTGCAGAAATAGACAAGCTCCCTCTGCCTCTCACTCTCAGGGCCAGTCCGGGAAGCCAGGTACAGTCCGCAGATGGAGACGGGTGGCGCCTGAGTCCGCACAAGCCAACAGCTGCTTGGAAGCCCCTCCACCCCACTTTGTGCTCGCAGGAGGGAGGCGACGGAGGTCACCCATCTGTGTCAGAGAAACACACGACCTCCATCAGACTCTTCCTAGCTAGTTCCTGGCCAAGAAAATTAGTGGAATCCTACCACTATTAATAATGCAATAATAATAATCTCCCACAAAAATGCTATAACCCACCTACAAGGACAGACTTTATTTTGTATTTTAATCCTTGGCAGGCGGACGGCAGGTAAGACGAAAAGAAGTGGCTGTTCGGCATTCTTTTTGTATGGCCATGTTGCATGCTGTCCAAAGCCAGGGCAGTGGGGCTAAGGTAGGAGACTGTGGCCGGGAGCGCCCCAAGCCATCACAGTCATCTCTGGCAGACCCAGCCGGCATCACTCCACGGCTTGGGTTCGCGCCCTATGGACTCAGGACCCGCCTGACCCCCACCCGCCCCCTCCCAGGGGCATCGGAGCTTTGGTCGCAGTCAGAGGACAGGGGGGCCCGAGGGCACCCCAGCCACCTCCCCGGCCCAGGGAGAAAACGTCACGTCCCTTTGCTTAAATCCCTGGGGGTTTCCAGGCCGGGTGCGGCCCGCAGGCCCCAGCTCACTCTCGGCCGCTGGAGGATCCGCCTGCGCCGCAGCTGCAGGGTCGGGAGCTCCTCTCGGCCTCCGCGACTTGCAGAAAACCCTTTTCTTGTCGGATGTGGTTTCCCTTTAATTAATCACTCCTGGCCGCGTGTCCGCCGGGCCGCTTCCGCGCTCGTCCTGCAGCCCCGCATCTGATCTCTGTTTGGAAGCGGGAGCGCCAGGGCAGCATCTGGGGGGCGGCGCGGGTGTGGTCTCCGCCGGCAGCGTAGCTGAGCCCACCTCATCCTCCAGCCCCGGGAAGTCCCAGCGGGCGAGGCTGTGCCGCATCGGCCTTCGGGAAGATGCACTCCCCGGCTCCGGCCTTTGAGGGTCGGTTGGCCATGCTGGCCTCGAGGCTCCGCGGTTCCCTGCTTCCGCCTGGGTGGTCCAGGTGTCCAGGGTGGTCTGGAAGGCCGTGCTCGAGTCGGGTTTCCTCCCCTCCCCTTAGGAGCAGGTACCCCGCGGGCACGAGCCGCCTCCTGCCTCCCCTCTCGCGGACCCCTGCTTCTCCAGGATCTCGGCGGGCCTGACCCGGCCTGCTCGGGTACTGCGGCTTCCTGGACTTCGCAGGGCAAAGACTAACTCCTGAAGAGCTTGGCCGCGGGAGGCTGCAGGCCTCGGCGAGCCCCGACCCCGAGGATGTGCGTCAAGCCGGCTTCTCTATGCCCATTTCATTCTTCCTTCGCCTCCCAGCCGCTCGGAGCGGCCTCCTACGCCGGCCTCGGCTTCAAGGGCGCAGCCGGATGTGGCTGGGACCACCCGGGGACTCGCGAGTCTCCAAATGTGGTGCAGGCCGCGCCACGCGGAGCTCTGTGGGCTCGGGCATTGCTTCCTTGGGGTCCGGCGGAGGAATCGCACGGGGCTCCGAGTGCAAACCCGGGTCTCCTAATGCCCGCGGTCTGCGGTCCCCGACGCTCCAGGTGGCTAGCACGGGGCGACGGTCCCCGCGTCCTCCTGGGCCCCGCGGCTGCCGGCATCCTGCGCCAAGGCCCCTGGGTAGCAGCCGCCCAAGCCGCAGACGCTGAGCGCGCACAGACCTGCGCCACCGGGGCCGAGCGCCGCAGCGGGCCCCACGCGTGGACACCGTCCGCCTGCGCCTGGCCAGGCCCTGCCCACCCGCGGCCCGCGCTCGGCCGCGTTCCCAGCGGCCGGGAGCGCTTCCTCCCTCGGCCAGCGATCCAGGCCACTGGTCCAGCTGTCAAAACAGGGGGTGTCTCTTTCATTCTGGCTCACAAAGTCCCAAAGGCGAACAGGGGGCCTAATGCTTGTGTTTGGACACAAGCAATTATCCCTAATTATTCTTTTTCTTTTGAGCCTGCCCGTCCCGCCGGCGAGCCCGCCGCGGAGCAGGCCCCGTAATCCGCCCCGGCCGGCGGGGCTCAGTGGGCTCCGCGCCGCCCGAGGCTCGGCGCTTTCATGTCACGGCGGGTTTAGAGCTGATTCAAACTCATTGCGATGGGGGAATTAACCCCGGGGCCCGGGCTTTCAGGGGCCTCTGATAAGAGATTATACGTGTTGATGGCAAGCTTTTCTTGGCAAAATGTTTTCAAAGGGCTTGGAGTTGTTAAATCAAAGCGCCATTGAACGGCTGGGGCCGCCCCTCCCCCGCTTCAGCGCGGGCCCCCTTCATCCCCGCGCGCCCAGCGCGCACGGCCTCCCCCAGCCGTACGGCCCCCTGGCCGGGGCGCGCCGCAGCCATGCGCCCCGGGACCCTCTCCGCTCACCCCCCACCATCCCCACACTCGCTCTGGCGAGGAAGACAGGTCCAGAAGAAGGCGTTTGTGCCAACGTGCACGTGGTTTGTGGAGAGCGGGACGCGGGGGAGGGGGTGGTGACGAGGAGGGAGCAGGAGCGGCCGGCTTTCCTGCCCTGCACCCCTCGGAGGTCAGCGGAGGCACAGGCGTGGCCCGAGGGTCAGCCGCGGTTGTGGGCAGAGTCCAGATGTCTCGCGAATCTCACTGCTTAGCCCTGGAGGGCGGGCTGGGGCCGCGCAGGCCGCCGAGGGCAAGCGCGGGGGCACCGCGTGGGTGCGGGCTCTGGAATCCGGTCCAGCGAAAAATCGCGCGGCACTGGTGGGTGCTCTGCAGGGCTCTGCTTGGGTGGGAAGTGCAGAATTTGCATCGGGGCTGTAAACGCCCTGAGGGTGGGGTGGGGGCGGCGCTGTGGCACAGCGGGTTAAGCCTCTGCCTGCCAGAAGATGTGGGGAGGGGGCGGGGAAAGGCTGCAAATGTGAAACTGATAACGACATTGTCCCTGTCATCTCCCCACAGGCCTCACCCAGACCACACTGACACCGGCTGATTTCCCTGTCAGCCAGTTAGTCTATACCCTCTCTGGGTCCTACTGGCCCCAGGGGAATGGCTGGGGCCCCTCGTGGAATGGACATGTTATAGGGAGAGCCTACGGCCTGACTCAGTGTGCATGGCTCACACACACAGCCAGACCCCCGTGCACCCACAGTGGCGTGGGCTGCTCAAGTTTCTGGCCTTGAGTACCCTTCCTACTTCCCCCCCTTTTTTTTTTTTTAAGATTTTATTTATTTGAGAGGCAGAGAGAGAGAGGCCTTCTGTCCGCTGGTTCTCTCCACAAATGACTGCAATCGCCAGAGCTGCACCTAACTGAAGCCAGGAGCCAGGAGCTTCTTCCAGGTCTCCCACATGGGTGCAGGGGCCCAAGGACTTGGACCATCTTCTACTGCTTTCCCAGGCCATAGCAGAGAGCTGGATTGGAAGTAGAGCAGCCAGGACTCCAACCGGCGCCCATTTGGGATGCTGGTGCTGCAAGCGGAGCTTTAACTTACTATGCCACAGTGCTGCCCACCCCCCTTCCCACTCTTAAGACCCAGTGCTCCTGCTTGTGGGGAGCAACTGGGAGCAACTCGGACTAGACTAAGTTACTGGAATTAAGACTTATTCTATGCATCTGCTCTCCCACAATATGGCGCCGAGAAGGGAGAAGCAGCTTCTACACAGCTGCCTCCAGTTCAACCAATAAACAGCAGGACCTGCTCCTGATTGGAGGAGAGCAGCGTACTCGGCGTGCGGGTAGCAGAGTTGGGACTGGTGGAAGAGGACTATAAAGGAGGAGAGAGACAACATGCACCAGGAACATCTAAGGGGAACATCTATCTGAAGGAACACCTGTGCAGCCCCCGAGAGAGCCGGCCAGCGGTGTGCCGCTCCCCCGCGGAAGTGGGGAAAGTGGCCAGGGGGAACCGCCCTTCCACGGAGGTGGAAGGGTCGGTAGCCAACCCGGGAAGAACCAGCAGCAAACCCGGGGAGGGCCGAGCAGACAAAAGAACAGCGCAGGGTTCAGTGTTGCTCCTCCACGACGACGGGGAGCGACACTGCTCATTAGACTGCCCATGTTATAATAAAACTTGGTGGGGCTGGCTGCCACTTTGGAAAACAGTATAGAAGTTTCTCAAACACCTGAAAACAGAATTGCCGTACCAGTCTGACCTAGCACTCCCACTGTGTGTATATATCTAAGGGAGCTGAAATGAGCTTGTCAAAGAGATGCTTGCTCTCATGTGTTCATCGCAGCCTTAATCACAGTAGCCAAGATATGGCAACCCCTGATGCGCCCATAAATGGATGGAGGAATTTAGAACATGCCGCGTATATACATACCTGAGTTCCATTCTTCTTTGAAAGAGGAGGCCACCCTGTCCTTGTGACTACGTGGATGAAGCCAGGCACAGTGACACTGACTTATGGGTGTACAATCTATTCTGGGCTCACAGAAGAACAGAGTAGGATGGTGAACACAGGCTGCTGCAGGCATGGGGCACGTCTGGGAAGTAGGAGGTGTTGGTCGAAGGGTGTAAAGTTTTAGGTGGACACAAGGAATAAGTCCTCTTGATTGCACAGCATGGTGATGATAGATAATTAGAATATATTTCAAACTTGCTAAGAGAGAGATTTTAAATATTCTCACCAAAGAAATAAACATTTAAAATGATGAATAAGTTAACTAGCCTGATTTGAGCCTTTCACATTGTATGCCTGCAACAAAACATCACATATGGGTGATTATTATTTATCAATGAAAAATACAATAAAGCTTCTAAAAAAGCAGAATTTTTTTAGTCTGAAAAATAAGACTTGCTTATACTCATACTTGCTTTTGTTATGTGGTTGTCTGGTTTAAACATCAGTTATACTAAACTTTTCCCAATTCAATCTGCAAATATACATTGAGTGCGTCCTATGGTCTAGGCATTTTCAACCATGAACTAAATAGAACTAAATAGCAAAGGGACTGGTGTTGGGGTGCAGTGGGTTAAGCCGCCACTTGGGACTCCAGGATGCTTTATCATACTGCCGGTTGGAGTCACAGCTACTCTGTTTCTAATCTAGTTCCCAGCTAATGCGCTGGAGAAAGCAGCAGAACATGGCACAAATACTTGGCCCCTGCCACCCACATAGGAGACCCCAGATGGAGTTCCAGACTTCTGACTTTGTCCTGGCCATGTCTATTGGGGGGCATTTCAGGAGAGAACCAGTGGACTGATCTCTAACCTGTCCCTCCCTCCCTATCACTCTGCCTTTCAAATAAGTAAGTAAGTAGATATTTGGGGAAAAGAGGGCAGAAATCCCTACCTCCACTAAGTATATATTGTAGTGGAGAGAGACTAATGTAGAGAACTTAGGGAATAAATAAAGATCAGAGATGTTGGGGAATGGTAAGTGCTGTTGGAAAAGCAAGCCAGGGAAGGGCTGTGGAGGAACTGGAGCCTCCCTCCGAGGTGGGGGAAACGCTCAGGGGTGCAGCCGCTCTGGAAAAGAGTCTGCCAGTGCCTCGGCAGCTTAACCATACAGTTACCCTATGAGCCAGCTTTTCTACTCTTGGCTGTGCAGCCGAGACAAAGAAAGCATGCATCCACACAAAAGCTTGTAGGCACACAAATGACCAGTGCAGCTTTATTCCTCAGAACCAGCCTAAATGCCCATCAGGGACCAAGGAGACACCCAAAACGTGGCAAAGCCATTCGACGGAATCTCGGTCAGCCACAGAAAGAGAGAAAGCCGAGATGCAGGCTTCGTCCTGCAGCAGCCTCATCCTCCAGGGGCAAGGCAGGCACCTGCTACAGCGTGGGTGAGCCTCGCCTGCATAATGTGAAGTGGAAAGAGCCGCTCACAAGGGACCACACATTCTAGGACTCTGCTTACGTGAAATGTCCAGGGTGGGTGAGATGGGAGGCATGGAGAGCGGGTCAGTGTTTGCTCAGGGCTGGTAGGAGCAGAATTTGGGGGAAAACGAGGCACGATGGATTCCAACGCAGTTTCCTTTTACAACAGGAAGCACGTTCTGAGACGGCTTGTGATGATGGCTGTGAGTAGACTCAATGCTTTCAGTGAGTAACTTGTGCGGTGTGTGAATAACTAAATGCTGGATTTGGGTCAAAGTGGGCTCAAGGACACACAAGCTGGGGCTGCCCCAGGTGTTGGGGCTGGGCTGGCGGCTGGAGTGCAGGGAGGAGCAGCAGTGGGCGGTGGAAAGGGAGGCCAGTGGGGGCACTGTGGCTGGTGGAAGCCCTCTGCAGGGGAGGAAGGGCGAGTCCTGGCTTTCCCAAGGCTCTGGGCAGTGCAGAAGGGCAGGAAGCATGAAGGGAGACCAGGCAGGAGGTGGAAGCCCAGAGCACCACAGTGGCAGTGCAAGCAGTGACAAGTGTCAGCCGACAGAATTTCCTGATGAATAGGAGGTGGAGTATAGCAGGAATGGAGTTAAGGCTACCAGGCTGCTAGAAAGATGTGGCTAGGTGGGCGTGGCACAGGTTGTTAAGCCGCCACTTTGGAGGCCTGCATCCTGCCTGAGTGCCTGGGATCAAGTTCCATCTCCGCTTCCAATACAGCTTCTTGCTAATGCTCTGAGAGGCGGCAGATTATTGCCCAAGGACTTGATTCCCCACCACCCACATGGGAGACCCAGATGTCTCTGGGTGTCTCTCTCTCCCTGCCTCTCTGTCAAGCTGCCTTTCAAATAAATAAAAATGAATAAGCATTTTTTTTTTTTTACAAAAGATACTATTGTTATTAGTTGGGATGGTGAAAACTGGGATAGATGATGTGAGGAAGGGTCAGAAATTCAGTATGAAGTGTGTTACAGGGGAGTTTGTATTGACTCTCCACGAGGGGCTGTGTTGGGGTCAGTGCTGTATGTAGAAGGTTAAGCCTCCACCTGCAGTGCAGGTATACCGTAAGGGTGCTGGTTCGAGTCCTGGCTGTTACACTTTCGACCCAGCTCTCTGCTATGGCTTGGGAAAGTGGTGGAAGATGGCCCAAGTCCTTGGGCCCCTGCACCCACATGGGAGACCAGGAAGAAGCTCCTGGCTCCTGGCTCCTGGCTTCAGTCTGGCCCAGTCACAGCCATTGTGGCCACTTGGGGAGTGAACCAGCAGATAGAAGACCTGCCCCCCACCCCTGATTCCCCCTTTTCTCTGCCTTTCAAAAAAATAAACATTTAAGAAAAAAGAGTGGGTGTGTCTCAGGCCATTAGATAGATAAGTCTGCTGTCCAGGTGGGAGGCAGGGGGCTGGAGACAACATTTGGCCATTGTTGCACGTGGCAGGCTGTGACGCCAGGCTGACAGCCAGGAGAAAAGGAGCACCTGGAGGGGAGGGGCCAAGTGCCCTGTACCACGAGGCTGAGAAGCAAGGACAGGAAAGGATACGAAGGCACAGGGATGAGGGTGGAGCCTGTGAAGAAGCCCAGTGAAGAGGGGCTGTCAGGGGCGGGGGAGGGAGTTCTCCATGCGCTCTGTGTGGGCACTGCTCCGCGGGCAAGTGCAGGGCTGCCGAAATGCACATGTGGGAGGACTTGCAGACGGCATGCAGTGGTGCAGGCAGAAACCTGGTGGGCACCTCACGCCCAAGACAGCGAGGAGACAGAACTTCCAAGGAACGTCATCATCACGATGAGCCCAGAGGGTCTGGGTGGCGCAGCGGGTTAATGCCCTGGCCTGAAGCACGGGCATCCCATATGGGTGCTGGTTCGAGACCTGGCGGCTCCACTTCCGATCCAGCTCTCTGCTGTGGCCTGGGAAAGCAGTGGAAGATGGTCCAAGTCCTTGGGCCCCTGCACCCACATGGGAGACCTGGAAGAAACTTCTGACTCCTGGCTTCAGATCGGCACAGCTCTGGCCGTGTGGCCAATTGGGGAATGAACCATAAGATGGAAGACCTCTCTCTCTCTCTCTCTGCCTCTCCTCTCTGTGTAACTCTTTCAAATAAAAAAAAAAAAAACTTAAAAAAAAAAAAAAAAAAAAAAAAGAACGAGCCCAGAAACTGCCTGGAGCTGGTAAGAAAAACCCTTTTGAGATGGATGAACTAACTGTATGCTAATTTCTTAAAGATTAAGTATTTATTCCAAAGGCAGAGTGGCAGGGATGGGATGGGAGAGAGAGGAGAGAAACAATTGCTGGAGAGGAGTACTTACTAGCCCTTAGATAAGCAAGAAGAAACAGCACCTGGTTCTGAAGTGGGGTTGACTCCAGGTGAGGGCGTGGGCCGGGGACGGGGGAAGCTGTGGCGATTCCCTTTGCGTTGCTTCCGCTTTCTCAGGGAGGCAGGAAGTGAGGTTTTCAGTGCGTGAGGATGTGGGAGGCACCGTTGGCTGTCTGAGGATAGAGGGAAGGGTACAAAATAATGCAGTTGGAGACAAATGGGTTAGGAAATGGAGTTTGTCTGCCAGCAAACATTAAGGGCTCATTGAGGTTTGCGATCCTGAATTAAAATGGGCCCGTGAGATCGACCTGTGCTTTTTCCTCTGCAGGCTCCAAGTAGGTGGAAAACTGGATTTAAATAAGCTCGTGATTCAGCCAAGTGAGTATGACGAAGGGAAGGGGGCAAGGGTCCCCAGGGGTTTCAGCTGGGTAAGCTGGGAAGAGGGGGCTGGCGTTGCAGCAAAGCAGGCTCAGCCACCGCCTGCAAGGCCGGCATCCCGTATCGAAGTGGGCGTTTGAGTCCTGGCTTGTTCCCATGCCACCCATGGGGGAGGCCAGCAGGGCGTTCTGGGCTCTTGGCCTCATCCTGGCCCTGCCGGGGCCATTGTAGCCAGTTAGGGAGAAAACCAGTGGATGGAAGATCGCTTTTTCTCTCTCTCTCCCTCTGTCGTTTTGCCTTTCAAGTAAATTAAAAAATATATAATTTCTTTTTAAAGATGCAATGAGGTCATCAAGGCATGAGAGGTGATGAATGGAATAGAGGACATGGTGGGTCGGGGAGGTACTGAGTTCCGAGTACTTGGGGAAATGAGCTGTGGCGGTTAGAGCAGGTGCGCTGATGGAGGTTGCAGAGGTTCCAGGTGTGGGAGTGAACAGGGGTGAAGACAAGCTCAGGGAAGAGAGGAGCTGAGTTTCAGCTGTAGGAAAGGGCCGCCTAAGTGCGCATTGAAATCACCCAGCATTAGGATGGGAGTAGTATTACATAGTGAGGTGAGAGCTACAATAGAAGTGAGAGTGAGGACCCAAGTGTCAACAGATAAAATAGCGTGGGGCATTCCCTCTGTTCTTGGAAAAGTTTATGTAATGCTTGGATTACCAACCCCTTAAATGATTGGAAGTTTTGAAATGGTTCTTGCAGGTTTTGTATGTCACTTGTGGCTTGTATTATTAATATTTGCCTGGGATTAATGACATTTTGTAATATTTCTCAAATAAGTGAAATGAATCCGTTAAATTATCCTATAATTTTATTTTATTTTATTTTTAAAGATTTATTTATCTGGAAGTCAGAGTTACACAGAGAGAAGGAGAGGCAGAAAGAGAGAGAGAGAGAGAGAGAGAGAGAGAGATCTTCCATCCACTGGTACACTCCCCAATTGGCCGCAACGGCTGGAGCTGTGCTGATCCGAAGCCAGGAGCCAGGAGTTTCCTCTGGGTCTTCCCATGTGAGCGCAGGGGTCCAAGGATTTGGGCCATCTTCTACTGCTTTCTAAGACCATAGCAGAGATCTGGACTGGAAGAGGAGCAGCCAGGTCTTGAGCCGGCACCCATATGGGATGCTGGCACTGCAAGAGGGCAGCTTTACCAGCTATAGCACGGCTCTGGCCCCTATCCTATAATTTTAAAAACCTTTTCTTTATCTTTACATACGTTACCTTCCTAGTCTCAAGGTAGGTATTTGTGCTTTTTCTCTCTGTTTTGGATCAATACTTGAGAAGAGTGTCTACCTTATCAGTTTTTTCAAAGAACCTGTTGCTAGCTTTGACGATTTTTTAAGTTTAACTTTCTTTTTTTTTAAAAGATTTATTTTATTATTAATTTGAAAGGCAGACTTACAGAGAGGCAGAGACAGAGAAAGAGAGGTCTTCCATTCACTGGTACACTCCCCAATTGGCCACAGTGGCCGGGGCTGTGCTGATCTGAGGCCAGAAGTCGGGAGTTTCCTCCAGGTCTTCCCATGTGAGTGCAGGGGTCCAAGGACTTGGACCATCTTCTACTGGTCCATAGCAGAGAGCTGGATCAGAAGTGGAGCAGCCGGGACTTGAACTGGCACCCATATGGGGGGAGCTGGCACCCCCATATGGTGGCAGCTTTACCTGCTAAACCGCAGTGCCGGCCCCTAAGTTTGACTTTCAAATCTATTTCTTTCATCTGTTTCTTCTCATGTCTTAACAGTTCCTTCTTTCTTTGGATTTACTGAGTGAAGGTGTAACAACAGCAAATTCAGACTTCAGAAAATCTTTATTTCATCTAATCTTCAAACTGACAGTTTAGCTGGGTACAGAAGTCTGTCAGCATTCTTCAGATATTATTCCATTGTCTTCTAGCTTGTATTATTCTGCTGAGGGGTCTGTTAACCTAATTTCCATTCTTTCAAAAAATTTTAAAGATTAATTAATTTATTTGAAAGGCAGAGAGAAAGAGGGACACACATACACACACACACACACACACACAGATTTTCCACCCACTGGTTCACTCCCCAAATGACTGCGACACCTGAGCTAGTCTGTACTGAAGCCAGGAGCCTAGCACTTGGATCATCATGCAGGTGCATTAGCAAGGAACTGGATCTGATGCAGAGCAGCTGAGACTTGAACTGGAACTGCAGTATGGGATGCTGCAGAAGCCAGCAGGCCCCCTAATTGCCATTCTTCTATAGACAGCTGTCTTCCTTCCTGGTAGCTTTTAAGATCTTTTCTGTCTGAAGGGTTATTCCCTTTCACTATTAAATACCTGAAGTTGCCTCCATTTTGATTTATACTGCAATTTCTGAAAGAAGTAGTGACTTCCATGATTTCTGAAACCTTTCCAACCATTGTCTTTTTTTTTTTTTATTGATTTTTCACATACCACAAAATTCAGCCTTTTGAAGGATTTGCACCAGTGGGATTAGCATATTCACAGGGTCGTGCAGCCACTGCCATCCATTGTCTTTTCAGTATTTTTCCTCTGTTTATTTTATTCTTGTTTTCTGGAGTTCTTTTTTTAGGCATATGTTGAACTATTGGAATTCAAGGGAGCCTAATATATGAGTCTTTTCCCTCACTGGGTTCAGAATTCATTGAGAAATACACAAGTAAATCAGACACAGGGAAATTATGGAAACAGCAACAAAAGCCTGTTTGTGAAGACACCTGTGCCTGGATTCAAGGCTCAGCCCCAGCTCCCGATTCCAGCTTCCTGCTATTGCACATCCTGAGAGGCAGTGGGTGATGGCTCCTGAGTGTGGCCAAGAGACTGGCTGGTGAGAGGTTTTGTCTTCACACAAGAAAATTTAAATGGGAGATGGTGCGTAGCAGTAAACAAGACAGCAAGGTATTGAATTAGGAGCATGCAGGATTAGTATGGGCCCCACTGCCCCACTGATGATGTGGAAGTCCTATACTGCTCTCCATTCTCCATTTGGATTCTGAACCCATAGAACTGGAGTGGTACAGTGACTGCTGTGTGGCCTTAAAAGCTCCTGCACCTTGAGATTGTCTGCTATGGTTCCTAGTCTTTTCCGAGTCTCCAGCTTTAATGGATATCATCTCTGATAGGGAAAGGAGGATGGGTCTTTAAGATGAACCCAGACAGGCTGAGCAGTTATAACCCAACTAACTTTTCCCTGGATGCTCTGAAGGTCAGGATTAATGTCTGTCTGTGTCAGAGGGAGGCAGGGTCTCTCCTGCCCCTGTAAGAGCTGTAGTCTTCATCTGGGCCAGCACCTGGTGAAGGAGCTGGGCTCTCTGGGAAGATCAAAAAGAGTGAGTACATTCTAGATGATTCCAGACACAGCTCGAAGGTTGAGTGAAATACCTAACTTAGGTGACTCCTGAGACCCTTGGACAGTTGCATGAGAGGAGGGGGTGGGGCAAAGCTAGAATAGAGAACAGAGAGAGTTGCTATCTTTCTGGAGAAGGAGATTGATAGGCTTTTCTTCCACTATGAGAACCACTTTGAGCTCCTGTGTGCTGATCCGATGCATCCCTGGAGCCCGTAAAGAGAGTCCTGGACCCCTTCAGTACCATGTGGGAGAGCTATCAGAAATGCCCAACCCCAGAATTCTTGGCCATCTGAGTCAATTTGCCAATGATCTCCACAAATAGGACATGGCCCTGGGGTCCTTTTCAAAGGTCCTTGGTGAAGTGCCCACTGCTTTTGCACTAGAAGCACTGGGAGGTCCCTGGGAGCCTTGCTGGAGCTGAGATGTCACTGGTGCACACCCCTCCTCTTATCCCCTTTCTCCTGCGTTGGGCCCCCTCTGATCTCTGTTATAAAAGACCATGGTGGCCACTATTAAGAGGTTGTCCAGGGTGCTCTCGGGTCCCACTGCAAGCCTCTGGAGCTTTCTCCTAATGTCCAGGGCAGACTGAGTTAGGAATCAGATCCATCACGGATAGTTTAGCACAAAGAAAGCCCGGACATAGGGAATCTTAGGCTAACGTTCTCCATCCCCAAGCTTGTAACCAGGCCAGGTGATGGTGCAGAGAAAGGTGAGGCATTTTTTCCTTAAGCTCTTGGGCGGGGTGTGTGTGTGTGTGTGTGTGTGTGTGTGTGTGTGTGTGCAGTATCAAAGGAATCCATGTTGAGGATGAATTTTAAGAGAAAACCTGCTGCAGATGGTTTGCTTCCCATCTGGAACAAGAGAATAAGAACACAAGTGTTCCTCAGGTCTTATCTCTGAGTTTAACACATCTCTCAAAACTCACTGCCTCTGGCATCCAGACATGCACTGAAGCCCACAGGGAAGGGAGGAAGGTGCGGGTGGGATTAGCACGTATTACCCCCAGCCTGCCATGCCTGTAACCCAGGATATCCATTTGTCAGCACAGCATGAGCAGGGAGTGGTCAGTTCCCTTTACCAGCAGCCCATGGCCTCACTCCAAACCGTGCCCGTTCCCTGCAGACAAGTGTGCTTCACAGCCCAGCACCCACACGGGCTTATCAAGGACTGGGTCCAGCCAAGAGATTTTCAGAAAACACTGGGATGTGCCCTGGCCAGAATTCCTTAGGCATCTCAGGACCTTATCCCATCCCTCAGAAAGGGCTGATCCAAGGAGTGGGGGGAGAGAGAGAGAGAGCGAGCGAGCGAGCCGGAGCTGGGCCAATCCAAAGCCAGGAGCCAGGAGCTTCTCCTGCATCTCCTACATGGGTGCAGGGGCCCAAGGACTTGGACCATCTTCTGCTGCTTTCCCTGGCCACAGCAGAGAGCTGGATAGGAAGTGGAGCAGCTGGAACTCTAACCGGTACCCATATAGGTTGTGGGTGCCGCAGGTGGAGGCTTAGCCTACTATGCCACAGCACGGGCCCCCGGCACTTTTATCTTGCTAAAAGCAGCTTCTGGGAAGAAGCATGCATTTTGTACCCTTTTAAGGAGACTTCCTCTTTCTTCATTGGGACAAGGACAACCTAACTGCCTATTAGTCAATCTACTCCTCACAGCCCGGCTCGGGGGTAGGTGCAGCCGTAAAGGCACAGTGGTATGGAAGACTCGAGAGGCTTGCATCTCATAATGGAATGTCTGTGTTCAAGTCCTGGCTCGGGGTCTTTCTAATGCCATCCTGGGGATTAGCAGGTGTTGGCTCAAGTGTTTGTGTCCCTGTCACCCACATGGGAGACCCAGATTGAGTTCTGGGGCCCCTGGCTTTGGCAACAGAATCCACTTATACATCATATACTTGCAGGCTCTTGCATGTTCCAAGGGTAATGCATGGCCATCTAGTGCCCAGATGTCAAGCAGTGTTGGACACTTTTCACCTCTCCTTTCCTTTTCTTTAGAGTTGAGACCTTGTTAAAGAACTTCAAACTTCCTGGTAGCAAAGGACACTCATGAAAGTAGCTATGGACAGAGAATGGCCTTAAACATTTCCCACGTGATCAACTCTTAATCCATAAATGTCCTTCAAAGAAAACTTCTAATTCTCAGATAGCCGCCAAATCCTCAACCTTGGAGCAGGTATGTAGCTAAGTGGTTAAGCCACATCCCATATTGGAATGCATGCATTTGAGTCCTGGCTATTCTGTCTCCTGCGAATGCACACCCTGGGAGGCAGCAGATGCTGGCGCAGGTACTTAGAACTGCACCACCCATGTAGGAGACACGGAATCGAATGGAGCTCTTGGTTCTGGGAAAAGAACCAGCAGATGAAAAAGTCTCTTTGTCACTTTTTCTTTCTCTATCCCTTTCAAATCAAACAAAAATAAAGAGAGAAAAAAATGTTAAATCATCAAACTTTTCTCAAAACATTCAAGACATTTCATAATCTTGTAAATGAAATGCAGGCTTTTGCTGAGCCCCACTTCCAGCTCAGCCATCAACACACACACACAGAGACATAGTCCAGAGTTGCTACGTGGGTTTTTGTTTCTGAGGGCTTGTCTGTCAAGACAGAGCTGTGCTTTGTGCGAGAGCAGCCTCTCCTACACCAGGGACATCCTCTGGCCCCCCAGCATCTGCCATCAACACGTCTTAGTTTTTCCATTTGTTTTTAAAGAGATGGTGGGGGAGGCATCCTTGGGATGGAGCCGTGGAAACAGCGGGAGACATTTTCATTTTTGTTTTTGTATTTTCACAAGGGACCCCTACGTATATAGACTTTCTGGCTCACCTCAGCTCCTCAAGCAGTTTCTTTGGGATTTCATCTTTCTGTGTTTCTTCCACCTCCCCCATTCCTCCGAGGTGGCGAAAGAGAGACAGCAAAGAAAAAGCCACACTTCCTTTCAGAATCTAAATATTTGAGTTCCTGAGTAAACGGAGACAGGTTTGTGTGACAGTTCTCTCCCAGCCATGCCTAGTGGTGATTTCAAACTGAGATGAAAGGCAAGCTGGCAGTGTGCAGGTTGAAGGGTGTCTACGGGACAAGGCCCAGAGTCTATCCACTGATTTAGCCTGGGACGATTCAGGATCCCAGAGGATAAGGATAAGGAGGCAGCTGGAGTGAAGACCTGGTGAAGCTGAGCCCAGCGCTCAAAGCAGGTGCATCACTTGGGTAAAACTCTCTGGCTCAGCCACGGACTAGTAAGAGTCACCTCTCCCAGGAGCTGGGCCATGTCCCAAGCACTACAGTAAGCACTCTAGGTAGATTCGGTGTTTCTTCCCCAAAGCTATGATGATCTCATTATCACCCCATTTTTATAGGCAAAGATGCTCAGAGATTCCATAACTTCCTAAGGACCACACAACTGGAAGGCAACCGAGTGCGGCTTTTCCCAGGCATTCTGGTTAGAAGCCACTCTCTGAGCTCCTACACTGCAGGGCCACTGACTTGATGGGAAGCCAGATGGGAAAGGGAGCTCAACTGACTGTTCTTGGCAAGTACCCCCAGTGACGTTCAGGCCAGGGCAGCGATTGCACACCTGCACCCTGTGCTTTGTGCCCCCTGCCGCACAGCTGAGGACAGCATGCACCCTGCCTCCTATGGCCTTGCGTTCTGGTGAGAGTCACCAGTCCAGCTGAGCACAGAGGCTAAGGGGGATGGCAGGATCCGGCCATATTGGCCTGTGAGAGCCAACAGATACATTCAGGTGGTGTTTGTTTGTGAGGCAGAGGCACACAGAAAGAGACAGGGAGCTTCCATCCACTGATTCAGTCTCCAAGTATTCAATGTCCAGAGCTGGGCTGGGCAAAGCCAGGACCTGGGAACTCAATGGAGGTCTCCCACATGGATGGCAGGACCCAATCACTTGAACCATCACCGGCTGCCTCCCATGGTCTGCATTAGCAGGAACCTGGAATCGGGATCTGAAGCTGAGACTCGAACCTAGGCACTCTCATATGGGGCTCAATGTCTCAACCACCATCTTAACTGCTGGGCCAAATGCCAACCCCTAGGAACTTTTTTTAAAAGGAGTATCCATTTGAAAGGCAGAGGAACAGACAAAGGGAGGGAGGGAAGGATGGAGGGAGGGAGAGAGAGAGAGAGAGAGAGAGAGATCACTACCTTCCATCTTGTCATATGCTGGTTCACTCTCCAAATTGCTATAACAGCCAGGGCTGGGCCAAACTGAAGCCGGGAGCCTGGAACTCCATCCAGATCTCCCATGTGGGTGGCAGGGGCCCAATCACTTGGGCCATCATCCACTGCTTTCCCAGGCACATTAGAAGGGAGCTAGATCAGACGTGGAGCAGCCAGGACTCCAATTGGTGCTCGTACGGGATGCCAATGCGGCAAGCAGCTTAATCCACTGTGCTACAATGCTGGCTCCTCCTAGGAATATTTTTAAAACAAACTTTCTATTTTAGAATGGTTTTAGGTTTACAGAAAAATTGCAAAGATGCTAAGATAGTCTCCTGTATACTCTACATCTATTTGCCCCTGTTTTTAATATCTCACATGTGTTAAATTTTCCTGCAATTAATGAACCTATATTGATGCGTTGTTATCAACCAAAGTCCATACTTGATTCAAATTTTCTTGTTTTTTAAATTTTTTTATATTTATTTATTTAACAGGTAGAGTTACAGACAGTGAGAGAGAGAGACAGGGAGAAAGGTCTTCCTTCCGTTGGTTCACCCCCCAAATGGCTGCAATGGCCGGAACTGCGCCGATCCGAAGCCAGGAGCCAGGAGTTTCTTCCTGGTCCCCCATGTGGGTGCAGGGCCCAAGCACTTGGGCCATCCTCCACTGCTTTCCCGGGTCACAGCAGAGAGCTGGACTGGAAGAAGAGCAACCGGGACTAGAACCCATGCCCTTATGGGATGCCAGTGCCGCAAGCGGAGGATTAGCCTAGTGTGCCACAGCACTGGCCCCTCTTCGTTTTTACCCAAAGCCCTTTTCCCATTCCAGGAGTCCATCCAGGGTCTCACCTTGCATTGTCCTCTCCTTAGGCTCCTCAAGTTGTGATGGTTTCTCAGACTTTACTTGTTTTTGATGACCTTGACAATTTGGGGGAGGTCTGGTCAGTGTTTTGTGGACTGTCACTCCACTGAGATCTGTATATATTCTCTCACGATTAGACCAGGGTTCCACGTTTTCAGAAGAAGCTTGCAGAGATGCAATGGCATTGTCACCACGTCACGTCAAGGGCACACACCACTAACACGACTCACATGTTGACCTTGATCACCAACTCTTTGGCAGAAAGCTGTAGCCCTAGGAGATTATTCTCTTAAGGAGAATAATCAGGAACTTATGATCCAGCTGTTAAACCTTCGATAGCCTGCAATCAGCCATAGTGGGAGTGTTTCTGGACAACTGGCTTCCCCGTGCCCCACTGGATGTGTGGCTCAGGCTGAGTCCATGGTGGCAGGAAGTGATGGGTGGGCAGGGGGCTCCCAGGTGGAAGAGAGGACAACTTGGAGCCAAGAGGCTGGGGTTAGAGGACATGGAATGGGCTTAGCAGAGACAGGGAGTGTGAGAGAAAGCACTCTCCAAAGGGTTTCCATAGAAGCGGGCTGGGACCTTGACGGACCTACCTTCGTTTTTGCTTTCTCAGCATTGGTAGCAGCAACGACGGGTTACTGAGCAGCTCTCACACCGGGGGGGGGGGGGTTTCAGTCCTCACACACCTGCAGCACGTGACAGGGAGCTTCCCGGCTCAGTTGCAGCTCCGGATGCTCCGCCTCGGTTCGTGCTCACGGACGCAGGAAAGGCAGCCCTCCGTGGGCGCTGGAGTTTTGCTTCAGGCTTGGCAAACCAGACTGACACCTTACCTTCCAGTCTCCCAGACCAAACCTGTCTTCTGAATAGCATGTTCTTTATTTTTTTGCCTCTGGATTTGTTATGAAGTGAGCAGAAATTATAACACCTTTCAGCTTTGTCTCTCCAGGGAGTTCTGTGGTGTCTTTATGATTCAATTTGATCATTCATTTCTAAAGCAAGTTTAAAGAAACAAACTTAGAGGAACCCAGCGCTAGAAATCATTTTGAGGGTTTGGTTAGCCCTATAAAACTGTATAATCTACATGCATATGAGCCAATGCACATAAAACTACCATATATTCCATTTGCGAAATCCAAACATAAACATCACTTAGAGTTCATGTAATATTTAAGCAAATAAAACGCTACTTGATCCTTTTCCATCTGAGTCATTCAGAGTTTCAAGATGTTTTAGGATAAATAATCTCAAATAAACATTAGAAGTTTAGAATGGGACCTGCTTGAATCATAAAGAATACCACTTTAGCAAACTCCAGTTACTGTGTTGGACATATATTAAATATTTTATTTAACTTGTAATGTTAGAATCCAGTTACTATTCTTAGCTGAGACTTCACTGCTTTTATTAAGGTTGGGTAATTTCAGGAGCTGTCATAAATGATGGCAATGCTGCCTGGACTTTCTTCCCACACCACTGAGACTTTTTTTTTTTTTAAAGATTTTTTATTTATTTATTTGACAGGTAGAGTTACAGACAGAGAGAGACAGAGAGAAAGAAAGGTCTTCCTTCCGTTGGTTCACTCCCCAAATGGCCACTATGATTGGAGCTATGCCGATCCGAAGCCAGGAGCCAGGTGCTTCCTCCTGGTCTCCCATGCGGGTGCAGGGCCCAAGCACTTGGGCCGTCCGCCACTGCCCTCCTGGGCCACAGCAGAAAGCTGGACTGGAAGAGGAGCAACCAGGACTAGAACCCAGTGCCCGTATGGGATGCCAGCACCACAGGTGGAGGATTAACCAAGTGAGCCATGGTTCTGGGCCCAACCACTGAGACTTTTTCAACAGTAGAACTGGGAGCTGGGGTGGTGCAAGAGTTGGTCCATGTCCTTCTCTTTCTTCTTGACGCTCGCCTCCCACCCCAGGCACAGCTGAGCTTTCGCCTGGAGGTCTGGCCGGAGATGACTGGACCAGGGCCAGATGCTCAGCCCAGTCGAGGGGCAGCCCCTAGACCCTGAGAGCACTCACAGTTGGAGAGGGAGAGACTGAGTCGGCCTGTTGGTCAGCGGTGATGGAGTGAAGGTCATGGGGAGCCAGGTCGAGGTCAGTCCCTGTACAAGTCGGAGTAGTGAGGAGGTAGACCACAGCGAAAAGGGAGAACAGAGCCCACAGAGGGATCTGGGGCACGAGAGAGGAAGGGCAGAGCCCTCACTCTTTATCTCCCAGCCCCAGAGCCTTGCAGCCAAAAGACCTGGGCCATCTCTGGCCCTGGGCACCTGCGACATTGCCCGTTACTCATCATTGCGCTCTTTAAATGGGTTTCTGTCCTGTACAGTCTAACCGATTCAAGACTGAGGCAACTCCAGGCGCCAAATGCTAAGTGCAGATGACAGAGCAGGTCCCCATCATTTAGCATCAACCCGAGTCGCTCAGACCTCCCAGATCCATGGAGCAATGGAGGGAAAAATACCGGGATAGGCAGGGTAGATAAGAAACTTTTCTCTGTGTTGCAGCTTATAAGTGCCCAACTCCTGTGTGCCATTTTCTGATAGCATTCCTCATTAGTCCTTTTTTAAAAAAACATTATTTATTTATTTATTTGAGAGACAGAGTTACTGAAAAAGAAAAGGAGGGAAAGAGAGATCTTCCATCTACTGGTTCACTCCACAGATGGCCACAATAGCCAGAGCTGGGTCAGGACAAAGCCAGGAGCCAGAAGCTTCATCCAGGTCTCTCACGTGGATGCAGGAGCTTAAGTGCTTTTGTCATCTCCCACTGCGTTCCCTGGCATGTTAGCAGGGAGCTGGATCAGAAGTGGAGCAGCTGGGACTTGAAGCGGTGCCCATATGGGATGCTGGCATAGAAGGTGGCGGCTTTACCCACTAGGCCGCAGTGCCAGCCCCTCATTCGTCCTTTGCACCTGCAACCTTGTGGGCCAAAGAGTGTATTCTGCCTGGATGAAGGCTCAATACCCTCAACATACTCACTGCCAAGTTGTGAGTGGCACCATTCCGACAAGGCAGCCTTCTCCTCCGCTCCTGAGAGAAGGTGGCAGAACAGAGGTTCATTCATTTGGTAACTATTTATTGAGTGCCCACTCTGTCTAGACGCTGCAGTGTGCTAGGGGCACAGCGGTGAGCCAAACAGTACACCTCTCACTTGCACAGAATATTCTGTCTGGAGGAGAGCACTCCTGGGGAACGCTGCAAAGACCGTAAACACGATCATCTTCATGGAGTAACTTGTGATGGTAGTACTGACTGAGTATCCTGCTTAGTTGGGCTGGTCAGTGAAGGCCTCTCTGAGAATGAGAAAGAACCAGCCATGAAGAAGTTAGAAATAAGGGAAGTGGCTGCACAAAGGCCCCTCCCCAGGAAAGAGCTGGGATCAGTTTTGAAAGCAGGCTGAGTGGCTGGTGCAAGTGGCCTCTCCCTGCTGTAATTTGAATGTCCTCACCACAACTCATGTTGAAATTTCATTCCCAGAGTCAGCATTGTGGTGCAGCCAGATAAACCACTGCCTGCAATGCCAGCATCACATATGGGAGCGCCAGTTCGAGTCCTGGCTGCTCCACTTTTTTTTTTTAAGATTTATTTATTTATTTGAAAGGCAGAGTTACAGAGAGGCAGAGAGGCAGAGAGGCAGAGGGGGAGAGAGAGAGAGAGAGAGAGAGAGAGAGAGAGAGAGTCTTTCATCCACTGGTTCATTCCCCAAATGGCTGCAATGGTCAGAGCTGGGCTGATCTGAAGCCAGGAGCTTCTTCTGGGTCTCCCACGCGGGTGCAGGGGCCCAAGGACTTGGGACATCTTCTACTGCCTTCCCAGGCCATAGCAGAGAGCTGGATTGGAAGTAGAGCAGCTGGGACTCGAAACTGTATGCTCCACTTCTGATCCAGCTCCCTGCTAATGCACCTGGGAAAGCAGTAGAAAATGGCCCAAGTGCTTGGGCCCTTGCCATCTGCATAGGAGAACCCAGATAGAGTCCCTGGCTCCTGGCTGCAGCCTGGTCCAGCCCTGGCCTTTGTGGCCATTTGAGGAATGAATGGATGGATGGAAGATCTCTCTCTCTCTCTCTCTCTCTCTCTCGTCTCTCTGCTTTTCAAATAAATAAATGTTTTAAAAAATGCAATCCCCATTGTGAGTTACTAAAAGGCGAGACTTAGAAAGTGAGGGGTCTCAGGGCATAGCAGGTAAAACTGCTGCCTTCAGTGCCAGCATCCCATATGGGCACCAGTTCAAGTCCTGCACCACTTCTGATCCAGCTCTCTGCTATTGCTGGGGAAAGCAGTAGAAGATGGCCCAAGTGCTTGGGCCCCTGTACCCTCATGGGAGACTGGGAAAAAGCTCCAGGCTCCTGACTTCAGTTTGGTCCAGCTCTGGCCATTGTGGCCATTTGGGGAGTGAACCAGAGGACGGAAAATTTCTCTCTCTCTCTCTCTCTCTCTCTCTGCCTCTGCCTCTGCCTCTCTATAACTCTGCCTTTTGAATAAATAAATACATCTTAAGAAAAAAATGAGGGATCTCACAAGCCAGTTTGTCTCCAGGATGAGCCCCAAACCGTGTGCTGCTCTGGCCCTGGCCCTCGGCAGGGTTCCCACCAGCAGGAAGGCCTTCCTCAGAGGTGGCATTCAACCTGGGCCACCCCGCCTCCAGCACCATGGGCAGAGTGAGCTCCATGCTTCACAGATAATGCGCTCTGCAGTAGTCCGCTGTAGCAATATGACCTGGAGCAAGACGGTCCCACACGCAGCCCCAGCTGCCGCACTGGCAAACTCTCTTCTTTTTCAGACAGACTTGCGTCTGTGGTTGGGGTGCCACAGCCTCTGCCCCGCTTTCCTCTCTGCTTGTGTGCGTATCTGCAGGTGCTCTCCGGCCTCCCCGTCACTTGCCTGGATGACCACTCTGGTGTTTTAAAAAAGTTTTATTTATTTTATTTGACTTTATAGGCAGAGAGACCAAGGGAGAGAGGGGAGAGAGAGAGAAAGATCTCCCACCCACTGGTTCACTCCCCCAAATGCCCTCCATGGCTGTGGCTGGGCCAGGTCTCCTGTGTGGGTAGCAGAGACCCAAGTACCTGCTGCCTCCCGGGCGCACCAGCAGGAAGCTGGAACAGGGAGCAGAGTCGGGACTCAGACCCAAGCACCCTGATGGAGGGTACAGGCGCCCTGATACGGGGTCTTGATGGCAACACCAAGTGGCAGCCCATTAGCACAACCACATTCTCCCGGGGTGGGGTGGGGGCAGTCATTCCACTCTGTTCACCGTTGCAGCTCAGCATTTAAGGAGTGGTAGCAGAAAGTGCTCAAAAAATACTTGCAGAATGAATGAAGTCAGCCTTTGTCTTCCCTTCTCACCTCCCCATCTTGTGCGTCACTGTCAGGATTATCAATCGAAAACAGAGACCCAGCTGCACCCCTTATCAACCAAGTAATCCCCTAGTCATTGGGCCCTCCATTGCCCAAACCCAAAACCCTCAAAATAGCCTTGGCAGGTCTTCAGAATGTGACCACGACCCACCTTGGGCTCATCCACTGAACCCTGAGCCCGGCCGCTCTGCAGGGCTCCCTGCTGGGACACCCTGAGCTCCCTCTGCTTCCTGTTCTGGGGTGGCCCACCTGCCACCTTCTCATCCCAGTGCTCAGACCTCAGCTCCTGTGTCACCTGCTCCTGCTGGAGGCATTCAGTGGCCTGCCCAAGCTCAACCGTGACCCATTAGCCTGCTGGGTCTGTGTGCCCCAGGGGATGGCAAGGAGTTACTTCCTCTTGGGGCCCCTAGGTCTGAACACGGAGGCATGTGTGAAGTTCAGAATGGAAGCTGAAAGCTACTGAGTGCTTGCTGTTTACGCAATCTGCTCCTTCGTCTCCGGCGACATCCCAGGAGCCAGGTCACACTGTGCTCCTTGAGTACATGGAGGCTCAGAGGAGTTGATTGAATTGCCTGGACTTGCACAGGTACAGCTACAGCACAGCCATGCAGACATGAAGTCTGACTCCCCAGCCTGCAGTCGGAGCAGCTGTGTAACAGCGTGTACGGCCAGGCTTTATCACTCAACAGCTGGGCCTCTGGGCCACTGAGGCATTGACTTTGAATGTGGGCATTTTTGAAAAGCCCCTTGGGACTGGGAATTCTGATGACCACGCCTCCCTTCCACAAAATGATGTTTTCACAGATTAGGGTGGAAGCCCTGTGATTTCACACACTCTGGGGTGATTCTCATCTTAAGGCAAGTCTGGCAAACGCGGACTGGCTTCAGATGTAGAAGTGGGTCTCCTCGGAGTCTGTCGCTGGCCGTGTGGAGCCGATGGGAGGGTCTTTGGCTCTGCCATCATGGGGCTGAGGCTTCAGACTAGGGACGGCACTGTGAACTGGCCCTGAGCTGGAATAGCTTATAGCACTGCACAAGTGTGCAACTCCACAACTGTGCACTGTTATGCCTCTGATGAAAACCTGGGTTTTGATTGACTCATTCATCCTGAGCGTCCCAGACTTTAGCCAAACACTGGGGGAGAGGATTCCATAAGACGGGCAGGTGGGGGTGATGCAGGCCCCAGGGCAGCACTGGACGGGGCCGTCATCTTCTCTTCTCTCTTCTGGTGTCACTTGGATCCTACCTGCGTACACACACACACCCCAGATGACAATGAAGTGAGCCTCCTGTGTCTGCCTTGAATTCCTTGCACGTAGGCCTATTAAGTGCATGATGAAAGGCTGACTCTGAGCCGGTGCCGCGGCTCACTAGGCTAATCCTCCGCCTTGTGGTGCCAGCACACCGGGTTCTAGTCCCGGTCAGGGCACCGGATTCTGTCCCGGTTGCCCCTCTTCCAGGCCAGCTCTCTGCTGTGGCCAGGGAGTGCAGTGGAGGATGGCCCAAGTGGTTGGGCCCTGCACCCCATGGGAGACCAGGAAAAGCACCTGGCTCCTGGCTCCTGCCATCGGATCAGCGCAGTGTGCCAGCCGCAGCGCGCCGGCTGCGGCAGCCATTGGAGGGTGAACCAACGGCAAAGGAAGACCTTTCTCTCTGTCTCTCTCTCTCACTGTCCACTCTGCCTGTCAAAAAAAAAAAAAAAAAAAAAAAAAAAAAAAAAAGGCTGACTCTGTGCTCGCTTTCAACGGTCTCCTGTCTCGTCGCTGGCTCTCTGGTTTCTGATCACATTTTGACCAGCTCCCTTTTACACCAACTGGTGTGCTTCCTGAGCCCTCCCAAGACAGAAGGAAATGCCTGCCCTTGCACATGCAACGCATACAACTCGACTCCAGGATCCAAGGGGGAAAAAAAATCTCTCCTTTGCCGCTCTTTTTCTCCCTCCCCCTTCTTTATCCCAAGAGAGGCCCTGAATCTATTTGCGGACAACGTTCAGGTTCTAGAACTTACCCTGCCAGCATAATCATCCTCATGAGAAATCTAATGGGGCCTCCCACGGACAGAGAAGACCACCCCATCTGCAGCTGGGGACAAGAGACACTCCCAGCCCAGATGTAAAGAAATGCAGCAGATCGTGGCTTGATGTATATTCACTGCTTATTTCATATTTGAGCATCTTTTGCTAAAGAAATTTCTATTGAGCCCTCTTGTGTTGTCGCCATCTGGAAAGCATCAAGCCTCACCCCACTGAGGTAACCCCTATTGCGTATGTTCCCCTTTTATGTCAGCCCAGTGGGCATGGAGTGTGGGTCTCTATGTTTAGCACAGCTCCTCGCCAGGGCTGCTCTCAAACACATGACACTCTCTAAATAAATCAGTGTGATGCAGACGCGTCAGGCACCCTCCTCACTGATGCGAACAGCGAGCTTCCACAGAGCTCTCAGCAGCCTCCACCACGTCTCGATGTGAGGTCCTTTTCACATCTTAAAGCGGTGGGTTAGGACTTGAAGAGAGAGTAAGCTGTCTTAAACACTCATTGATTTTATTACAGCCAGTTTTTAAATCGAGCCAGAGCTCGCCCCAACGTCTAGAATCAGACCTCTGTCTAAACCCACAAATAAACCCACAAAAGAGTGAGCTGTCCAGGACACAGGCCAGCAGGGCAAGCTGTGTGCCACAGACACTTCAATCAACGGGGATGGAAAAGCCACACATGTGGAACGAGGGGCACGGATTAAGATGAAATTTATATTTGGCAGGGAGAGGGAGACTGTCTGTATTTTGCTCAATAGGCTTGTGATCCCTGTGTTGTGAAATAAAATTAACATACATCCGTTCACTGGGTATTTTTTAAAAACGTTTATTTATTTACTTGGAAGGCAGAGAGAGAGAGAGAGTCTTCCATCTGCTGGTTCACTCCCCAAAGGGCCACAATGGCTGGGGCTGGGCCAGGCTGAAGCCAGGAGCCAGGAGCTTCTTCCAGGTCTCTATGTGGGCACAGGGGCCTAAGGACTGGGGCCATCTTCTGCTGCTTTCCCAGGCACATTAGTAGGGAGCTGAATCGGAAGTGGAGCAGTCAGGACTTGAACTGGTGCCTGTATGTGATGGCAGCGGTGCACATGGAGGCTTACCCAACTGCACCACAGCGCCAGCCCCTCACTGTGTATCCATAAAGGCCTGGCCTGGGGAAGTATCTAGGACACAGTTGAGTTGGTCAGGGCAACATGAGTATTTGTTGTGTCGCTCCCCCTCTTCATGGAGGAACGACACAAGACCCTGCGCTGTTCTTTTCTGCTCGGCCCTCCCCGGGTTTGCTGCTGGTTCTTCCCGGGTTGGTTGCCGTCCCTTCCACCTCCGTGGAAGGGCGGTTCCCCCTGCCACCTTCCCCACTTCCGCGGGGGAGCGGCACACCGCCGGCCGGCTCTCTCGGGGGCTGCACAGGTGTTCCTTCAGATAGATGTTCCCCTTAGATGTTCCTGGTGCATGTTGTCTCTCTCCTCCTTTATAGTCCTCTTCCACCAATCCCAACTCTGCTACCCACATGCCGAGTACGCTGCTCTCCTCCAATCAGGAGCAAGTTCTACAGTTTATTGGTTGAACTGGAGGCAGCTGCGTAGAAGCTGTTTCTCCCTTCTCAGCGCCATATTGTGGGAGAGCAGATGCATAGAATAAGTCTTAATTCCAGTAACTTAGTCTAGTCTGGGTTGCTCCCCACATGTTGGAGAAGGAAAAGTGAATGACATTTATTCACCTCCAAATGTATTAAACTTTGTGCCAGGTGATGTGGCTCCCTTGTAATATACTGGCTAACGTGGTTACCAGAGAGAACAAAACACCCTCCTCTTCCTCACAGGGACCTTCTGTCCAGCATGTTGAGTTATTCTCAGGTCAAGATGTCATATGGCAATGTCTTACACGTTTCAGGCTGGTGCATTACAAAACTGCTCATTCAAACCCATTGCCCTCTGTGCTTAGTAAGTATTGCAGAGGTATCAGAAAAAGGGACCATAGATCCAGAGGACAAAATTGCTCCGCTTCAGACCTGACTCACTCTGGAGAGGAGTCTGGAAGCTGCTAGGAAGTGGCGACCCTGTAAGAAGGATCCCCTTGCAGCCGTTCTCGGTCCTCTCCACCAACATGAACTTGAACTTCAAAGAGAAAGCCCATGTGACCACACCAGACAGCTATGTCTCTGCAGGTCCCCTGCCGGCACAGGGGGTCCGTGTGCAAAGGCGTTGGGTGATGCCCTTACACTTCCGTTCCCACTGGCCAACCCAGCACACAGATCTCACAGCCGAATCTTTCCAGCCAGCTCTGGGAGGCCCCTCTGTGTTACCACCGCTCATTGTTTCTGTCATTTGCATCAGCACCGTTGCTCTTCCTCAGGTCATCGGGCAGTTGAACTGATTTGGAACTTGGCAACCATTGATCATACAGCATATTCTATCAAAAAACATTTTGCTGACATGAGGATTGAGACAATGCTGGAACCCAGATGTGATACCATGTCATCTGTTTGTCATAGATACATCTGAGGGCAGGAATTCTGCTGGCCTTCCTGCTACCTCTGATAATTAGATATATCAAATTAAAAGCACTGTCCTGGGCAGGTGTTGTGGCGTAGCAGGCTAAGCCTCCACCTGTGATACTGACATCCCTTATGGGCACTGGTTCCAGTCTTGGCTGCTCCACTTTTTTTTTTTTTTTTTTTTGATAGTTTCGAAAATGAGTTTTTTTTTTTCAAAAAAATATTTTTTTTATTTATTTGAGAGGTAGAGTTACAGAGAAGCGAGAGACAGAGAGAAATGTCTTCCATCCACTGGTTCACTCCCCAGATGGCCACAATGGCCAGAGCTGGGCTGATCCAAAGCCAGGAACCAGGAGCTTCTTCTGGGTCTCCCACATGGGTGCATAGGCCCAAGCACTTGGACCATCCTCTACTGCTTCCCCAGGCCATAGCAGAGAGCCAGATCGGAAGAGGAGCAGCTGGGACACAAACTGGCACCCATATGGGATGCTGATGCCACAAGCAGAGGCCTAGTCCACTAGGCCATAAGGCCGACCCTCACCCACCCCCACACCTGGCTATTCCACTTCTGATCCAGCTCCCTACTAATAGTTCTAGAAAAGCAGCAAATGGCCCACATGGGAGACAGAGATCGAGTTCCAGGCTCCTGGTTTTGGTCTGGCCCAGCCCTGGTCATTGCAGCCATTTTAGAGAGCGAACCAGCAGGTGGAAGATCTCTCTTTCTCTCTTTCTGTGCTTCTTCTCTCTTTGTAATGATGCCTTTCAGATACATAAATGAATCTTTTTTTACAAAAGCATTGTCTTTAGCACGGATTTTGAACATTTTGAATATTGAAGTAAAATAATTTTTTCTCAACAGAGAAGTGATGCAAGTGAGAATATCTTTAGTCATTTGAAAGACAGAGTGACAGGAAGAGAGGAAGACACAGAATGAGAGAGGGAGAGTTTCCATCTGCTGGCCTACTCCCCTAAATACCTGCCATATCCCAGGCTGGGCCAGGTCAAAACCAGGAGCCCAGAATCCCACCTGGGTCTCCCATGGGTGGCAGGGATCCAAGTACTTTTGTCATCACCTGCTGCCTCCCAGGGTGCACATTAGCAAAGAGCTTGATTGAAAGCAGAGACCAGACTGGACCCAGGCACCTCCACCTGGAAGGCAGACGTCCCAAACCAGCTTTAACACTGCGCCACAATGTCCACCTGCATTTGTTCTCTTTAGCAAAGAGAACTTGAGCTTTCACCATCAGGCTTTTGGGAAGAGCAACTCTCTCTGCGCATGAACACGGAATGAGCATGTGGGCAAAGGTGTCGGGTCCTGCTGCAGTTGGGGTATAGCTTGATTTGTGCCCCAAGGATTCTTGTGTTGGAACTTGATCCCCATTGTGAGGTATTACCAGGGTGGAAGCTTCTCCCACAAGGGTGTTTTGAGATGGGGCCTTTGGGAGAGGACTAAGAGCCAATGATGTCATTAGTGTGGAGCTCTGTGATTGGATTATTTTATAAGAAGTGGAGAGGGACCAGAAGATTCATAGACACACCACCATGCTCCCTGTCCCCGGCCACGTGAGGCTGTACACTGTGGGGAGCAACTGGGAGCAACTCGGACTAGACTAAGTTACTGGAATTAAGACTTATTCTATGCATCTGCTCTCCCACAATATGGCGCTGGGAGAGGAGGAAACAGCTTCTACACAGCTGCCTCCAGTTCCACCAATAAACTGTAGGACCTGCTACTGATTGCAGGAGAGCAGCGTACTCGGCATGTGGGTAGCAGAGTTGGGATTGGTGGAAGAGGACTATAAAGGAGGAGAGAGACAACATGCACCAGGAACATCTATGAGGAACACCTGAGCAGCCCCTGAGAGAGCCGGCTGGCGGTGTGCCGCTCCCCCGCGGAAGTGGGGAAAGTGGCAGGGGGAACTGCCCTTCCACGGAGGTGGAAGGGACGGCAACCAACCCGGGAAGAACCAGCAGCAAACCCGGGAAGGGCCGAGCAGACAAAAGAACAGCGCAGGGTCCTGTGTCGTTCCTCCATGAAGAGGGGGAGCGACAGTACACTGTCTCGAGACTCTGCCAGCAGGAAGGCCATCACCAGAGGAGGCCCCTTGGCTATGGGCACCCAGAAATATAAGCCAAAATCTGCATCTTTTGTTTATAAACTTCCCAGCTTCTGGTACCTTCTGATTGTAATAAAAAAAATCAGACAACTATGGATATCTGGGCAAGGAGAGGTCAGAGCCATGCTTGCTCCTACGATCAAGGACCTGGAAGAGCATGAAGATGACTGACAATCATCAGGTCATGCCCTCACTGTGCAGAAAGTTCTGGAACATTGGGGAATCTGGGGGGTGACTAAGATATCCTGAGAAACAGTAGGAAATAATGGGAGATGAGGCTTTTAACTGTGGGTACTAGAAGCTTGCGGCACTAGCATATTAGTTCCAGAATTCTCTTTTATTGATTCTTTGGAATATTTCACATGTACAATCATGTCACCTGCAAACAAAGCCAGTTTTAGTTTTCTTTGCTGATCTGTGTATCTTTTGTTTCTTTTTCCTGTTGTGTTACATTACCTAGGACTTTTAATACAATTATTTAAAGATTTATTTATTTATATGAAAGAGTTACACAGAGAGAGGAGAGGCAGATAGAGAGAGGTCGTCCATCTGCTAATTCATTCCCCAGTTGGCCACAATGGCCAGAGCTGTGCTGATCCGAAGCCAGGAACCAGGAGCTTTCTCTGGGTCCTCCCATGCAGATGCAGAGGCCCAAGGACTTGGGCCATCTTCTACTGCTTTTCCAGGCCGTAGCAGAGAGCTGGATCAGAAGAGGAGCAGCTAAGACTTGAACAGGCGCTCATATGGGATGCCAGCACTGCAGGCGATGGCTTTACCTACTACACCTCAGTGCCAGCCCCTCTAATACAATATTGCCAAAGAATCATAAGAGGGGACATCCTTGCCTTCTTCCTGACCTCAGGGGACTATTTCTCATTTCTAGCCATTGTATGCAGTGTTAAATATAGAGGTTTTTTTGTTTGTTTGTTTGTTTGTTTTTTGTAGATGTTCTTTATCAAGTTCAGGAAACTTCCCTCTATTCACAGTTTGCTGGATTTTTATTGGGAATAGATGTTGTGTAAGTGTTTTTCATGCATGTATTGATAAGAGCATTGATTTTTCTCCTTTAGCTTGTTGATGCAGCTAAATGCATTGCTTGATTTTTGCCTATCAAACAAGACTTGTATACTGGAATAAATTCCACTAAATCATGATGTGTAACTCTTCATACATTTTTTGTTGAGGACTTTTGTGTCTATGTTCATAAGAGATATTGGCCTGTAAAAATGTCTTTTTGTAAAATGTCAGTCTGGTTTTGGCATTAGGATAATGCTGGTATGATGGAATGAGTTAGGAAATATTCCCCCTGCTTCTGTCTTCTGGAAGAGATTGGGGAGAGAATTCTATTGTAGGTTACTACTTGGTTGCATTCACTAGTGAAATCATCTGGGCCTGGTGTTCTTCTTTGGAATACTAGTGATTATTGAATCATTTAATAGATAGAGGTCTATCCAGATGACCTATTTCTCCTTGTGCCAGTTCTGATCATTTGTATCTTTCAAGAATTGACCCATTTTACATAAGCTATAAGACTTTGGAGTATGAAGGCTGGTGTTGTGGTACCATATGGGCTCCAGTTCATGTCCCAGCTGCTCCACTTCTGATTCAGCTCCCTGCTAATGTGCCTTCTCAGCAGCGAAAGATGGTTTGAGGCCCTGGCACCCATATGAGAGACCTGGATGAAGCTCCTGGCTCCTGGCTTTGGCATAGCCCAACCTTGGCCATTGCAGCCATGTGGGGAGTGAACCAGCAGATAGAAGAGCTAGCTCTCTCTCTCTCTCTCTCTCTCTGTAATTCTGCCTTTTAAATAAATAACTAATTTTTTTAAATGAATAAATAAAAATAAATTTTTGGACATATATTTGTTCACAGTATTCTTTTTTTAAAAAAGGATTTATTTATTTATTTGAAAGGCAGAGTTACAGAGGTAGAGGCAGAGACAGAGAGAGAGAAAGAATCTTCCATCCACTGGTTCACTCCCCAAATGGCTACAATGGCTGGAACTGTACCAATCTGAAGCCAGGAGCCAGGAGCTTCTTCTGGGTTTCCCATCTGTACGGGCGCAGGGGCCCAAGGACTTGGATCATCTTCTGCTGCTTTCCCAGGCCATTAGCAGAGAGTTGGATCAGAAGTGGGGCAGCAGGGACTTGAACTGGTGCCCACAATGGGATGCTGGCCCTGCAGCTGGTGGCTTTATCTGCAACGCCACAGTGCTGGCCCCCACAGTATTCCTTGATTATCCTTCAAATGTCTGTGGGATCCTCTTTCATTTCTGATGTTGGGACAAGGGATTCAGGTGAGGTGAGGCGTGGAGGTTAGCCAGGGTCGTAGTCTGGGGAAGGGCCTGTGGACTGTGGTGAAAAGTGAGCCTGCATGCTGTTGGCTTCATGGGTTCTGACCCTGGGTGAGAACAAAGGACTTCACCACTGCCAGCACAGCGAGCCCGCTCACTTCAGTGGCCCTGCTCCCTGAGGCCACACGGGGAGCACGAGTGACCCAGGTGGACGCCACACGCAGCGGCCTTCTACCTCTGCCGAGCAGCCCCAGGTTAGGGAACCTGAATAATCTGTCACGGGCTGCAAGCCTTGATGCCTGCTCTTTGCTCCAAAGGGAGTCTCTTCATTTTTCAAAGATGCTTGCTACACAGATATCTGAAAAAATAATCCGCGATGACAAAGGGCAGTGAGTATTTCACTCACAGACACGCGGATGAAGAGGTAAACACGGGGTGAAGCCACAGTCCCAGTGAGGCCAGACAACGGCTTCCTCTGGGACACGATCAGCGTCTTTGAGCTCCCCCTGCCCACCGCGGCCCGGTCTCACATGGGCAACCCAGAAACGTGCAGCCTCACGCAGACTCTGCTCCTTCTGGTCTCTGGGTCTTCGCTGGAGCAGCTCGCCTGCCTGAATTTCCTCCCCTGGACACCTCTTCCTCACTGCGCTGCGCATTTCCTTTCCAAGGCTTCTGGAGGTTGCTGGCTTAGTGTTTGCATATGGGGATATGGGGCCAGCAAGCGTTGCTCTCTGTTGGACTAATATTTACCACTTGCAACTGTTTTCTTCTTTCCCTAAATGGTGAGGGCACAGCACATTCCCGTGAAATGAGTCTCTATGACTCATTTTCTTAGCAACTCCCGTGGCAGGGCTGGGTAAAGACCTGACTTCCATAATCACTCGTTGCCCCCCGCCCCCGCCCGCCCCTGGGGGCTGAGCTGTCTCCCCACTCGGGCTGGCCCTGCTCTGTGTCTGGCTGCTTTCTCTTCACCAAGTCCAATGTGTATTTTCATTCACAAACTAGCCCTTCACCCCATCGCTGTGTGAACTCCAAATGGAGGCCTCGGCTCATCTAGCAGGAGCAGAGGGAGGTTTGGAACGCTGGCCTAGGTCCGCCTGAGCAAAGCCACCTGCTGTGGTTTGAGTGGGTCTCCGAAAATCCGTGTGTGGGAACCTCAGTGCAGGGTGTTGGAGACAAGGCCCAGTGGGAGGTGTCTGGGTCATGCAGTTGGAGCCGTCAAGCATAGATGGAGGTCTTTATCACAGGAATGGGTGAGCCGTCCCAGGAGTGCAGCCTCTCTCTCCTCCCACTTGCACCTACTTGTCCTTCTATTGCTTTTTAGTTACAAGTCTATTCTTTTAGGCTTTACGATTTTGTAATATTTTAGCATTTTGCCACCTTCACTTCAAATGAAAACATTGTATGCATAATACATACAGTTTTTCCTTGAAAACAGATATTTTTTTAAAAAATTATTTGACAGGTGGAGTTATAGACAGTGAGAGAGAGACAGAGAGAAAAATCTTCCTTCTGTTGGTTCACCCCCCTAATGGCCACTACAGTCGGAGCTATGCTGATCCGAAGCCAGGAGCCAGGTGCTTCCCCCTGGTCTCCCATGCGGGTGCAGGGCCCAAGCACTGGGCCATCCTCCACTGCCTTCCCAGGCCACAGCAGAGAGCTGGACTGGAAGAGGAGCCACCGGGACTAGAACCAGGCGCCTATATGGGATGCCGGTGGCGCAGGAGGAGGATTAACCAAGGGAGCCCCAGCGCCGGCCCGAAAACGGAGATTTTAATATCACAAAGTGAGAGAGTCACAGAGATCGCTGTGGGGAAGGAGGGTGTATCGTCACTTCTGTGGCATGATTCACCGAAGCAATTTCTGTTACAACTCTGCATCAACTTGTGTGACATCCACACGGTTTTTATACTCTCCCTCTACATTATAAATAAGAGAAAACACGTGACACTTGTTTTTCTGGGTGTGGCTTGTGTCACTTAGCATAATAATCTCCAGTTCCATCCACTCTGTTGTGAATATCAAGATTCCATTCTTTTCTGTGGTTGAGTAATCGTCCATTGTGTATCCATACAACATGTTCTTTATCCTTCTGGGCCTTGAGTTGAAGCGGCCCGAGGCCCTCACCAGAGGTTGACCAGGTGTGGTCACCCGATCTTGGTCTTCCCAGCCTCCAGAACCGTGAACCAAAATAAACTTTCTTTCCTTATAAATTACCCAGTCTTAGGGCTGGTGCTGTGACAGCGTGGGTTGGGCCACCACCTACAACACCAGCATCCTGTATCAGTGCTGGTTCTAGTCCTGGCTGCTCTACTTCTGATCCAGCTCTCTGCTATGGCCTGGGAAGGCAGTGGAGGATGGCCCAAGTGCTTGGGTTCCTGCACCCATGTGGGAGACCCAAAAGAAGCTCCTGGCTCCTGGCTTCGGATTGGTGCAGCACCAGCCATTGCAGCCAAATGGGGAGTAAACCAGAGGATGGAGGACCTCTCTCTCTCTGCCTCTCCTCTCTCTGTAAATCTGACTTTTAAATAAAATAATCTTTAAAAAATTGTTATCTCAAAAAATTTTAAAAATATTTTTAAAAAATGACCCAGTGTCAGGTGCTCTGTTGTGGGAAAGCCTATTTTCTTTTCTCTTCCCAAACAGACCTGAACAGACGGTTAATAAGAGGAGCTCAGCACTGGATTTACAGCTTTCAGTAATACTGTGAGAGAAAAAAACACTAATTCATTCCAGAAGTGAACTCCGGGGGTTACTTGGCCGCACTTGGAGAATCATCAGTTCTGGAAAGAACCCTGTGGAGCAGTGCCCAAGTAACACTGACGTCCCCCGCTCCTTCCCCTCTGTTGACCCTGTTTTGGTTTTTGTTTTCTGTGAAATGGAGTTAACAGCCCGAGCCACTGACCTGGCTCTGAGCAGAGAGAACTCACGAGAAGCAATAACACCAGGCTGGCCGCGCACGGACGCGACTTGGGTGAGAAAGGCTGGGTGAGACCACACCCGCCCGCACGTAGGAAAAGGCAGCCTTTTCCCATTGACACTTTCTCTCTCAAGGTCCACTTTCTGGGGCTTCCTCCCAGCTGCAATGACCCTTCTTTCTGAGGCCCTGGTGGGATCTGTAGGATTGGGCTCCTCGTCACCATGTTTGCCCAACATAATCCTGGTTCCCTGCTCCCGCCTCTTTATTCCCTGTATCCCAAGCACCTACCACAGTGTCTGGAACATAGAAAATGCTTAGTAACTAATTGTCAGCCTGATGGTGCTGAGGATTGAGATCAACTAAGTGATTCCTTCCGTGCTGGGGCGAGCAGCGCATGTGGCCTCAAGATGTTGGTGGCCTCATCCCATTATGGAGCTGGGGGAGCAGAGGCAGGAAGTCCACAGGGACAAAGAGACCTGGAGAGAGAACCCTGGAAAGGGACACCTTGGCCCGGCTCCCACGCTACCAGGCTTTTCCTAGAGCAAGCTGCAATCCTCGTGATCTTGGAATAGATTCTTCTCTCTCTGGTGCTTAGCCCAGCCCCAGGGTGTTAGGGCAAATGCAGAAGTTGACATGATAAAACTCTAGGTGTGGTTATCAGAAAGTTGGTTACTTGGCGTGGGTGTTTGGGGCAATGGTAAAGACACCATGTGGGATGGCTGTGTCCCATATCACAGTGCTTAGGTTCAAGTCCTGCTCTATGTCTGAGCCAGCTTCCTGCTAGCATGCACCTTGGGTCCCTGGCCCTCACCAGAGAGACCTAGAGTATGTTGATGGCTTTCCGCTTCAGCCTGGCCCAGCCCTGGCTATTGTAGACATTTGGGGAGTGAACCAGTGGGTGCAAGATCTCTCTCTACCTTCCAAACAAAATGCAAAATAAATTTTAAAAACTGGGCTACCCACTACCAGTGGCCATGGAGCTCAGAGGGGCTATGGGATACCCCCAGTGTGTTCCCCTGGAAACCTCAGAGCTGAACCCCAGTGAACACAGACACTCATGATTGGTCACCTCCTGAGCACAGTGGGGAATAGGAAATTGTTCAACAACACAACCCCAGTGTCCACAGAGATATCTGATAATGTGACACAGGAAATATCCTGGAGCCCACACTGGAGCCCAGTCTCAAATGGAAACCACTTTTTCTCCCATCACAAAGTAGAAGCAAGAAACACCCTCGGTAACCACCACACCTCCGTGGCAGCACATCACACAGACTGCAGCAGAGTTACAGCAGCACGTGGGGCACCTGCGCAGGTGGCAGCCCTGCCCGTCCACTGCTGGGCGCAGATCACACACAGAGAGCGTGGGGAGTGGAGGGAGTGTCTGAGGTTCTGTGTTATAAAGCGCTGACATACTCAAAGGCATGGCAAAAAAGCCTGTGGGAAATGAAATTCAAATATAAATTTATTTTGGTGCAAGAAATGCTGAGGTCCAATGGGTTTTCAAAAAGTTCATGGGAGATGTAATTAAGATATGTTTATTCTGGAGCAAAGTCTTTATTTTTTTTTTTTAAGATTTACTTATTTATTTGAAAGAGTTATGGAGAGAGAGAAGGAGAGGCAGAGAGAGAGAGAGAGGTCTTCCATCCTCTGGTTCATTCCCCAGTTGGCTGAAATGGCTGGAGCTGCACTGATCTGAAACCAGGAGTCGGGAGCTTCTTCCAGGTCTCCCATGTGGGTGCAAGGGCCCAAGGACTTGGGCCATCTTCTACTGCTTTCCCAGGCCGTAACAGAGAACTGGATCAGAAGTGGAGCAGCTGGGACTTGAACTGGCACCCACATGGGGTACTGGCACTGCAGATGGTGGCTTTACCCGCTAGGCCTCAGCGCCGGGGCCCCCCTGGGAACGTGTTTTGAAATGCATGCATACAGGGAATCTTCCAAAAGCTCATGGAAATCATGTCCATGAAAAACCTATACATGGATTTCAAAAATTTTTTTGCATCAACATGAACTTATCTTTTCTTGTCTGCTGTCCCCAAACATTTTGAAATACCCTCATGGAGACACGAGCTGATGAAACTTTGGTATTTCAACTCTGAACTTAGCATTCACAATTTTCCTCAGTCCTGTTACATGTGCCATTAAAAGGAAGCACATACGGGTGTGGAAACAAAGAATTTAGACGACAGAAGAAAATTCCAGACAGAACCAAGGGGATGAGACATTGCCCTCAGCCATGGCCGGCTTAGCATGTCACCAGTGCTAATGAGAAGCTGCCCTGGCCTGCTGGTGTTGCTAAGCTGTGGTGCAGGGTGAGCCACTATGGATTCTCATGCAGCTCTGCCCGCCACCTTCCACGGCCCTCCGCACTCAGGTCCGGACCGAGGGAGTTAGTTTCTGTCCCGGCTCTTAGAGCTTCTGCTGCCCACTCACAGGTCGCTGGCCCAACCAGGGCGGAAAGTCCAATGCCAAGGTGACCTCTGGGTAGGAGGGACAGTTAGTAGAGTTCAGGCTGCAGCTCCAGAACCAGCCCTTTGTAAACAGCAGTCTGATCTGTTAATTACGAGTAAGTTAACGGTAACGGTTCTTGGCTCAATCCACAGCTCTGTCGCTTCTAGATTGCTCCCTTTTATGGCTTTCAAAATCTTAGGTAGTAGAGACTCCTTCAGGTACCTGTGGAAATTACCAGCTGGAGAGGATGGACCCCAGGCGGCAACGGCAGGCAGGATTCTGGCAGTGGGACAATGATTTCAGTGGAGTCCCTCCGGGGTCCAGGGATACAGGTTCAGTCTGCAGATTTGTAGGCTCCAGCCTAGATCCTTGGAATCTGGGTTGCAAGGGGTGGAGGCTGGAACCGTTTTCCCCCAGCAACACAGGGATTCTGAAGTTGGGAAGCATCACCTCCAAAGCCCACCTCCTGCAGGGCTCACTCCTGACTGAGAGTGCTGGGCGGGATGCTCAGATTATCAGCTACCGTCTGAGGCCCTGTGTTCCGGGCTGGCCCCACGCTGGACCTGTGTGCATATCACACTCCTCTGGGAACCGGCCAGGGCCTGGAGTTTCCTGAGCAGTCAGGGGGAAGGGAGTGCTTTTTAAAAAATTATTTATTTTCATTGTATTTGAAAGATCGAGAGAGACAGAGATCTTTCATCTGCTGCAAGCCTCCCCAGATGCCTGCCAGCAACAGGGTCTGGGCCAGGCCAAAGCCAGGAGCCTGGAGCTCATTCATTTGGGGTCCGCACTGGGGATGGCAGCGACCCAAGTACTTGAGCCATCCTCTGCTGCCTCCCAGGGTGCACAGTAGCAGGAAGCAAGTTGGAAGCAGAGGAGCTCAGACTCAAACCAAGCACTCTGAGTTGGTTTGAGTGACTTAACCACTGGACCAAATGCTCATCCAAGGAGGTGTTTTTTACATAATTCATTCTTCCTTTCTTTCCTTCTTTCTTTCATCTATCTTTTTTCTAAGTATGTAAGTTTTAGTTTATTCCTTTTTTTTTTAGATTGATTTATTTGCTTGAAAATCAGGGTTGAGAGAGTGAGGGGGATCTTCTATCCACTGGTTCACTCCCCAGATAGCCGCCAGGACAGGCTCAGGCCAAAGCCAGGAGCCAAGAGCCAGGAGCCAGGAGCTTCTTCCAGGTCTCCCTCATGTGTGGCAGGGGCCCATCTCTCAGATGGTCTCCTGCTGCTTTTCCCAGGCCATTAGCAGGGAGCTGGATCGGAAGTGGAGCAGCCGGGACCTGAACTGGTGTACAAGTGGGCTGCTGCGTTGCAGGTGGTGGCTTCTTCCGCTGCGCCACAGCCCTGGCCCCAGTGGAATGGTTTCCAAAGAGGACCTCCATCCTTCCTTCAACTACGTTTCAGTCCACAGAGCTCACAATTTTTCTCATAATTGACATCTGTGAGTCATTTCATTTGTCTATTTTTAGAAATGTGACTACATTGAACAATGTTCTCATAAAAATTCCCTTAGAATAGTAACAATTGTTTTAAAATTTCTATTTTAACTGCTTTTCCTCAATAGTGTATATTTGAAAACAAATCTGCGAAGAAAACCTCATTGTTGGGTTTCGAGCCTGATTTTTAAATGAGGTTTGCATTTGATTAACTGTTTCAGCTTTCCATCCCTACCATGAAAAAGCGCAATGTGAGTTTAGATTCTGGCCAGGCTCTGAATGATTGTCAGGGCCACTTTAAAGTGAAAGGCAGTGGTGTTCCATGGTGTTCCATGGGGGTGGGTGGTAGGGCGCAACTTCCTCTGAGTTCCGTTCCAGTGACCTCTGCTGCTACCTGCGCCAGTAAAGTCAGCACACTTTGGCTTCCTGGCCTCATTGTGTGGTAACTGGGCCTGGCCCATCACCTGCCAGCCCAGGGCAAAGAGCTCCAGCCCCTTTCGGCATGGGTCAAGAGCATGACCTTTGGTAATGAGAGGGCTGGGCACTCTCCATGGGGTGATACTGACCTGGTGCTGGAGCCCTTGAAACACCCGCGGTCTGCAAGCCCTCCTGACACTGCTGTGTCTACTTCCCCGGGGACCTGAGTGCCATCACTGTCTCCTTGGAGAGGGGACGTTTGGCACAGCCCCCCCTGAAAGGTCTAATCTATTGCTCAGGCCGCAGGAGGGCCCTTCAAAATGTCAGTGGAAAAAAAGAAACCCACCAAAATATTAGTGGAGAGTGGAATCAAATGAAAAATGTGGAGCTGGTGCTATGGTGAAGCCAGTTAAGCCTCGCCTGTGACACCGGCATCCCATATGAGCGCCGGTTGGAGTCCCAGCTGCTCCACTTCCAATCCAGGTCCCTGCTAATGTGCCTGGGAAAGCCGGGGGAAGATGGCCCAAGTGCTTAGGCCTCTGTATCCACATAGAGGACCCATACGGAGTTCCAGGATTCTGGTTTCAGCTTGGCTCAGCCCCAGCCATTGTGGCCATTTGGGGAGTAAACCAGTGAATGGAAGAGCTCTTTCTCTCCCTCTGTCTCCATAACTCTGCCTTTCAAATAAATAAAATAAATGTTTGTAAAAAAAAAAAAAGATGCTTGTTTTGGTGCAAAAAATGTTGAGATCTATGCATGTGAGAAATCTTTGAAATGATCATGGAAAATGAATATTTTTTAAAGATTTATTTATTTGAAAGGCAGAGTTACACAGAGAGAGAAGGAGAGGCAGAGAGAGTGAGAAAGAGAGAGAGAGAGAGAGAGAGAGAGAGAGAGAGAGGTCTTCCATCCACTGGTTCACTCCCCAGATGGCCACAACGGCCGGAGCTGCACCCATCCGAAGCCAGGAGCCAGGAGCTTCCTCTAGGTCTCCCACATGGGTGCAGGGCCCAAGCACTTGGGCCATCTTCCACTGCTTTCCTAGGCCATAGCAGAGAGCTGGATTGGAAGTGGAGCAGCCAGGTCTCAAACCAGCGCCCATATAGGATGCCGGTGCTTCAGGCCTGGGCTTTAACCTGCTGCACCACAGCACCGGCCCCCCGGAAAATGAATGTTTTGAAAAGACTATTCATGAGGGGCCATCAAAGAAGGAGGTACCTTTCTCTGATGGGAGGGGAGAACTTCCACTTTGATTGTGGCCTTGTCTAAATAAGGTCGGAATTGGCGAACTAAAGAGGCTTCCATAGCCTTGGCAGCTCATGACAAGAGCCTTGGGTGATTACTGACATCATAAATAAGAGTGCCTATTGTTAAATCAACAATAGGAGTCACTGTGCACTTACTCCCCATGTAGGACCTCTGTGTTGTACTTAATGTGTTGTACTATAAGAATTAGTGGTAAAACTAGTCTTCAAACAGTACTTTATACTTTGTGTGTCTGTGTGGGTGCAAACTGTTGAAATCTTTACTTAGTACAGAGTTGATCTTCTGTATATAAAGATAATTAAAAATGAATCTTAATGAAGAATGGGATGGGAGAGGGAGTAGGAGGTGGGAGGGTTTGGGGGTAGGAGGGTGGTTATGGAGGGAAGAACCGCTATCATCCAAAGTTGTACTTTCAAAATTTATATTTATTAAATAAAAGTTTTATATAAAAAACAAATAGACTGTTTATGGATTTAAATCGTTTTTGCACCAGAGTAAACGTGCCTTTTAATTCCATCTTTCCACAAATACTTTGAAGCAATCTTGTGTTTGAATTGTATGATATTAAGATCTCAAATGTTAATTTCCATTTATTTCTGGCTTTTTGATGGTCTGTCTATAGTCAGAGTGAAGAGGAGGATGACCCAGGTCCTTGGGCCCCTGAACCCCTGTGAGAGACCCAGATGAAGTTCCTGGCTCCTGGCTTTGGTTTGGCTCAGACTGGGCCATTGCAGCCACCTGTGGACTGAACCAGAGAGTGGAAGACCTCTCTGTCTCTGTCTCTCTAACTGTGCCTTTCAAGTAAATAAAATAAATCGTTTTTACAAATTGTTGAAAAACAAGAGAAAGAGGAGGAAAGAAGGAATGGAGGGAGGAAGAACCTTCTGCTCTGCCCACTGCGCCTCTGCTCTGTCTTCAGGCTGCTGTAATGACCTCACCTCCTGGTGCCTCTCAGCACTTACACTTCTGTGTCTCTTCCAGGCTGGGCTCGCTCTCCTGTGGCTCCTATGTGCCACCAGTTGGGAGTGGCCACATTTTTGTCACAAGATGAGAACCATCATGTCCAAGGGACTTGTGAGCCTCCGAGAAGTTGGCACCAAGAGGCCAGAGGGTGCCCTCCCTGGGGAGGCCAGGTCCTCTGCTAACGTACAGCAGCAGTGTGGCTGGCCACGGAGCGGCAGGCAGAGCCCGGGCCAACACGACGCGCCGGCTTACAGGCAGCTAATGTAGACTTCATTTCATTTCTTAGGATTAAAATATTTCAACACTGCCATATAAAAATGTTCCATTCTGGTTCTCGGGCAGAGGCTGGGTGCAGCAGAGCTGCTAGGTTTCAGCTGCCAGTTTCTCTTGCATTCCTGTTGTTGTCTGTAATTTCTAAAGACCAGTAAGTAGACATGGCACTTTACAAATACACAAAGACAAGGGCCTGGCCTTCGGTCAGAAAAACACAACCCAAACGAAAATAATCCCAGCAGAAGCAGTTAACAGGCTAGGGGCTGGGGGGGCAGGGCACCAGCGTGGGGAGGTACTCCAGCTTGTGCTTTTGTTTTAGAACAGGAGTGATCAGAAGAGAGGGAGCAGTCACGTCTTGAGGTTTGCTCGTGGTCGTGGGCTCAGGAGGTCATGCAACTCAATCGCAAAATTGCGCAAACTCACCCCGCTCCCCACCCCACCCCAAAGAAGCTACTTTCTGTGGCAGGCAGCACCTTTCCCAATGACAAGCGACTTCTCAGGCATTGCTGCTCCCTGGTAGGAGGTCCTCAGCAGGGAGCACACACCCCCATTGGAGGGGACCGCACCTGAAGCCACGTCCCTAACTGGTGGTTTCTTTTGCCTTTCTCAGAATGCTCTACCCCACTGCATCATGCAAATGTCAAGGGTTTGTCACCCTAGAGATGAGCCAGCTACTCAGGACTGTGGCACAGGCAGCTGATCCAAGATACGTTTTTATGGAAACCTCAAGCCGTAACCCACATGTGGTGGCAGACCAGTCTGCTAAAGACTCTAAGTGGAACCAGTTATGTAGCTGGAGGTGGATCCATCATAATCTGGAAAACTGTTCTTTTTCTGGTCTGTTTCAACAAGTGGAGAGAGGAAATAGAGCCCGAAAGGCACGCACTGTTTTACATTTTCAATGGAACTTTGGTAAAAATGGAAATCCTCCCGAAGAAAGGAACACTGGCAGGGGAAGGACAGAGGCAGCCAGAAATAGAAGAGAGAATGTGGAAATAAAGAGTTCTGTTAGTGTGTTTACGTTTCCTGATTTAGTTAAGCAAAAAAAGGCAGGACACAATTATAGAGAGATGTGATTGCTAATGAGAGAGGAGAGAGGGAGAGAGAGAGAGATGATAAAAATGAAATAGGGGACCACGCTGTGGCACAGCAGGTAAAGCCACCGCCTGCAGTGCCAGCACCCCATATGGACACCGGTTCTAGTCCCAGCTGCTCCACTTCCGATCCAGCTCTGCTATGGCCTGGGAAAGCAGTGGAAGATGGCCTGAGTCCTTGGGCCCCTGCACGCACGTGGGAGACCCAGAAGAAGCTCCTGGTTCCTGGCTTCGGATTGATGCAGCTCCAGCCATTGTGGCCATTTGGGGAATGAACCGACAAATGGAAGACCCCTCTCTCTGCCTCTACCTCTCTGTAACTGCCTTTCGAATAAGTAAATAAATTTTAAAAAATTAAAATGAAATAGATCCAAATAGATTCTAGTGATGCACTCTGGGAGCTGCTATTACAGGTTACTTTCATTTTATCTTTTGACCTTTTTGTGTTTTTCCAACTTTAGAGTGACCATGTTTTCTCTAGCAAAAACAACAATCCACTTAAATAAATGGCTCTGATTCAAAATGCAATGATCTTTACCTCCAAGTCTAACCACACAGGCTGATGGAGTCCAGGGATGTAGGCAGTTTCCATTTGGTTAGCGCACCCCAGGCCAGAGAGAGCTGGGAGCTTGCAGATACACACTCACACACTTTGCCCACAGCTCACAGAGCAATATAAAGACTTTTCTAACCTCCACATATTGTAACAGTTCCAATGCCCCCGGGCTACACAGCAACAGATGATGAAACAAAGTGTTCTTTAGTGCCGACCTATTGCAAATTGTTATCATCACCATCAGCCCACACCATCTGCAAAGTCAAATCTAACTGTGAGTGATGCATTGCTCTATACCTTATGTGTGCTACAAATGAGCCTAACGTAGTGGAAGCGGATGTGCTACGGTGGAGGCCAGGCTGTTCCTGGCCATGGGCTCTAATGGTACTGGTTATTTCAGGAGCCTGATCTCTAGATGATGAGCCAGTCCAGGGCCTGGAAGAGCTGGAGCTGGGGGAGCTGCAGAAATTTGCTCCTGGGCACTTGTGCCAGTCATATGGTGGGACTGCCTGCACAAGGTCCCCTCTGCACACGGAGGTCTGCCGATCTTCCTGCTTCTTGGCGTTTGTCCTTTGCATCCCTTTGGGGACAAAAGACAGCCTCAGAGGCAAAATCCAGTTGTCCTATTTGTTTTAGCTGCCAGTTCCATTCAGCTATTTGTTCCTCTATTTGAAGACCCTTGAATTAGAGGTTTATTTAGATCAACAAGATTCTTTCCCAGAAGTGCAAAGGCATCACTCCAATAGGGTGATGAGCCATCAGCCTTCCAGACAGACCTTAGCAGAAATCCATTGCTTTCCTTCTGATGCCTGATTGGCTAACAAGAAACGGAAGTCCTCCTCTCTAAAGGGAGCTGGGTAGGTGCGGATGGCAGGACGCAGCTAGGAGATGAAGGCAGCAGCGAGCACATGGACTGAAGAAGGGCTGCACGCACGGCGCTTGGAGAGAGAGCGGCCCCGCATCACCCCCTCACAGAGTGAGAAGACGTGCGAAGGCCTCCCTCGCTGCCCACCACCAACCCCGCCAGCTCTCCCGTCTGACCTGCAGGCGCCCACCTGGCCACTGGCCTGCGTCCCCCTGCTGCTTCCTCTCAGCCACCTGACTTTCTGTCCCTTTCCCCTCTGTCTGCGGCATCTTCGCCTTCTTGTCGCCGCCTCCTCAGATGTATCTGACCTTCTAAGCAGATGAGCCGAAGAAGCACTCTCTAGACACAAGTCCCACCCCAGCGATGCCCCGCCCCTCTCCGCCAAGCTGCTTAGGAAATCTGCCTGCACCCTTTGCTTCCCCTGTCCTCACCCCCACCCCCCCACGCTCTGCTCAGCCCACCTCAGCCGCTCTGTCAGTCTCCTCCCTGAGTCCCCAGCAGCCTTGTGATAAAACACAGTGGAAACTTGGGTCTCTGCCTCCCCAGACTCTGGAATCTGGAGACTTCTTCCTGCCTCCTGCCTCCCTTCCGCCCCACTCCAGGGGTCCCATTCTCCCTGGGCGACTCCACCCTCTGCCACGACCTCACTGTACAGGTGAGCACTCCCATCCCCAGCAGTCTGTGGGACAGCCTGTGTTTCCAGACGGGTCCACCGACAGCTCGCAGGCAGGTCCACAACACCTCACAGACAGGCCCATCAACGCCTCCAGAACCGGCCCAAACCCACCTGCCCGATGCGTCCTGGCCCAGGGACTCTGTGTATGCAGATACCCCTGTTTGGAAAGCGTTCCTCTTCCCCTTGATCCTCCAACCCCTTTACCTGGCTAATGAGCTGTCCTTCATTTTTTTAGCCTCAGCTTAGATGTCACTTCTTCTGGGAAGCCTTCCTGATACCCCAAACCTGAATCAGGTGCTCCCATATTTCCCTAAAGGTCAGCCATATCTCTTTATTATACTGTCCCTCCTTTCCTTTTAAAATATTCATGATATGAGGGCAGAGATTTTTCAGGCTGTCCACTGGCTGTGCCTAGCATGGTTTCTGGCACATAGCATGCTCAACAAAAATGTATTTATTTGAATAAAATACAGCACTCTGTTTCCAGTACTCAGCCACAGGGAAGGATAGGGTATGTGTGTGTGTGTGTGTGTCTCCTGCCCTCCCTAGTCCCATCCCCTGCCACAGCTTCCTGTCCATCAAATGCAGCACCATTTCTCAAGGGAGCAGCCCTGGTCCCACTCTTAAACTTCACCCAGGTTCCAGGTTCCGGCTCCTTGTATGTGTCCACCTGGCATTTTATTTTTTCTATAGATTATTTCCTTTTTATGAGAAAATGCGTTCTTTGGTTTTTTTTTTTGTTTTGTTTTGTTTTTTTTTTTTTTTTTTTGACAGGCAGAGTGGACAGTGTGTGTGAGAGAGAGAGAGACAGAGAGAAAGAGAGAATGGTCTTCCTTTTCCATTGGTTCACCCCCAGTGGCCGCTGCGGCCGGCGCACCACACTGATCCAAAGCCAGGTCTCCCTGGTCTCCCATGCGGGTGCAGGGCCCAAGGACCTGGGCCATCCTCCACTGCACTCCCCGGCCACAGCAGAGAGTTGGACAGGAAGAGGAGTGACCGGGACAGAATTCAGCACCTCGACTGGGACTAGAACCCAGTGTGCCGGCGCCGCAGGCAGAGGATTAGCCTATTGAGCCGTGGCGCCGGCCGCATTCTTTGTTTTAACAGCAACTTCAAAATGAGCTGTTTAAAAATTTTAAAGCTGAGGGCTGGGGCCAGCATGGCATTGTGGGTTAAGAAGCTGGCATCCCATACCCGAGTGCCCTTTGGAGTCCCGGCTGCTCTGCTTCTGATCCAGGTCCCTGCTGGTGCTCCTGGGAAGGTAGCAGAGGATGGCCTAGGTGCTTGTGTCCCTGTCACCCACAAGGGACACCAGGCTCCTGCCTCAGCCTGGTGTAGCCCCAGCCATTGCAGTCATTTGGGAAAGTGAACCAGTGGATGGAAGATTCTCTCTCTCTCTCTCTCTCTCTTTCAAATGAATAAATCTTGAACTGTCTTTCAAATAAATAAATCTTGAACATGGAAACCTTGTACTGAGTCCCATTCTTAGTGCTCGGATGTCCCATCCTGAAGCTGAAGAAGCCTCCCTGGGTGCAGGCACCAGCGCTTGTGACGTGTATGCTCTGATGGCGTCACACTTCCTCATCACCAGGGGAATAATTTATGATGCTGTTGGTGAACCTCCAAGTGTTGGCTCTCTGACTGATGGACACAGGCACCAGAGGTCAGTGGCTTTCTTGGCCTTCAGAATAAATGGATGACGTATTATGCAGGGACTTGCATCCAGCTTCCTGCTTACTATGAGAGCTTCCATTTTGAGATCCTAGACTAATCCAGTGCACCAAATATTCCAAAACTCACCAGATATCTTCTTCTATTCATCAGATTCCTTTTTGTCCTGTTGGGTTTCTTCGTGGCTAGTGTATCCTCTAGAATGGAACTGCTTGGCTATATGATAGGTTAGACAGCCTTTTCAGAAGAACTCAATAGATTCTGGATTTGCCCCTGCTAACAAAATTTTAGAGGTTGTGCCAGAGCCGGCATGTGGCATAGCGGATGAAGCCACCTGCGATGCTGGCATCCTATAGGGGAGCTGGTTCAAGTCCCGGCTCCTCCACATCTGATTCATCTCCTGGCTAATGCGCCTGGGAAAGCAGTGGCAGATGGCCCAAGTGTTTGGGCCCCTGCACACATGTGAAAGAACTGGAAGAAGCTCCTGGCTCCTTGCTCTATCCTGGCCCAACCCTGGACATTGCGGCCATTTGGGGAGTGAACCAGCAGATGGACGACCTCTTGCGCTTTCTTGCTCCCTCTCTCTCTCTCTCTGTAATTCTGTTTTGAAATAAAATAAATCTTTTTTTTTTAAAGAAAAGAATGACAGACAGTAGTAAAAAATGTCAACTAAACACAGGAAGAATAGTAAGGCTTGGACTGCAATGTCTTCTCGGTAGCACAGACTGTTTTTCACAGTATTTTTTCCTGCTGACCTGTATTGACATACCAACAATGAGAAGTGGTGATTTCCTCTTAGTTTTTCATTTCTTAAAAAAAAATACACTCAGGGCCTGCACTGTGGCATAGTAGGCTAAGCCTCTGCCTGTGGCACATGAATCCCATATGGACACTGGTTTGTGTCCCAGCTGCTCCTGTTCTGATCCAGCTCTTTGCTATGGCCTGGGAAAGCAGCAGAAGAAGGCCCAAGTACTTGGGCCCTTGCATCCACATGGGAGACCCAGATGAAGCTCCTGGTTCTTGGCTTCAGATCAGCCCAGCTCCAGCCTTTTCAGCTACTTGGGGAGTGATCCAGCAGTTGGAAGACCTCTCTCTGTCTCTCCCTCTCTGTAACTCTGCCTCTCAAATAAATATATCTTAAAAATATATTTAAAGAAATAAAATACATTCTATTCCTACAATTATAATATTGGATAATATTTTACAGCCTCTTTAGCATTTTTTGGAGATGACATTTCTGATGTTCAGAGCTTAATGGAAAATCAGGAAGCATGATCGCATGAGCTGAGAACCGGCACAGCGGGTGAGCTTCACCCCTGGTGCTGCGCCTTTGAATCGAGTGGATGATAAGATGACATTTCAGACACATGTGCGAGACTGGTTTGTCGCTCCCCCTCTTCGTGGAGGAACAACACAGGACCCTGCGCTGTTCTTTCGTCTGCTCGGCCCTCCCCGGGTTTGCTGCTGGTTCTTCCCGGGTTGGCTACTATCCCTTCCACCTCCGTGGAAGGGCGGTTCCCCCTGGCCGCATTCCCCACTTCCGCAGGGGAGCGGCACACCGCCGGCCGGCTTTCTCGGGGGCTGCACGGGTTCCCTTAGATGTTCCCCATAGATGTTCCTGGTGCATGCCGTCTCTCTCCTCCTTTATAGTCCTCCTCCGCCAATCCCAACTTGGCTGCCCACACGCCGAGTACGCTGCTCTCCAATCAGGAGCAAGTCCTACAGTTAATTGGTTGAACTGGAGGCAGCTGTGCGGAAGCTGTTTACTTCTCTCCCAGCGCCATATTGTGGGAGAGCAGATGCATAGAATAAGTCTTAATTCCAGTAACTTAGTCCAGTCCGGATTGCTCCCCACACTGGTTCCTGACCAACGTGATGTGTGAAAGGAGCAGAATTAATCATTTTTCTAAATAACAATAACTAAACAAATCTGTAAATAAATCCAAATTGAGGACTCTCTCTGTCACACATCCACGTGGATGATTCAGCACAAACACGTTTCGGGCTGTATCTCCCAAGGGGAACAATATTCTCACCACAGGATAAGTCTCACAGGCAGGTTGGCTCGTGACTTAGTTTTTATTTTCCTGTCTGGAGTTTAACGTTGCTAAACAAGAATGCTCAGCTCCAACAGAGTTGTTCTGAAAATGCATTTTGGAAGCTCTAAGTGTTCGCTAATTTTTCCTTTTGCGTTTTGGCTGGTTGTGAAGATTTCATAGATCCAAAAGCATGGCCTTTGATGCTTGCCTTAATGCTTGCGGCTACGTTTTGAAATAAAGAAGATATTTTAATAAGTTGATGGGAATGAGTCATACGATTCCCCCAACGGAAGCCACAACACACAACACCCTTCGCTGTAGGACATCTGTTGGTCTCTTTCAAAAGGTTGCGTACTGGGTTTTAAAGAGCAGATTTGGAAATAACACAGCTACACTCAGCACCACGCTGGCAGAGGGTTTGGCCTGGGCCCTTTCTTCCTGTGCAGAGAGCTGCCCGTGAGCTCTGCTGAGGCTGTCTCATGCTTTTCAAACCAGTGATGGGGGCAGGGGCCCTTGCTGGTGTCTCATTTGCCAAATGAAGGTGTTCATCGTGAGAATAATGAGAGAAGGGCAAAGACAGGAGAACAGGTGGTCTGGGACTAGGCAAATTACTCTGGGTAAGCCTTGCTCTTGGCATCCCGTGGACACTCTTCTCCACAACAGAACTTTCAAGAAAGTGCCTCCTCGCCCTGCTCAGATGGCCACAGCTGGTTAGCCCCAGCCTTGGGGACGCCTTCCAAACACTTTATGATTCCCTCTCATTTTTTCCCAAGGGCTTGCTCCTGACCTGAGTTTTCCTCTTCATCTTGTCCTCTGGTGTGGGGAGCAACTCGGACTAGACTAAGTTACTGGAATTAAGACTTATTCTATGCATCTGCTCTCCCACAATATGGCGCTGGGAGAGGAGGAAACAGCTTCTACACAGCTGCCTCCAGTTCAACCAATAAACTGTAGGACCTACTCCTGATTGGAGGAGAGCAGCGTACTCGGCGTGTGGGTAGCAGAGTTGGGATTGGTGGAAGAGGACTATAAAGGAGGAGAGAGACAACATGCACCAGGAACATCTATGAGGAACACCTGAGCAGCCCCCGAGAGAGCCGGCCGGCGGTGTGCCGCTCCCCCGCGGAAGTGGGGAAAAGTGGCAGGGGGCCCGCCCCTCCACGGAGGTGGAAGGGTCGGTAGCCAACCCGGGAAGAACCAGCAGCAAACCCGGGGAGGGCCGAGCAGATAAAAGAACAGCGCAGGGTCCTGTGTCGTTCCTCCACGAAGACGGGGAGCGACATAATGGTGCCGTGACTCGGATATGAAGCCTAGGCAGGGTTTAGTGTCGTTCCTCCACGAAGAGGGGGAGCGACACTCTGGGGTGGACCATGGTTTGGAAGCCAGGTCAGAGGCTGGGCCTGGCCTTGTATCGCCTGTGTTCCTGGGACCTCTTGCCTCCATTCCTGTGGATCCAAATCTGAGGGTTCTCTTCAACCTTCCCCACTCACTGGGGGTGAAGGGAGATCCGCGGTCCCCGTTACTCTGTGAAGGAATTCTTCCTGGTTTCCGTAGCCCCCCTGTGCTATGCTGAAGGTGGAGTAAGTCATCGGTGTTGAGGTCAGTGCCACTCCATGTTCAAGGACCGTCGACGCTGCTCTAACTCGTGAGCTTGTTAGAAGTGAAACTCCTCAGGCCCCATGCGAAACCTACTGAATCAGGATGTCTGAGAGTGGGCCCAGGAATCTGGTTTATTTTTAATTAATTTATTTGGGGGGGGGGAGAGAGAGAAAGAGAAAGAGAAAGAGAGAGAGAGAGAGAGAGAGATCCACTGTTTTATTCCCCAAATGCCCACAACTGGGATTGGACCAGCTGAAGCCAGAAGCCGGGCATCTAATCTGCATTTCCCATGTAGGTGGCAGGGACCCAGCTACCGAATCTATCACTGCTGACTCCTGAAGTGCCCATTAGAAGGAAGCTGGGGAGTCAGCACTGTGGCATAGTAGCTTAAGTCTTTATCTGTAGCACCGGCATCCCATGTGAGCGCCAGTTTGTGTCCTGGTTGCTCCACTTTTGATCCAGCTCCCTGCTGATGGCCTGGAAAAGCAGTAGAAAATGGCCCAAGTGCTTGGGCCCTTGCACCCATGTGGGAGACCCAGAAGCAGCTCCTGGCTCCTGGCTTCGGATCGGTGCAGCTCTGGCCATTTGAGGAGTGAACCAGTGAATGGAAGCCCTTTCCCTGTTGCTCCCTCTCTGCCTGTAACTCTGCCTCTCAAATAAATAAATAAAATCTTTAACAAAAAGAAGAAGAAGACGACGACAACAAAGAGGAAGAAGAAGAAGAAGAAGAGAGCTGGGACTTGAACCCAGGCACTCTGATATGGGATATGGGCAATTTACCCACTAGGTCAAATGCCTGTCCCAGAAGTCTACATTTTGTTTTGTTTTTGTTTTTATTTATTTTCAGTTTATTTGAAAGGCAAAGAAAGAGATACATAGAGAGATCTATCTTCCATCCACTAGTTCACTCCCCAAATGCCTCCAACAGGCAGGGCTGGGCTAGGCAGAAGCCAGGAGCCAGAACTCCATCTGGGTCTCCCTATGGGTGGCAGGGGCCCAAGCACTGGCACCCTCACCTGCTGCCTCTCAGGGCACACTTCAGCAAGAAGCTGGATGCAAAACAGAGGTACCCGGACTTGAACCAGCACTGTGATTAGGGGTGTGAATCCCCTGGAAGCAGTCTCTGCACCAGTGACGTTCAAGCATTGTCGTGGTGTCACCACATGAGCACACTCACACAATCAAACCAGTATTTTGTTAACATAGTTTGGCAGGGAAATGAAGTCTCATGACTGATTATCGGTGACCACAGTAACGCTTGTGTGGTGGCCCCAGAAGTGAAGCTTTTTTTTTTTTTTTTTTTTGGACAGGCAGAGCAGACAGTGAGAGAGAGAGAGACAGAGAGAAAGGTCTTCCTTTGCCGTTGGTTCACCCTCCAATGGCTGCTGCGGCCGGCGCACCGCGCTGATCTGAAGCCAGGAGCCAGATGCTTCCTCCTGGTCTCCCATGCGGGTGCAGGGCCCAAGCACTTGGGCCATCCTCCACTGCACTCCCTGGCCACAGCAGAGAGCTGGCCTAGAAGAGGGGCAACCGGGACAGAATTCGGCACCCCGACCGGGACCAGAACCCAGTGTGCTGGCGCCGCAGGCAGAGGATTAGCCTATTGAGCCACGGTGCTGGCCAGAAGTGAAGCTTTCTAATGAGAGCAGCCAGGTCCACATGTTCGCTCACTCTCTGGACTGATTCATTGTGTAATATATAGAAAAGCCTTACCTAGATAAGTAGGTGCACATGGAACAGGGTTTTGTCTTGTTTTGTTTGTTTGTTTGAAGATAGCATTGCGTGGAATGGGAGAGGAAGCCGGAGATGGGAGGGTTGCGGATGGGAGGGAAGTTACGGGGGGGGGGGGGGGGGGGCGGAGCCATTGTAATCCATAAGCTTTACTTTGGAAATTTATAGTTATTAAATAAAAGTTTTAAAAAAAGAAAATGTATAGCACGATAAAAGCTATGCATGGATCTCAAAATTTTTTGACCCAAATAAACTCATTTTTAATTCAAAAAAAATATATAGCATTATGGCCAGCATGGTGGTGCAGCAGGTTAAGCTGCTACCTGCAACACCAACACTCCATACAGGCACCAGTTTGAGTCCCAGCTGCTCCACTTCTCTCTCTCTCTCTCTCTCTGTCTCTCTCTCTCTCTTTTAAAGATTTATTTATTTATTTGAAAGGCAGAGTTACAGAGAGGCAGAGGCAGAGAGAAAGAGAGAGAGAGAGAGAGAGAGAGAGGTCTTCCATCCTCTCGTTCACTCCTCAGATGACTGCAATGGCCGAAGCTGTGCCCATCCAAAGCCAGGAGCCAGGAGCTTCTTCCGGGTCTCCCACATATGTGGTAGAGCCGCAAGTATTTGGGCCATCTTTAACAGCAGAGAGCTGGATTGGAAGTGGAGCAGTCAGGACTCGAACTGGCACCCAAATGGGATGCTGGCACTACAGGGAGTGACTTTACCCGCTACACCACAGTGCCAGCCCCAGCTGCTCCACCTCTGATCCAGCTCCCTGCTAATATACCTGGGAAAGCAACAGAAGATGCCCCACGTGTCTGGGCCCCTGCCACCCACAAGGGAGACCTGGCTAGAGTTCCAAGCTCCTGGTTTCAGCCTGGCTTAACCCTGGCTGTTGCAGCCATCTGGGGAGTGAACCAGTGGATAGAAGATCTCTCTCTCCTTTTCTGTTAACTCTTCCTTTCAACCAAGTAAAATAAACCTTTTCAGAGAAAAAGGTAGCTCTCCTTGCAATCTTGGGGTGCTCTTCTATTAAACAGATGGTGGGGAAGCTTTAGTCCAAGGATTCACATATGAAGAAGTGGTTCTGTGGCATTAGTATGAACACAATGACAATCTTCAGTGGGATGAAAAGTGGCACATGGGGCAGGAGTCATGGCATAGCGGGTGAAGCCACTGCCTGCAGTGCCGGCATCCCGTAAAGGTGCCTATTTGAGTTCCAGCTGCTCCACTTCTGATCCAACTCCCTCCCTGCTAACACACCTGGGAAAGCAGTGGGAGATGGCCCACATACGTCGGCCCCTGCACCTATGTGGGAGACCCAAAAGAAGCTCCTGGCTCCTGGCTTTAGTCTGGCCCAGCCCTGGCTGTTGCAGCCATATGGGGAGCGAACTAGCAGATGGAAGACCTCTCTCTCTTGCTCGGTAACTCTGCCCTTCATTTTTTTTTAAAAGATTTATTTTATTTATTTGAAAGACAGAGTTACAGAGAGAGGTAGAGATAGAGAGAGAGGTCTTCCATCTGCTGGTTCACTCCCCAGTGGGCCGCAATAGCCGGAGCTGTGCTGATCCGAAGCCAGGAGCCAGGAGCTTCTTCCAGATCTCCCATGTGGGTGCAGGGGCCCAAAGACTTGGGCCATCTTTTACTGCTTTCTCAGGCCATAGTAGAGAGCTGGATCAGAAGAGAAGCAGCCAGGACTAGAACCAGTGCCCATATGGGGTGCCTGTGCTGAAGGCCAGGGCTTTAATCCTCTGCGCTACAGTGCCAGCCCCCTGCCTTTCAAATAAAATAAATCTCCTTTTAAAAATATGGCACATGTCACATTTGATTGTGTCTTTTTTATACTGTTAAAAAAGTTTCAATGAAATTTAAGTTAAATGTTTGTGGAAACTCTTAAATCCCTTACAGCCCCTCGGGGAGAGAGACTGGGACCAGAGGGGTGCAGGCACTGGCGCAGGTCCTGTAACCTAGGGGGTGGGGCCTCCTGACTCCTGGAGTTTAGGTTTCAGGGACTCAGCCCAGCCCCTGTGTGGATTCCAAGGGCCTTGTGCGCAGGGCTGAGCCTTCCAGAGCTGCAGCTCTGTTTATCCTGTGTAAATGAATTACCCACTAGAATTCCCCTGAGGCAACCCTCATGCCAGCTGCAGGGTGCCAGGCAGGGACAGCAGTCAGGAAAGATCTCTGGGCCTCCTGGCATGGACCACCAGCTGGCACACCCGCTCTTCTGCAAATAGGGCCACTGGGGCCGGCAGGCTCATGGGATCTGCCCAGCCCTGCCTTGCCAGGCCCTGTCCCCTGGCCTGCGCCCACATTTGGCTAACAAAGGTATTATCTGGGCAGAGTGACGATGGGGAGATGGGGCAGAGAGGGGGCGGGAGTGGGAGGGGAAAGGGTGCAGAGGAACTCAGAAACCCCTTCCCCAGTGGCTACACCAGCCCCGGGGGCTGGGGGGGAACTGCCAGGGCCAGGGCCCAGGCTTGGAGAAAACAAAGCTGCCATTTCGGGGAGCTGGATCGGCCACTCGGCCAGGACTGGAACCCGGCTCGAACGCGATGCTGGCATTGCAGGCAGTGGCGTAGCCTGCTGCATTCAGCCCTGCAGGACCCAGTGACGTCCCCTCGGGTTTCCTAGCAACTTGCTGAGCTTGGGTTTTTCCAGCTCCTTTTGCAAGGCCGAATTTAATTTAAAAAAAAAAAAAAAAAAAAAAAAAAAAAAAACTGGCGTGAACACACAGGTGTGGCGGGGCCTGGTGCTTCTCATTGGTCCACTTTACTTCCTGTTAACATTAGAGACAAGTGGGTTGCTTCAACATTTGTGTCTCTCACAGAGAAACACCACAAATCCCAGAAGTCTGCACACCTCCGTAATCACCTCGCAACAGACGAGAGTATTGTTAGTGGCTTCCTGAGCATCCGTTCTCCTCTTCCTCACCAGGAGAAATGGTTGGCCATGTGCTCAGTCTCCCCGATTTGTAGGAACAGCCGCTCCACCAGGTCCACCAGGCTAAGGAAAGTCCTTAGCCAGAGTCCTTGGGTGGCACCTCTGATGAAAATGCACACACTCAGATCCTATGGGAACATTGCACCCACCTTTATCTGTTTTCTTGGTCAGAATGTGGACACAACGGTTGGAGCCAGAGCAGCCACTTTGGCAACCATGGGGAGGAAATCCCCATTGTAAGGGTGGTGAAGCCAGCAGACTCATAGAATGGCAAATGCCCCACAGAGCACTCCGGCCTCGGAATCAACCCTTGGGCTTCGGATCTGGCTAAAAGGCCCATGGGAGCCTCACAGGCATGGAAAGCCATGACATGGTGGCAAAAACAACCTAAATGAAAGATCCTGGTGAACAAGACCCCAGCGGAAGGAACAGGCCATCAAGGAGGGAGGCGCCTTTCTCCAAAGGGAGGAAGGAACCTCCACTGTGATATGGCCTTGACTAAACAAGTTCAGAGTTGGTGAACTCAAGGGCTTCCATAGCCTAGACAGCTCATGGCAAGAGCCTTGGGTGATTGCTGACGTCATGAATAAGAGTGCCAATTGTTGAATCAACAACGGGAGTCACTAGGTACATGCTCCCCACGTAGGATCTCTGTCCTTAATGTGTTTTACTATGAAACTTAAAGACAACACTACTAGTCGAACAATACCCTATACCTTGTGCGGTTGTGTGAGGGCAGCCTGTTGAAATCCTTGCTTAGTGTATACTAAGTTGATCTTCTGTATATGAAGGTGATTGAAAATGAAACTCGATGAAGGGCGGGATGGGAGAGGGAGTGGGAGAGGGGAGGGCCATGGGAGGGAGGGAGGTTGTGGGGGGAAGCCACAAAAATACAAAAGCTCCAAGGGGCAATGGGTCCTTGCTCCACCTCGACCACTTGTAACAGCCTTGGCTGCCTGCCTCAAAATCTCTTCTCAGCAGAGGAAATTAAAATCTATTTAGGAGCCGGCAGTGTGGTACAGTGGGTTAAACTGCCACCCGCCATGCCAGCATCCCATATGGGCATCAGTTTACATCCCAGCTGCTCCAGTTCTGATCCAGCTCCCTGCTAATGCACCTGGGAAAGCAGCAGAAGATGGCCCAAGTGCTGGGTCCCTACCACCCATGTGGGAGACCTGGAAAGATTTCCTGGCTCCTGGTTTTGGCCTAACCCAGCTCCAGCCATTGTGGCCATTTGAAGGAGTGAACCAACAGATGGACTACCCACCCCACTCCATCCCACCCCGCCCCCTAGAACCCTGCCTTTCAAATAAATCAATATTTTTTTTAAAAGTAAAATAAAATATATTTGATTAAGATTTATATTTAGAGGCCAGTTGCTGTGGCACAGCCGGTTAAAGCCACAATGGATGCAATGCTGGCATCCCATATGGGCACTGGTTCAAGTCCCAGCTGCTCTATTTCTGATCCAGCTCTCTGCTATGGCCTGGGAAATCAGTTGAAGATGACCCAAGTGCTTGGACCCCTGCGCCCTCATAGGAGACCTAGAGGAAGCTCCTGGCTCCTGGCTTCCGATCAGCTCAGCTCTGGCCATTGTGGCCATTTGGAGAGTGAACCAGTAGATGGAAAACCTCTCTCTCTCTCTCCCTCTCTCTGAAACTTTGACTTTCAAATAAATAAAATAAATCTTTTTTTTTTTTAAAGAGAAAGATTTGTATTTAGGTTTCTCTTAAATGCCCTCCATGCAGTTCTAACCAATATAAAATTCCAAAACACAAATGTGACACCATCATTTTAAGCCCAGGAATGCTCCAACTGGTAGACAGACAAGACTCCCTTCTCATTTTGTAGCATGAGGGCCTGGAGGCAGCGGGAAAGTGTGAAGTGAGTAAGCTCCCCCTTGCTGAGTCAGTTCCACGCGGCCCCCGACCCACTGAATGTCTCTGCGGCTGGCCCCGGGCCCTACTTCCTCCTCTGTGACGCACTCTCCTCCCCTACCTCCCGGGCACTTCTTTCCCCTCCACTTCTAGCCCACGTCCTGTAGGACTCTCCTCTCCTTCCCACGCAGTAAGTGCAGGTGTCCCCAAGGTTTCCCACACCCCTTTGGGAAGCGGTCTGTGTCTGTCCCTGGCGTTCACCATCAGTTAGAGTTAGACGCCCCAGGCTGTGTCTCCAGCCCCGCACACCCCACCTAGTGCTCTCTTCATAATCCTGACCTCTCACCATCACTTCTTTTCTCTTTGTCCCTCTCCAATTCCTAAAAATCAGTTCTTGCAAAAATACTTAGGTGACAGGCCAGCACTTGCCTCCACGCAGAATTCGATTGGTGAGGTGGGGGCTTGAGCTAGAGTCAAGACAGTGTGGGGATGACTGCACCCCATGGTGGGTGCCAGGGTTTGAGTCCCAGCTCTCCTCCTCATTCCCGTTTCCTGCTAATGTGCACTCGGGGAGACAGGTGGTGATAGCTCCTGCCACCCCTGGGGGGACCTACCTTCAGCCTGACCCAACCCTGCATATTGTGGGCATTTGGGGAGTTAGCCTACAATTAGGTTTTCTCTCTCTCTCTTTCAAAGAAATAAAATAAGTAAATTTTTTAATGAAATGAAAATTTAAAAATAGATTTAAATGAATTAAAAATGTATTATATTGATTAAAATAAAATTTAAAAATTAGGCCAGCGCCGCGGCTCACTAGGCTAATCCTCCACCTGCAGCTCTGGTACTCCGGGTTCTAGTCCCAGTTCAGGTGCCAGATTCTTTCCCGGTTGCTCCTCTTCCAGTCCAGCTCTCTGCTGTGGCCCGGGAAGACAGTGGAGGATGACCCGAGTGCTTGGGCCCTGCACCCGCATGGGAGACCAGGAGGAAGCACCTGGCTCCTGGCTTTGGATCCTCGCAGCGCGCTGGAAGTAGCGGCCATTTTGGGGGTGAACCAACGGAAGGAAGACCTTTCTCTCTGTCTCTCTCTCTCTCACTGTCTAACTCTGCCTGTCAAAAAAATTTTTTAATTAAATTAAAAATAAAAAGAACAGGATTGGTGAGTGAGCGCTCAGGCTCTGTGAACAGCAAATCTCCAAACCCAAGTGCAGTGTAAGAGAGGCAGCCTGCCCTTGGGACAGCCAATCCCTACACTTGTCCTCAGATTCCCACCCTTGCTTTGCATGAATTACTCTTCCTTTCACTCCTGTGTCTTCAACAACACAGTCCACACACACACACACACACACACGCACGCAATGTTAGCTCTGCATATCAGCAGGTTCCACACCCATGGATTCAACAGTCACGGACTGAGGTTAGGGAAAACAACTGTCTCTGTACTACACGTATACAGACTTTTTCTTGTCATTCCTTAAACGATACACAACATATTAGCTATCTACTCAACATTTACAGTATTAGGCACTGTAGGGGCTCTAGAGGTGATTTAAACTGTACAGGAGGATGCGTGTAGGTTATTCACAAATACCAAGCCCTTTTGTATCAGCCACGTGGGCATCTGCAGGTTCTGGCATCTGCAGGGGGCCTGCAGCCAGTGCCCCGGAGATAGCCAGGGAGCTCTGTGCCAGTTCTCTCTCTTCCACATTTAAGCATCCTAAAAGCCTCTTCCAGTTGGGAAAACGCACGCCGCGGATTGATCGTGCTATACATTTTGCATGAGGCCGGAGCTCTGTGCTGCTCCCGATGCATCCTGCACATCTGACAAAGCCCTGGGCCCTCCGGGGGTGGCAGGCCCATTAGTGCATTGCCTTTTCGCTGAAACCTTAAGCGTCTGTGATGCTTTTTTTTTATGCTGAGATCTCCTTTAGTTACCCCGCCCCAGGACTCCCCCTCCCCACCTTGGTGGATAAGCATTGTTCTCTGATGCCTGGCGTGTGCAACCTTGCACTGGCTGCATGGGTTAAGGGGCGGGACTGAGCCCCCCCCCCCCCCCAGCCAGTGCTGGCCCCAGCACCCTTTCTTCCGCCCATCTGAGTTCTTGAATGTGAGTGTCCAAGTTAGGGTGGCTCCAATCACCATCAGTTAGATGTCTATTTAACTGTGTGCTCTATGTCAGAACCAGAGCACATCCTTGGTGCAACAGTCGCAAAGATTTGGAAAACAGAAAACTGTATAAAATTTCTTCCATTTTCTGAATATAAATGCTCATTAGTATTTTTCTTTTTTTAGGAATTCATTTTATCTCTTTGAAAGGCAGAGTAACAGAGACAGAAGGAGACACACCGAGAGAAAGAGATTTCCTCCCTAAATGGCTGCAACAGCCGGGGCTGGGCCTGGCCAAAGCCAGGAGCCTGAAATTCCAATCTAGTCTCCCACGCCGGTGGCAGGGATCCAAGCACTCGGGCCATCTTTTGCTGCTTTCTCAGGCACATTAGCAGGCAGCTGGGTTGGAAGCAGAGTAGTTGGAATTTGAACCTGCACTTTGATATGTGTTGCAGGTAACAGCTTAACCCAGTGTGCCACAAAGCTGACCCCTCGTTAACATTTTTCAAATCCATCCCTGGGAATTAAAGGATTGATTCTCTCCCTTGAATCCTCCCAGGGCGATCGGATATGTTTCCCTTGTCTGGAAAGTGAGTCACAGCAGAGCTGGCATCCACAGGCTGTGAGCAGTGTGAAACTCACCATCTGAGGAGTGCTTCATTCAGGTGATCTTCCAGAAGCTTCCAAATGGGTAGGTGGGTTGGGCGTTGGCCAAGCCACAGGGTTTTTGAAGAATGCAGCATGACCTCAGTTTTCCAGGGATTGTCTTCAAGTCTCATCTGCAAACTAGAAACCCTTGGAAGCGTTGAGCCCTCCTAACATCTGATATGACTACACAGCGTCCACACACGGCTCGCCTAGGCCGGAGGCTGATGGAATCACAGCAGCAGGCTCCCAGCTTCCGGGGAAACTTCTTAGACGTTGGTCCCTGAAGTTGGCTCTAAGAAGTTTTCCGAAATGGTAGTGCTCTTGCCCTGACTTCTCACCGACACTCTGCCAGATCTCCTGGGCACTGTTCCCACCCTCGCAGGATGCCAACTCCATAGTCCTAGCAAACCCTGGCTGAGCTGTTCTGGGAATGTCTTTAATTGTCCTGGAAGTAAAAACAGAGGTCTGAGAAAGCAATTAGCTGAGAAAGGCACCCAGAGAGGCGCCGCTGAAGACCCCTGCAGCTGTCACAGAGGGAGGCGACAGCTCTGGACAGCACGCCTGCTCTTCCACGTCTCAGGGGACAGCGTGCATGTGTGTACGTCTGTGTGTTTGCCCAGGTGTGAGCATGAGTCTTGCTGATAGCCAGTGATTTTGTCTTCGAGGGGTGTCCTGTGTGCATAACCTTGGCATGTGTGTGTCCACGTTTGAACGCACATCCGTGTCGGGTTGCATAGGTTAGCTAGACCTTTTCCTGTGCAGCTGTGGTTGTTAGCAGACAACAAAAGCTCCTTGCCTCCTTTCCTTGCTTCTCATCCCGCCTCGTCCCCCTGGTCCTCGCAGGCAGCTCGCCTCAGCCAGGCACCACCTCACTCTTCTAGTTAAATGGCCAAAGCCCACTTTTGCTTTGACTCCAGCTGTGGGCTTGACAAAGATCTTCGGCTGAGGTTGAACCGTAAGAAACCCCGTTGGTTCTAGCACTCCATAGCGCTGTGTCCTAGGTGAAACTTCCTTGGAGCATAAGGAAAGAAAGAGAGAGAGAGAGAGACAGAGAGAAAAAAAAAAAACCCACATGGATCTCTTTTGCTACATGAACGGATGTGACATTCAAACCCAGAGTTAAGTGGAATTTCTTGAACATTGGTAAGCTTGTGCAATGACCTATGTAGTCAAAGCCCCTAAAGTTTTCTGATTAATTAGTTGCATGGAGTAACTTCCATGCTCTACAAAAAGCAAAAGAAAGAAAGACCTGAAACACTTTGCAGTGCTGGCTCCCTGCTGAGACTGACTAAATTCTGGTGAGGTTTTATTTTCCTCTGATGGTCTTTGTGAGGAGCTGCCGGCCACGGAGGATTTTGCAAACAGAAATCCGAGGGAGGGAATGATTCCGAGCCAAACACAGCATTGACTAAAAGGCTGCCTGGCGGGGTCAGCACGGGCACAGAGGGCGGCATTGATGGAGCTGAACAACGCACAGGGTGAGAGAGATCCCTAAAGCCGGCAAGGCAGACGCCACAGCCGGCTTCGAAAGTGACAGGCACCCTGCAAATAGGAGGCAGCAAGCGGAACTGTCTAGAGCTGAAGGAGCGAGAGTGTGTGGGAACAGGAGGGTAGTAGCTGAGGGGTGGAACATTCCAGAAGAGGGGTGGGGAGGGAGGGGTTTTGGCAGAACCACAGGTCCTGTCCCAGCCCTGCTGGTTTGGATGAGAAGCGGATTTTCTGTATACGCTGGTGGGAGAAGCAAGGCAGAAGAGAAACAGCAGCTGAGACAGGTTTCTGACCTGGCTCCGGTTCAGCGCAGTCGGCGGTGCAGCGCTGAGGTGGGGGTGGGGCTGCCCAGTGGTTCCAGCCAGGGTGGAAAGGGGGAAGCCAGTAGGCCCAGGAGGTGGTTCTTCTTCCTGCCTGCCACGCTGAGGGCTTTCTCTTCCTTTGCCACGTAACAGATCCCCCAGGAATCTCGTGATGCAGGTAACAGCGTGACCCTGGTGAGAAATGGCTGGCGTCAGGTTCCCCCAGGACGATTTCCGGTATATCCAGCGAGGGGCCCCTGCCCACTCCCCCGCCGAGCTCGGGAGCCGAGCCTGGAAGGGAAAACAAGGCTGATTCATGTTTGTGATTAACTTCTCACCCAATGCTGTAATCCCATACGCAGCACCCGCCCGGGCTGTCAGAGCCGCTCAGAGGCGGCCCCGCATCGGCCGACCTGCGCGCCCACCTCCCTGTGGATGCCACCTCCTTCGGGGCACTGCTTTCTGCCTCCGCCATCGGATCTTTCCCTCTCTGTGACATCCCCCACCCCCACCCCGCATTTAATTGGCGCCTCTCCCATAGCACCGGGCTCTTCTTCATTGGGAGTGGTTGATGAATCGCTGGAAACTGGCAACCGCCGTCTCCTCGGTGAACCTTCTCAGGCGCCAACGCCCAAGGCTGGGCACAAGGTTAGGGCCCAGCGAGTGGCAGGCAAATGAAGAGATGGCCTCCTGAGCAGCTGCCCCGGGCAGCAGTGCGGATGCGACCTCCCTCGGCTTTTCTCCACAGTAATCCCAGCCCCTTGTTATGATAAACTACTTGCTCCTTGCTAGGCAGTACATTCAGGAGCTGGCCGGCCGCCAAGGGCAACACGGGAGCGGTGGCAGGACCATTGAAATAAATTAATGGCCTATGATAAATACAGGGAAAACAGTGCCAGTTAATGAGCTCCTACACCAACCAGAATCACATGTCATTTAAGAGGAGGGGGAGTTTTTACATGAACGTCTATGATTTGAAGCAATAGGGTTGATTAAAGAAAAACACAAGTTAATTCACTAGCTTTTTAGCCCAGTAAACACCAGCCCTTCCAAGCTGGTATCAAAACCTTGGGAAGTGGCGATGGTCGAAAATAATCCTATTATTCATTGTGGAGGGCTTCAGGGCAGCCCAGGAGGCAAATTAGATCCGTCGCTTGATAATTATGCTTTTTAATTTCAATTTCCAAGTGGTATCACCCAACTGATTCACCGCGCTCAGCTCTGAATGATTTTTTGACAGTTTTCAAAAATGAAATCCACTCTCAACAATGCAAATCTTTACTCCCTGGGTGTGCAAAAGGAGGTGCATGCAAAGCGTGGGGGGCAAAACTGCTCTGGGCGAGAAAACTGTCCCCGCCAGCCTCACAGGTGAGCTCTGCAGAGACGCAGGTCCTGATTTCTTTGTTTGAAGATCCGTCACCTCGTTTTAGAATCAGCGCCCGTTCTTAACTCATTCTGTGCACTGTCATCAGGTTTGGTTTGCACAAAATAGTTGACCCGAATCAAGGAATTTAAACTTTGAATACCAGACCAGCTATGACATTAGGATCAGTGGGAGCCTCCGCAAGTCGATGTGAAAACGTGAGCAGCCCACACGGGGCGCCCCCCAGCTGGCCACCCTGCGGGAGGCACAGGCAGCAAAGTCACGCTGCTAGCCTGGCCTGCGGCCCTGCGGCCTGATTTCAAGGGGACAGACTGTGCAGGCACGACTTTGCCAAGCCCCAGCAGTAAGTGGCTCACTGAGAGGCCTGGTGTCCTCCGTGCGGGGGTGAGGGCCTGGAGCAGAAGGCCACAACCGACTTCCAGATGAGAGCTGACACACTCCCTGCACCCAAACGGCCAAGGCCTGGCCAGCACAGGCTGAGCTCTGCTCTGTCCCGCCCTGGGAAAGGAATGCCAGCTCCCCGGCGCTTAATGCATGTGTCCCTGGAGGTCCATCCCTTTCCCCCCTCTCCCGCCCTCTCCCTCTGAAGACGTGGATCTGCGACACTACAGATCCACGTCCCCTGCCCCCTCCAAAGGCAGTGGGATTGGCCGCTCCCAGTTCTCCAGCTGTCCTGACTGCCTCTGGCCTCTTACAGCTGCCCTCTGTCACCTGTGATTTCTGGTGTCCCCTTCCCAAACTGAAGGCAGGACCAGAAAGGCCTTGTTCAGGGACTTCTCATCTTTCATTATTGAAGAACACACACGTGGGCACACATACATGTGCATCACCCCACACACAAGCCCGCATGTGCAGGACACACACTCTTTGGGGGAAAGCGCCTGCTACTTTTCTTCCCTTCTTACAGAAGATAAACCCACACAGAACTGCAGACAGGGGAAGATTACGAGATCTCCAGGTCACGGTCTACACCGGAAAGCAACCTTGGCCATGAAACCCATGGCGGGAGAATAATCGGAGCAAACGTTTTTTAATGTCCAGGTGACCTCCAACTACACTGGAACGTCACCAGCTAAGTGGCAGGCTGGAATCCTGCTGCCCACTGGTCTCCACGAATGTCACTGAGATCCTCACCCTGGTCCTGGCTGGGGCCTAGCAGGCTGGTGGCAAGTGGGTGAGCATGTGACCCAACAGGAACACTAAGCCACTTGCGATGGGTACAGGTTTATAGATGCTGAACCCAAACCACCTGGCTTTGAATCTTGGCCACAGCAATTACTAACACTGTGACTTTGGAACGTAAGCATTTTGTGCCTTCCTTTCCTCTCTGTAGAAAGCTACCATGCAGGTGGGGTTACTGCGAGGACCCATGGCTGAACACATCTGCAGGCTTGGAAGCTTGGAACAGTGTTGGCCACACGCATTGTGCTAGGTGAGGGCTAGCCGGCATTACCTGGCAAGATGTGTGTCAAGTCATACCCAAGGAGTGCCGGCACTGTGGCCTAGTGGGCTAAGCCTCTGCCTGTGGCACTGGCATCCCATATGGGTGCTGGTTTGAGTCCCAGCTGCCCCACTTCCCATCCGTCTCTCTGCCTTGTCCTGGGAATACAGAAGGAGATAGCCCAGGTGCTTGGGCCCCTGCACTCTCATGGCTACTCCCAGGTAGCTACCAGCTGCTGGCTCCTGGCTTCAGATCGGTGCAGATCCGGCTGTTGCAGCCATCTGGGGAGTGAACCAGTGGATGGAAGACCTCTCTGTTTCTCTGTCTGTAACTCTGCCTCTCAAATAAATGAAACCTTAAAAAATCCAATAAATGAAAAATAAAAAATGTCATACCCGGTAAAGACAAGGCCACATGTGAGGATATACAGAGAGCATTTCAGGACTAGAGAAAGGGATCAGTAGGGACGAAGTAGTCAGAATGGACTTCTAGGGAGCAGTGGGACCTGAGTCAGGACCTTGAGGGGTGGGCATGGGCTACCCCCATCTTTTTCCTCTAATTGCCCATGACTGTGGGGCTACTGCAGAGGGAGGGACAGAGAGAGAGGTCTTCTATCCACTTATTCACTCCCTAGATAGCCACAATGGCCAGAGCTGGACCTATCTGAAGCCAGGAGCCAGGAACTTCCTCCAGGTCTCCCACATGGGTGCAAAGACCCAAGCACTTGGGCCATCTACTATTACTGCTTTCCCAGCCATAGCAGAGAGCTGGTTTGGAGAGAAGCAGCTGGGACTGGAACTGGTGCCATATGGGATGCCGGTGCTGCAGACAGAGGCTTAGCCCACTACACCCACAGTGCTGGCACACTCACCCCCCGCACACACACACACCCACACACCCTGGCCTCTTTTCCCAAGCCCACAAAGTCCGAGCTCTGCCCACCTTGCACTCTGCCTCTGCACCTGGTCTTCCAGTTTCACATTCACTCCTGGTCTTGCTCAGGATCAAGTGAGAGATGTCAGGTCAGCTCAACACAGTTCAGAGCAGGCCAGCTCTGAGTGGGACGCTGGGGCTACAAAGCTGAGTTTCAAGCAACATCAAATATCACCCTCCGGAAGCTCCTTGGTCATGGTGATGGACAAGGAGGCAGTTTGATAACTCAACGTGCTGAGAGTGGTTGTGAGGGGCGTGCAGAGGAGGGCGTGGCCTAGAGATAGCGAGGGAGTGGATCCTCCAGGGAGATGAGAACAGCAAAACTAGGGGCCACCACGTGGGAGGTAGAGGACAGGAGGAGGCGCCTGCAGTTTGGTTTGTTCCCAGCCTTTGCTGGGAGCACTCAATGGTGCTTTCCTTTTGACTCCTTTGCCTTGAGCCACTCCCAGAGCTCACCAGGAGCCACTGGGCTGGCAGCGGGTGCCTGGAGCAGTGTCTCGGGTCCCCTGGTGGGCTTGCTCCAGACTGTGCAGGGGAAAGAAAGGGATCAGTGGGGACAAAGGGGGTGGGGGCACTCCAGGCGGCAGACCCACCTCAAGCAGAGATGGCAGTGTCATGTGCGCAGTGCCAAACCTAAAAGCCACACTGTCCCCATCGTGTGGCTGTCACCCAGAGCGAGTTGCTTTGCTTCTCATAGATCTTGACTTCAAAACAGGCAGAATAAAGCTTAGTTATAGGGATTATGAGGATTGAGCAAGGTGCGTAAGGAACCCCAGCCGGCACCTACTATGTGCATGGCTGGAAGGGATTGTGCCATCCCAATACTGAACACTTGGCTGGCCTAGCAAGAGGGAATGGAAACCGCCTGTGCTGAGGTGGCTTTTACAGAGAGGCCAGCGAGTGCATTGCTCTTTCCCCCTCAAGAGCCCAGCCAGGCTGCAACTGTGGAGACTTTCCCAGAGGGTGGCCCTGAGCTGGGAGGGCTGGCCCTGGCTGGAGACCATGCATCCCACTCAGAGGAAAGAGGTGCCAGTTAAGGCTGCTTGTAGGAGGGTCTGGGGAAGTGACACCTGCCTGGGAGACTGCATGAAGGCCTCAAGCCATTCCAGGTGGGTTGTGGGGCAGCCACTGCACACAGCACATTAGTTGCTGAAGCTGCCCATCAGGGGTGTACTTGACCAATAAGTGGTGGAGTGGGATACAGTGCAGATCTAGCCGAGTGTGCCTGTTTCATGTGTCAACTTGATTGGACTAGGGGATGCCCAAATGGCTGCTCCCACATTGTCTTGGTGGGCGTTTCTAGAAGAGATCAGCATTGAAATTGTAGCCTGAGGAGGGGACCCGTCCCCAGCCTGTGCCCTTGGATGGCTCCGGGTGAAAAGCCCCCTGTCCAACACCAGCCCCACTCTGCACACTGGCCCTGCCACTCCGGCTTGAGTCAGCCTTGTCAGGGGTGCAGAAATCACTCCCGAAAACTTCCCAAGGAGAGGAGAGAAACAGAAAGAACACAAATGTTGTTTTCATCGAGCTTGTGGCATAATGCCCAGTGTTTCTCAACTTTTTGCTGCGTAGATTCAGAAAATAAGTGACTCCTCCTATCAGTCAGAGTGTGAGGAAACCGGATTCCGACAGGGCTGGTTGGAGTGGAAACTGACGCGACCCCATGAAAGGTGTGTGGCAGCGTCAATCACAGCCAATCACAGCCTCCCATTCCGACAGATGAACCCCTGATGAAGCAACCCTGCTTTCAATAATTTATCCTACTGGGGCCTGCACTGTGGCACAGCTGGTAAAGGTGTGTGTTCGATGCCAGCATTCCATGGGAGTGCCGGTTTGAGTCCTAGCTGTTCCATTTCTGATCCAGCTCCCTGAGAATGCACCTGGGAAAGCAGTGGAAGATGGCCCAAGTGCCGGGGTCCCTGCACCCATGTGGGAGACCCTAATGAAGCTCCTGCTCCTGGCTTCGACCTGGCCCTGGCTCAGCCCTGGCAGTTATAGCCGATTGAGAAATGAACCAGCTGATGGAAGATTCTCCTCTCTTTGTGTCTCTGTCTGTGTGCGTGTGTCTCTTTCTGTCTCCCTCTTTCTCTCTGTAACTCTGCCTTTCAAATAAATAAAATAAATCTTTAAGAAAAGAATTTATCCTACAGACATTCTCACTTATGTCAAACCGCAAATGTACAATGTTAACTTTTCATTGCAAAATTATTTGCAAAAGATTGTAAACAACGTGCTTGTCCATCAGTGGGGCACTTGGGCATGATGACGTAGAACACAGTGCAGATCTCTAGGCGTGTGTATGTGTGCATGCGATGGTTAGTTTCAGTTGTCAACTTGACTGAGCTAAGGGCTGCCCACATGGCTGGTCTGCCCTTGTTTCTGGGTGCGTCTGGGAAACATCAGCATTTGAAATTGTAGGCTGAGCAAAGAAGATCAGGTTCCCCGGCGTGGATGGGCATTACCCACGCTGCTAAAGGCCGAGACAAAGGAAGGCCCAAAGAGAAAGGCAGAGGAAGGACCGGGCTGCTCTCTCTGCACAGTCCTAGTGCAAAAGCCCGAGCCCCGGGAGCGCAGGTATTCAGGGCTCGGGCTTTTGCGCTAGGACTGGAGCTGTGCCACCAGCTTTCCTGGGTCTCCAGCATGGCAGGCTGGGGGGCTTCTCTGCATGTGCACTCGTGTGAGTCAGTGCCCCACAGTAAGTCTCTTACGTATGTATGCCATTGTTTCTGCTTCTCTGGGGAATGCAGACTAGCACAGTGCACATGTGTGTTTACATTCTATGTACGTAAATATCTCTAAGGAATGCTAAGTCAGAAACGAGGCTGCTGAATAGCGTGGCTAGGGTGTTACCACTTATGTGTTTGAACAATCTGGAAAGAGGTACAAGAAGCAAATGACACTGGTGGCTGGAGGACAAGGACAGAGGGAGATTCTCCACTTAACTTTCATAATGCTGTTTGAATTTTGAGCCATGTGAATGTGTAACCCATATAAAATCAGGCAAAAAAAAAATAGTTGGCTTGGGGCTGGCATTGTGGCATGGCAGGTTAAGCCTCCACCTGCAATGCCAGCATCCCATATGGACACTAGTTCAAGACCTGGCTGCTCCTCTTCCAATCCAGCTCTCTGCTATGGCCTGGGAAAGCAGTGGGAAATGGCCCAAATGCTTGGGCCCCTGTACCTGTGTGGGAGACTTGAATAAACTCCTGGCTCCTGGCTCCTGGCTTTGGCCTGGCCCAGCCCTGGCTATTGTAGCTATTTGGCAAGTGAACCAGTGAGTGGAAGACTCTGTATGTGTGTGTGTGTCTATCTCTCCTCTTTCTTTTTTTTTTTTTTTTACTACTTGGATTTCCTTTCTAATGGTCACTAACTTTTTTTTTTAATATTTATTTATCCACTTGAAAGGCAGAGTTACAGAGAGGCAGAGGCAGACAGACAGAGAGAGAGTTCTTCCATCTGCTAGTTTACTCCCCAAATGGCTGCAATGGCTGGAGCTGCGCCAATCCAAAGCCAGGAGCTTCTTCCAGGTCTCCCATGTGGATGCAGGGACCCAAGGACTTGGGCCATCTTCTGCTGCTTCCCCAGGCCATAGCAGAGAGCTGGATTAGAAGTAGAGCTGCCGGGACTCAAACCAGCACCCATATGGGATGCTGGCACTGCAGGTGGCAGCTTTACCTGCTATGCCACAGTGCCAGCCCCTGTCCTCCTCTTTCTGTAATGCTGCTTTTCAAATATAAAAAATAAATTTTAAAAAAGAAAAAAAATTGTTTTCTTAAAAATGAATATCGCTGGGACAGATGTTTGGTGCAATGTATCACACAGGACACTCGAATCCCATATGGGAGTGCTTTGTTCAAGTCCCCACTGCTCTGCTTCTGATCAAACCGCCTGCTAATGTGCATCCCAGGAGACAGCAGGTAAAGGCTCAAGTATTTGGGTCCCTGCTTCCTGGAACCCAGGCTCCTGGGTTCATCCTGGCTGTTGTAGGCATTTGAGAATGAGTCAGCTGATGGAAGATCTCTCTCAATTTGTGTGTATGTGTATGTGTGAGTGTGCCATTCAAATTTAAAATAAATGATTTTTCACCTGCAAAGAGAAGAATTCTGATGTGTGCTGCAACCTGGATGAACCCTGAGGGCATTAAGTTAAGTGAAAGTTAGCTAGCTGCAAAAGGACAAATACTGTATGATTCCACTTGTATGAGGCATCTAAAGTAGTCAGATTCATGGAGAAAGAGTGATGGCTGCCAAGGGTTTGAGAGGAGGGGCAATGGAGACTGATTGATTGATTGATTGATTGGAGAAGGAGTGACGGAGGGCAAGAGGGAGAGAAGAAAAAGAGATTGAGAAAGAGAGAGAGAGAGGGAGAGAGAGAGAGAGAGAGAGAGAGAGATCTTCCTTCTGCTGCTTTACTCCCCAAATGTCTACAACTGCCAGGGCTGGGCCGGGCTAGAGCAAGAAGCCAGGAACTGACTTTGGGCCTCCCACATGGGTGGCAGGATCTCCCAGGGTGCGCCGTAGCGGGAAGCCAGAACTGGGAGCAGAGCTGAAATTTCAGTCCAGGCACTCTGATATGGGATGCTGGCATCCCAGTGCCATCTGAATCACAAATACCAGGCCTGGGAGTTATTGTTGAGTGGGCATAGAGCAAGATCAAAATAATTCTGGAGACTGGTTGCCCAGTGTGAATGAAAATAATTAAGATGGTAGCTTTTATGCTACCTGTATTTTACTACAATTTAAGCATTTTTTTTTTTTTTTTTTGACAGGCAGAGTGGACAGTGAGAGAGAGAGACAGAGAGAAAGGTATTCCTTTGCCGTTGGTTCACCCTCCAATGGCCGCCGCGGCCGGCGCGCTGCAGCCGGCGCACCGCGCTGATCCAATGGCAGGAGCCAGGAGCCAGGTGCTTTTTCCTGGTCTCCCATGGGGTGCAGGGCCCAAGCACCTGGGCCATCCTCCACTGCACTCCCTGGCCACAGCAGAGGGCTGGCCTGGAAGAGGAGCAACCGGGACAGAATCCGGCGCCCCGACCGGGACTAGAACCCGGTGTGCCGGCGCCGCTAGGCGGAGGATTAGCCTAGTGAGCCGCGATGCCGGCCTCAATTTAAGCATTTTTTAAAAAAATTCTCCATTTCAGAAGCACCCTTGGTTGGAGTGATGCTGCCCGTCGCCCCTGACAGCTCTGAGTGCGCAGCTGCGAGTGCATTGTGGTGGAGAACCTAGGGCTGAGTCTCCTGCCTGGCCCTTCCCTGGGCTGCAGCAAATCCCCGAGTATCGAGTATCGGATCACTCTCTGCTTTGGTTCTGTAATCTGAATGTAGGAACACGATTTCCGGACCGAGATACCGTAATTGGATTGTTGCACTTGCACATTTCCCAGCACAGAGATAACATCAGCCCTCAGGAATGGCCCGAGTCCATCTGGGACCTTCCCCTGCCCGGCTTGGCGGAGGCTGCTGAGTCAGTTTCAAAAGCGGTGACCCCTTTGCCTGCTGGGCCAGCCCCTCCCTCCCCAATTCCACCCCCCACCCCGGTGGTGGGGGAAACAGACAGCAGAAATCCCAGAACCCAGATGATGCCCTGGGCCCTGAAATGAAGCTGCGGGGGCAGTGTTCTGAGCGCCGCCCGCTGAGAAGGTGGAGCAGGGGTGGGCAAGATGCAAGCAGCAGGCCCATTTGTGCTCTTTCTCCAGGCCTTGCCAAATGCAATATCCTGCCCCAGACTGCAAACACACGCCACCCCTCGGGGGAGGGAAAGGAGAGACCCGCCGTTACTGCACCTGAAATGCACATTGTCTTCACAGACAGCCGGCTCAGTCCCTGATCAGTGCCCAGGGGAGCTGTCAGGGGGGTCTCCATGTCCCTCATTCAGAGCCCCTGAGCCGGGAGCCCTCTGTCCCCAGGGCTGAGACTGGTGAGTGAGCCCAGGGTTCTCCCCTCCCTTGCCTTCCACCGAGCTGGGCAGGGCTCCTCACAGCTCTCCCTGCTCTCTCTCCTCAAGCACCAGGTCTGAATTCCATCCCTGGCCTTCCTAGGCCCATTAGGATCCAGCTCTGCCTTTTCTTCCTGAAGCTTCTCCCACCCTGGGCAGCTACTCTCACTCCTGTGCCAGTCCCCAGGCATTGGGTGGCCCCTGAATCCTCCCTTGGGTCTTTCCTCTCTCTCTCTCTCTCTCTCTCTCTCTCTCTCCCTTTCTCTCTGTAACTCTGCCTTTCAAATACATAAAATAAATAAAATGCTTTAAAAAAAACTGTAATCAACCAAAATCATTTCTTGGTTGTGGTTGTTGCCTAAATTACGTGGCTAACTTCTTCACTTCTCTTCTCCCTATGCATGGAGCCAGAAGACCTTCCAGCCCGAGACTAACAGAGTATTTTCTTTCTGTCTCATAGTTCCTGCACGTTTGCCACCTGTCTCAACAGCTATAGCTGCTTTCCTGGCAGGTACTGTTCACCACAAGGAAGGCAGATAAAGGAGGTGCACAATTAACATAAAACAAATAAATAAACAAAACAGCCAGCCACCAGACAAAGCAGGAAGTCTCCCTGTGGAAGAGCGGATGTGGGGTTAGAACCAGGCGATAACCACGGGAAAGCAGTGAAAGTGAACCAAGACGCCCAGCCCTAGTTATTATCACTGCCACCCTCTCCTGTGGCTTTGAAGGTTTCTTTATGTCTGAAATTCAGTGTCAGCTTACGGGACTATGAGACAGTCAGGGTGGAAACAGGGAGGGGAGGTGTAGACTTTGGGATTAGCTGGATGTGGGGATGGGATGTAGGAGAAGGCAAAGGGGCTCCCAGGAGACTCTGATGTCACTGCAGAGGGGGCCCGAGAAGTGGGGGGACAGTCACAGAGGAAGGGGAGGTGACAAATTCCACCCGAGCACGTGTTCACCACACTCAGCCACACCAACCACCTTTGGTTTGCTCCTGAACCACACGCCCTCCTCTCTGAGTTCTTTCTGGAATATTCTTCTCCCTGATCCTCTCGTGGCTGGCTCAGCAACAGTGTTAGCTCTTCAGCAAGGCCTTCCTTGCTGACACGTGCCCTGTCTGCTCACCCATACTGCCCTCTCGGAGCTTGGGGCAGGATGCTGGGCAGAGGGGAGGTGCCTGGGGGAGCCTCGGAGAGCCACGGCTCACAGTGGGAAGCTGGGGTCCCCAGCCCAGAAAAGGGAGTATGAGTCTGGAGTGTGACCCCTGAAGCCAGGATAGGCACAAACAATCCATGACCACTCTGGGGAGGCCGATGTAAACCACTGGTTCTCCCTAAAGCATTTTTCTAGATGAGAAAGTGCGAAGAAATCCCTAAAGTGCTCCAGGCACAGCTTCTGTGCCTTGTAGAAAGATGTGAAACCAGGGGCTGGTGCTGTGGAACAGCGGGTTAATGCCCTGGCCTGAAATGGCAGCATCCCATATGGACGCCGGTTCTAGTCCCAGCTGCTCCTCTTCTGATCCAACTCTCTGCTATGGCCTGGGAAAGCAGTAGAAGATGGCCCAAGTCCTTGGGCCCCTGCGCCCACGTGGGAGACCTGGAAGAAGCTCCTGGCCCCTGGCTTCAGATTGGCGCAGCTCCAGCTGTTGCAGCCATCTGGGGAGTAAACCAGTGGATGGAAGACCTCTCTCTGTGTCTCTACCTCTCTCTGTAACTCTGTCTTTCAAATAAATAAAATAAATCTTAAAAAAAAAAAAAAGATGTGAAACCAGGCAAGCTCAAATGAAGGGTGAAATGGAAGGGCATGGGGGTGTGCTCAGCTGTCTTTAATTTCTTCTGCATTTAGCTGTGGCCTAGGCCTTCGCTGGCAGAACTGCCCAGACCTGCGGCTCCCTGGGTCCTGATACAGAGCCGGCTCCAGGACTGAAGACACGGAGCAGCGTAAATCCTAAGCTGTGTTTGGCATGAAAGAGGCGGGGTGGGAAGGCAGAATGTGCTTGCATCTGCATGGACCCTGGAGGAAACAGAAGAAGCCGATCAAAGTGGTTAAACACGCAGGCGGGTGAAGTGGGGAACAGGCACCAGAGTAGGAACAAGACTTCTCCACTCATAGCTCTCCCTGCTGTCTTGACTATTGTTGTTGTCGTTATTGTTATTTATGAAGTAGGGAGACCAAAAAAGAGAAAGACAGAGAGACAGACGGTGCTCCTGTCTGCTGGCTCAGTTCCCAAATGCCCACAAGAGTGGCACCGTGCCAGGCCAAAGACTCTTCCCACAGCAGTGGCAGGGATTCAACCACCTGAACCACCATTGCTGCCTCTCAGGGCCTGCATCAGCAGGAAGCTGGAGTTAGGAGCAGAGCCGGGACTTCAGCCCGGGCACTCTGATATGGGATGTGGCCATCCCAACCAGCATCCTAACTGCTAGGCCAAACACCAGCCCTTTTTTTGATTCCTGAACCATGTGACCATATTAACTACTTTTTGACAGATTAAGTTAAAATATTTTTGATTGTTCTTTCCTGTTATTAAGAGCATATGTAATGTGAAGTAGCAAAAATTCAATCAGATATAAGGCAAAGCAATTATTTAAAATGTTAATGGAATGATTTTATATGTCATTCATCAGACAGGGAATCAAGATCAGCATATTATAACTTTACATAATATAGATAGAATGATTTTTTTCTATCTTAAAGAAGCAGTAGCTTGTAATTTTGTATAAGTCTTAGAATTACATAATTTCTTTGAAGCCAAACTTTGAATATTTTTATTTACTTCTAATTTTTATAGAAAGCTTTTATTTAATAAGCATAAATTTCATAAGCACAGCTTTTGGATTATAGCTGTTCTTCCCTCCATAACCACCCTCCCACCCCCAAAACCTCCCACCCCATTCCTTCTCCCATCCCATTCTTCATTAAGATTCATTTTTAATTATCTTTATATACAGAAGATCAACTCTGTACTAAGTAAAGATTTCAACAGTTGCACTCACACAGACACACAAAGTATAAAGTACTGTTTGAATATTAGTTTTACCATTAATTCTCACAGTACAACACATTAAGGACAGAGATCCTACATGAGGAGTAAGTGCACGGTGTCTCCTGTTGATTTAATAATTGACACTCTTGTTTATGACATCAGTAATCACCCGAGGCTCTTGTCATGAGCTGCCAAGGCTATGGAAGCCTCTTGAGTTCACCAACTCCAACCTTATTTAGACAAGGCCATAATCAAAGTGGAAGTTCTCTCCTCCCTTCAGAGAAAGGTACCTCCTTCTTTGATGGCCCCTTCTTTCCCCTGGGATCTCACTCACAGAGATCTTTCATGTAGATCATTTTTTGCCACAGTGTCTTTAAATTAAAATATTTAATAATTCTTTAATGGGTATTGATTGGAGACTTGCCATTCAATAATCACCTCATCAAGGTTTGGTGTAGGTCATATGGAAGATTCCAGTGGGGAGGGCCCCATCCATCTTGGAGCAAAGAATATGAACCAGAGAGGGCACGTGATACATTTGGCTTCATAGACAACAAAATTCAAATTCAGGAGATATTTCCATGCTCTGGAGTTGAGCTCCTGACTTGATTTTCTTTTAGTAAAAATTCTGCACTGGGAATGTGTGGGGAGCAACTCGGACTAGACTAAGTTACTGGAATTAAGACTTATTCTATGCATCTACTCTCCCACAATATGGCACTGAGAGAGAGACCAAACAACTTCTACACAGCTGCCTCCAGTTCGACCAATAACCTGTAGGAGCTGATCCTGCTCCTGATTGGAGGAGAGCAGCGCACTCGGCGTGTGGGTAGCAGAGTTGGGATTGGTGGAAGAGGACTATAAAGGAGGAGAGAGACAACATGCACCAGGAACATCTAAGGGGAACATCCGGATAACATCTGAGCAGCCCCTGAGAGAGCTGGCCGGCGGTGTGCTGCTCCCCCGGGGAAGTGGGGAAAGTGGCAGGGGGAGCTGCCCTTCCACGGAGGTGGGAGGGTCAGCAGCCAACCCGGGAAGAACCAGCAGCAAACCCGGGAAGGGCCGAACAGACAAAAGAACAGCGCAGGGTCCAGTGTCGTTCCTCCGCGAATGGGGGAGCGACAGGAATGCTTCAGGCTGATTACTCTCCCTTGCTTGGATAATGCTATCACTTAAGCTACACGAACTTGGGCAGATTGAGCCCTAACTTAATAAGCAGAGAGAAAGCAATTTCTCTCTCAGCTTCCTGCTGGTTGAGTTCCTTTATTGCTTCACTAGAAAAACCTGGGGAACAAACTATAAGTCCACCCATCGGAGTCTGGTTAAAGGAGCTACAGGAACACAATGGAAGCCCATGCGGCCTTTGAAATGATGACACATCGGGCAGTATCTACTAACATTGTACAACAGCCAGCCCAGTGACCCAACAAGCCACTGCTGTGTCTGCACTCACCAGGAACACGTGCCTGTGTCCACCAAAAATCATGTACAACAATGCTCGCAGCAGTTCTATTCAGAATAGCCCCAAAGTGGAAACTACCAAGCGTCCATCAACAGCAGACTGGATAAATAAAACATGGTTACAGTTATACAACAGAATGCCAGGCAGTGAGAGGGTGGATAAACAGTATACACAAGGGCATGATGGCGCTGAGTGAGTGAAGAAACCCAGGAGAACAGACTGCAGGACACCGGGCAGAGCCAGTTCCAGGCTATGAGAAGGCAGGCACCTGGGAGGAGGTTGGGGGGTTCAGGGGGCTGGGAACTCTCTGCTTCTGAACTTGGAGAGCAGAGTGACCGCCTTGTGGAAATCCATTGCACCTCGCATGTGTGATGTGTGCACTTTGCTCTACACCAAAAAAAAAAAAAAAAAAAAAAGACGAGGTGGGCAGGGCAGGGCGGTGACTCAGTACAGCTCTGCGTGTATGGCCCTGGAAGGATGTCCAGGCCCCATGGCAGACTGGGACTGTCCAGGCGGTGTATCCGCTTCCCAGGAAGTTGCAGACACCAGCCTGGAAGGCCGGCATGCTTAGAAATGCGACTTCCTCCGGACAGGAGCTTGAGTTTCTCGTTTGTTTTCCTCTCTTTGATTCTTCTGCATTGGTTCACATCTTTACGCAGTGGATGTGTCATTTTCTACTTAGAAACTGGTTTTTCCTTTTCAGAATCCTTCCTTGATTTAAAAGAAAAACAAACAAAAAAAAACTGCTTGTTCTTTTTCCTAGAGACAAGTAAGTAGAGACCAAGAGCCTTCAGGCAGGGACACAGTGTATGCTGTGTGTGTCAGGTACCCGTTGTCACGGCCCCGCTTTCTGAGTATTTCCAAGCCTGGTTCTCAACAGAGACTCCACTGTCCCTCGTGTGAACAGACGACACACACCTGCGGTCAGCTCTGAGGTTGAGGGAGCAGCCACGGTGAGCGGTTAACACCTCCAGCGTGTTGGGGTAGGTGTTCCAGGCTAGGAGTGCGCTTAAGTCCTGCCTTTGAAGCTGCAGGAAGCTGGGTTTTTATGAAACAAAGGTCCTCTCTCTGCCACTTCTCTTTCTTCTGCTTCTATTCCGCCTGTTTTCTGCTGTGCTACCTCTCCTTGGCTCAAGCTGGGAAGGAAGCTCCCACCGGCTTATTCCCAGCCCTACACCATCCAAATTAGCGGGCGATTTCTGTTTCTCCCAAGAGCCTCCTCCACATATTCACATTCTTGGAGATGCTTTTAATGGAGATAAGTTATTTTCACCTACAATCAAAGCCCAGATCTAAAATGTAAATAACACTGTGTGAGTTGGACACATGGCCTTAATATTCACACTAAGGTGTGAATGTCTACTGAGCTTTCTACGTTTGACTGGGGGGTGGGGAAGAGGGGAAGAGAGGCACAGATGCCACACACCGCTGGTCAGTCTCCACCACAGCCCCCACCAGACCCGCTGGGAAGGTCCCAAACCACCCAGAAGCAGAGGCAGCTGCCCTCACCCCACCAGCTCTATATCCATTCCAGACTCGGGATTACCACCATTTGGGAGAGGGTCAGCCAAGTCAGAGCCCCAGATGGCAGAGGAGCTGCTTTAGCTTAAGACTCTTAACTCGTTTTCCTCGGGGCAGGAAAGGTTTGAGACGATGAAGGATGAGGCTCTCCAGGCCTGGGACACAACCTTGTTCCAAAGGCTGCTCGTGGCTTTAATTTTTGTAAATCAAAGCCTCAAGGTTTTCTTCACTGTCTTAGCCGAAGACATGTTTCCTAGCATGCATGAAAAAAAAATTAATGAAAGATACTGAACTGGAGATGGCGTGACATCGTGTGCCACTGAAACCCTTGCAAGGCAGCCGGGAAGTTCTGCTTCGCCAAATGCCCTGTCCCAAGCTTCCCCACCAACCATTGTGCTCCCCAGCTCATCCCGTACTTGGAAAGCATTGGTCTAATTATCCTCACACACGATGGGCCTGTTGCCAGCTGCTTTTTATTTTAAGTTAGGATTCTTTCCAGGGTGTTTTTTTTTTTTTTAACTTGAGGGGTGGGGACCGGGAGAGAGGAGTGTGTGTCTGTTTTTGCTGTTACACAGAACTGATCAGATTTCCTTGTATAATCACAATTAAACTTCCAGACCCGATCATGGGACTATTCCACATTTAGAAGATCTGAATGTGTGCTGGCTTGGTCAGTCTCACAAATCCTTCCAAACTTGGAGGTGAGAAACTGACCCTTGAGGTTGCACAAAATACTCTGGGCACACACAGAGCCCAAAAGGGACTGGGGCGTCCAAGGCTGACTCTCGGCTTGGGGTTCACACATCCGCAGAGACTCGGGATGGGAGTTAAGCTCCAGATGAAAGAGTACTTCAAAAAGTTCATGGATGATGTGTATTAAGAAGCAAACTCTACAAAGATTTCACCATTTTTTGTACCAAAATAAGCTAATCTCTTTTTTTTAAGATTTATTTATTTGAAAGTCAGAGTTACACAGAGAGAGGAGAGGCAAAGAGAGAGAGAGAGAGATCTTCCATCTGCTGCTTCACTCTCCAATTGGCTGCAATGGCCAGAACTGCACTGATCTGAAACCAGGAGCCAGGAGCTTCCTCCAAGTCCCCCACACAGGTGCAGGGACCCAAAGACTTGGGCCATCTTCTACTGCTTTCCCAGGCCATAGCAGAGAGCTGGATTGGAAGTGGAACAGCCAGGACTCGAACCGGCATCCATATGGGATGCCAGCGCTGCAGGCTTTACCCAGTAGCCACAGCGCTGGCCCCAAGCCTATCTTTTGATTCCATTTTTTGGCCAAGTGTCCAAAGTTCTGTCTTACATTTCCTGCGGTCCCTGTCTTATTTGCCACGCAGCCCAGCACCTGCGTGAGTGAGTGAGTCAGGCATTCCCCGTCAGTGGTGGGTGTGAGGTGGGCAAGGGCGTTTCCTCCACGGAACCTCTGTGCTGAGCAGGACTTCCAGCGCTGACACTCCAGGCGGACCAGTCACAGGCCCCAGGGAAGTTAAAAAGACAGCCATCTGACCACATGGAATCTAACCGGGGCTTACGGATGCGCAGGCACAGCCAACACGACTGGATTTTACTTGGCCTGCACTTTATTTCCAGCGTTCCTGATGGAGGGAGTGGGGCTCAGATTTCTCCAGTGGCCCAGACTCCTGGCTAGAGGTGTGGAGCCCTGCTAATGGGAATCTGAGGACAATTTTTTTTTTTTTTAATGTGCAGGGGCTCTTCCTTCTCCTCCCAGGAGTCTACGTTCCCAGCCTTAAAAAGCACAATAGGGCAGGAATATCTCAGAAATTATGTCCGCTGGTCACGTGACCCCAGACCTTCAGTGATGCCGTTGCTATGTTTCGGAGCGGGAGCATCTCCACCTGTCAGAAGTGGAGCCCCAAGTCAGCACTCACTGTTCCGCCGCCATGAACCACGGCCAGTGCTTCTGGCCTCCTGCCCCAGCCAACCCAGCCAACGCGGAGACTCCCGGACTAACCAGCTCCCTTTCAGGGCATAGGGATCCGAAAGGGTTAATCCCACACACGGGCACGCCTCAGAGAGATTTACACTAATAAGGCCCTAACAGCTAATCTTATCTAGTGCTTAAGAAAGCTACTTTGATGTTTATGACAGCTTCTCTTTTGGCCTTTTTTGGGGGATGAGAAAGAGGCACAGAGGAGAGGGGGAGTGGTGTTCATTGGAAAAGGTTACTGTTTGCTTTGTACACAGGTACTTTAAAAAGTCCCTGGAAGATGGAATTAAACGGCATGTTTAGGGGTGAGCATCGTGGCCTGGTGGTTAAAATGCCAGTTAAGACATCTGTGTCTTGTATCTGAGTGCACAGGTTCAGTACCCACCTCTGGCTCCTGACTCCAGCTGCCTGCTAATGTGTACTCTGGCAGGCTGCAGTGATGGATGGGTCCAGGGGTTGGGTCTCTGTCACCCAAGTCGGGCACTACATTGAGTTCCTCACCCCTGGCCTCAGCCTGGTCCAGCCCTGGCCATTAGGGCATTTGGGAGAGTGAGTTTCTCTCTCTCTTCTCGGAAAAGAAATATAAAAAAATGTTTTAAGAGGTAATGTTTATTTTGGTGCAAAAAATTGAAAAGTGTGCACAGTTTTTTTCATAATATGCACTTAACATGAGCTTTTTGAAGACCTCTCATGCATGGGTTTTGAAATATTTTGGACCAACACATACTTACCTTTTAATTCCCTTCCCCACAGACTTTATGAAGTACATTTGTATGTGTTAGGAATTAACAATTTATATCTGGAAGAGAAAATAGGACAAACACCCAAACAACTTAAAAACAACAACATTTGCTTTCATTTATTTGAAAGGCAGAGTGACAGGGAGTGAGCAAGAGAAAGAGAGAGACAGAGAGACCTTCCATCTGCGGATCTAGCCCCCAAATGGCCGCAATGGCCAAGGCTAGGAGCCAAGAACTCCACTCAGGTCTCCCATGTGGATGGCAGGGGCCCAGGCACTTGAGCCATCTTCTGATGCTTTCCCAAGTGCATCAGCAAGGAGCTGGCTCAGAAGCAGAGCAGCCGGGACTCGAACCCATGCTCGACTATGGGATGCTGGCTTCCTCAGGACACCACCACCGCCCCCTACCCCATGACTTAAACACCTCTACGGAAGTGGTACTGTGGAGGGAGGGGTTTTGTATGGCTGGAGGCCTGAGCAGCTTTCCAGCAAGGCCGTGATGGATTCTGACCAGTGTGGGTGGGAAAAGCCATATGGGGGCTGGGGCAGTGGGGCCGAGAAGGGGTCAAATGCTGGAGAAGGGGGTGAGACTGACCAGTGCTCACTGGCTGGGGGGCCAGCAGGGTAGCAAAGGGAGTTGACTTGGTCTCAGGGAGGTCTGAGTCAGCCAGACTGCAGGCCTGGCCGCTGGCTGCGTGGATCTGCCGGGCCCTTGAGCAGCCTGCAAACTCAGTGGCAGTGCACGAGCCGTGGAGGGCTTGGATTGGAGAGAGGATGTGCAAGTTGGCCTTCCACTTGGCTGTGGCAGTGGGCGCTGGTGGGCTGGCCAGCGGGCTCTTTTCACGGCTTGAATAATGAGGAACAAGGAGCAGAGAATGCAGAAAAGCAGGCGGAAGAGGAAGTCTGGACTCAGAGAAGGCCGGGGGAGGCGGCCACTCTTGTGTGTGAAGGAGCCTTTTCCATCATTCAGGGAGACAGGCCGGTGGAGCTCAGGGTGACCGCCTGGGCAAGGGAGAGAAGTGCAAGTGACGAGCAACAGTCTCGGAGGCTGGAGGTGGTGAAGAGTCCACAATGGACAGGGATGCCAGAGGGTGGGGGCAGAGCCAGGAAGGAGGGTAGCAGATCATTCACAAGACCACACCAACAGCGGCTGCCTCCAGAGAGGGCAGTCGGGAGACTGAAGGCCAAAGACCAGGGCCTTTTCCTGCTAAGCAATTTTCTGTCGGGGCCAGTGTCACAGTGCAGCAGGTTAAACCATCGCTTGTGACACCAGCATCCCCTCCTGGGGCGGCAGTTCGAATCCCAGCGGCTCCACTTCCAATGCAGCTCCCTGCTAATGCGCCTGGGAAAGCAGTGGAACATGGCCCAAGTGCTTGGGTCCCTGCACCCACTTGGGAGACCCCGATGGAGCCCCAGGCTCCTGGCTTTGGCCCTGGTCTTTGTGGCCATTTGGGGAATGAGCCAGCAGTGAAATATCTGTTTCTCCCTCTCCCTCAGTCACTCTGCTTTTCAAATAAGTAAAATAAACTTTTTAAACAATTTTGTCTGTTCCATTTTCACCTCCCTGCAGATACTGCCCCCTGTAATTAACTTTTAAAATGGTGGGATCCAGGGCCGGGGAGTTGCAGGTCGTACTGCAGACACTGCACTTTTCAGCCATGTGCCCCTCACTGCCCAGCCTGGGGCAGGTGACCAGAAAGCTCCTGTTTCTCTCCCTCCCTAGATTCTGCAGCTAGTGGACGTTTGTGTCTGAGTTTGGGCTTGCACTTCGTTACTTCCAGGAAGACACACAGCATAGTTCTGGTCTCATTTGAGACGCCCGGTCTTCAAGCGATTTGCGGCTAGGCCATCTCTTATCTGGGATGGATGGCAAACCTGGGGAAAGGTGGCATGCGTGCGTAGGGCAGGGGGCTGGCTGCTCAGGCAAGGGCACCGTGGAGGCAGAGGTCCTTGTCCTGGCCCCAGTTCGGGTGGACCCGGGAAGCCGCGTCGGTGGAAGAAGCGACGAGCGAGCGCCGGTCTTTATTCCTTCACCAGGATGGCAGGGTTCCGGAGGCCACACCCCAGGGTGTCCAGTGCCCTCTGCCTGGACTGCCCCAGCTTTTCCCTCCAAGGTGCACTAGGGGCTTATCCTGACCCGCCCGCCTCACATGGCTGCGCATCCGTGTCCAATCTTGCCTGCAGATTCCACCACAAACCCTTAACCCTGGACGTTCCATCCACGGGGCCTCGGCTGCTGGCATTAAACAACCCCACCGGGCAGGCAAGAGCCGGGGCGAAAGTTGGGAAGCGCCGAGACGCTCGGTGGAGCCCCAGGACTCGCCCTCTCCCGCATCCCTTGGCGGCGCGGCAATGGGGAGGAGGTGTTGGGGGCGGGATTCGTGCGAATCTGCTTCGTGGCCGTTTCGGGGAGCCAGTGGACGCGGGAGAAGGCTGGCGGGGATGGGGCCGCGGAGCGTGCGCTCTGCGGCGGCGGGAAGCGCGCCCCGACCGTAGCGGCGCGGGGTTCGCGAGCTGCTTCCGCCCAGTGGGTAGAACCCGGACTGCCCTAAATGCGTTTTTCTCCCCCCTTCCCTTATAGTCTGTTAAATTGACTAATAAACTCAACACAGCGTTCTCTGTGCGGCTTCAAAAAACTCGGTAATTTCGTTAGAAAACGTTGAAATCCAACCCCAAAGTATTCAGCCCAAATGTTTAGTTAAAGTAACCCCGTGGGTTAATAAACTAAACAAAGGCAACCCATGCAAAACTGGAGCAATGAAAACCAGGCTAAATAAACGAAGGGAAGTTTATAAGAAGCCTTTCGGAGGAAAAAAAAAAAAGAGAGAGAAAAGGCATCGGGCACGGAGGCTTAATGCGAAGCATGTGAGCCGGGCTCAGCTTACAGGTACGCGGCCTCGCCGCTCTCCGCCGGGTCTGCGCCGCCGGGGAACCCCACACCCCAGTGCGGCGAGCTTCCCGGCCCGCCGCTGGGCGCCCTCGCCCGGCCTTTGGCGCTCGCTCGGCGGGCACGGCCGGGGCGGCGGAGCGGCGCGCGCCGGGGAAGGACCCGCGGGGCCGCACTGCGGGGGCGCGTCCTCGCCGGCCGGGGCAGCCTGAGCGCGCGCTCGCGGGCAGCCTCGAGCGCGCCCCCTGCTCGGTGGGCGCTGCGCCGTGGGCCAAGCGGAAGCAGCGGTCCCTCCCTCGCCCGTCGCAGGGGTCGCCGCTCCGCCCTCGCGCCCTGGGGCGTTGGCGGTGGAGCCACCAAGCCGCGGCCGCTCCGCTGACCCGGAGGAAGCTCGGCCGAAAAGGCGCGCGCGGGGCTGGGGTGGGGGTGGGGGCGCGTTCCCTCTCGAGAAGCCGCCGAGGAAGTAGAGACTGGGGAGAAGCAAGATCCAGAATCCAGGGGCCATTGTGTTACCCGTTTGGGAGGAACGCTGCTGAGCAGCTCGGCCCCAAAGCAAGGCTGCCTGTGGGAAGACAGCGGCGGGCGGGCGAGGGAGGTTTATTTTTTCTCTCTCCCGCTTCCTCGACCCCGGCCCCCTCGGATTCCTGGGAGGGGCGGCCCCAGCCCTCGGAGCCGGTTCTGGGCGCTCGGCTACGAGGGCAGAGGCGACACCGGTTCGATGTCCCGTGGACCTGCAGGCCGCGGGACAAAGGCGCGGGGCGCGCAGGACGCCCGGCTCCCGCCACTGCCGGATCCACGTGGTGAACCTTCCGAGTGGCCAGCGCGGCCGGGGCAGGGCGCCGCGCGGTGGCGTTTGGAGGGGGTGGGGCGCGGCGGGTTTTAATTTTTAAAGAGTGTAACTGGACTGAGGAGGGTTATTTTTTTTCCTGAGCCAAGTCGTGGTGTGTGTGTGGGGGGGTGTGGGGTGAGGGGAGGTAGTGGAATGGGAGGAAGAAGGGGGGAAAAAAGGCGAAACAACACATTTATCTATCAGCCGCTAGACAAGACAAAGAGGTTTTAACAACAGTTTGAAAAGAGCGGCCTGTGAATGGTTACTATTCAATTTGTATTTTATTCCCCGCTGGTCATGGAATTGAGATCAGAAGAAAAAGTGAAAACATATGGCCGGGGTCAGAGGCTCAGAGAACCACCGCATACAGCAAAGGGAAGGGAAAGCAATGGGAACTCGTGTGAAGAAACGGATTATATAAACAGAGCTTACCATCGCCTGCGCCCCATTATCCTATAATTTACCCTGCATGGGAGCATAGAAATATATTAAACTAGTGATAGGTTTTACCGTTGCTTTACAACCCAGCCTCGTGCCAATCAAGCCTACTATATACTCGGAGACATGTTTGGAATTCTTGAACTAATGTGTTTATTTTAAATATCACAGGGAAATTATTACATCACCAGAAAATAATGCCGGAGCGGAGGTCTGCCACCCTTTTGAAGTCCTGCTGCCACGAAACATGATTTTAATTACATAATCACTTTGAAACCATAATTATACAATAAACGGGGAGGATTAAGCGGGAAGTATAGAGTACATTAAAAATTGCTTAGGTCTTGAGAAAACAAACTGAACATGCAAAGAGAAAAGAAAGAGACGGAATCCGAGGGCCTGCGGAGTGGGGTTCGGGGTGGGGGTGACAAAGTCTGCAGCCGCCTTTCTTCCGAGCCGCGAGCCTGGGGCGCGCGCCTCGCCTGGGCCCGGGAGGGCGGCGGTGGCCGAGGCAAAGCGTGCAACCCCCGAGACAGAATCACGGATACGCGCGAGGGAAGGTTCCGGGCGCATTCGCTCTCTTTCTCTGCACCAAAACACGCAAGCAAGAGCCGTTGTTGCTTTGGCGTCTACGAAACTGTCACGCGTCGGAACGCCACGGGTTTGCAGAGCGTGGCCACAAAACGGTTTTGTTTACCCTGCCCTTCCAGGAGGAAAGGCTTCCAACACCAGCGGCGTCGCGGGCATCCTGAGTTCGTAAACAACCGCGCATCCTGGCGCCCTCGAGCGCACCGGGGGCCGAGTGCGCACGCGGCCTCCCCAGGCCTTCTCGTCGCCCCGGGCCCCTTTCCGGAAAGCTGCCCCACCGCTTCGTTTTGCTTGTTTGGCCCCTTGCGGCCAAGGACGGGAGCAAGGTTCTTCCGTGAAAAGGTAGAACCTTGGCTGCGCCCGGAGCTCGAGTGAGTAGTCTCCCTCCCCTCGGCTCCCGCGAGCCCCAGAACTTCCACTGAGCTCCAGCAGCGCTGGTCAGGTCCTGGTGGGATCTGCGGGCGTGGGTGGCGCCTAGACATAGAAATCCCCGAGTGTGCGCCACACATGGAAACTGATGACATCCTCTTTCTCTCTCTCTCTCTCTCTCTCCTCTCTCTCTCTTCTCTCTCTTCTCTCTCCTCTCTCTCTCTCTCCTCTCTCTTCTCTCTCCTCTCTCTTCTCTCTCCTCTCTCGATAGCGCCCGCTTTACAGACTGCTCTTGGCTAGTCCAGAGCCCCCCCCTCCCCAACCCGGGGAGTGCAGGGGGATGCAGTTCCCGGGTGGGACGTCATTTTAGGAAGGCCTGCATAACGATACCACCATCACCAGCACGCCCGCCACGGACAGCAGGTGTCCTGGTGCGGGCGGTTTGGCCGACGGGCGTCTGGCCCAGGTGAAGGCTTAACCTCGCCCACCTCAAACTCCGCGGAGAGGAGCGCCCTGGGCTTTTTGGTCCAGCAGGAAAGTGCTGGCTTAAATTCGCCAGCAATCCGGAAGCTGCTTCCCTACGAATTCGGACCAGGGGTTTTGGAAAGGGAGGGAGAGCGGGAGAGGGAAAGGGAGAGAGGGAGAGAGAAAATCTGCCCTTGCCCTTACTCGGGGCCCCACGGCTGCTGCCAGCGCCCCGCCAGCGTGAGGCCAAGCGCGCGTTCAGCTCCCAACTAGGAACACCGAGACGCATCGGCATCTCATTACTCTGCAGCAGACCATCAAGGACCAGGAACAAATACAAGAGAGAAATGGAACAGCTCATCCGAAGAGTCATACTGTGAACATGCTTATGTATTTGCGTTTTTGCTTTGCTAAGTTCAAGACACAATTTGCTCACTGCTCTTGCGCACACAAAAGCGGACGCCTAGGAGTCCTTTCCAACCGCCAGAACCAGGCAGCCGGGCAAGGCGTCGGGGGCCGTTTTACACCAAGCCTGGAGCTCCGTTCACACGATTCTGTCCCGGGATGAACACGTGCGGAGGCCACTTTTTTTTTTTTAAGACAGAAATCTGACTCCCGGAAGTAATAATATAAGAGTAGATATCCATTTCCCAGTTAACACAAGCAATTTACCTGTTACCTCGTTTATGCTACAGCAACGCTGCAGGGTAAACATAGCAAGTCTTTATTAACAGCATCAAATCACGTCTGCGGCGCTTATGATAAGCCTATTAAGGGGTGTGGCTCACTTACCCCGCCCCCCAACATCCCCATGGGGGTAGATGCGCGGTTATCCTCACTGCACTAGAGAGGAGCTGAAGCACGCGCGGTTATAGGAACACGGCGGCCAGCTGGGAGAGGCGCACGCCGAGGAGCCGCGACTGGGAGCCAACTCGTCGTGAGCAGGGACGGTGGCCTACTGCCCCCACCCGCGGAGCCACCCGCTGTGCGCGCACGGCGATCAGCCGCCCTCGGAGCCCTCAGCGCCGTGGTGGCAAAGAACCATAAGCGTGGGCAGTGGGCTCCAATCCAGAGCCAGAGCCCACGGTAGGGGGAGCCCACCACCACCCCCCAACCCCGGGCACTCGGCCGCTAGGTCCTCCTCGGCCCGGGCAGCCATCTGTTTTCGCAGACACTTCAGCAGGAGCATCAAGGAGGGGCCCTCTCCCTGGGATCCCTGGCGCGACCCCGCGGAGCGCGAGGAGGCGCGGGGCTTGGGGACCTGAGACCTTGAGACCTCGCTCGGTGAGAGGCTCAGCCCGTGCCTGCCTCCTACATCCCGACTGCATTCGGCCCAGAGCGAGCCGAGGGCGCCTGTCGTGCACGAGCCGCACGCGCCCCAGGGGCACAGACCTCTCCGGCAGGTCGCGCGCGCCCTGGGGGCCGCTCTCCGGTAGTTGCGGCTCAAGTCCGCGCAGAGCCCAGAGGTGCGCGGGGCGGAGACAGGTCCCAGAATTGGCCAGGAGGGGGCGATTCGGAGGCTGTGTCTGTGACTTCGGCGACACCACGGGGAGAGTGGCAAGTCTACCTTCCGCCCCTCCCCGTCCCTGCGGAGGTGCACGCGCAGACAGCGGCCTGAGGCGCAGAGGAGGAACTGTGAAGTTGCTTCCTGCCCACACACCCGTATGGTTGTTTCAGGCCCTGGTGTGGATAAACTCAAGTCCAGATTCAAGCCGGAAGCATCGCTAACAATACTGAGCGTCTTCGTGGTTCCTTACTTGCTTTTCACACCTTCTCCAAAAGTGAGGACTGCTCTTCCCGTTTCGATCCTCGGGAAGCAGGTTCCCCAGGCTGTCCTGATACGGTGTCTCTGCTCCGCTCCTGTAGGTGTTCTACAGCCTGAGGACTTCCTGGCATCGGGAGAAGGAGGGAGCACCTGAGCACTGGGCAGCGGGTAGAGGAAACACCCCTAAAGGGCTCCAGAACTTAGGCGGGGTCACAGCAGGAGCAGGGAGGAGTCGTCTCTGATGCAGCCTCGGTTTCTCAACGAGTTCTGATTTCTAGTGGGTGGGCCACAGCGGCCCAGTGACGCCTGTGAAGAGCTTGGGCACGTGTGTGATTCTTTCATTCTGTCTGTAGGAGTTCCCGGCCGGGCCATGTAAAGGGGTCCTTGCCCAAAGCACATCAGCTGTCTACAGATGGGTGCCTTGTGCCTCAGTGTCCTAATTTCTTCCTGCTCACTAGCAAACCTGGGGAGATGCCAAACTACAGATACTCCTCGATTTAGGATGGAATTCTACCCAGATACACCCATCATAAATTGAAAACATCACGGATTGAAAATGCATTCGTGATGTTGAATCTAGGGAACCTCACAGCCCAGCCACAAGGGGGCGCTGTGGAGTGTAGGGGGGATTCTCCTGGAGAAGGTAACCACCTGGAAGCCGCCACCACCCAGCTTCATGAGAAAGCATCAGACTGTATGTTGGTGGCGTCGGTGAAAATCAAAATTCAAAGTCCTGAATGCATATTGCTTTCACATCATCACGTTGAAAAATCCAAAATTGTGCCATGGTAAATTGGGGACAGTCTTTTTTTAAAAGATTTATTTATTTATTTGAAAGGCAACATCACAGAGAAAGAGGAGATACAGATATATATATATATATATATATAGAGAGAGAGAGAGAGAGAGAGAGAGATCTTCCATCTGCTGGTTCACTCCCCAGATGGCCACAGTGGCTGGAGCTGAGTGAGTCTGAAACCAGGAGCCAAGAGCCAGGAGCTTCTTCCTGGTCTCCCACGTGGGTGCAAGGGCCCAAGCCCATTGCTATGGGCTGCTTTCCCAGCCCATAGCAGAAGGCTGCATTGGAAGTGGAGCAGTCGGAACTCAAACCTGCGCCCATATGGGATGCCAATGCTGCAGGCTGTAGCTTAACTCACTGCACCACAACACCAGCCTCGGGACAGTCTAAATCATGTAATTCTATGCAGACCAATCGCATCAATAACTCAGGTGATACTGCCTACATGCTGATACATTTTCCATAGCTGCTAGGATTCCAGCGTGCAGCCAGGGTTGATGCTTAGGGAAGGTCTGGAGAAGCCAATGGTCACCCTGGAGCTGTCTGGCTGGAGAGCCAGGTCTAAAGTTGAAGCCATGTGGGTGTCTGTGATTGCCCAGGAAAAGGGTGGAGAGCCAAAGGGCTGGGGACAGAGACTTTAGGAAGCCCCCATACCAGCAAGGAAAGTAGAAGAGGAAGAGACTATGAGAGAGGTGCACTGGAGGAACTTGAGACATAGGAGCAAACACTGGAGGGACGGTCTCCTGGCAGGCAAGAGAGAAAAGAATGCCTCGGTGGCCAGAGAGGTCACCAGGACGGACACTGCCAAGAAGCTCATTTCCCAGTAGGGCTTCCCATCTCAGAAGTCTTGGGTGGCCTGAGCAAGAGCAACAGGGTGGAGCCAGGGAAGCTGACCAGCGGCACGGGGGTGAAAAGTAAGTGGAGGTGAGCCAAGAGAGACAATGCAGCTCTTTCCAGCACGCCAGCAACGCAGGGGAGTGTAAGCATCTCTTCACCTCCCTACAGGGGGCATAAAAGACCCTGGCATCTTCAATGCCCAGATCAAAATGGGGTTGTCCCCCACTGCACAGACACGTCCTCCCTCCCCCCACATGCAGAAGCACCATCTGCCAGTAGGAAGCAAACTCAGACTCGGAGCCAGAGTATGGAACTTATTTAAAACATCAGAAGCAGCGTCTGACTCAGGGTGAAATAGTCCACTGAAGCCAGGTGGCAAACGAGGCAAAGCAGCCATGACTCCCGGCCACAAAAATCAGTGTGGATGCTGCCAAGCCTCCGAGGCCTGACGCTGTTGCCTAACAGGAAACCCATGGAGCAGAACAACGTATACTCCTCCCCCGGAATGGTTGACCACTATAAGGAAATGCAGAGAGCCTACAATGAGAGAAAACCCACAGAAACACCAAAAAAGAAACAGAAGAAACCCTATGTGAACAGCCCAGTACTGTAAACTATGACCAGGAATCTCGGCTCTCTGCAGGGGCTCTGCCCTCTTACCTCGACAGCCTTCCCCTGCACGGAGTCCCAGTGTTGTCCCCCCCCCCCCACCTCTCCTGCATGCGTTGCCTGCTCCTCCTCTCCTGATCTGGCCCCGTCACGAGCCCCTTGCACCCGGAGGGGAGCTGCTGGCGGGACCCAGCAGGCTGCCAGGCCGTGGGAAGAATGTGCAGGGACTCCAATCTGCTGTCTCCTCTGGGCTGCCACTTGGTTTACATTGAAAAGCCAACGACATTTGGACTTTTCTAGTTATTTTGAGATGGAACATACACTGTTGTAGACTATAGTTAGTTGCTTTAGGTGCTAGAGAACCGTGGAAAGGCTCCACGCACAGAGAAATGATCAACGAGAAGATGGAAGTACTAATTGCTACGATTTGATCATTACACATTATGCATATGCCTTTAATTATCGTATCATACTTCATAAATATATACCCCCCCAAAATGTATATATTTTATCCTAAACACACACACACACACACACACACACACACACACACACAAAGGCACCAGAAGAGGAGCTCCCCCTGGTGTGGGGGTGATTGGAAAGGAACACAAGGGGGCGCTCTCTTTCTTGATCCGGGTGCAGGTTACTGGGCATAGGCCAGGGTTGTAAGAGTTCACGGAGCCTTTAGGCTTCGTGGGCCTTTCTGTTTGCATATTGTACTGCAATAAAAGTTGTTGCTGTTATTTTTTTAAGGCAATGATGAGTATGCCCAAGTGGCTCTCTGTCGCCAGGCCCCAAAATACCACCCTACTATTTCTCTCTCTCTTTGGGCGATGGCCTGCAATTTTCCTCTTGCCTTGCTGCCACCACCATGCAATTTGCACCTCACTAATTTCCTGGCTGAGCCTTAATGCTGTCTGCTCACGGCTCCACCCTCCCTGGAAGCCGAGACCTGCTGCTGGCCCTGCCCAGCAGTTGGCTGCGTGGGGCTTAGAAACTGCTTCTCATTGGCCACCTGTGACCTGGGAGCGCCTTTTTAGGAATCCAGCTTGGGGGAGTTACACAAGAGGAGCAGATGCTCGGGTGACACAAAATCCCCATCGTGTGGCTTCCTCAAAACCCACAGTGTGAGTGCTGCCGAGCCAGTTTTGGAGTTGTTCGGAGCGAGCCAAATCCATCTTGCCTGGGTTTGGGGTGGGGGGGCAGTGCTCACCCGGGCTGCGTGACTGATGCTCTTGCTCTTCAATTTTCTGCTCGCCGAAGCATTAAAGCGGCAATCCTGGAGTCAGTATAAAGGCAACAGCCTGGGCTCAGCGCCCTTAATTCCAATCTACAAATGAAAAGCTTTTATGAGGCCTTCTTTCCTTCCCACTTAGCTGTAGATCTCAAGCCGTCTTTCACAGGCACTTGCCAAAAATGTAACTGTAGCGGATCCCCGTAGGGCTTCTGCAGGTGGCAATTAAAACCGCTGAGTTCTCCTGGTAATGACCGGTTAGGAGGACTATATATAAGTACTGAGTAAACACCTCAGATTCTTTATTTGTGCTTCCTGATTCTTAAAGCAGGGAGGTTTGGTGGGAAGATTCACATGAGTTGGATGGCAGAAGAGCTAGGGTCCAGCCCAGGTTAGCTACGCGACCTCAGATAACTTGCTTACATGCTATGAGCCTTGGTTTTCTAATCTGTCCAATGAGAAGGGTGGACTAGGCAGTAGTCTTGCATCTTGGTTTCTTGTGTTCAGCAAATCCGTGATATTATTGCACTCATCCCCTTTTGTTAAATGTGTTATGGCTTGGAAAAAGAAAGTCCTGTATATCTGGAGATTCATTAAGCAAATATTTATTTTACAAATACTTGGCCAGGCACAGCGGCACCTCTGTGAAAGACACAAAGACGAATGCAATGACATTCTTATTCTCAAATGTCTGGGAATATTCACGGGTCTTGTGACATGTGCATGGATCTCCTTTTAAATACAATGACATATAAATTTCTATGTGAGCATGACAATCCTGGCCACCTGGCCATGACAGTCTTCACCCAGTCCTGATTCCTACATTATATTCCACTTAAAAACCACCTCTGAAAAGTTGTCAACGTGTTGGGATCTTCCCAGGCTCTTCAAAATACATGCAAGTTGACATTTGATTAACTATGAATTTTGCCTTGCTCAAGGTCTCCTTGGCCATTGTATGGTTTCTGTGTGTATTTATATGAGAGGGCACACACATACTTCTCTCTACCACATAAAAAAGATGCATTTGTTTTTGCTTTTTGTTAAAAAGAAACCAGTTTCCAAGCTGAGAGTTGCCAGTATTTTTAGCTCTGTGCTCTGCACATCCCTATGTTTAGCCACATGCACAAACCCCATGGATCTGTTACCCCGCAGTCTAGAACTGCTCTCTATGGCAATGGTACCTTCACCAGACCTGTCACCACTGGCTCCTGATCCAGATAGCTGCCCACTGGCAAGATGGAGTGTCCTACTAGACCGGGCTACATAACTTACAGAGCCTAGTGAGAAATGGAAATGCAGAGTCCTTATGAAAAAGTTATTAAAAATTTCAAGATCGAGATGTGGGGAGGGACAGGTGCTTTTTCTAACAGCTAAGATGCCTGTGTCCCAGATCAGAGGGCCTGGGTTCCATACCAAACTCTGGCTCCTCATTCCAGCTTCCTACTAATGAAGCCCCTGGGAGGCAGTGGTGATGATCCAAGCAATTGGATCCTGTCACTCATGGGGGAGCCTTGGATTGAGTTCCTGGCTTCAGCCCCACCCAGTCCCAGCACTGCCACCAGTGTGGAGTAAAATGGAACATGGGAGCACTCTTTCTCTTATGGGCAGAGTATCTTAATTTTTATTCTAGATTCTTGCCCCCACAGAGGTAAGAATTCAAGGCAGAGGTACAAATACAGTGCACAAGTGAGAGCAGGGTTTATTTAAAAGAGAGTGAGTATAGATTCATGCATGAGTGTGGGCCACCCCAAATGGAGAGATATCCATCATGAGTAGGCCAGGAAGTTGCCCAGGAGGAAAGGGACAAGGAGGAGGCCAGAGAAGGACACACAAGCACGGTCTGGAAGCCAACAGCAAAAGAAGGGCTGCTCCCATGTTATCAGTCTCTTTGATGAGAAAGGGGGTGACCCCTAATTGAATATGCAAATGAGGTGGGGTTTCATGTAGGTGAAGCTTTATGGGAGTATCATGGCACCTCCATCATGGCATCTCCTTCCTGGTCCTGGATGAGACCCGGTGCATCATGGGAATGGATATATGGGATTGACAGGTAAGGGGGTGAAGCACAGTGAAGGGTTGTACAGAAATTGTGGGAATATATTCTAGCTGTATTTATTTATCTTTCTTTAAAGATTTATTTATTTATTTGAGAGAGAGGACAGAGAGAGAAGTCTTCCATCTGCTGATTCACTCCCTCAATGGCCACAATGGCTGGAGCTGGGCTGACCTGAAGCCAGGAGCCAGGAGCTTCCTCCAAGTCTCCCATGCAGGTGCAGGGGCCCAAGCACTTGGACCACCCTCCACTGCTTTCCCAGGCCATGAGCAGAGAGCTGGATTGGAAGAGGAGCAGCCGGGATATGAACTGGTGTCCATATGGGATGCAGGTGGAGGCTTAGCCTACTATGCCACAGTGCCGGCCCCGCTCTATTTATTTCTACCTAAGCTCCCCTGCATCATTACCCCCATCATCTCTGCCTCTCAAATAAATTAAATAAAATTAAAAAAATTTACAGATGGCAATAGTAAGGCATTAAACACTATTAAGATCAGTCTTGCCCTCTGCCATGCCCATCACTGCTGCTGGGGAAAAGGCCTGCATCTGGGCAGGAGCTGCTGGAGGCCCATGGTGGCCTGGAGTGAGCTGGTGTCTGAGTCCCCTGACCACTGTGCTGCTCCTGGGGCGGGGGTCCCACCAAGGGCTTCTGCCCACTTCAGGAGGCTGATGGAGGATGGGAGAACAGGAGAACAGGAGAGGGCAGCTGAGCAGGTGCCCTTGAGGGCTATCAGGGATCAGGTCACTGTAGGAACGAGGAAACGGAGGTCAGGGAGCTGTGGCGAATCCGCCAGAGCTACAGAGCTGGCCATGGCCAAAGCTACTGTCAGCACCCAGGCTTGCAAGCAAGCCCAGGGCACCTGCTCCTAACCCGGGCACCATCACACCTGGAATAACAAGTGCTCTGTAATGAACATGCTCTTAGGAATGTCTGCAGACAGTTTCCATTCTCTGCCTTCTGGCTGAATGTAAGGAAGGTGGACTTTGATGTGCAGCTGTGAAGTCCAAGCCTGTTGTGGGCAGGTCCAGCCTCCTCTCCTTGGGCCCTGTCACCTGTTACCCTGGGGGTGGGGAGAGCAGCCCCATACTCCCCTGCATTCAGAACCCTCAAGCTCTGTCTTCCTCCAGTCTGAAGGTTTGAAACTTGGAGTGTGAATGGGTTTCAGTCTTAGAACGGGGTGGTTTCCCAGCCGGCAGAAACCTTAGGTACCTGTCGAAAGCAGTCATGAGAACAGGATGACAAGAAGGAGGTCGGGACGGGCAAGGAAGCCCCCTTCTTTGGACCCAGGAGGCACCTGCTCAGAGCGTCTCGGGAGCCAGGAATAGAAAGGCGGGGCCCATCCCCGTGGCTCTAGTGGGTGTCAAGAGCAAAGCTGGAGGTGACTCACCAGTGGCTCCTGACCCCCACCCAGCCTGTATTCACCTTGCTATTCTGCTGGTGCTCTGTCCACTCCTGGAACACCTTCATCTCATGCCTTTTGTCCTTTCAGGGATGTTTGTGAAGCAGGTGGGTGCCCCAGGCAGCTTCTGCCCACCATGGCTGAGCTGCTGGAGGAAGTTCAGCCTATAGAGCACTGAAAGGTCTCCTGGGACCCGGGCTCAGCCTTGGGACAGCTCCCTGTTCTGCACCTCCCCGGGCTCTCAGCCCATGGGTCCAACCCTCCTGTCTTCCAGCAGACTTGACCTTAACTCTGTCGGCTTTGCATCATCTACGTCATAAGCCCCCGTGTCTGCTGTCCTGTGCCTGCAGGGTGAGCTCTCTGGACGCTGGCCACCCGCCCTTGAAATGTGCTCTCCGGGGTCCCAGAAGTGTCCGCTGAGCACAGAGCAAGGCCGGCGGGCCGTCCCTGCAAGGACAATGGGACTTTGATTTCCGCTGACAGTTTCTCTCCCACTCTCTTGGTCAGACTCTGGTTTAAAGTTACCCTTTTCAGGATTAGCTCCCTGTTTTCTTTCCTGTGCCAAAGGGGAAGGTTCTGTTTCCGAAGTGGATGGGCCCAGACAGGCTGCTTCATCCCAGATCCTTGCTGCACACAGAAGCCGAGAACCAAACTTGCTTCTTGCGTGTGGACCGGCACGGCGCTGGGCAGGCTCACTGCACTGCTGCCCTTGGTTTTATGCAATGGTAACCAAGCCTGGCTCTCCCCACCTGCCAACCGCAAGGTTTTCGCAGAAAGCTCTGGAAGAACTGCCTGCGCGGGAGCAGCTTGTTAAATGCCGTTTGCTCTTTGCTGCTCGTTTTCACACCTTCAATCCCCACCAGGTCTGTCCATGGAAGACATCGGATCTCCCCTTCTCTGAAATGACAAAACAAGTGAGAGACCAGAAAAAGTGTTTGGTTCCTCTTATCCCAACTGAGATGGACCCCAAACACTGAGGAGGGGGCCGGCAGCAGACGGTGGCCCAAGCATTTGGTCCCGGCCACCCATATTCTGGGCTTCTACCTTCAGTAGGCTGTGCTGGGCAGCTGGGGAGTGAATCCCTAATGGAAGACTGATCTCTCTCTCACTGTCTTTATAGTTCAAATAAAATGAAAATAAATTTAACAACAAATGAGCCAAACCAAACCAAACTGAAATGAAACGAAACAAGGAAAAAACCACTTAGGGTGGGAACCAGAATCTGTAAAATCAGTGGAGCATGGATCTCAATCTCTCTCTCTCTCTCTCTCTCTCTCTCTCTCTCTCTCTCTCTCTCTCTCGAGATTTATTTTATCTATTTGAAAGGCAGAGTTAGAGAGAGTGAGAGAACTCTTCCATCAGCTGGTCCGTGCCCCAGAGGGCCACAACAGCCTGGATTGGGCCAGACCAAAGCCAAGAGCTTCTTCCAGGTTTCCCATGTGGTTGGTAGGGGCCCAAGGACTTGGGCCATCTTCCACTGCTTTTCCCAGGCACATTAGCGGGGAGCTGGATCAGAAGTGGAGCAGCTGGGTCTCAAACCAGTGCTCATATGGGATGCCGTCATCTTTACCCCTACAGCACAGTGCCAGTCCCCAGGAGAGCTCTTTAGAAAACCAAAGGCACTTTTTCTAAGCTGTTTACACCTGGGGGGTTTTATGGGGTGCCTAACCTGCCCCCAGCTATTCCCACGCCTAGCCAGTGGGCTCCTACTTACTTTCTGCTTGAGAAAGCCGTGCAGGTAATGAGCGTGCAGTTTCCCCTCGGGGAAGCCCCCTTGCAAGCTCATAGTGTGATGTCAGCTTCACCACACGACAAGCACGTGTACAGCTGTCCCCACATCCTGTGAGAGTGGGCGCGGGAACAGCCAGGGTGGCTGTTCTCAGTGCACCGTTATCTTGCCCTGGACTTTGTTTTACAACATTTCTCCTGGGGCCGGCATTGTGGTGCAACTGGTGAAGCTGCCACCTGCAATGCCAACGCCGACGTCCCAGAGGAGCATCAGTTGGTGTCCCGGCTGCTCCACTTCGGATGCAGCTCCCTGCTGATGCAGCTGGGAGAGCAAAGGAAGACAAGCCCACATGCTTGGGCTCCTACCCCGCTGGGAGATCTGGATGGAGTTCCAAGCCTCTGGCTTTGGCCTGGCCCAGTCTTGGCCCTTGCACCCATATGGGGCATGAACCATGGAATGGAAGATTTTTTCTCTGCCCTTCTCCCTTTCTCTCCTCTGTCTGTAGCTCTTCCTTTCAAATAAGTAAAATAAATCTTTTAAAAAAAGCATTTCTTCTTATTGAGACTATGAAGGTAAGGCCGACTTATAAGAAGGGTATAAAGTTAACAAAACAAAACAAAACAAAATCTCCTTCCTCCCCAAATCCTACTCCCTGTCTGGGTGCATCCTTTCAGATCTGACACTGCCAATGATCCAAATAAACACTCCAGGGCCAAGTTTATGTTGTTGATGTTGTTTTCAGCTTTTGTTTGAAAATCAATTTTACTGGAATCCATTCACCTACAATAAAATACACCTGGGTCAGGTGCGCAGTGGGCTGAGTTTGGAAAGTGTGGCACCCTCGTGACCACTGCCACCATTGTGATGCACAGCCTGGGAGCTCGCTGATGCTCCTTTGCAGGCAATACCCCACCTTGGCTCCAAGCAACTGGGGATCTGCTCCTGCCGTTATGAACCAGTTTGCCTTTCCTAAAATCTCATACAGGCGGAATCATGCAGTGAGTACTTTTTTTTTTTTTTTTTTTTTTTTTTTTTTTTTTGCAGTGAGCCAGACTGATTTGTTTCATGTTTAATTTGAGAAGCAGGGAGAGAGAGAGAGAGAGAGAGAGAGAGAGAGAGAGAGAGAGACCAAGCGCATTGCCATCAGCTGATTCACTCTCCAAATGCGCACAACAGCCAGAACTGGGCCAGGCGAAAGTCAGGAGCTGGCAGCTCAATCCAGGTCTCTTGCATGGGTGTCAGGAGCCAGCAACTTGAACCATCACCACTGTCTCCTAAGGTGTGCATTTGAAGGAAGCTGGAACCAGAGGCAGAGCCAGGACTTGACCCTAGGCACGCCAGTATGGGATACTTGCACCCCAACCAATGTTTTAACCACTAGGCCAAATACCTGCTCCCAGTGATGTCTGCTTTTTTGTCAACTTTTTTTTTGAGGTTCATCAGTGAGTGTGCAGCTTTCTTGTTGACCACTGCAACCCCCTTCTATGAATGTGTCACAATTTGCTCATCTGCTCTTCCATTGCTGAACATTTGAGCTATGTCCAGTGTGGAGCTGCTATGGTCTGAACATTTGAACTCAGGAGTTTATATTAATGGTACTAAGAGGGCAGAACCTAATCCAATTACAGTGCTTGGGGGGGGGGGAGGGCTTTTGGGATGTGATTGGATTAGGCTGGGTTGCCGGGTGAAGCCCCTGTGACTAAATCCTGGTGACTATCATAGACAACACATAGACACACCTGCTTCTTGTAGCCATGTGCTGTCCTGTGCCACCTCAGCCTTCTGCCCATAGGAACACCATCAACAGAGGCCCCTCTCAATCTTGGCCTGTGAACCTCCAGAACTGTGAGCCAAAATAAACCTCTTTCCCTTATAAAGTTAGGCAGCCTCAGGTATTTCATTACAGTGATGAAAAGCTGACTAACACAGGGACTATGATGAAGTACCTGAAAAGCTGTTGTATTATTATTTTAAATCATGAAGCTAAAAGAGAGGGAGAGAGGGAGGGAGGGAGGGAGAGCAAAACCAAAATCAAATTAAGTTCAGGTCTACAATTCAGAGCTTAGGGATTGGCAGGCATATTTCTAAGCAAACATCTTTATGTGAGAAATACGTACAGATAGGTCATCTTATTCTTGATTACAGTGATAATTGTTAGTGTTAAACATTCACAAAACACTGTCAGCTCCTGACTTTGGTCCAATTAGCAGATGCTTTTCAGACACAATCTTTGGTGACTTAGTAATTTTATAAATGCCAGACTCTTAAACCACTGTTTTTAAACCTCACATTTGTTCCACCATCTACAGGGAGGAACGAGGCTGACTCAATTACCTCGGAGAAGACGTGAGGGGGTCTACTAAGAGTTCTACTGGTGAAAAATTGGCCCATGTGCCTTCTCACACAGGTCATTTAAGTCCTGATTTAGATTGAGTTCTAGGGAATTTAATAAGAACTATCCCAAGAGGTCTGCTATATATACACCCATTAATTTAAAAAATCCATTAAAAAGAGCCCTGGAAAAAAATATAAAGTGAATAGCATTGAAACATGATTTAACTTACTCACTGCCTTCATGAAGTAATTTTGATGATGGAAGACATGCCACCCAAAAAGCAAAACCATCTAGCAAACTCTAGAACAAACCAGCGCACTCATGCCATAGCGTCCATGCTCCTAGCCAGGAATGCAACGTCCCCCTCGCTCAAATTATTCATTTCCTTTTTAATAGGTTACGAATCATTTACCTTGATTTAGCATTGGGCCAAATACAGTTGTGTATTTTGTGTGGGAGAGGGAGAAGAGAGAGCTTTCTGGGCAATCGGGTGGCCCTGTTTTCTTATGGCCCAAACACATGTGTGTCAGAAACTGTGCCACGTCTTTGGCTCCCAGTCCACTTGGAAAGAGTAAAAGGTTTTCCTCTATTTAGATACTTGAGAAAATAGTGAGAATATGCTTGGAAATACTATGAAGAATAGAACAGCATTTTGGTGCATGTCACAAGGAAGAAATAGTGTAATATGCATTTCACCATGAGGCTAAAGAGAATATTTAAAAAGAAAAGTCCCCTGTAATGTGAAAAATAGACCAACCCCTACATTTGTCTACAGGAAGAATAAATCACCAAACAAATATTTTAATGGCCTCAAAGCACAATCAAAAAGAGCAATTCTGTAAGGTGGCTAGTTCGAGTCCTCATTAGAAGGTTTGTTTTCGTGGAGTGCATAGATTGTTATAGATCTACAATGGCATTTATGATACATTCACAAGAAGCACATCACGTGACTATATCCTGTTAAATGGGCATCTTCCCCATGAGACGGGTGGACTGAAATACTGGCAGGAAGAATAGATTGTAACTGCCAGCCTTGACAGGGAGAGGCCACTGCCTGCTGTCAGTTCTGACAGCACTGACTACAACTTCCACCTAGCTTCCTGCCTTCTTCCCACCGTATCTCCCTTTAGGCTACACCCCTGCTTATTTAAAAGCCAATAATGTAAGTCTAGCACTCAGTAAACATTTGTTGAAAACATAAATATTTAAACTAATGTATTTCTTAACATTCTAATAACCTTTTTTAAAAAAAATAAAGAATTTTGTATATGTTGTGTGATATCTAAAAACAATCTTGGGGCTGGCACTGCGGTGCGGCGGGTAAAGCCCCTGCCAGCATCCCGCGTGAGCAGTGGCTCCAGCCCTGGCTGCTTCACTTCCCATCCAGCTCCCTGGTGATGTGCTGGGAAAGGCAGCGGAAGACGTCCTAAGTAGGAGACCCAGGAGAACCTCCTGGCTCCTGGCTTTGGATCAGCCCAGCTCTGAGCATTGAGGCCACTGGGGGAGTGACCCAGCAGATGGAGGACCTCTCTCTGTGTCTCTCCCCTTCTCTCTCTCTGACTCTGCCTTTCAAATACATAAATAAATCTATAAAAATAAAAAACTTTACTTTTCAATTTACAAGATGCAAACTTACCTCAGCAGGTTGAGCAATGCAGAAATACGTAAGTTGTACAAAACGTGGTAGTTCTCTTAGCTGAAGTCAGTGCCAGTCCTCAGATGTAGCATCATCAGCAATGCAAGGTGCAAACTTTCAGTAGTTTTTTGTTATGCTCTTCTACCTACATTGACATTTAAAAAATTTTCTGAGCAAAATAAAGTATATTATATTTTATATTTCATGCTATATTTTAATTTGTCATTTTCTCAGTGAGTTTTTTTTTTTTTTTGTCAAGTTCATGTGAAAGAATAGAGTCCATACCAGCCTTCAAGGGAGAGGTTCTGTTCTTCTGTGAGTCTACTCAACACACATTTACTGAGTCCTCACTGTACCTGACGCCGTCCTGGGTTCCCAGCCGCTGATGGCCCTGCCTCAGTGCTCAGCATCTCCTTGTCATTATTTGTCACCCACCTGTGGAAACTTGAGGGAACACACATTTTAGTTACTGGCTGGATTGCAAAGTCTCCCTGGGGAGACTTTCTACTAAATTCTACAATTCAATTAAACCAATGAGTTATCTGATAGGGCTTTCCTGCATAGGTTTTTGTCTGATCCCATGTAAGCCAAAGGATGTTTTTATCTTTGAGTTTAGCCTAGACTAGGTTTTGTTACTTGTTGCTTTGTTTGGATAGCTTTGTTTGGGTAGCACTGATATAACAAGGCTGTAATTTCTGCTTTTGTTTTTTAATATTTATTTATTTGAAAGGCAGAGTTACAGAGAAAGAGAAATCCACTGGTTCACACCCCAAATTGGCTGCTATAGCCAGGGTTGGGCTAGGCCAAAGCCAGGAGCTAGGAACTCCATCTGGGTCTCCCATATGGGAAGCAGAGGCCCAAGCCTTGTCTGAAGGGGCCATCTTCTGCTGTGTTCCCATCAGCAATGAGCTGGATCAGAAGCAGAGCAGCCAAGAGTAGAACCGGCACTCGTATGGGATGCCAGCGTCACAGAAGGATGCTTTACCCACTGTGCCGCAAGGCTGGGGTTCTTTAATGTCTACTTTGGGAACTTGTAATCCCCCTCGTACCACCACACTATCCCCAGACCAGAGTGGCGAATACAGGAGAAAGCACTGCTCAGAAAGAGGCCAGCCTGGTCACACTGCAGAAAACCCATTGTCCTGGCTGGGATAATAGTCCAGGATGGGAACGTTGTCACCACTGTGGTATCTTAAATAAAAAGGCTACAATCTTTCTTCCTATTTGTCCATGCCACAGATTTGCACACACAGGCACAGACTTAAGACCTTCATTGCCTAAAGGAGTCTTGACTTCCAGAACCCTGGAGACAGCTTTATGTTAACGCTGCCAGGCCCCAGGAGCTTCCTCTTAGAAAGAAATGCAAACCCTACACTAAGGAGACATCTAGGGGGCTAGTTCTTAACTCTGTCACTCTCCCAAGCACTGGTGAAGGCAGACAGGCCTGGGCCCTGCCCTGAGGCTACAGCCCAGTGAGTCTGTCTGCAAGGTCTCCCACAGGCTCCCAGCAACAGTGCACAGAGAGCCGATTGAAGCTCAGCTCTGGGGCTGGCAGTGGCACGGCGGCGAGCTGGCTGCCCGCTGACCTTGCTTGGCCTGCATAGAATGTGTGGGCATTTGTGCAGTCCCAGATGAGAACACCTCTGCCCAGTTCCTAAGCCTGGGCAAGAACTTCCTGAAAGGAACCACTTGAAGGACAAGGAGGCATTTGCTGAGGCCTGGAAATGAGGCTGCCCTGGGTGGATCAAGGCGGTGTCTCGGGCCTGGGAGGGCCTGTGGGGAGGGGAGCCCCGCCTGGCCCCGAGCTCTCTGCACGTCCTGGCTGAGTGTGCCAGACTTCAAGGCCAAACCGTCTTTTGACCCTGAACTGATTCTGCAGTCAGTCCCGCCGACAATTGAGCAGGTCAAGGTGACTCTGGTATGACTCCCATACTGAAACTCTCTCCTGGGTAGAAGGTGATTGATGGATGGGCAGGGTGCTGGGCCCCACAGAGGTGGCACAGTCCACTGCATGCAGAGTTCTGCTCCCTGAGACGTGGAATCAGCTCCACTGCCCATGAGCCTGCACTTGGCCGTGTTGTGAATAATGGATTGACCGGAGTCTCACGGTCTATGTTCAGTGCCCGTGGCGCTATGCTGTGTTAGTCTTCTATTGCAGCTATGACACGTTGCCACAAACTTAGTGGCTTACAACAACACGAATGTATTATCTTATAGTTACAGAGTTGGAGGTCGGGAGTCTGCAATGAGTTTCCCGGAGCTAGATGTTGGCAGGCCTATATTCTGGAGGTTCCAGTGCAGAATTGCTGCCCTGACTGTCCCGGCTTCTAGAAGCTATTTTTATTTCTTGGCTCATGGTCCCCTTCCTCTGTCTTCAGAGGTGTAACTTCAACACTTGCTTCTCTCATCCCATCTCCTTTTTCTGCCTTTGACCTTGCCTCCCTCTTACCTTGGGTCCGCTTGGCCATCCAAGACCCTTAGCCACATTTTCAAAGTCCTTTTTGCTGCATCAGGTGACATGTTCCCAGGACACAGACATTTTTTTAAAGATTTATTTATTTATTTGAAAGTCAGAGTTACACCGAGAGACAGAGAGGTCTTCCATCTGATGGTTCACTTCCCAACTGGCCGCAACGGCCGGAGCTGCGCAGATCTGAAGTCAGGAGCCGGGAGCTTCTTCTGGGTCTTCCACGTGGGTGCAGGGGCCCAAGGACTTGGGCCATCTTCTACTGCTTTCCTAGGCCATAGCAGAGAGCTGATTCAGAAGAGGATAAGCCAGGACTAGAACCGGCGCCCATATGAGATGCCAGTACTTCAGGCCAGGGCATTAACCCGCTGTGCCACAGCGCCAGCCCCAAGGACACAGACATCTTTGGGGGGACATCATGCAGCCCACATCTATGGGGATGCACTTGTTCAGTCATGCCCTTTGGGGACTTGTCACTTCTCCTTGATTTTAAGATTTATTTTATTCATTTGCAAGGATGAATGATGAGAGGAAGAGATGTTCCATCTGCTGGTTCATGTCCCAAGTAGTTGGGACAGCTGGGGCTGGAGCTAGGCCAGGCTGAAGCCAGGAGCCAGGAACTCCTTCTGATCTCCCACATGGGTGGCAGGGATACTTGGACCATCTTTCTATGCCTTCCCAGGTGCATGAACAGGGAGCTGGATCGGAAGCAGAGCAGCCAGGACTCAAACCAGGGATGCAGGCGGCAACTTAACCCACTGTGCCACAAGCTGTCTTCTCTCACCATTTCTTGACATCCTGTGTGACATTATTTCTTGCGTAATACTCCAAATCCCACACGTGCAGCACCCTGGTGGCTCACAGCAGGACAAAGCAGGGGAATGTCCCTCCTGAGTTAACCAATGCCCTGACAAGAGGGTACAGCTTGCTACTCTGGGGCCAAACCCAGAGGCTTGGAACTTGTAGAATGAAATCCAGGAGCCCAGAGAACCTTGTCTGCTTTATCTTCCGAAGAGCCCCAATGCCCAGAACTGCATGTTTTGGACCATGGTGAGTGTTAATTGATGTGTGTTGAAAGAATGCATTTATTCAGCTTGCTAGTTGCTTGTTCAGCTTGCTTTTTGTCGGTTGCCCATTTTCTACTCATCCATGAATTTTAAAATTCCTTCAAGACAGAAAAAAAATCTTTTATCTGGGTAACACCTTTGCTTCCTCCACGTTAGCTCCCAAGGTGAGATCTCTGGTGGGTGCCTATATCAGAACAAGAGCACAGACAGAGGGGCAGGGTTTGGGGAGAGACACATTCTCTCCCAGGTGCCCTGAGTTGGAGGCGCTGACAAGTCCTCGGAGCTGGGCCGTCACAAGGGAAGCTGGAAACGCGGCGGAGACACAGAGCAAGGTGGGAAATACAGACTCGGGAGTCCTCCATACAAACGAAACAGATGAAGGCCCAAGATTGATGAAACTGCCAAGGGAGATGGAGAGAGCGAAAAGAGCTCACTCAGCTAATTCTCCAGCATACACCATCAGCATGGACGCCAGAGACATTTTTTTGTTTAATATGCATCCACTTTAATCATCACCCCCAGACAGGTTCACTGCACCATTTACAGAGCAAAACTTCTGTCCAATAATAGATTTGATTTTTTTAAAAAATCATGGCACATCTACTTCATTTGAAATTGTGCTGCTATTGAAAGCTAAGTCTACAAAGTTGTTTTATTATCTTGGCAAATGTTTGAGTAAAAATGTAGATTACAAAGTTATAAATGCAATATTACCTCAACTAAAGTACATGAAACAAAGGCTGTAGACTAAAGTGCTAAAATGTTGCCACTTGTTTGAATAATCCTCCCAGGAACAAAGATTGAGGGTAGCTATTTTATTCTCCATGCTTCTCAAAATCTCCACATTGGAGAGGTATTACTTTCATAAATAATTACAAAAGTAGCAGAGAGCAGTGGGCACTGTGGAGCTGCAGGATAGGCTGCTGCATGTGGCACCAGCATGCCATATCGGAGTGTTGGCTCAAGTCCCAGCTCCTCTGTCTCCGATCCAGTTCCCTGATAATGCAGCTGGGAAGCAGAAGATGGTCCAAATACTTGGGGTCCTGCTAGCCACATAGGAGACCTGGGTGGAATTCCAGGCTTCCTGGCTTTGGCCTGGCCCATCCTCAGCCATTGCAGCCGTTTGGGGAGTGAACCAGCAGATGGGAGATCTCCATCTCTCTCTCTCTCTCTCTCTTTCTTTGCCCCTCTCTCTCTGTCACTCTGCCTTTCAGATAAATGAATCTTTTGTACAAAAGAAAAAAAAGCTTTAAAAGTAAAACTAGTGAACACATGGAGGGTGTAGTTTCTCCAAGCATCTGGCACCTGCCATTGCGTTCATTCAGGAACCACAGTACTCTGTGTGGCTCAGGAATGTTCACGTCCAAAGCCCAGGCCGAAAACTCCACACTTCTCTCATGCAGGTGAATGGCCCTCCTCTAAGCAGACAGTGGAGTGGGAAGCAAGTGTGGAAGGAGCCCAGGAGCTGTGCCCACTGTGGCATTCAGGGTGCAAGGGTAGGGGGCGGGGTGGAGGCTCCAATTCAGTTTCCTTGACTGCAGGGTAGGAGTGGGAGGGGGAGACAAAGCAAATTACACAGCGCCCCTCACCAACTCCGCAAGGAGCTCAAATAACTGACAGCTTAAAGTAATCAATGCGATGAGCCATAATTATCCCAATACTGTAAGGCTTTGGGGGGTCTTACACACACACACACACACACACACACAGCTCTCCCAGTCTGAGTCGTTCTGTCTGGATGGCTCTGGTTACACAACCAGAAAAGGACCCGCTCAGCAATGAGTCGCAGATGGCCGTGCTCACTGCTTTGAAGTCGGCTCAACGCCATTGCTCTGGTCCACGATGCAGGGATGGGGTGGGAGGAGCCAGCCCCGCGCAGTGCCAGGTCCCGGATTGAGGGACATCGGAGCCCTGCATCCTGGGCACGGTGCGTGAGCAAAGCGGTTGCCCTCTCGGGCCATTGAGGCTCCACCTGGCTCGGAGCTGGAGGTGGCACAGGGGTTGCTCCAGGGGCTGCCGGTCTGGGCTCTGGCGGTCACACTGAAGCTGTTTCTGTGCGGGGCGGGAGCCCAGCCTGTCCCGCTAGTCCCCACCATGCAGGGAGGCGTGGGACCCTCTTAGCCGGGAAGGTCAAGTGGGGCCCGGAGGCGCAGGCCCTCCACAGTGGGCTTGGTATTTTTAGCTGGTCGCTCTGCTCGCTTTCTCTCGGGTGGTTAATTATATCATCTCTTGCTCCGTTTTCTGAAAGAAATAATTGACTCAAGAGGCTGAAGTGTCAAATATTTGTGGAGGGCGGGCCTCGGAGCCTGGGAGGCTGTGAAAGCGAGAAGGTGGCAATGTGAGTGAGGAAGGCACCAACGAACCAACGAACGTCATGTGGCACAGACAGCTGCAGGGACAGTGCGGTCCCCTAACGCGGCACGGGAGCGGAGGACCCTGCGTGGCGCGGTGGGTGCGCTGCCTAAAGCCAAAGCACACGGAGGGCTGAGGAGCCTTCCGCAGGCCAAGGAAAACACACTTGCAGGTTGAACTCGGCGCAAGGGTCAGCAGTCTGCCGTTCGTGGGTGGTCCTGCCCCTTCTGCGGACAGAGAATAACCAGACCCTACAAGGCCTATCCAGGCAGTGGCCAGCTGGGCCGCGAACCTGCGTTTCCCAGCTCCCTGGATTTGTGCTGAGGACATTTGAGGGACTCAAGAGCACCCCCACTCCCGCCCCCACGCCATCCCTGCTTAGTCAGGGACATGGCCAGGCGCAACAGGGGGTCCCGCCCCCAGCAGAAAGCTGTCCTCTCTGGGAATGTCCCCTCCCTGTGCCGAGGCCCCTGCAGCCAGCCAAGCCCTACCAGTCGCCCTGAAAAGCGATCTGCAAGTGTCTTCCGCTCCCAGAAGTCCCCGCGCACCAGAATACTTGCCACGAGACTCTCTGCCTTCCCTCCTCCTAATAAAGCGCCGTCCTTTCCGACACCTTCGACCCCCCAGGAAAGGAAAGTGCAGCCTGCCGCGAGATCCTCCCGAAGGAGCCTGCGTTGGTGTTGGGCCCGCTGCGGGTTTGGGCACTGCGCTGGGGCAGCTCTCGGGGATTCTGCCCTGTGGCTGTGGGTTCCTGACAGGACAGGAGCTACAATCTGTCCCCATCCCTTGCGCTTCCAGATGCCAACCAGTGCCTTCTGCTCTCCTGCACTGGCGCTGCAGGAGAAGGCCTGCGAGCCCCCAGACCCCTGCCAACTGCGACTGCCTCCCACCATGCGCTGCACTCCTGAGGCAGGGTGTTCCCCTGGGACCCCCACACACCCAGGCCAGCCCCACCTCCTCACCTCCCAGTCCCAGGTTGGGAGCTGCATGCTACAGTCTGCATGGTTGTCTTTCTTAGCATCGAGAACCAGAGCTCATCCCGTCAACATCCCTTACTCAATATTTTCTTGGTGGCTCAAGTTCAAGTTCAACCGTTAGTGAACAAGCCTCCCCCAGGCTTGCAGACTGCCGTGTTTACAAGAGTTGCTTTTTACTGAGCATTTCCCCAGGTGCAGAGCTAAGCACCTCTCTTTAATCCTCATGAAAATCCTACGAGTGGGGCCGGTGTTGTGGCATAGCAGGTAAAGCCGCTGCCTGCACTGCCAGCATCCCATATGGGTACCAGTTCAAGTTCCGACTGCTCCACTTCCAATCCAGCTCTCTGCTGTGACCTGGGAAAACAGTAGAAGATGGCCCAAGCCCTTGGACCCCTGCACCCATGTGGGAGACCCAGAAAAAGCTCCTGGCTCCTGGCTTTGGATTGGGGCAGCTCTGGCTGTTGCAACCAATTGGGGAGTGAACCAGCGGATGGAAGACATCTCTCTCTCTCTTTCTCTCTCTCTGCCTCTCCTTCTCTCTCTGTGTAACTCCAACTTTCAAATAAATAAATAAATCTTAAAAAAAAGAAAAGAAAATCCTACTAGGCAGGCGTTTTTAAAAAAGATTTATTGGCCGGCGCCGTGGCTCAACAGGCTAATCCTCCGCCTTGTGGCACCGGCACACCGGGTTCTAGTCCCGGTCGGGGCACCAGATTCTGTCCCGGTAGCCCCTCTTCCAGGCCAGCTCTCTGCTGTGGCCCCGGAGTGCAGTGGAGGATGGCCCAAGTGTTTGGACCCTGCACCCCATGGGAGACCAGGAGAAGCACCTGGCTCCTGGCTTTGGATCAGCGCGATGCGCTGGCTGCAGCACGCCAGCTGCGGCGGCCATTGGAGGGTGAACCAACGGCAAAAGGAAGACCTTTCTCTCTGTCTCTCTCACTGTCCACTCTGCCTGTCAAAAAAAAAAAAAAGATTTATTTATTTATTTGAAAGGCAGAGTTACAGAAAGGCAGAGGCTGAGAGAGACAGAGAGGGGTCTTCCATCCACTAGTTCACTCCCCAAATGGCCACAATGGCTGGAGATGAGCCGATCCAAGCCAGGAGTTTCTTCTGGGTCTCCCAAGCAAGTGCATGGACCCAGGGTCTTGGGCTATCTTCCATTGGTTTCCTGGGCTATAGCAGAGAGCTGGATCAGAAGTGGAGCAGCCAGGTCTTGAACTGGAGTCCATTTGGGATGCTGGCACTGCAGGCTGAGTCTTTACCCGCTACACCACAGCAGCGGCCCCAGCATTTTTTAAAGATATATTTAATTGAAACGCAGAGTTACAGTGGTGGGGCTGGGAAGGGGGGACGGGGAGAGAGATCTCCATCTGCTGGTTCATTGCCCAAATGGCTGCAATCTCCTGAGCTGGGCTGATCCAAAGCTAAGAGCCAGGAGCCAGGAGCTTCTTCAGGGTCTTCCACAGGGTGCAGGGGTCCAAGTACTTGCTCCATCTTCAGCTGCTTTGCCAGGTACTAGGTGCTTGATAGGAAGTGGAGCCGCCAGGACTTGAACCAGCGCCCATAGGGGATGCTGGCACTGCAGGTGGTGGCTTTACCCACTACAGCACAGCGCCGGCCCCAAGGCACACATTCCTTTCCCTTTTGTTCCTGTGAGGAGACTGAGGTTCAGAAATGTTGAGCAAATTGCCCAGAGTTGCGCTAGGGGCAGATTTCAGATTTTCACCCAGGTTTGAATTGGACTCTTGACCTTCTTCTTTAAAAAAAAAAAAAAAAGATTTATTTATTTATTTATTTGAAAGTCAGTTACACATAGAGAGAAGGAGAGACAGAGAGAGAGAGAAAGGTCTACCATCCGCTGGTTCACTCCCTAGATGGCCACAACTGCCGGAGCTGCGCTGATCTGAAGCCAGGAGCCAGGAGCATCTTCTGGGTCTTCCACATGGGTGCAGGGGCCCAAGGACTTGGGCCATCTTCTACTGCTTTCCCAGGCCATAGCAGAGAGCTGGATTGGAAGTGGAGCAGCCAGGACTCGAACGGGCGCCCATATGGGATGCTGACACTATAGGCGGCGGCTTTACCAGCTATGCCACAGCATTGGCTCCCTTGGGCTTCTTCTTGAATGGCATATGTTCTTCTCACAGGGATTCTCTGCCTCTGCCCTGACCCCACCCCACAGCACAGACCCTGCCCCCAAGTCACTGTCCTCTACTAAACCCAAGGGCCTTGGTGGGGAGGGGTTTCTCGTAGATGGGCAGCATCTATTGTAATCTTTCAGAGGTCCTAAGACATTTTACAGGCACTGTCCGCACAAGATCAAGTCTATGACCATGCTCCAACAGCTGATTTTAAATATAAATGTTGACGACATTTGGAGAGGCATTTTGTGACTTTGCTTTTGAAAATCTTTTTTATTCTGAATTAGCCTTCTTTTGAAATGAATTTAATTTCTCATTCTGAAACATTTTTGTAGGCTCTTAAAAAGCCTTAGGCTCTGGGCTTACAGTGCTTCAGTGATTAAAAGATAAAGAAGAAAGAGATCAGGAAAATGGGTGGGAGTTAGCTCCACGTGGTCCACCTCCCCACCAACATGTGAAGCCTTGATTCTGCTTTCCTAAGAGTTAATTTTGCCCCTTGTGGGGGCCAGCACTAGAGCCTTTTTTGCATTAGTGCCTTTGGGAGTGTCTGACCCCAAGTCTCTCCATCTTTGCCTCATCCCCAGGAGAGGGCTCTGCCCCACCAGGACAGAGCTGGGTGGAGGCGTCCTGAGTCCTGAGGCTTCCACTCCGTGGGTGCTTGTTAAGCCCCTTTGCTAAGTGCTTTCCCAGCCTTAGCCCAACCACCTGTGACGTAGTTAATAGCCCCAGTTGCCACATCAGAACACAGGGCAGTTAAGCAATTTACCCAAGGTCAGTCAGCGGACACATGGCAGCCTGGTGCATGAGCTCAAACAGTCCATGTTCATAACCACCAGCGCCTACTGCTTTGTAAAAGCCCTTTGTGCACGGGAGAGGAGGCAGACTTGCATTTCCAAAGGACTTGAACTTGTTCACCCAGTGTGGGCGTGTGTGTTGCCTTCTGTGTTGTTTTGTGCAGGATGGTTTGGAGGATGCCTGGGAGACAACCCACAGTCAGATCTTTGGTTTCCAGAATGAAGGTTCAGGGAGGGAAGCCTGCTGATGGCCTAGCAGGAGAAAGGGTCAGGGGCTGTGAGCTTGACATGAAGACCAAAGGGCCACCTGTAGGTGTAGGGGACTGGCCTCCCAGGACGTGGAAGGGGTCCATGCAGCCAGGAGCTGCAGAGACCCGAGACCATCCATACAGGGGCCCCAAGGTGACAGTGCTGGGATACCCTGCACTGTGGAGTTGCACTTTGACACTTGGGTCCGGGATCCTCAGTGACACAGAGGCTGAGATCAACCCTAGGACTAAGCCCAGTGCAGAGGCAGAGAGACGCCAGGGTGGTCTCCTTCCTTTAAATGGATGGTGGTGACAGGTGGGGACAGGGGCTGCTGCCTAGCAGGTCCAAGGGTTCTTACTTAAGAGGGGAGCGCAACAAGAGCCCCACAACAGCTGATTCTGGAATTCTCAACACAAGGAGTGAAGCATGTACCACATTCATTCTTACCTAGAAACACATGTGTGACATTGTTTTGCAATTTGTGCGTTCTGCAGTCACTCACATCATACACTATTCATTCTGTCTCCTTTCCAATTCTTTCCATCTTTTTCAAGCTGTGAGATTCCAACTGGGTATGAAAGATTAGTCGAGAGCGGACAGAAAGGGGTCCAGGACTCCCACCAACCCACCCAACTGTCTCCTCTCCTGATGCATGACACAAGTGTCATGCATACATTTTGCTGCCACATCTGATTGTGCTCCATTTTTCCAAACCTTGCATTAAGCTCTTCCTAAGCAGGAAGAGCTTTTCTGTGTTCTGTAACCCCTGGCCTTGTAACAGTCAGCACAGGGCCCAGCACCTGGAGTGTGAGGACAGGGGTGTCGTAAGATGTGATCCTTGCACACACAGGTTTTCTGGTCTGCCCCTACAATGGGCATTGGTTCATTAGAAGCACTTTATTTAAAAAAATATTTATCTATTTGTTTATTTGAAAGGCAGAGTCAGGGGGCAGGGTGTCTTCTATCCACTGGTTCACTCCATAGATGGCCGCAACTCCTTGAGCTGAGCTGATCCGAAGCCAAGAGCCAGGAGCTCCATCTGGTCTCCTACACAGGTGCAGGGGCCCAAGGACTTGGGCCATCTTCTACTGCTTTCCCAGGCCACAGCAGAGAGCTGGATCAGAAGTGGAGCAGTCAGGACTCAAACCGGTGCCCATATGGGATGCTGGCACTGCAGGCGGTGGCTTTACCTGCTATGCCACAGCAATGGTCCCCAACTAGAAACACTTTATTTGGGAGTTTCCCAGCACCTCTTGGCAGGTGCAAGGCAAGGAGTGCCCTGGAAGTTGTTGGCCCCTTTTCTATATTCTCCTTGCCCTGCCAGATCCTCACCTGGGGATCAGTGGAGAGGGGGACTGTTTATTATTTTTATTTTTATTTCTTTGAAAGCCAGAGTTACAGAGCGAGAGAAAGACACACACACACACACACAGAGAGAGAGAGAGAGAGAGAGAGAGAGAGAGAGAGAGAAAGAGAAAGGAGGGGGTGAGCAAGAGAAAGAAAAATCTTCCATCCGCTGGTTCACTCCCCAGATGGCTGCAATGGCCAGGGCTGGGGTAGACCAAAGCCAGGAGCCAGGAGCTTCTGGGTCTCCCACATAGGTGCAGGGCCCCAAGCACTTAGGCCATCTCTTGCTGCTTTCCTAGGGAGCTGGAACAGAAGCCAAGCAGCCAGGACTCAAACTGGTGCCCATGTGGGATGCTGGCATTGCAGACAGCAGCTGAACCAGCTATGCCACAGTGCTGGCCCTGAGGGCACTGGGTTTAGGGTCCAGGAGACTTGAGTTAGGAATTATCCTTGGATGAAGCCTTTGGGTGAATTACTTAGCCTCTCTTACTTATGCTTCTTGGTTTTTAAAATGAGGATTTCTGAGAGGATGAAATGTTTGAACTTAGGCAAAGTCCCAGCACACAGATGCTCGGTTGCAGCTGGCCACACCTGGCCTTTCTCCACCCCTGCCTGAGAGAGAAGAGTGGCATCCAGAAATGCAACTGAACAGAGGAAAGGGAGGACCAGAGAGCTTTCCTGGAAGAAAGAGTCACAGACTCACAAACTTCACCCTGAAAGGGTCACGAAGAAGGGACGAGGCAAGTGCCCACTGGGGACTGTGTGTCCCCTCAGCCCTCCTCTAAGAGCCCTGCACCCTGCTTATCTCCACTAGCGAGTCATCTAGCTGTGGCGGAATGGCGAAGGTCTTGCATCTGAGTCTAAATCTTTGCTCTGTCACTCCTACCCTGTGACCTGGGCAAGCCCTGTAACCTATTTGACTGTATCTTGCTATCTGCAAAGTAAATTTAATGAAGCATGGTGCCAGCACATAGTCAGTTCTGAGATGCATTTTGGTGTTAGACTGTGGTGGTTACTGACTCTGTAATCATGGTCAAATAACCGGTCTGTCAATGCCTCAGTTTCTTCATCTGCAAAATATGGGAACGGCAACCGTGAGTTTGGGTGCCACCAGGAGCTCTGAGACAAGGACTCGAAAGCAACAAGCGTATTTGGAAGGGGTGCCTAGGAAACACTGGTAGATGGCTAGAGAACTGAACCAGGGAGAGAAGGAAGCCAGCCAGGGTGACTGGCAGTTCTTCACACTGGGTACTCTGGAAGAGTAGGTAGAACACTCCCTCGAGTTATCCCAACTGAGACACAAGGAAGTGCCTAACAATTTTGTATTTAATGGCAAGGATGGATTAGGAAAAAAAAAAGGAATTGAATTCAATAAGTGTTTGCAAACAGCCCACTACACCTGTGAGGCTCTCTGTACCTGTAGCAATCAACAGAAATAAAGGACAGTCAGCCCTCCATCTGCCCAGGTGCCACATCCGTGGAATTAATCAACTGTGGATAGAAAACACTGGGAGGGGGGGAATGCCATCTGTACTGAATATGTATAGATCTTTTGTTGATGTTCCTTAAACAATATAGTATAAGAGCTATTTACACAGAATTTACATGCTAGGTGTTGTAAGCAATCAATAGAACCTAGAAAGTCCAAGGGAGGATGTATGCAGAGTACAATCAGATACTGAGCCATTTTATACAAAAGACCAAGCATGCACGGATGTGGGTGTCTGGGGGCCCTGGAGCTGATCCCCTACAGACACTGAGCTGTGACTGAACTTCTGTGTCTGATTCACGTTTTACCCCCTCTACCTTTTTCTCAGCACATTATTTTGCTTCTTATTCTTTGACAGCTATCTTTTCATTGTTCTTGACCTCACCCTGTATGTTACAATTTTCAAGTGGAGTTGTTGTCAATCTTTGAAAAATCATGGAAAAATACAAATTGTCCAAGTTCTGGAGATACACAAATCACTTTCCAATACTGTAAGCTACATGCCAATGAGGCTTTGTATTATTAACCTAGTCCTTCATTCTTTTGTGTGTGTTTATTTGAAAGGCAGAGTGACACAGAGAGGGAGAGAGATCTTCCACCTGCAAGATCAGTCACTAAATGCCTGCAACAGCCAAGGCTAGAACCAGGCTGAAGCCAGAAGCCTGGAACTCCTTTTGGGTCTCCCATGTGGATGGCAAGGACCCAGTTACTTGAATCATCATCCACTGTCTTTCCAGACACATTAGCAGGAAGTTAGATCAGAAGTGGGGGAGCTGGGACTTGAGCCAGCACTCTGATATGGGATGCAAGAGTCCCACGAGTGATTTAACCTGCTGTGCCACAATGTCTACCCAATTAACAACACAAAATAAGTTCAAAAGGGACAGGCAGAATGATCTACAACAGAGATGTAAAACATGAAATAAAAGAGAATCTTAACAATTACATACTCGGGGCCTATTGCTGTTGTGGCATGGATAAAGCCCCAGCCTGAAGTGCCGGCATTCCATTTGAGCACCAGTTCAAGCCCCGGCTGCTCCAGTTCTGATCCAGCTCCCTGCTAATGTGCCTGGGAAAGCAGTGGAAGATGGCCCAAGTCGTTGGGCCTCTGCACCCACCTGGGAGACCCGGAAGAAGTCCCTGGCTCCTGGATTTGGATCAGCTCAGCTCCAGCTGTTGTGGCCCCTTGAGGAGTGAACCAGCAGATGGAAGACCTCTCTCTGTCTCTACTTCTCTCTGTAACTCTTTCAAATAAATAAAATAAATCTTTAAGAAAAAAAAAAAAAACACCACAATTGGTGAGTACTTTTCTCCCTTGGAACTAAGGACACATCACCGGCTTAATTTTTGTTCTCAAAACAGCCCTCTGAGGCAGGTCTCTGAGATTAATTTGCCAAAGTCTCACAGTTGGTGACACACCAAGAGGTGGGCATTGTGGCACAGCAGGTTAAGACAATTCGTATTTTTCCGCATTGCTTGGAATCTCTTGCACTCGAATCCTGCCTCCACTTCTGATCCAGTTACCTCCTGTGCTCACCCTAGGAGACAGCAGATGACAGCTCAGGAACTTGGGGCCCTGCCACCTACATGGAAGATCCAGATGCAGCTCCTTCACCCTAACTTAAGCCTGGCCCGTCTCCATCTGCTTCAGGCATTTGGGGAGTGAATCAGTGGATGGAAAATCTCTCTCTCTCTGCTGTTTCATCTCTCAAATAAATAATTAGGCTTTTTAAAGAATGATGTGCCAAGTTCCAGCCTCAGGTCTAAGCTTCTCCTACAATAAGACAGTGATGCCCAAGCGTTCTTCCATTCACGGTTCCTAGACCACTCTGCACTGTAGTATGCGAGTCCTGTTCATGACTCATAGATTTACACCCCTGCATTTCACTTTTTTCCCCTCTAATTGTTTTGTGTTTTAGATGTTGATATCTAGGGCTGGTGATTGGCACAGTGGCCAACCTATCACTTGGAACATTCGCTATCAGAATGGAATCCAAGCTCTGCTCTCCATTCCAGCTTCTTGCTAATGTGCACCCTAGGAGACAGCAGGTGATGGATCAAGTATCTGGATCCTTGCCACCCGGGTGGAAGACCCAGATTGGGTTCTTAGCTTTGGCCTGGCCCAGCCCTGGCTGTTGCTGGCAGTTGAGGAGTGAATCAGAGGATGAGAGATGGTTCTCTCTCTCTCATTCTCCCTCTCAAATAAAAAAAATAAAAATTATTTAAAAATTTTCATGTCCACCTGTTCATTGTTAGTTTAGAGAAATATAATTGGATTTTTTAAAGATTTTATTTTATTTATTTGAAATACAGAGTTATAGAGATAAGTAGAGACAGAGAAAGAGGTCTTCCATCCGCTGGTTCACACCCCAGATGGCTGCAACTGCCGGAGCTGTGCTGATCCGAAGCCAGGAGCTTATTCTGGGTCTCCCACGTGGGTATAGGGGCCCAAGAACTTGGGCCATCTTCTACTACTTTCCCAGGCCATAACAGAGAGCTAGATCAGAAGAGGAGCAGCCAGGACTAGAACCAGCACCTATATGGGATGCTGGCGCTTCAGGCCAGGGCTTTACCCCACTGTGCCACAGTGCCGGCCCTTCTTTTTTTTTTTTTTTTTTTTTTTTTTTTTTGACAGGCAGAGTGGACAGTGAGAGAGAGAGACAGAGAGAGAAAGGTCTTCCTTTGCCGCTGGTTCACCCTCCAATGGCCGCCGCTGCAGCCGGCGCACCGCGCTGATCCTGGCAGGAGCCAGGAGCCAGGTGCTTTTCCTGGTCTCCCATGGGGTGCAGGGCCCAAGCACCTGGGCCATCCTCCACTGCACTCCCTGGCCATAGCAGAGAGCTGGCCTGGAAGAGGGGCAACCGGGACAGAATCCGGCGCCCCGACCGGGACTAGAACCCGGTGTGCCGGCGCCGCAAGGTGGAGGATTAGCCTATTGAGCCACGGCGCCGGCTCATGCCGGCCCTTCTAATTGAATTTTTTATTTAACATTGCAAGCTTGCTGAAATCTCTTGACTGCTTTTAAGAATTTTTTTAGTAGATTTCTTGGGATTTTCTATGCAGACAACCATTCAATATGCAATAGGAATAGTTCTGTTTCTTTTTTATGTATAAGCCTTTTATTTCCTTTTCTTGCCTAATTGCTCTTGTTAGAATATCCAATGCTATGTTAGAAATGAACGGATATCATTTCTGATATTATATCTTTCACCATATTTAATCTTTCACCATTAAGTTGAATGGTAGCCATAGATTCTGATACATATTTCCATTTTTATTTAGTTCCATGTCTTTTTATTTTCATTAAGACTTCCTCTTTGACCAATGGGTTATTTTGTGCTTTAGTTTTTAATTATTTGAAGACTTTAATGTTATCTATTATCGATTTCTGGTTTGGTTCCATTGTTGTTGGAAAGCACATTTTGCATGGTTTAAAATATTTTAAATTTATCAGGCTATGTCCTAGGCCTACATATGCTCTATTTTGCTGTATGTCCTCTGGGCAATTGGAAAAGATGTATATTCTGTGGTTGGGCAGAGTGTTCTATAAATATAAATTACAGGCTGTTGGTTGATAATGTTGAGCTCTTCTGTGTTCTTGCTAAGTTTCTGCATAGTTTTCTATCAGTTGGTTGTCAGAGATGGGTGTTGAAGTGTCCAGTGATAGCTGTGGAATTGTCTGTTTCTCATTAATTCTGTCAGTTCTTGTTTCGTGTGTTTTGCAGCTCTCCAGTTTGGTGCATATGTATTTAAGTTTCCTGTATCTTCTTTACAGATTGATACTTCTGTTATTATTTAATGTCTCTGATAATTTTCTTTGTCCTGTGGTATACTTTATCTGAAATAAACTAACATTCTGCTACAAATTAATGTTTATAAGATACATTTTTCCATCTCTTTATTTTCAACTTGCTTGTGTCATATTTGAAGTGCATTTCTTATAGACAGATTATATAGATAGGTAAACATTTTTAATCTATTTGCCAATCTTTCAATTAGTTTATTTGGATCATTTACATTGAATATAATTATTAATAGGTTAGGACTTAAGTCTCCCATTTTGTTTTATTTTCTCTTTGTGTTTTTGCTTTTGCTTGCTTTTTCTAGCTCTACTATAGAGGTTTTTTTTTTTTTAGATTTATTTATCTATTTGAAAGTCAGGGTAACACAGAGAGAGAAGGAGAGGCAGAGAGAGGTCTTCCCTCTCTCTCAACTGGTTCACTCCCCACATGGCCGCAACAGCCAGAGCTGGGCTGATCTAAAGCAAGGAGCCAGGAGCTTCTTCTGGGTCTCTCAAGCAGGTGTAGGGGCTCAAGCATTTGGGCTATATTCTGCTGCTTTCCCATAGCAGAGAGCTGGATCAGAAGTGGAGCAGCTGGGGCATGAATCAGCGCCCACATGGGATGCCAGCACTGCAGGCAGTGGCTTTACTCGCTACTCCACAGAGCCGGCCCCTCCACTATAGAGTTTTAAACCTTTTCTAAACTCCCTCTTGATTAGCTTACAGTGTGTTTGAGGTAGGGCTCTAAGCTGTTAGTGGCCGCTCAGCTTGCACATCATATTCATGTAGTGCATCACTGTGCACTTGCTCCATTATTTCTTCAGTTCAGGTGAAGTAGAAAATGCTGTGCTTGGATTTTAATGTTTGTGCCCTCCAAAACCCATACTGAAATTGAACTGCCACTGTAACAGGATTAAGAGGTAGAACGTTTCAGAAGTGTTTAGCACACAAGGGCACTGCCATTATCAATGGATGAAAGCCATTACTCTGGGAGCGGATTTTCTATCACGGAGGTGAGTTCACCTCCTCTCACGCTGTACCTTACTCTTGTCGCCCTCCCACTCATGTGATAACTTCACGTGATAACGCAGCAAGAAGATCCTCAACAGATGCCAGTATCCTTGATATTGGATTTTCCCGTTTCTAGAACTGTGAGCCAATAAATGCCAGCTTATTGTAAACTTCCTAGTCTCTTATAACAGCACAGACTGAGACACTTTCCATCCCTTTCTATCCTTTTGTTGTCCCCATGTGTAATGTAATTTTCTCTTTTTTTAAGATTTATTTTTGTTTTGTTGAAAGGCAGAGTTGTAGAGAGAACTGGAGAGAGAGAAAGAGAGAGAGAGATCTCTTCCATCTGGGTTCACTCCCCAAGTGGCCCCAACAGCCAGGGCTGGGCCAGATTGAAGCCAGGAGCTTCTTCCAGGTCTCCCATTTGGGAGCAGAGGCCCAAAGACCTGACCCATCTTCTGCTCCTTCCCCAGGCACATTAGCAAGGAGCTGGATCAGAAGTGGAGCAGCCAGGACTTGAACCGGCTTCCATGTGGGATGCTGGGGCTGCAGGCAGCACCTTAATGTGCTATGCTACAACACTGCCCCTCTAATGTAATGTTCTTAAATATTTCTTCTACACAATATAAAATGACATAAAACAGTGTTGTAATCTTTGCTTTAACTATCAAACAAAATTCAAAAAAAAAAAACTTGCAAAAGAAGGAGAATATATTCAATTAACCCATATGTTTGCTTGTACTATTTTTATTCCTTCTAGATGTTCCAAGATTCCTTTTTTAAAATTTTTTTATTTTTATTTATTTATTTTTTACCATTTTATTTTGTTTAGGGACTTTGCTTTAGCCAAGCTTTCAGGGTAGGACTGTTAGTGACAAGAATCTCTTACTTCTCCCTCATCTGACAGTGTGTAAATGTCCCCTTCCATTCCCGAGGATACTTTCAAGGGGCCTGTTCTTTCCCTTCAGCACTTGCGAAATATTGTGCCACTTCCTTCTGGTGCTCACGGCTTCTGATGAGAACACCATTGACATTCTAATTGTTCTTCCCCTGTAGGACAAGTACCATTTTCTTATTGGTTGCTTTCAAGATTTTTGTCTTTAGTTTTCAGAATTTTAATAGGATGTGTGTTGACATGGATTTCTTTGGTTTCTCGTTTCCAGTTTTTGCTTCCTGGGTCTGTAACTTTCTAGCTCCTGTCAAATTTGGGAAGTTTTCAGCTGTTATTTCTTCAAGTATTTTTTTTTTTTAGCTCTGTTGTCTTTCTCTCCTGGTGCTCTGATGACATGAATGGTAGGTCCTGTGTTGTAGTTCCTGAGGCTGTAGTATTATTTTTTTTCCAACTGTTTTCTCTCTCTTACCCAGAATGAGCCATCTCTATGGTTCATTTTCCAGCTCACCAATTCTCTGGCCCCATTCTGTTGGGGAGCTCTGCAGTGGAACCTTTTAAAGAATTCTGGTTACTGTATTTTGCAATTCTAAAATTTCCATTTGATTTTCCTTCAGGTCTTCTAATATTTCTTTTTTTTTTTTTTATTCTACCCTTTCCCCCTTTTTCCATTTCTTTCAGGTGTGTTCATGATTGGTCATTGAAACATGCTATCATGGCTGCTTTAACATTGTTGTCAGGGAGTTCTAACCTCTCTGTCATCTTGCCCTTAGCATTGATTGCTTATCTTTCTTCATTCAGTTTCAGTTCTCCTGGGTCCTGCATGACAAATAGGCTTCCACGGAAACATGGACATTTTTGTCTTATTGAAATCTTCTGCTTGGGCTGTTTTTTATTTTATTTATTTATTTTTTAACATTGTCCCAATGAGAAAAGGAGTGGGAAACACTTAGTCACTAACAGGTAGAGATAGAAGTCCAGGTTCCAGGCTGGCCCCTGTTGACCTAGGAGGGGGTGTGGGAGGGCTCCTGTTATGGCCGGATGGAAGCGGGAGTTCTGGATCCCCAGGAGGTCTCCACTGACAGTGAGCTGGCCATGGCCTTGTTATCACCAGGAACTGTACAAGTGCTCGCTTTGCACAGGTCTCCTTTGACATCACCCCAGTGGAGGAGAGGGGAGGGGCTTATTACTGCTGGAGAGCCAGAAGTCTCTGGGGACACTTGAAGTGGGTAGGGACTCACTGCCAACTGGAATGGGTAAAAGACCCCATTGGGTCTTTTTTTAAAATAATTTATTTATGTATGTATTTGAAAGGCAGACTTACACAGAGGCAGAGGCAGAGAGAGAGAAGTCTTCCATCCCCTGGCTCACTCCCCAGATGGCCACAATGGCCAGAGCTGAGCTGATCTGAAGCCAGGAACCAGGAGCTTCTTCCAGGTCTCCCATGCAGGTACAGGGGCCCAAGGACTTGGGTCATCTTCCACTGCTTTCCCAGGCCACAGCAGAGAGCTAGATTGGAAGTGGAGCTGCCGGGACTTGAATTGGCGCCCACATGGGATGCCAGCACTGCAGGCGGTGGCTTTACCCACTGTGCCAGCCCCCTATTGAGTCTTTTCTGACTCCATCAAGGCAGGGCCCCATTAGGTCTTGTGAGGGTGGGGGGGTCTGGGCCTTTGTGTTATGGCTAGGGTAAGGCCACTTTGTCGGCATGGCTAGGGTAAGGCCACAGTTCTTCCTGGGTGTTTGGTTGGAGTAGAGGAGTTGCCATCTAAATTTTTTATTTTGTTAAGCTTCACCTTTTCCAGCCATTTGGCTAGAAAGAACAGATTTTTATTAGGCTCTTTTATGTCTGTGCCATTGGCTTGGTTGCCAGCTTCTTCAGTTCCAAGTCTAATGTGCATAAGGCAACAAAGCACATCTAGGGAACTTCTCCCCATGTCATTCCTTGGGTCCCCATGTCACAGCTGGTCTGCTTTGCTTTTTTTCCATCTTTCAGAGTGTTCTTATGCTCCTGTCATATATAATCTTGAGGGGTTTAGTTGCAGGAACAAGAAAAATTATGTCTCATCCATCTTCCCTGAGGCCAAAGTTATTCATTCCATGTTTTAAATAACTGCTATAAGTAAGAATTTCATTGCAAGGTTTGGAAAATCCTACTGCTAAGAAATATTCATGATTTTATAAGAACCTGTAAAAGCTGATGCTTGGGGGCCAAAACTAACTTTGCTAATAAGGGAGACTTTATATAAAGATTTCCCTCAATGTTATTATTTTGTTTGGGGGACCACTTTTGACCTGTGGGAGATATGACATGTTGTAAAAAAAGAATAAAGACGTCACTGACATGAGCTAATTAACTGCCCGATGGAAGGCAAGTCATTTAAACTAAACTTTATAATGTCACCTACTGAACTTCTTAGGATTGCCCCAGTAGACTGAAAATGACTTGATATAAGGAGTGACTTATTTTTGTTCCTTGTTCAGTGACTACTAAAGTGCAAAAAATTGGCACTAAAAAAAAAAAAAAACAAAAAAAATGTTGGCGCAGGTATATGGCCTTGTGGTAAAGACGGGTGTTAAGACCCTTCCTTCCTACATCAGAGTATCTGGGCTCCATACCAGGTTCTGGCTCCTGATTCCAACTTCCTGCTAATGCAGACCTTGGGAGACAATGGAGGTGATGCAAGTAATTGGGTTCCTGCTGCCCATGGGTGAGACCTGCAGTAGGGTCCCAACTCCTGCCTTTGACCCCAGCCCTGCCCCGGCTGTTGTGGATATTTGAGAAGTGAACAAGCAGACAGGAGTTTGCTCATTCTCTCTTTTTGCCTGTCGTTCAAATACATTTTTTATAATTAAAAAAAACACACAAGTATTTGTTGAATATATGGTTGGGATCATTCTGTCTTGCCCATGTTGTAGGGTTCTATGAAGATTAAGTGAAACCATTTCTTTCTTTTTTTAAAAAAACATTTATGTACTTATTAATATTTGAAACACAGAGCTACAGAGAAAGATAGATAGATAGATAGATAGATAGATCAATTGATCGATCTGCCAACTGCTGGTTCACTCCCCAAATGGCTGCAAAAGCCATGTTTGGACTGAAGCCAGGAGCCAGGAACCCACCTATTCTCTCACATGGACAGCAGGGGCCCAGGTACTTGAATCATCTTCCATTGCTCTCCCAGGTGCTTTAGCAGAACGCTGAATCAGAAGCAGAGCAGCCGGGCCTCAAACCGGCACTCTGATGTGGGGTGCTGATGTTGCAAGCAGAGGCTTAACCTGCTGTGCTAAAATGCTAGGCCCGTATGAAGTCGTTTCTATAAAAACTCGTTGAGGGGGCCGGCGCTGCGGTGTAGCAGGTAAAGCCCCTGCCGGCAGTGTCGGCATCCCACATGGGGATGGACGCCAGCTCTCTGCTCCTCTTCCTATCCGGCTCTCTGCTATGTCCTGGGAAAGCAGTGGAAGATGGCTCAAGTCCTTGGGCCCCTGCACCCACGTGGGAGACCCAGAGGAAGCTCCTGGCTCTTGGCTTCGGATCGGCGCAGCTCTGGCCATTGCGGCCATTTAGGGAGTGAACCAGGGGATGAAAGACCTCTCTCTCCCTCTCTTTGCCTCTGCCTCTCTGTAACTCTGCCTTTCAAATAAATAAATAAATATTGATTTTAAAAAACTCGCTAAGGCTGTAAGATGTCATCATCTGAATAATAAATGCTTGACTCAGGTCTGGGACAAAGAAGGAAGAAACGGGAAAGATGAAAATTGGCTGGGGCGGGTCGTCCGTTGGGTTTGAGAGCCATCTGAAGCCAGTTGCAGGTGAAGGAGAGAGGTCTAAATTGCTGGAGAATGGAGGGCCCCTCCCACACAGCCTAGTGGTCTTTCAGGCACTGTTCTTCAAGACCTACGCAAAGATATTCTGTCCTATGTCCGATTTTAGTGTCTCACGGCAAGATGTTATATTGTTTTATCCTACGATGGAATGCCAAGTACCTTTCTCTTTTAAAAAATTTTATTTATTTTATTTAAAAGACAGAGTGACAGAGAGAAGGAGAGATAGAGATTGAGAGAGAGATCAAGGTCAAGAGAGAGACACAGAGAGAGAGAGAGATCTTCCATGTGCTGGTTCACTTCCTAAATGCCTGCAACAGCCAGGTTTGGGGCAGGCTGAAGCCAGAAGCTGGGAAGTCCATGCAGATCAGCCATGTGAGCAGCAGGAACCCAAGTACTGGCGCGATTACCTGCTATCTCCCAGGAGCCTTAGCAAGAAACTGGAGCAGAAGCATGGAGCAGCCAGGACGCCAACGAGCATTGTGATACTGAACGTGGGAGTCCTACGCAGCACCTTGGCCCACCACGCCACAGCAGCTGCTGCCCCTGTCACCTTCCAAAGGCCAGGCCTCCCAGAGACTGCTCACGACATGGGAGACGCTCAAGAACAAAGGATGTGCTTTTAAAAAATGCAGCAGTTAGGATCTTAATGTTGTAAAAATAATTTTAAAAAGCATATAGCAGCAAGGGAAAAAGATTGTAAGTAGATATGCCAATTGGTAAATAGTAATATGTTACTATAGGTGTTTTGAGTAATTTTGCCATCTTGTTTAAATGTGTGCATATTTTACATAATCTTTGATGGGGACATGTCACTTTGTCATTGGACACGCACCTGTGCGCGTGACCAGCTTCGCCTTTTCATCCAGGAACCACATCCAATCCAATCACCAGGAACTGGTCCGATGTTCCATCCAAATCCCAACTGGCAAAATGAGATCCAGCACTCAGCTTCATGGGTTTTGTCAGCTGCTAGGCCAGACTGGGCTCTCTGTCCTTGTGCCCAGAAGTCAGGAGCCTGGTTCCAGCCCCAGCTGTGCTGCAGGGGGACTGCGTGCCCTCAGACGTGCCACAGCCCCGGTCTGGACCTCCCTCCTGGTCTGTGAAGTGACCCGGGGCTCCCGGACAGCTGCTCCCCCAGCCTCCTCCTTGTTCTTTTCCTCTGTGCCCTGTTCAGTTCAGTTTCTCCCTTGCTTATGTTTTCCCCCAGGGATAAGAGTGAAAGGCAAATGGTCTCCCGGAGTTTTGTTGACACTTCAGATTGCAGGCTGGCAGGCTGCAGGGGCCCTGTCCTGGCTGGCTGCACTGAGGCCTGAGCTGGCTCGGTTCCCTCTCCCTCCCCCTAATCAGAGCCCTGGCTGCAGAAGCCTGGGCTGGTATCAGAACAGCAGCCAACACTTGGTTGACATGGGACATAATTTTTAATCAAGGGAAAGCAGAAATGAATACAAAAGGCCTCTTTTCTGCACGTGGGTGTGTGTATCTGCTTTTGGATTCTGTGTGTCTGGACTTGGCAGGGCTGGGCCTGGGGAACGGCTGGCGTCCATGACCCGGAGGGTCACTCTCCTTCCTTCTCCAGGATGGAAGCATCAGAAACTACTGGGCTCAGGGAACAGTAACCTGCCCGCACTCCCTGGCGCTCCCCGCCAGGCAGCCGGGGGCACCCAGGCCCAGCAGCCCAGGGCCCCCACGAGCCGCTTGCCTCCCATGGCCCGGCCCCAGCCTCCTTTCAAAGGCCCTTTATTAAACCACCAAGTATTTGCTGTCGAGACATTTCGGATGAAATCATTGTGTTAAACAAATAAACGCAGCTTCGTCCAGATTTCTGCTCTGGGAGCGGAGTAAGAAAATAATTTCTGTCTGCTCGCCACAAAAGCGGCTGGAAAGGCCCAAAGAAAAATATTATTTTTACTCCATTGTGTGAAATATTGTGCTGTAGGATGTGACGGGCTGAGCGTTTGAAGAGTTTCTGCTGGCAGGTTTCAGGGGGCCCCGGCCGGCCCCCTGGGATTGTTTTCGGCATTAATAAACTTAGCATGATGTGTGTTAAAAGGAACATTGTGTTTGCTTTGTAAATAAGGGATGTCAAACAAGAAGCAGAAGCCGGCCCGACACTACGGGGATGCGTTCTCGGCGCCCTGGCCGCACCCGCATCGCCCCGCTCCCCGACCTGGGCCCAAGCCTTGCTGGGAAAACAAACCCTGCCGTCTCAGCCTAAACCAGGCCACTTCCTCGCTGATCCTGGTGGGAAAGCTGCACACTTTGCCCCGAAGCAGCGGGACACAGGCTTGGGAAGGAAAGTTCTCAAGTGTGTCTGTCAGCTGTGTGGGGGAGGGGAGGGCGCGCGGCGGAGGCCCTGCCCCCACCTGCACCCCTCCCGCCCCTCAGAGAAGCTTCTGGACGGGCCAGGGTCTGCCTGCGCCCCGGGCTGCTGGCCGGCAAGAGGGCAGAGGTTAAAGCCCTATCTTTGGAAGGACACTCTGCTTCTCTCTCCCCTCTCCCTCCCTCTCTCTCTTTCCTTCTCTCTCTCCCTCCCTCATTTCCCATCTCTCTCTCTCTCTCTCTCTCTCTCTCTCTCTGACGCCCCTGCAGCCCCAGGCTGGCTCTCCTGTCACATTTCTGGCGGGGTCTCGGGGACGCAGACCCCACCGGAGACGCATCCCCGCGGCCGCCGGTGCGGGAAGCCCCCGGGAGCCGGGCAGAACGCGTCGCGTCTCCGGGCCGCAGCATGGCTATTTTCACAGGTGCTCGCGGCCGCCGCCCCCGCCGCCCTCGGCCGGCGGGGAAGAGGACGGGCGCCCCAGACCTCCCAGACGCTCTCTCTCCAGCGGCGGCCGGCCCTTTTCCCGGCCTCGCCCATCTCCCCGGCAAAGGACTGGTCCTGAAGCTGGAGGCTTCCCCCTGCTTGGGGGACAGTGGTGCCCGGGCTGCGGGGTCTCCCAGAGGCGAGGGTTGGGGCGCAGGCCCCGGGACAAGGGGGGCGGCGCCCCGCGAGCCGTCCTAGTCGTCTGGAGCCCACTCTCACGCGGTGTCCCTTCTTGGTGTCCCTTCTTCTGATCTAGACCTCAAAGCTCATGACAGTGGCGGCGGAGACCCCAGTGCCAAGGCTGCGGGTCTCAGCCGCGCGCTGGCCGCACGCGGAAGGCACGGAGGAGGCCAAGGGCCCGCGGACCGGCTCCAGGGGCTGCCGCAAAAGCGAGCGCCCGGAACCCCGGGAATGGCCTCTCGCCAGGGATGGGAGGCTGGAGGGGCAAACGCAAGGGGACGCAGAGCCCCGGGGGCCTGCGGCCTCGTGGTCCCCTGCGCCCTCTCCCTGGTGGTGGGTGCCGTCCCCGCTCCGTCTCCTTCTTGGGACACTCGGGATGCCTGCACCTGGATGAAGCAAGCTAGCTTCTCACTACATTTTGTGGCGCGCAAGGCCACCCGCCGTCTTTTCTGGCATGCTCCAGCAGTCAAGGCACAGACGGACACCTCTCTCCATCGGATCAGCTGCCTTTGAGTCCACCGCGGACCCTCAGCCGGGGGCGGGGGCGGGACAGGGCGAGCTCCTGGCGCTGGACTTCCCATGGCCACACCTGCTGCTGTCGCAGGCCCCTCTCGGGAGGGCAGCCTGGGCCACAGGCTTCCTGGGGAAGGAATGTGGAGCTTACGTGCAGGATTTCGCAGTCCGCAGGGCTGAGCTGAATTCCCAGCACTTATTTACTTTACTGCGTTTCTTCGTCTGCAAATGGGGCCTCGTCACATAGACTAGCTTAAAGGATTAACTGAACCAACGCCTGTCGGGCACACAGTGGTGGCTTGTGAGAGTCTGCGGGGGCTGCCAGATTGGGTGGCTTGGGCCACACGCGCTGATGCTCCCCTTCCCGGAGGCCGTCCCTGCCTCTGGTTTCCCCTGAGCCGCCCCCCCCTCCCCCCACACACTGAGCGTTCACTCTGCCTTTCCTCCGGGGCACACCTCTTCCTGGTGTTCCCTCTTCTGATCAGGATCCTTCCATTGTGATCTCAGCCTGAATCACCTCCCCAGCCGCACTGCCTCCAAATGCCAGCACAGAAGGAACTGGGGCTTCAAGACAACTTTCAAAGGAGCACAATTCAGTCTATGACGAAGTTCGGTGTTATCAGTACTGTTACTGCTCAAGCAGAGGTTAAATATTTTATCATTGAAAACTGCAGAAGAGGCTGACACTGTGGCAGTCCCAGCATCCCATATGGATGTCGGTTCGAGACTCGGCTGTTCCAGTTCTTTTTTTTTTTTCTGGTCATACTTAACATTTATTTTACTTTTGGACTGTCCCACTTCTGATCCAGCTCTCTGCCATGGCCTGGGAAGGTAGCAGAAGATGGCCCAACTCCTTGGGCTCCTGCACCCATGTGGGAGACCTGGAAGAAGCTCCTGGATCCTGGCTCCTGGCTTTGGATCAGCACAGCTCCAGCCAATGTGGCCAATTGAGGAGTGAACCAGCAGATGGAAGACCTCTCTCTCCCTCTCTGCCTCTCCTTCTCTCTCTGTGTAACTCTGACTTTCAAATAAATAAATAAATAATGATAATAATAAAACTACAGAAACCCCAGCCTGGCGCTGTGGCATAGCAGGTAAAGCCTCTGCCTGCAGCACCGACATCCCATATGGGCGCTGATTCCAGTCCTAGCTACTCTACTTCCAATCCAGCTCCCTGCTAATGCGCCTGGGAAAGCAGTGTTAGATGGCCCAAGTTCTTGAGCCCCTGCACCCATGTAGAGACCAAGATAAAGCTTCTGGCTCCTGGGTTTGGCCTGGTCCAGCCCTGGCCATTGCAGCCATTTGGGGAGTGAACCAGCAGATGGAAGATCTCTCTCTCTCTCTCTCTCTCCTTTCCTCTCACCCTGTAACTCTGCCTTTCAAATAAATATTTAAGAATAACTACGGAAACCCACATGTCATGCCTCTCATTTGTCATAAATAAAGAATAAATAAAATACATAACATTAGCAATCTATTAACTTAAATTGAAGCCGGCACCGCGGCTCACTAGGCTAATCCTCCTCCTAGCGGCACTGGCACACCGGGTTCTAGTCCCGGTCGGGGCGCCGGATTCTGTCCCGGTTGCCCCTCTTCCAGGCCAGCCCTCTGCTGTGGCCCAGGAGTGCAGTAGAGGATGGCCCAAGTACTTGGGCCCTGCACCCCATGGGAGACCAGGAGAAGTACCTGGCTCCTGCCATCGGATCAGCGCAGCGTGGTGCAATGGCCGCAGCGCGCCAGCTGCGGCAGCCGTTGGAGGGTGAACCAATGGCAAAAGGAAGACCTTTCTCTCTGTCTCTCTCTCTCACTGTCCACTCTGCCTGTCAAAAAAAAAAAAAAAGCTTAAATTGAGCAAAGGGATAAAGATATGAAAGAGCCCCCACTTGAAAGGTGGGGGGCAGGAGGACTATGCTAGGAAAGGGGCCAAGGCCACAAAGGGTGCTGGGTGGAGGAGGAGCAATCTCCAGGCACACAGAGCTCCTCCCACGGAGCCAGGACGGCCCCCTGCATGGGACCTAGCACACCTGGGCCATGGCCACCCACAGGCTGCTAGCCTTTGCTGCTGGTTGTTTGACCATCCTCTGCCTGGCTGAGAATTGGCCAGAGGGAGGCAGAGAACCCTGAAGTTGTCCAAAGCACTGTCAGGAATGCAAGCTATGTCTTCTGGGGCCTTTTAAATATTTCATGTATTTCTGCTAAATTCTCTGTTTCTGTTTGGTTTTTTAAGTAGGATTTATTTATTTACTTACTTATTTGAAAGGGAGAGTGACAGAGAACAGGAGAGACAGAGAGTGAAAAAGGTCTTCTATCTCTGGTTCACTCCCCAAATGGCCCACAACACCAGGTCTGGGCCAGCCTGAAGCCAGGAGCCAAGAACTGCAGCTGGCTCTCCTACAAGGATGGCAGGAGCCCAAGCACCTGGGACTTCATCAGCTGCCTTCCTAGGCACGTTAGCAGGAAGCTGGATCGGAAGCGGAGTAGAAAAGGCAGTCTGATGTGGGATGCCAGTGTCCTCACAGGCAGTGGCTTCACCTGCTACATTGTGCTGCACAATGCCTGCCCCCAGATTCTGATTTGAAGGGAAAAGTCCCCAAGGCTGGGCTCACAGCCTGTCTCCCGGCATCATGCAGCTGCCAATCTTCCTCATCACCATGTCATTTGCATCGGGCAACACAATCATCCTGCAAGGTCTATTTTTTTTTTCAATTTTATTTTCTTATTTGAGATACATCTAGACAGAGGGAGACAGAGACAGACAGTGAGAGCTCCTAGCTGCTGGTTCATTTCTGAAATGCCTGTGATGGCCACAGGGCTAAAGCCAGAAGCCAGGAACTCAATCCTGGGTCTCCCAGGTGGGTGGCAGGAACCCAGTGATTTAAGCCATCACTGCAGCCTTCTCAGGTCTGGAAGGCAGAGTGATGAGCCAGAGCCAGGAATCGAACACAGGTACCTGGATGTGAGCTGTGGGCTTGTCCGAGGTGGAAGGGTATGAGTAGGCTCCCCTACATGAGAACAGCTCCCTTTTCTGAATCCGAATGGGCTTCCCTCCCCACAGCAGAAGGGGGAAGCAGCTTTGGGCAGCTCAGGGATGCACCTGCGGCTTCTCCGTCCTCACCCCCACCTCCAGCTCTGTGTCCCAAGGATTTATTTTCTTCATCTTGCTCCTTGAGCAGCGGGTGACCAGAAGTCCTAATCCTGCTCCGGAGGAAAGTTCAAGACAGGAAGGTGTGAGCAAAGCCAGACTGTTATGGTCACATCGTGTGTCTCCACAGTGGGAGGAATCCAGGCTGGCCCAGCGTCGTCTGAGACTTTTCTACTGGAAGTCTGCTCAAGTCAGACGCCACGCTCAGAGAAAGCATGCCCTGTGTAGACAGTGTAGCATCAGAACAGAAGGAAAACGTTTCCTAGATATGTTAATTTGCCTCTGTGGGTAGTGCCACTTGTTTTCCTGTTCCTGATCTCTCTCTAGCTAGTTGTCTTTTCATTTACGTTTCTGTAAAGGGTCCTGTAAGATACTGTAGGAAAAAGCGAGGAAAACCCAGTAGTCTCCATGTCACATCCTGTACCTCTTGCTGCAGCTGCTCCTACCGGTGCCCTGGCTGTCCTGTTTTCACTCTGGGCTCTGCCTAGAGGCTCACGGAACCTCAGCCATGAAGGAGGTAGCAACAGCTTCAAGTAGCTCCGGCTGTGAGTAGATCAGTGCCGACGGTGTTTCCCCAGGGGATCTGAAACCACACTAGAGGCTTTGCTCAGCTCTTAGAGCAGCTGCACCTTCCCTGGGTCCTGGCCTCTGACACACCCTGCAGCATGGGGATGATAGACACTTAATGTTCCTGGGAGAGGGAAGTCCTAGCACAAACCCAGGTGTTGAATGACCTGTTGTGGGATCCTTTGCAGCTGAGTTATCTGGGCGCCCATGGGTTTTCTGTAAAAAAGAAGGCTGGGGGCAGATCTAAGCAGCCTCCTACAGGGAGGGAGCTGCCCAAGGCTTGACCAGGACTTCAGGGATCAGGATTTTCTGTTTTGAGAGAGAAGTAAACTTCTTTTTTTCCCCCTACACCTCCTGTAGTTTATATGTTTGTCTTTGTTGAAAACTGCCAAACTGTTTTTCCAAAGTGGCTGTGCCATTTTGCATTCCCAGTAGCAACAGCTGAGAGTTCCAGTTCCTTCACTTCCGCGCCAGCACTTGGCGTTGTCAGTTATAGTTTCTCTGAGACACACAGCAGCCTTTTCTTTAGAAGAGGAATCTGAGCCAGTAAGGCTGTGTGACTTATTTAGTTGACTAACTGGTTGGGTCAGACTTTGAAGTCAGAACCCTGGACAGTCCCAAGACCAGGTTTAGGCTAGGGTTAACTTACCCAGTGCCACCCACTCTTCACAGCTCCATGGTAGTCTTGAAAGCCAGGAGTCTACAACTACTGTGGGCTGTGTGGCCATTGCAGGAGGCACACGGGTTTGGAACTCCCCCAAAACCCTACCCCCCGAGAATGGTCACCATCTGATTGCCTGGCAGCTTGCTGCAACGCTGTACACTCAGGGCTTTTTATTTGACCTGACTCAGAACTTTCTATAGGGCATTTGTTGAAAGCAGTCATTTGTAATTATTTCACGCCATAGCTGCTGGCCAAAAACACTGAAGAGGAAAAACTGGTAAATGAGATGTTTCTAGCAGTGTTTGAAAAGCTCCAATACATTTCTGACAATCTAGTAGTTCATGAACATGCGCTGGGCTGTATGCATGCCTAGAGCTGAGTATGTGCCAAGAAAAGACCCGAGAAGGCCCCAAGTTGTCACCTGTCACTGATCTCAAGACCTTCGCCAGCAGGAAATAAAGGCTAAGGTAGAGTTGTAGTCTACTTTCCGGAACGTTGAGGACAAGCTCCAACACACAGAGAGCCTCTCGGAAAAGGCTGGGAGACTCACAGGTGAAGGCATTTAATGGACTCTCTGCCCTGTAATTACACCACTAAGCAAACCAGAGACTTCTATGGCAGCTATGACAAAAATTACATATTTTACAAAACTAGTCCAGGAAAGTCCTTAAACAAACAAACAAAGCAATGAAAATTATAACAGATTCACGAGGAGAGAAAAGGATCTGATTTCAGGAGCTGATACATTTTGGGCCTGGCATTGTGGCGCAGTGGGTTAATCCACTGTCTGCAGCAACCAGCATCCCATGCTGTCTCCCGCCAGTTCAAGTCCCAGCTGCTCCACTTCTGATGCAGCTCCCTGCTAGTGTGCCTGAAAAAAGCAGTGGAATATAGTCTAAATGCATGTGCCCCTGCACCCACATGGGCGACCTGGATGAGGCTCCTGGCTCCTGGTTTTGGCCTGGCCCAGCCCCATCCATTGTGGCCATTTGGGGATTGACCAGTGGATGGAAGATCTCTCTCTTCTCTCTGTCTCTTCCTCTCTCACTGTGGCTCTGACTTTCAAATAAATAAATAAATCTTAAAAAAAGGAAAAGAAGCAGAGTTGATAATTTTTTTTACGGGTCAAATGACATTTTATTTTTTTTTAAACTTTTATTTAATGAATATAAATTTCCAAAGTACAGAATATGGATTACAATGGCTTCCCCCCCATAACGTCCCTCCAACCAGCAACCCTCCCCTTATCCACTCCCTCTCCCCTTCCATTCACATCAAGATTCATTTTAGATTCTCTTTATATACAGAAGATCAGTTTAGCATACATTAAGTAAAGATTTCAACAGTTTGCTCCCACACAGAAACATAAAGTGAAAAATACTGTTTGAGTACTAGTTATAGCATTAAATCTCAATGTACAGCACACTAAGGACAAAGATCCTACATGAGGAGTAAGTGCACAGTGACTCCTGTTGTTGACTTAACAAATTGGCACTCTTGTTTATGGCATCAGTAATCACCCTAGGCTCTTGTCATGAGCTTCCAAGGCTATGGAAGCCCCCTGAGTTCACTGACTCTGATCATATTTAGACAAGGCCATGGTCAAAGTGGAAGTTCATATGTAACTTTCAACAGAAGCTGATGAGGCACCCAAAGAAATTCTGAAAGTATAACCCAATAAGTAAGAAGGAGAAAAAGCAGCCAAAAAAGGCTTTTCCAAAGGAAAATCAGAAATTGGATTTGCTGGAGAGAATTATTAAGGCAGTATAATTACTAGATCCATATAACTAAAGGAAATCACGGTTAGAGAACTAAGTGTGTGTGTGTGTGTGTGTGTGTGTGTGTGTGTAGAGAAGGAGAGGGAGAGATGGATATATTAGGGGAATTGGTTCAGTGATTATAGAGAATGCTGACCCTGTCAGTTAATTTCAGGTGTCAAACACCTGGAGTTGGAAGGCCAGTGAACTTGGAGTTTTGATGTCTAAGGATAAGAGAATGTGGATGCCCCAGTTCTAGAAGAGAGAGCAAGCATGAAGCTGATTGGATGATGTTTTCTCAAACTGGGTAAGGGCAAGTCTTCTACTAGTTACTCATTCCATTCATTCAAATGCCAATCTCTTCTGGAAACACCCTCACAGACATAGAAATAATATTTTCCCAGCTGGGTTGGATATCCCCTAATCCAGTAGATTTGACTTCCAAAATTACCATCAGAGAATTCAATAGCAGACTCAAAGACATATCAATTGAGATTATCCAGTGGGAAAAACAACAGAAAATTAGTTTTCTTGATTTCCAGCTTTGACTCTATACTGTAGCTTCCTGCCAATGGAGACCCTTGGAGGCAGCAGTAACATTTCAAGTAATTGGATTCCCATCTCCTAAGTGGGACACTTGATTTGAATTTCCAGTTCCCAATTTCAACCCTGGTTCAGCCCCAGCTGTTGCAGGCATCTGGGGTGTGAACCAGTGTATAGGAGCATTCTCTATCTCTGTCTCTGTCTCTCAAGTAAATAAATAAAACAACACAGCATTAAAATTTTATACTAAAAAAACCTACTTAATACAAAAGACAATAAGGGAGACATAAAGGAACAAAAAAGAAAAACACACAGAGGTAAAAAGTAGCAAATGATAAACATAAATCCTAGCTTATCAATGATTACATTAAATAGGGGCCCGGCACCATGGCACAGCAGGTTAAAGCCCTGGCCTGCAGCACCAGCATCCCATATAGGGACTGGTTTGAGTCCCAGCTGCTCTACTACTTCTGATCCAGCTCCCTGTTAATATACCTGGGAAAGCAGCAGAGGATGGCCCAAGTCCTTGGGTCCCTGCACACACCTGGGAGACCTGGAAAAAGTTCCTGGTTCCTGGCTTCAGCTCAGCTCAGCTCTGGCCATTGTGGCCATTTGGGGAGTGAACCAGCAGATGGAAGACCTCTCTCTATCTCTACCTGTCTCTGTAATTCTTTCAAATAAGTAAAATAAATCTTTTAAAAAAATAATTACATTAAATGTAAATGAATGAACCACTGCGATAAGAAGGCAGAAATTGATACAGTGATTTAGAAAAACAAACACTAAATCAGAATCCAACTACAGCTTCCCCATAAAAACACATTAGACTCAAAAATGCAAATAGAATGAAAGCAGACAGATGGACATAGATAACATGCAAACAGTACCACACGAGAACTGGAGTGGTTATGATAATATCAGACAAAATACACTTTATGGCAAAAATTGTTACTAGAAACAAAGATTAGTATTTCTAAATGATTAAAGGTCAACCCAACAAGAAAATATAGCAAGTACATAAACATATGAATCTAACAACTGAGCCTCAAAGTACATGAACCAAAAGCTCACAGACTTGAATGGGGAAATAGACAATTGAAGAGTAATAGCTAGCTATTTCAGTGTCATTTTCACTAACATGTAGAACTGGACACAAGATTCAAAGACAAGAAGACTTGAGTAACACTATAAAACAACTGGACATAACAGACATTTATAGATTATGCCATCCAAAGACAGCAGAACATGTATTTTTCTCAAATGCACATAGTTCATTCTCTATATCATACACAAACCCATAAAAATAAACTTCAGTAAATGTAAAAGGATTGAAATCATACAAAATATGCTCTCTAACCATAATGAACTATAATTAGAAATTTGGGAATTCATAAATATCTGGAAACTAAACATCATATTTCTAAATAACCATTGGGTCAAAAAATCAAAAGGGAATCAGAAAATACTTTGAGGTGAACAAAAATGATAACTTATGTAACAAAACATGGGATGTAGCTAAGGCAATGATTAGAGGGAAATTTGTATCTGTAAATGACTCTATAAAGAAAAATAATTTCAAACCAGTAACCTAAACTTACTCCATAAGAAACTAGGAAAGCAAGTACATACTAAACCTAACTGAAAAGAATGAAGAAAATATAATACTAGAGTAGAAATAAATGAAATAGAAGCAAGAAAGAGGAAAAATAAAATAAATTAATGAAACTGGAAGCCGATTCTTTGAAAATACCAATGAAATTGACAATTCATTAGCTGGAAACCAAGAAAAAAGATAAAAGACTCAAATTAATAAAATTAAGAATTGAAGAGGGGCCATCACTCTCAGTTTTACAGAAATAAAAAAGGTTATAAGAGAATACTATGAACATTTTATGCCAAAAATTGAATAACTTGTATCAAAAACAAATTGTTGGGAAGACAAAGCTATTTAAAGTGAGTCAGGAAGAAATAGACTTGTAAAAGGTAAAGAGATTGAGCCAAGAATCAAGGAGCTTTCCACAAAGGGATGCCTAGGCTCAGAGGGCTTCAAGGGTAAAGTCTATCAAATGTTCAAAGACAAAATAACACCAAACTTTCACAATATCTTTTGGAAAACAGAAAAGGGAAATCTCTCCAACTCATTTAATGAAGACAGCATTACACTAACACCAAAAGCAAAAACATCACAAGAAAACATATAAGGCACCAATATCCCTCATAAATATGGATGTAACAATTCTCACAAACACACAAAATCAGCAAACTGAATCTGGCAACATATAAAAAAGACTGTGCAGCATGACTGAGTGAGCTTTATTCTAGTAATGAAAAGTGAGCCAAGATTTAAAAAATCAGTACAATGCAGCATAGTAACAGAATAAAGGAAAATATTGTAAGATCATCTCAATGTATGCAGCAATAGCATTTGACAGCACTCAATATGATTTCATGATTAAAAACATTCAATAAAGTAGGAGTGAAAGGGAGCTTCTTGAACCTAATAAATGCCATATATGAAAAGCCTACAGTGAAACTCACTGTCAAAGTTTGAATGCTTTTCCTTTAGGACAAGGATGTCTGTGCTTGCCACTATTATTCAACACATACTAGAAGTTTTAGTCAGGGAAATTAGGCAAGAAAAATAAATAAAAGGCATGCAATTTGGAAAAGAAGGAGTACAGTTGTCTATTTTCACATTTAACATGATCTCGTCCTATGTATAGAAAATCTTAAGAAATCCACAAGGAAAATTCTAGAGGTAATAGTGAATTCACCAAGATTGCAGGACACAAGATAAATGTACAAAAATCAGTTGTGATGAATAATCCAAAAGTGAAATCAAGAAAATCATTCCATTTATAATAGCATCAAAAAAGAACAAAATGTTCAGATATACATTTACCAAAAGAAGAGCAAGGCATTTGGAATCTATAGAACATAGTTGAAAGAACTTAAAGAAAACCTGAATAAGAGGAAAGACACCCTTTGTTCTTGAAAGGAAAGACTTAATGCTAAGACAGTGACAGTCCCCAGGCTGATCCACAGATTCAGTGCAATCCCTATAAAAATTAGGTCTGCCCCTCCTTTGGTAGAAATGGACAGACTGATCCTAAAATTCATATGAAAATGCCTAGGGACCCAGAACAGCCAAAATAATTTCTAAAAGAACAAAGATGGGGGAACTCAAATTTTCTGGTTTAAAAACATACACAAAGCTACTGTAATGAAACCAAGAACTGTAATAGATAAGGGTAAATGTGCAGAGAAACAAAATAAAGAAGTAAACCCATACACTTAAGGTCAACTGATGGTTGACGAAAGTGCTGAAACCACTCAGTGGGGGAGTGAAAATTCCTTATCACATGAGGTGGGGGCAACTGGATATCCACATCCCTTGTTTCAAAACATTACACAATTAACTCAAAATAGATCAGAGTGTGAATATATGAATGAAAACTATAAAACTATTAGAAGAAAGCATGGGAGTTGGGGTGAGCATTAGGCATAGTGGGTGAGACCCTCCTGGTACATCCGCATCACACATCGGAGTGCTTGGCGTGCACCCTGGGTCTGGCTCCCAATGTGTGTGACTCAAAGAGCACTGTCCAGGAAGTGAAAAGACAATCCACAGAGTGGGATGAAATATTCTGGGGCTCTATTTCTAGACTATAGAAAGAACTCTCACAACTCCATAAGAAAAAATTACAAATGGGCACAAGATTTGAATAGATGTTTCTTCAAAGACCAGTAAATGACCAGTAAATACATGGAAAGATGTCTGACATCACTAGGCATCAGAGAAATGCAAATCAAGCCACAACGAAATATCACTTCATATCCACGAGGATGGCTGTAATAATAAAATGGAAGGAAGGAAGGAAAGGAAAAGAAAGAAAGAAAAAAAAAAAAGAAAGAGGGAGGAAGGAAGGAAGGAGGAAATGGAGGAAAGGAAGAAAGGAAACACAGAGGTGCAGGCATATTTTGCAATCTAGTGCCTGGTTTCAGTCCTGAGCCCAGTTGTACTTCTGTCTTCTTGCTTATACGCACCCTGAGAGGCAGCAATGATGGCTTGGGTCAGTGCCTTCCAGATGGAGAAGACCCATATCAGGTTCTGGACTCTTGGCTTTGGCCTGGCCCAGTGCACTATTGTAGGCGTCTGGGGAGAATGAACCAGCAATGTAATGTTTCTGTCTTTGGGGCTGGCATTGTGGCGTCATGGGTTAAGCCGCCGGCTGCAGTGCTGGCAGCCCATATGGGTGCCAGTTAGAGTCCCAGCTGCTCTACTTCCAATACAGCTTACTGCTAATGTGCCTGGGAAAGCACTGGAAGATGGCCCAAGTGCTTGGGCTCTTGCATCCATGTGGGAGACATATATGAAGTTCCTGGCTTCTGGCTTTGGCCTGGCCCAGCTCTGGCTGTTATGGCCATTTGGAGAATGAACCAGTGGCTAAAAGATTCTCTCTCTCTCTCTTTCTCTCTTTCTCTCTCTGCTTTTCAAATAAATAAAAAATTTTTTAAAAAAAGCAAAAAGAATATTTCTCTATCTTTTTCCCTTTCAAATACAGTTTTAAAAATTTTAAAATAGGCAGAAAACTGTTAGGATGTAGAGAAGTTACAACCTCCACACATCACTGATAGGAACTTAAACTGGAAAACATTTTTGTAGTTCCTCAAAATGTTAAATACAGAGTTACCATATGACCAACAATTCCTACTCCTCAATATATATGCAAGAGAATTGAAAATATATTTTCACACAAAAATCCATAGAAAAATGTTCATAACATCAGCTTCCTGCGAATGCTCATCCTGCAAGGCAGCAGGTGATGGTCCAAGTAGGTGGGTCCCTGCCACCCAGGAGGGAGATTCCAATTGAGTTCCTGGTTCCTGGCCTCGGGCTGGTAGAGCCTGGCCATGGAGACATCTGGCTGTTTCCAGCATTTGAGGAATGAACCAGCAAATGGAAGATCTCTTTCTCTGCTCTGCCTCTCTCTGTATCTGTAGATTCTATCCTCTCCCTCGGGCCCTCCGTGCTTAACACGGCATTCATTCGGCACAGTAGATGCTCTGTAAACTCATTCAATGACTGAGCACCAGTGCAGGCCTAGAGCTACCTGCATAAACACGATTTGATTGTGTTCTCAAGGAGGTGAGTCTAGGGGAGTGGAGTAGGAGACAAATACCTAAACACATATGTATTTGCAAGTATAATGCAGGTCTATGTGCGTAATGACAGTGAGATGAGCAGGTGACCCTGTGTGCACAGCTGTCCTTTTCAACACATGTTTCCTGGGCCTGTAAGATGAGCACCTATTGGGTAAGGTAGCTGTGTCTCCCTCCACTGGATCCCACGTGCCACCAATGGAGGGGAAGGCTGCACACAGTTCCAAAAGATGTCTGGAGAGTGACGATGTTGCCTGTGGACAGAGATTAAAAACATCACTAACATATGATTGCTAATAGAAGGGGAACTTGAAAAACATATTTCTGCAGTGAGGGACCATTCTTAGCTCATCCCCTCTCCCAGTAACCTCTTGATTATTTTGTCTCAAAAACCCTAATGCAGACACCGTGTAATTCCCTCCAACACTGTGCGCACAACAAGGCTTCAGAGGGTGTACCAGCCCATCTTTTCTAAGATATTTATAGGGCTAATGCCCCACCAGGGAGGCACTGGATGGACCCGATCCTATTAGGTCATATGTTGGTGATACAGAGTTCCTGGAAGTCCAGTTGTCTCTTCCTGGGACCCCGGGATGTTGTGCCCCAAAATACACATTTTAAAACTTCTCCTCCTCCAAAGCCTCATTCAAAAGCAGTTTTGCTACAGCTTTTCATCTGTAATAGTGAAATATTTCCATTGATGATGATTTGGGCAAGCCAGTTTCAAAACCTTGGTGTTTGGAATAGCTTGCTAATGTTTTCTTAAATTACATCCTCTTGTGGGTCCATAAAATCCTGAAGTTATTACAAATAAATAAATGGAGTCTCTCTTCATGATGTAAACCAGCTTTCAATGAAGTCATTGAGGGGAAGTTTGGTTTGGATGGAAGCAGCGCCCACCCGGGGCAGAACACTGCTTTCCACTCCATGGGGGCGAGAGACGCCGCTCAGCACAGCTGCTCCAACTCAACCGAACGCAGCAAACCCCTGCTGCTTCGTGCCTTGTTTTAACTTCTGGTGGGAAACGCAGTATTTGCAAGTGTCCCTTTTCCTAAAGTCCTCTTGTTTGTGGGCACCGGGACCCAGCTGCCTTGGAGGTGGTTGAAGACAGGGTATGTGTCTCCCCATTCCTTCTCCCCAACCCACCATAGAGGACCACATTGCAGATTCTCGGGCAGTCACACAGCCCATTGGCAGTCCCGGTGCTGGTGTGCCTTGCCCTTAGCCACAGGGCTGCAGCCTTTCCTGGGCACAATGGAAAACATGTTCTTGAGCACGAAAGAGAACCAGGATGCGAAGGCTTGCCGTCAGGAGACAGGCAGGTCAGGTGCACCGTGTCATGGGTGCCTCCCAGCTGGCAGCTTCTGGGGCGTTACTAAAAGGGAGAAGTTTTTGTGCTCTGCTTCCTGGGTAGAGCAGCCTCCCAGGTACCTACAGGCGGCCCACCCTTCACTGAAGCCTAAGACTGGAGCCGGAGGCTGCGTGTAGCCCAAGGTCTGTGTGGAAGTAATTACCGCTCACATGCACAGTGCGCATCCAGACAGCCCGTGGCGCACAGCTCTCCTTGGCTGGACAATTTCCTCTTCTGTGTCTTTAAATATAAGTCAGACTCTCTTTCCCAAGTCTCCCTTGTAAAACTAATTCTCCTGCACTGATATTTACATAGAAATGGGCTTTTCAAAGATTCCAAGATCATGCTGTCTGGGTTTCTGGTATCTTTTGAGGCAGGATTGTGAGGGAGCTGCTACTCATTTTTTTTAACTATTTTTTTTTTAAATAGGGGAGGGAGGTCTTCTATCTGCTGCTTCACTCCCCAGATGGCCTCAATGGCCAGAGCTGCGCTGATCCAAAGCCAGGAGCCAGGAGCTTCTTCCGGTCTCCCACACAGGTGCAGGAGCCAAGGACTTGGGCCATTTTCCACTGCTTTCCCAGGCCATAGCAGAGAGCTGGATCAGAAGAAGAGCAGCCAGGACTAGAACCGGCACCCATATGGGATGCTGACGCTTCAGGCCAGGGCTTTAACCCACTGTGCCACAGCGCAGCCCCTTTCTACTATTATTATTGTTATTATTATGGTTAAAAACACGTGAAACAATATGAGATGCTGGTGGAGCGATAGTAATTCATAGTCTTCGCTGGTGAGAATACAAAGCAGTGCAGCCACTTTGGAATAGTGTTTGCTGGTTTCATGAACCATTGTTTTATCATGTACTCCAGCAATTCTGCTCATTGGCATTGGATCTGAAGAACTGGGAAACTTATGTCCACCCGAAAACCTGCACACAGATGTTTATGGCAGTTTTATTGGCAATAGTGAAAGCTTGGGAGCAATCAAGATGTCCTTCAGGAAGTGAGCAGATAAATGGAACATGACTCTGGACAATGGACTATTATGCAATGCCGAAAAATGAACTATGACGTCACAAAAAGGCGAGGAGGAAGCTCGGCCTCATACTCCTGAGAGAAGCCAATCTAAAAGGGCTACCCACTGCATGATTCCAAACAGGCAGCACTCTGAAAAGGGCAACATTTTACAGACAGAAAAAGGCAGGTAGTTGCCAGAGGTTGGGAGCTGGGAAATGAATAGGTGGAGGGCGGAGGATTTTCAGGACCGTGAAGCTATCCTGTATGATACTATAATAGAGGATAAAGGTCACCACACGTTTTCCAGCTCCCTGGAGTGAGCCCTAATGTGAACCATGGACTTGGGGTAGAAAATGTGTCAGTTGCAGCAAGTGTGTCACTGTATGGATGTTGCTAGTGGAGGAGGCTATGGGCGTGTGGGGGAAGGCAGACAGGGGAAAGCTCCACCTTCCCGTCTACTTTGCTGTAAAGAACTACTCTTGGGGCCCGCGCTGTGGTGCAGTAGGTTAATCCTCAGCCTGCAGCACTGGCATCGTATGTGGGTGCTGGTTCTAGTCCCGCCTGCTCCTCTTCCAATCCAGCTCTCTGTTATGGCCTGGGAAAGCAGTAGAAGACAGCCCAAGCGCTTGGGTCCCTGCACCCACATGGGAGACCTGGAAGAAGCTCCTGTGTCCTAGTTTTGGATCAGCTCAGTGCTGGCCATTGAGGCCATTTGGGGAGTGAGCCAATGGGTGGAAGACCTGTCTCTCTGTCTCTCCCTCACTGTCTGTAACTCTAACTCTCAAATAAATAAGTAAACTCTTTTTAAAAGTCCAGACATATAAAACATACATCTGCACCTTTTTTAGGTGTACAGTTTAGTCATGTTAAGTATGATCACATGGTTGTTCAACCAATCTCCAGAACTTTCTCGTCTGGTAAAACTGAAACTCTGTATGCAGTAAGCAACAACTCCTCCACATCTCCCAGCCCCCAGCACCCCCCCACTCTACATTACGAATTTGATTATTTCACATGCCTCAGATCCATGGAATCATGCAGTGTTTGTCTTTTGTGACAGGCGGATCTCACTCAACCTGATGTCCTCAAGGTTCCCACGTTATGCAGCAGGATTTCCTCCCTCTTTAAGGCTGAATAGTATTTCACTGCATAGATGGAGCACCTTCTGTTTGCCTTTTCATCTGCTGGTGGGCATTGGGTTTGCCACTGATTTTCAGGTGATGCGGGTGGATTGCCAAGTTTCTTCATTCTTCTCCTTATTTTCATGGTGAAAACTTGTACTTTGTAAAGGTGTTAACTCCGGAACCTAGGATCCTGGCCTTGCCTTCAGATTTGCATCTGCAGCCAAACAGAAATTCATCAGAGGAGCTGGAGTTCTTAGGGCTCTCAACCAATTAGAGTAAAAGCCTGGTTTCAAGTGAGCCATCTGCTGTCATGCTGGTCCATGACCAAGTTAGAAGATTCCAGATTTCATCGATGCCCTATTCTCCCAGATACATGTGCCTGCTAGTAGTCAACAGAAAATGAGAGCAACATGCCAGGAAGGTTAGGAACAGGGGCCCTGGTGTCACAGAGCCCCAGACTCAAATGCCTGCTCTGCCAACCTAACACCACTGTCTTGGGAAATTCACTCACCATTCTGAGCCTCCCTTTGCATATTTCTAAGACTGGGATCAGTGTTTCCTACTGTATGTTCATGAGGGCATTAGATAGAGTGTTTACAACAATGGGCACGAGATAGGCTCTCAGCATCCAGCTGCTAAATCTTGCTTCTTGGAGTTAAGTCTTTGCCACCTACCCAGGAACTACGGGCACATGCATGAGAACCACTGCTTTTCCTTCTCCAGCATTTCAGACCCCCCAAGGCAGAGATTTCCGTTCCTCTTATTTCACCACTGTTACTTCGGTATCTAGAACAATGGTCGCCCATTGTTGAGCTGCTCAACAAATAAACGGATCCAATGGTCTTCAGGCAACGAATACTCAACACATGCCTCCTGTGTGCCAAGTCAATACACCAGCCTCGAAATACCGGGTCCCCTGAGGAGCCAGGAGAGGGCATTCTGTGGTTCACAGGGGAGCTGCACAGGCAGAACAGGGAGCACTCGGCTTCAGGCCTGCCCAGCAGCAGTGGTAAAGCAGCAGGCAGCACAGCTCTCACACAGCAGGAGACGTGTGCTGCCATGAATCAGGGAGGGAGGGACTCGGAGAGGTAGACACAGAGCGAGGCCTCCTGCTCCCCTCTCAGTAGGCACCTCCAGGGCCGTCCACAGAGAACCATGAAGAACCAGGCACAAAGCCCCAGTGCAATTCCAATAGTATTATATTCAGGATCGTGGTGATAAGCTCACAAGTTTTTGATAAATTATTGGAAAACCCCAAGACGTTCTATTTTTCACTGTGATGCTGATAAAAGGTTTCTCACCTTCACAAATACGAATCAGCAACCCTATAAACTCATAAAGAAAGCAAGTCTCTTTCACACGATAAATTGCCTGCCTCTGGAAAGTCTGTGGAACAAGCAAACGAGAGAATAAAACTGAAACATCATGGGCTTGATACTCAGTTGTAAACTTGCTGGCATAAGGGGTTGGTGTTGTGATGCAGCAGGTGAAGTTGCTGTGTGCAACACAGGCATCCCATACAGACGAAGGTTCAAGTCCCAGCTGCTCCACTTCCTAACCATATTCCTGCTAATGCACCTGGGAAAGCAGTGGACAACAGCCCCTACCAACCGTGTTGGAGACCCTTTAAGAGAATGAATGTATTTCTCTGTACACAGGAATGAGTTGGTTCTCAGGAGAGCAGGTTGTTACAACATGCCTTTCCTATTCCTCCCCTGTTCTTTCCAACACATGCACAACCCCCACACTCCCACCATGTGATCCCATCTGCCATCTTATGAGGTTGTTACCAAGTGCAGCCACTTGATCTTGAACTTCCCTGCCACCAGAAGTAGGAGATTCCTATCTTTTCTTCACAAATGACACAGTCTTGGGCATTTTGTTAAATCCACATAAAATAGATTAAGACAAGTAGTTTTTTGGGAGATGATCCTATGAAACATCAGTAGAGGAGCCAGGGAGTGGGACAGGGGAGGGGGGGGGACAGTCAACAAAGAGTGTGGGGGCCAGCGCTGTGGCTTAACGGGTGACGTCCCATATAGGCACCTGTTCAAGTCTCAGCTGCTCCACTTCTAAACCAGCTCCGGAAAGCAGCGGAGGATGGCCTAAGTGCCTGGGCCCCTGCACCCTGGTAGGAGACTCAGAAGAAGCTCCTGGCTCCTGGCTTCAGCTGTTGTGGCCATCTGGGGAGTGAACCAGTGGATGGAAGATCTCTCGATCTCTCTCTCTAACTGTACCTTCCAAATAAATAAATTAATCTTTGTAAAAAATTGATCTTTTACTTGCAAGCTTGCAAGTCCCAGGTCAAGGCAGCAGCAGTAAGGCTCCTGATGGGGGCTGCTCTCTGCTTCCCGGAAGACGCCTCCTCTGTGTCTGCACAGGGTGGATGGGGCTCACCAGCTCTCTGGGGTCCACCTGATGAGGGCGCTGATCCCATTCACAAGAGCAGAGCCCTCATGCCCCAGTCACTTCCCAAGGGGCCGCCTTCTAATCACACTGGGGACTGAACTGGGGGGACGCACATGCTCAGCACAGCAGGCATTCAGCGTGAACCCTGGGGGAGTCCGGGCAGTCGACTGTCAGATTTCTCAGTCCTCATCTCTCTCAACTTTTCAAAAGCAGTTGACAGAGGGGGTGATGCCTTCCCTTCTTCTTGAACACTGTTCCTCCCTGGCCTTCCATCCTCCCTTGGCCCACTCTTCCTTCCCTCCCTGCCTCCCTGGGACTCCACCACGTGCTCCTGTGCCGTCTGTGCCTCCGCCTGCACGTTGAATGCTGGCAAGCACTGGATTCTCTCTCCTCCATCCTCTTCTCGGCTCCCCTCCCTGTCCAGCTTGCAAACACCACATGAGGACCTGCGGCTTCCATAGCCCTCTCCCGTGGCTGCCAGAGTTAGTCTGACTGGCTCCTTGGCATCACACTGGGCAGTCATGAAGCATCTCAGACTTGGTAGCGCGAAACCATACTCTTGCTCTCTCCCAGAATGCCTGCTCTTCTCAACAGCCCTCCTTATGACTGTGGATGGCTTATCTGTTCTCCTGTCTTCTCAGTGTAAAAATCTCAGGGTCATCTTCGACCCCTCCCTCATACACCCTACATGCAACCCACCAGCAAACCCTGTTGAGTCTTCTTCTTTCGAAGGATCTTCACAATCCAACTTCTATCTCCAGGGCACCATTTCTTGCACAGCCTTCTAGTTGGCCTCCCTGCCACCATCAGGGATCCTTTTCACCACGCTGCAATGCTATGATTTCTATTTCCTTATGTTACAACCTGAGAAATGGTGAGAGTCATGTATTAGTAATAAAAACATGAAAGTACTTTCCCCATGAACCCGCCCCCCGGGGGAATACATTAGGTCACCGCAGGCATTCACTGACTGTTTTTTAATGTTTAATTTTACAAAATTCCGTCTTTGGTCATGTCTAGAGATGTATAATTAAGAGATTGAGTTGTCTGGGACTGTGAAATACTACTTCCACATTGCTCCATTTTTCTAAAACAGAATCTGTGTTACACATGCAACAAGTGTCTGGTCACTGTCAGTTCAGTCCTGTTTGTATTCACACAGACTTTAAGTATTCTTAGAGTATTTTATAAGCTTGCATTAAAATTTGTAACTGTATTTTATGAAGAAGTGCACGGAAAATGAGGGAAACACTGCTGAGTTGGCCTCAATTCACCATACCCCTTCCTGGAGACCAAATTTTCTGGGAATTGGAATGGGTCAACATAAGGCATCTTATATTTTGTTCTTTGTTGCTAATAGTACTCTCCAATGGATTCCTAAATTTTCCAACAAATCATTCATCTTTAGCACTACATTACAGTCTTTATTTTAGAAGCCTTTCCTAAAAAAAAGAGAGAAGCAATCCTTATGCTTTTAGAGTTATTCCCTAAAAACTAACACGATAATTGTTTCATTGCCATGACAAAAATATGTTTCTACTTATCTTTCCCTGCAGGCTTTCCAACAAACACAAGCATTATTATTCATAATTCTCAATAATCAATAAAATATTGGCCAAGTGCTTTCTTACCAAAATGACAGGCAATGAGACCTGGAGAAATGTGATCTACGGTTCACCCACCAGGAACCCTAACGGGGCCACAAAGCCAGGTCGAATCCTACAGAGAGGCACGGATCTCCCTTCTGCTGAAGCCTTGTGAGCTGCTCTGCCAAGTGGAAAGCTGAGTTGATTCTCAGAAAGACCAGTGGGGAAAGAGCAGCTCCTTGAGGCGGGCTATGTCTTGTACACAGGTGTCTTGGCTTAGGTAAGCAGAACGCATGCCCGGGAGAGGGAGCGCTACCTGGCCCCTCCCCCTGAAGACAGTGAGCACACTGTGCCTTGGCAATCGCAGTCCCTGAAGTCATTATGTGCCTCTGAGCACAGTTCTTCCAGCTCCTGTTGGTTACATTTCTGCCAAGTCTTCCCAGGCTGCCGTGAAAGTTGTGAGCTCTCGCATCGCGGGAAAGGACGTCCACTGGTCCCTGATTGCCTGCTGAACTTCACCCTGTATTTGCCCGACCACATCCTTCAGGGCCGCGGGCAGCTGTAAAACTTACAAAGCAGTCCAGCATGAGCCTTTGCCTTTGTTTCTTTGGAACAAGTCCAGTACTTTCACAGTAGATCCTTCTCAGCCATGAATGAAACGGAAGTGGTAGGAGAGGCCACAGCAAAGTAAACAGCCTGCTAATAGCATCGCCTATGCTGGAGAAGCCAGCAGAACCCTCTTCAGTTGACAACACGTACAGGGTGCTGGGCTACTTCTCTGCCCCTATTGGCTAACAGCATGTGTGCTTAACCTGGATGCTAAAGAGTTAGATACAGATATAAAGGTTCCATCTGTGTCGTGATTCTCCTTGTCCATCCCTCTCAGTACCTGAAGAGCTGATCACCTGCTAAGTGTTTTAATAGGAAACAATGGTGAAGACCCCTCCCACAAAGTGGATTTACTCAGTTCCCCTTAGCTAGTTGGATTCAGTCGCTCCACATTCTCGCTCACTTTGCTTCACTGAAATGGTCAAGTCTGCGCAGGCACATTGAGCAGGAGAGCATCTCTTTAGTTCACACTCAGACATCACCTTTGCTAGGATTCCCAAAATGCAGGTCGCATGGGAAAAAGTCATTTCGCTACTGTTAACTGGGTATCCTCATTTAGAGAAGAGCTCTGATCAATTTAGTTGGTTCCAAGTGATTTACTGTACTTGAAATAAAAGAAACACTGGGCGTTTCTTGCCCACCTAGCACCTGTTCCCTCTTCCTCATCAGCCCCGAGTGCTGTCGGGGCGCTCACGCCTCCCTTCATGTGTAGTTTCGGTCGTTCCGCATCCATGTCCTGTTACAGAAACTGGGAGACTAGACCCTTTCCCCTCTCGCCCTGGTGTGCCATGAGGTAAATGCCATGGGCATACCTGGGACGAGAGCTCAACCAGTCAGAGGCACTCCTGCAGGACTGTGTCTCTGGAGGAACCCCAAGGGAGCAACTGTGCTTGATTTTGACTGTTCCAGCTGTGGTGGCATTCCACTTCAGAGCAAGCTTGGCATCTGGAGCTCCAGGCTTCTTGTCAATCTGTGGACACCTGACAGGCACCAGTGAATCTCACCTCATTCAACCTGGATATTCAGGGTCTGTCTGTTGCTTACACCACAGCACTTAGACCCACCAAAAAGAGACAGATACCAAAATTCTTGGTTTAACTTTTCCTTATTTCTGCATTATTTATTTGGAATGCAGAGAGAGAGAAAGAGAAAGGGCGGGGGGGAGATCTTCTATCTGCTGATTCACTCCCTAAATGCACACAAGAGCAGGAACCGATGTACTTGAGCCGTCACTGCACATTAGCAGGAAGCTGGATTTGGGAGCAGAGCTGGGACTTGTCCAGGGCACTGCATGCAGTAATTTGGGGTGTGGGCATCCCAAGCAGCACCTTAACCATTTGCGTCAAATACCCAGCCCAAGGAACATGCACTTCTAGCCCCACATACATCTCTTCCACCTGCTGGGGATGACTCAGGTCAGTGTTTCCATGAGTCTGCAGACAGATGGCTGGGCGGGCTGGGGGTACCTTCAGCCTACTTCCACAAGCACTCCTCATGGACTGAGCAACAGCCTACGTTTACTGATGTAGATAATTTTTGAAGAGTTTCCAACCCACTTGACTGTTCTGGGCTTTAGTCACCACTTAAACACTACACCCAGAGCCATTGTTTTATGAGCTGTGTTGACCACTGTGCACTGGTTGAGACCATGCCCCTTCACCACGTCCCATCTCAGTGAGCCAGCCGAAGAGCCTTTGCTGGCTTTGGGTTTTCTCTTCCTTCCCAGCGCTGGTAGGACAAAGGCTTCCCATTTTGTCTGTGCCTCTATTCCATGGGAATAGAAAATGCTCCTGGTTGTGCTGATCTGAAATGAGAGAAAACCAAGTGAGGATGGAGACTGGATCGAGGCACCTGTGGTGGGGAGGAGAGAGCATCACTCACACGGAGAGTGTATCACTCACACAGAGAGCAGAGGGAGAAGCCGGGTCTCACGGGGCCCCAGTGACTGGGCACGGCCAGTGCCCGGCTGTCCCGTTGATGAGTTTTGATCCCTGAGTAACCCTCACACGTGTGGCCAAATGCAGTGTGGCTTCCACAGAAGTGTCTTGAGGGGGGCGCTTATGAGAGCACCTGCCGAGGAGGGAGACAGGGCAGATGAAGAGTGAATGGAGGCAGCCTCGGGATCCCCATGACAGAGGCATCTCTTTACCCCACAGCTTTGACCTGTGCGAGCAGAAATGACAGCAGCGACATAGAGCACACTGCCCAGGGGGGCGTCCTCCACGCCGGGTGATCAGTCTTCCTCACCGGCTGGCCTGCTGCTTTGAGGAATCCAGCTTCCACAGAGCAGCGCTCCCAGAGACAGAGCGGTGAGCCGAGATCTCTGTCTTGATGAGCTCAGCCCCAAGACCTACACCCAGGGCAGGCACCAAGAGGAATATTCGGAACCGAATACCCATTTGCGTTTTTGAAGGATGGCCACTGAAGCGGACAGGGAGGATAGATGGAAGAACCAATGGATCAGCCCCACAGCAGGTCTGGACTGTGCAAGGGAGCAAGGTTTCTGGGTAGCTCAGGGAGGAAAGAAAGCTGCAGCAACCATCACCACAATGGAATTCCAGAACCTTTCCACCACCCCAGGAAGAAGCCACAAGCCCATCAGCACTCACTCCCCATTCTCCCTTCCCCCAGTCAGCAACAGCCCCTAATCTGCTTTCTATCTCTCTGGATTTGCCTTTATGGACATTCATGAGAAGGAAATCACACAATGTAGCTGGCTCCTTTCTTTTCTTTTCTTTTCTTTTTTTTTTTTTTTTTTTTTTTTTTTTTTTTTTTACAGGCAGAGTTAGACAGAGAGAGAGATAGAGACAGAAAGGTCTTCCTTCCGTTGGTTCACATCCCAAATGGCCGCTAAGGCTGGCGCACTGTGCCAATCCGAAGCCAGGAGCCAGGTGCTTCTTCCTGGTCTCCCATGGGGTGCAGGGCCCAAGCACTTGGGCCATCCTCCACTGCCTTCCCAGGCCACAGCAGAAAGCTGGACTGGAAGAGGAGCAACTGGGACCAGAACCAGTGCCCCAACCGGGACTAGAACCCGGGGTGCCAGCACCGCAGGCAGAGGATTAGCCTAGTGAGTCATGGCGCCGGCCCTGGCTCCTTTCAATAACATCAAGTTTTCAAGGTCCACCCACATTTTAGCAAAAATCAGTACTTCAGTTCTTTCAATGCTTGAGTCTGAAGTATGGACACACTGCATTTTGTTCATCTGTCCTTCAGTTGACATGTAGGTTTGTTCTACTTTTTGGATATTATCAGTACTACTGCTATCACTCACGTACAAGGCTCTGTGTGAAGATCTGTTTTCAGTTCTGTTGACCTAGAGTGGAACTGCTGGGTCATAGACATAACTTCCCGAAGTTCCGGTCACCTGTGCAGGAGTGTGGGACGAAACGGCCACCGCATTGTCCTTGTTGCCAGGCTCCTGGAGATGAAGCGCATGGCTTAGAGAGTGCTGTGTTTGACAACGAGACCTTGGTACCTTCAGGAGCATGGCTGGGACCACAGGCTCCCTGGGAAGAGGAAATAGAAGGGGAGTTGGCCAATGCACCAAGCCAGAGTAAGATCTTAGAGGGCTTCTCCTGTCCTCTCCTGTCCCTGCAGCCCTGTCCATGTCACGCCATCCATGCATCTGTGACATTCCACTCACTGCTGTCCTTTCCAGAAACACTGGTCAGGTAGTCAGGTAAACAGGTGGGAAGAGTTGATAAAGTTTTTTTTAAGTATTGCCTGGCAATTGTATCTAAGGTATTTGACGAATCCTTTCTCTCTTTTGCAGGTGCTCTGTGGTGAGACTTAGAGAACAGCGAGGCTGGTCCCCAGCTAAGAATCTGTGAGGCCCAGTATCATGCCAGGTTTTCCTCAAGACAACAGACGGTGCTCGCGTGGCTGTGCGTGCACCTTCTGGAAGAATGCACACTGTGGCATTTCTGAACACATCTAGCACTCTCTGCCTGCCTTCTGCAAACAGCCCAACAGGCAGAGAGAAAGCACGTCCTTCTTCTCATCTATTTCTCTTCCTCTGCCTCTTGGTCTATTTTATGCCCATCCCACCAAATCAGTCCTCTAGGTTCTGTGGCTATAGCTCTAAGGGATTCTTACCCTGGAAGCACAGATGCTGAGAATATCCACAGGAGGAGGGTGAAGACTTCTTTTACAGTTTTTATTTATGTGAAAGAGATACAGCTACAAAGAGAGATCTTCCATTCGCTGGCTCACTCCCAAATGTCCACAACAGCCAAGGCTGGGCCTGGCCAAAGCCAGGAGCAGTAAGTGGCAGGGAAAGTACTTGACTGTCACCTGTGGCTTCCCAGGGTGTACATTAGCAGTCAAATGGAATTGGAAGAGGGACTGAGACTCGAGTCTAAGCACTCTAATACAGGACACGGACATCCCAAGCAGTATCTTGGGATGTCCCATCACAAGACTGTTTTTTGTTTGTTTGCTTGTTTTG